>NW_020954569.1:32550236-32737377 GCF_900497805.2 Vombatus ursinus | reverse complement strand
TCCAATTCTTGCTCCAATGAGTTGATTGTGCTTTATTTATGTGGTATAATTATGTCCTATTTGAGTGTGAGGTGCTTTGACTATCATGTTTCTCAAAAACTAACCCTTTAAGGTGGAATTCAATAGGCAGAAAGAGTAAGGAAAGCTATTGTAGACACAGAAGGCAGTGTAGAAAAATGAAGAAAGAAAAATGTGCAGATTGTGAAAGCAAAAGTAAAATAGTTCAGTTAAATGTATGCAAATCATAGACATTAAATTATTTCTCCAAATTAAATAGCTTCACAGAGCAGATTCCATGATACTACTTTTTTTAAAATTTTATTTACTTATTTATTTTATATGTTACCTATTACAATACCCTACACTTAACACAAGAAAGACTAGGCACATCAAGTAATGCAAACACTTTATTGAAATTTCACTCTGAAATAATTTTCATCTTATATCTATTTTCTTTGCATTGTGGATAAAAAAAAAAGTACTGCATCAATTGACACAGGTTGGTCCTTTGAATTATTCTTAAATTCCTTCTTTGACTTAGCTGGCTAAGCACATGGACAAGTGCAATTTTCAGTTGCCTAAAGTAAATTGGCAGTGGTTGGTATCATTTTTGTTGAGACATAAATTATATTCTTGGTGTAATTTGTTTTTATTTTTATTATTATTATTTTTAGCATCTTTTTCTTTTTAAATTGAATTTCCAGTTGTCTCCCTCTCTCCCACCCTTCTCTTACCTACTCAGAAGGTAACCAAAATGATATCAATTATAGATAAGAAATTATACAAAATATATTTTCAAAAAGCAAGAAAATTATGTTTCAATTTGCACTCAGAGTTCATCAGTTCTCTGGAGGTGGATAGCATTTTTTCATCCCGAGTCCTTTGGAATTGTCTTGGATTATATATTGTATTGATAAGAGTATTCAAGTCTTTCACAGCTGATCATTACAACATTGCTGTTACTGTGCACAATGATCTCTCAGTTCTTCTGAAACCAACCCCCTCATAATTTTCCATAGCACAATAGTACTCCATCATAATCATGCCACAACTTGTTCAGCCATTTCCCAAGTGATGAGCATTCCCTCAATTTCCAATTCCTTGCCACCACAAAAAGAGCTGCTATAAATATTTTTGTACATATAGATCCTTTTCCTCTTTCTTTGATCTCTTTGGGATACAGACCTAGTAGTGCTATTGCTGGGTCAAAGGGTATGTACAGTTTTATAGCCCTTTGGGCATGGTTCCAAATAGTTCCCCAGAATGGTTGGTTGATGTAATTTTTATATAGTTAATTCCTGATTTTCTGCACCAGTGGAATTGAGTACCACAGATCATTTCAAATGATGGTTTAACATTATTTATATTTAGCTTTGGAGTATATTTAATTGCTTTCATCTAAATAATAGGTTTGTCTGATGTTTTACAAGTCAATAATATATTCCAAAGAAAATAATGAAATCTAGTTTGGAAGACCAGAAACACTGGGATACTGTCCACCTTCTCTATCATTGTCTACCTTCTCTATCTTTTCCTCTGCTTAATTCTTCCTAGCTCTTTTGTCTTCCTCCTGCCCTCAACCATTACAATTCAGTTAAATTCGGCAGGCATTCATTAAATTGCCACTATGTGCAGAAAGTGCCTAGACCTTTGGTTAGACCTTATAGTCTAGTTGGAGATAGCAAACGTATATAAATACCAGTGAAATACAACAGTATGTAATAAGTACATCAGAGGACAAGACAGACAGCTATGAAATGGGAGGAGAGTAAAGATAATACTGATAAGATGGGTAGGAATTTAAGCCCTCCTGGCAGAGTTGGCTTTGAGTTAGGATTTAAAAGCTAATTAAGAATCAGTAAGCTAAAAAGGTGAGGGAAAATATTCCAGGCCTAGACACCAGTATGAAAAACAAAGGAAGGTACTTAATTATCTAAAGATTAAAAAGGTGAAAAAAAACAACAACAACCTGAAATTTACTTAGAAAAGAAAGGATGGTGCTAGATTGATGGAGAGTTTTAAATTCCATGCAAAGTAGTTTGATTTTACATAATAAAAAATTGAGACCTGTTGAAGAATGATCAGCCATATGTTTGAATAAAGAAGATAATCTGGCAGCAGCTGTGAGAGAAGGTTTGGAGGAAGTAGAGAGTGGAGGTGGGACAACTTGTTAGGAGGCTATTGCAGTAATCCAGGCATGTAATAATAAGGGTGGCAGTGGAATCAGAGAACAAGGGGTTGGATGCAAAGAGATAATGAAAAAGTGTAGGATCAACAGAACCGGGTAACTGACTGAGTAGGTAAGGTGAGTGAAAGGGGAGCGATCAAAGAGCAATGCAGATCAGCAACTTGTGTGCAGCTCTGACATCTTAAAGAGTTGCTTGGAACATGAAGGGGTCACACAGCCATGTGCCAGAGATAGAAACTGAGCCTCACTCTCAAGGGCAGCCTGTCCACTCTACTACACTGGATCTTGGATGACCAAATACTGCCACTCACTTACAAATAGGTTAATCAGAAAGTAAGCTTTGGAGGTGAAAGAGGATGAATTGGGATTTGGACTTCTAGCTCTAAATCAGGAATTTCTGTAGCCTTGGGAGGCTGATAGCACAAATCAAATACCGTTAAGGGTCAGAAATGTTAGATGACATGCCCAGGGTCACACAGCTAACAAATATCAGACTAAGATATGAGAGAGTAAAGAGCAGAATATGATTGTAAGTAGCAGTGAAGGCTCAGCTGAGACTATAACACCATAAATTAAACCTACATTGATGATTAGTAGGTTGTGAATAATGAATTGTGTTAGAGGTAAGGGTCTTGAAGGATAAATTCTGAAAGTGGGAGATTATAGGGTTGAGGATGGTTATCAAGGGCAGGTATGAAGTTAAATTGTGAAAGATGGACAGAAAGAACATACAGGAAATGAACAAGGGACTGGAAGTCAGGATGAAGTTGAAAAAGCAGGTTTAGTGGTAGAAATGATCAATAAAGCTTCTCAGACTAAAGCAAAACCTAAGCAGCTCTGCGTTTTCTTCTTTTTAGAGCTTGTTGGGTTTTTATTTTGTTACTTTTTTTGCATTTTCCCCAGGGCAAGGCAAATAATTATTTTCATTTTTAAAGGACATTCCTTTCCTCCTTCTCTAAAGCTAATAATAGGTAGCAAATAGGGAATAATGGAGATTCACAGTAACAAAATTATAATTCTACAAAAGGTTTTATGAAGTATGTTATGTAATTATGTTAAAAAGAATTTGAAATAAAAATTTATCATGAATGAGCTACATCATTATGTATATGTAAATTATATGTATATATTTTAATATACATAATATATACACAGCCATACCTGTATAATATGTCATGTAGCAATGAATAAATTCATTTGGATTATATTTGTGCTTCTGTTTGTGCCAAACCCTTATTTGAATTTGTCATGTCTGATTCTTCATGATCCCATTTAGGGTTTTCTTGGCAAAGATACTAGAGTGTACTCCAGCTCATTTTACAGGATCAAGTGATTTGCTCAGGGTTCACACAGCTTAGTAAGTATAAAGCCAGATTTGAATTCAGAAAGACAAGTATTTCTGACTCCAGGTCCAGTGCTGTAGCCACTGCGCCACCTCACTACCCCCATTTGAATTTACTTCTGCCTTTATCATAATCATTAGTATATATATTTGAATTTTGTAAGCCTTAAATGTTGAGAGAGTAGAACGATGGACTAGGAATTGGAAAATCTCAGTTCTGTCCCTGGTACTACAGTTTACTACTATCTGTGTAGCTCTGTGTAAGTCACTTAACCTTCCGGTGTTTCAGGTCACAATTTACAAAATGGTACTAATATACAGGATGTCCCAAACATCTTAGTGCAGGTTTAAAGTTTAATAGCATAAAACTGAACTGAAACTTTTGGGACACCTTATATATCAGTTTGGTCAACATCTCAGAGTTGTTACAGAGATCAATTTCTATATGTAAATACTTTTTAAAAAACTATAAAGATAAAGCATTATTTTAAACAGGAGGTGGCAAAGTATAATGGGAGGACTGATTGATGGGACTCCCACTGGCTAGTCCCCCTGTAACATATAAATGTAAAATATTTTATGGAAATGGTAGCACAGGCCAAATCACTGCTAACTATCATAATCAAGGCATAGGACATTACTTAAGGTAATAAATTCCTATCCTTCACAAGAGAAATTTAAAGAAAACTAACTAGTTGTTCATGAATTTGTTAACTGGTCTTTCCTGCTGTGGACATTTAGCCTTTTACCATATAATATATGTGTGTTCCTCTAGGGAGGGATATAAAAGCATGACATGGTCTGTAAGAGTAGTGATAGAGCTGAACTATAAAATGATCTCGGTGGCTGGTGAGGAAAACTGAGGACAACCAAGAAAGTTTGATCTGGTTTGTTTTCTTTAGTTGTGTTAGAGAAAAGAGATGGATCAGAAAAATGATCGTTCTGCTGTTAGGGCTATGAGTATGTGGAATGATAACCCATTCAATAAGCCAACAAACATTTCTTTATTAAGAAATAATACTATATAACAGTAAAAAGACAGTGTTGCTCAATTCTCTGTTTTCTCTGCCGATAAAAACTATCTTTTGACAGAAAAGGATAAAATGAAATAGCTTAATATAGATGCCCAAGATGAGTAAGTAAGAGTAGTAAATAGTAGTAAGAAAACACCTCACCATCCCTGATGAGTTCATGTCACCAGGCCTAGAACAACCACTTCCTAGGTTACTGAAAGAACTGGAAGACACCTAGTTCTTTCGGAGTGTGGAGAACTGGAAAAGTATATCAGAGATGAGCAAAGGTCAAAATTTCCTCAAAAGAGAAGAGAATAGAGCCTGCGAACTACAGTCTAGTAAACTTGCCTTTTATTCCTGGAATATTCTAGAACATGTTATTAAAGTGATGGTTAATGCTTGAAAGGGAAAACGGTGATCTTCGAGTCACTGTGGCTTCATCCAGAATACTTTGTGATAGACTAACCACAGACCTTTTTTGGGTAGTGTAATAACGTGGCAGATTGGGGGAATGCTAAAGGTTCCATGTATTTAGATTTTAGCAAAGCATTTCATAGAGTCTCTGTGGGTTGTTTTTTTTTGTGTGTGTGGACGGAGTTGAGAGACATGAGCTATGCAATAATACAATTATATGGTTTGGTCCCATGCTGATTAACATTCTTGTCAATGACATGGATAAAGACCTACTTGGCATGTTTGTCAAATGTGTAGATGATGTAAACCTTGGAGAAGTTGATCATGGAGAGATCATCATGGTTGATCATAATCACAATATCAATTCATAATATGTAGGGTTTTAAGGTTTATAGTGTGCCTTATAGACATTATCTCATTTGAGCTTCACAATAACTCTTTGAAAGTGGAGAATTGAGGCTCAGAGAGGTTAAATGAATTACCCAGTGTCATTCAGCTTGAAGTGTCTGAGACAAAAAATTTGAACAAAGCTCATCCTTACACTAAACCTAGAACTCTTGTCTCCTAGACCATGATACCTCTTGTGTTGCTGATACATCACATTGGATGACAGAGTTGGGATTCCAAAAGATCTTGACAGCTTAGAACATTGAATTTCTAATAAGATGAAATGCATTGTTTCAACTCAGTATTCAAAAAGACAACTTCAAAGGTGTAAGATAAAGGAAGCATAGCTAGCCAGGAGTTTGTCTGAAAACTGTCCGAACAGTTTAGTGCATATGAAGCTCGAGAAGAATCAGAAGTGTGAGATTAAATGCTTTAGCCAAGCAAGCTAACATAGCCTTAGGTTGCACTAAGAGGCATGACATTCAGGAATAAGAAATCTTAATAGACTCATTGTACATGTATGTTGTCCAACTCATACCATATAATGGATTAGTATGTTCAGTTCTAGGCAGTTTTAGGAAGGACATTGATAAGCTATTGAATGTCATGAGGAAGGCCATCAGGAGAGTGAAAGTTCTCCACTTCATGCCATGTGAAGCTTGGTTGAAAGAATTGTGGATGTCTTCTAACCTGGAGAAGATTTCTTTGCGGGACACAGGGAGGCACAATAGCGGCAGGTATCTGAAAGTAGGGGGATTGACCTTGTTCTGCTTGACCTCAGAGGACAGAACTAGGAGCAGTAAATCAGTAAGCATTTATTTATTAAACACCTATTTTATACCAAGCACTGATGAGCATATAAAGAGAAAAATAAATCAGTCTCTGTTCTCAAGAAACTTACATGTTTCAGATGAGACAACATGTACATATGTAAGTATATACAAAATAAAATCGTTTCGGTGGAGGGAGGTGCTGGGAGCTGGACATAGGCATGTGAACTAAGTTTTGAAGGAAATAAGGTATTATAAGGAACCAAAGGTGGGGAGAGAAGGCATTCCAGGTGTGAGGTAGGGGTTAAACCTGAGCAAAGGCACAGAGATGGGAGAAGGAATAGATTGTCTGAGGAAATCTCAATAGAATGTAAACTTCTTGAGAAGCAGAGACTGATTTTTTTGTCTTTGAATCTCCAGCATGTGGCACAGTGCAGGTGCTTAATAAATGTTTGTTGGCTGATTAAGGAACAGGAGAAAAAAAGCCAAAAGGCTAATCCTGTAGTGTGTGTGAAATGGGGAGTCATGTGTATCTGGAAAACGCAGGCTGGAGCCAGGCTAGGGGCTTTAAATGCAGTGAAGTGATATGACCAGGAGTATCCTTTTGACAACTGAGTGGAGGAGATTGGAGAGGAGAGGGGAGAAAGAGGCAGGGACACCAATTAGGTTGTTATGGTGAGAGGAGATAAGGGTCTGGATTAGGGTAGTGGCTGTGTGAATGGAGTGAAGGGGATAAATGTGAGTGATGTTGTGGAAGTGGAATTGATCGAATCTGACAACTAACTGGTTAGATGAGAGAGAAAAGAGAGTTGAAGATGCCATTGAAGTATTACTGTCAACAGAAATAGGGAAGTTCAGAAAGCTGGGTTTGGTGGAAAAAGTAATGAGTATTGTTTGGGGTATGTTGAATTTGAGATGCTTGTAGGACATCTGGTTTGAAATGTCCAAAAGATAGTTGGTGATGCAGGATTAGAGATAAGGAAAAAAACAAGGACCAGATAGAGAGGCTCATATGATCATAGATTTAGAGATGGAAAAAAGAAACCTTAGAGGGCTTCTGAGTTCAATCCCCTCATTTTACAGATGATGAAACTGAGGCCCAGAGAGGTTAGGTGACTTGCCCTCAAGGTCAATTAGTCAGTCAACAAGCATTTATTAAGCACCTATTATGTGCCAGGCACTTAGTAGAAAGTAGTGTCCTCAAAGAGCTCATAATCTAATGGGGGAGACAACATTCAATCGATTACATACAAACAAGATATAGACAGGAAAGATAAATAAATTTGTGATAATCAACAGAAAGAAGGCACTAAGGTTAAGAATTAAGAAAGTTGTCTTGCAGAAGGTAGGACTTTAGCTGGGACTTTTGAAGGAACCAGGAGGTGGAGATGAGGAGGAAGCAAGTTCTCGGCATTGGTGTGTGCGTTTGTGTGTGTGTGTGTGTGTGTGGGAAGTGCTGCCAGTGAAAATACTCAGTCATTGGAATAGAGGATTGTATGTAAGGAGCAGCAAGGAGGCCAGTGTCACAGGATTGTAGAGTATGTGGAGGAGGAGGAGGAGAAGGAGGAGGAAGAGGAGGAGGAGTAGAGGTATAAGAAGACTGTAAAAGGAGGAAGGAATTAGGGTATGAAGTGCTTTAAAATCCAAAGAGGATTTTATATTTGATCCTAAAAGTAAGCCACTAGACTTTGTTGAATAGGAGGATGACATGGTCTCATCTGCCCTTAAGGAAGATCATCAGTTTGACAGCTGGCTAGAGAAGACTGTAGTGGGGAGAGACTGGAAGCAGGGAAATCAATCAAAGGCTATTGCAGTGAACAGATGAATGCCTGCACCAGAGAGTGGCAGGCTCAGAGGCAAGAAGCCGGGCATCTAAGAGAGATGTTATGTAGGTGGAAACAACAGGGCTTGGCAACTGATTGGATAATGGAGGATGGGAGGTAAAAAATAGTAATGAGACAAGGATGATTTCCGGGTTGCAAACCTTGGGTGACTGGTAATATGGAGTACCTTTGACAGTAACAGGGATGTTTGGAAGAGAGAAGAGCTTGGGGGAAAGAGTTTTGGACATTTTGAGTTTAAGATATCTAGTGGACATCTAGTTTGAGGTGCCTAAGAGCAGTTAGAGATGTGAGACTGGAGGTAGTCAGCAGAGAGATAAGGATCGGATAAGTAGATTAGAGAATCATCAGCGTAGAGATGATTCTTGAAACCATTGGAGCTAATGAGATCAAATAAAATATATATAGAGAAGAGGGCCCAGGACAGAGTTTTGAGGGACACTCATGGTTTAGCAGGCATGATCTGGATTAATATCTAGCAAAGGAGAACAGAATTGGGAAATGGAAGACAATGGAAGACAGAGAATACGAGACAGGAGAACCGGGAGAGAGCAGTATCATGAAAACCTAGAGAGGAGAGAGTATCAAGGAAAAGAGGGTGATTGTCAGTGTCAAAGGCTGCAAGAAAGGTCAAAAAGGATGAGGATTTTTAAAAGTCCATTAGATTTGACAAGCAAAAAATCATTGGTAACTTTGGAGAGAACAGTTTTGATGAGGGAACAGAATGATGAGGGAATCCAGAGTTCAGAGTTTAAAAAGAGTGAGAAGAAGTGGCAGCGCCTGTCATAGATGGCCTTTTCATATAGGTTAGCCGCAAAAAAGGTGGGGAGGAGAAGAGAGACAGAGAGAGAGAGACAGAGAGAGACACACAGAGAGACAAAGAAAGAGAAAGAGAGAGAGAAGATAATCGCTAATAGAAATGGACAGATCAAATGAGGATTTTTTGAGGATGGGGGGAGGTACATAGGTGTACTTGTAGGGAAGCAGCCAGTAGTAAAAGGAGAAATTAAAGATTAGTGAGAGAGTAGATAAAGGGGGCAATCTCCTGGAGAAGACTGAATGGATTGAGATTCCATTTGCATATAGAGGAGTCTGTCTTAATAAGAAGGGCCACCTCTTCACGTGAGATGGGTTGAATGAAGAGATAGCAGAAAGTGGCAGAAAGCATCTGTCTCAGTGACGTGAGATGAGAGGATGAGGCAGGAAGGGGGGAGGAGCAACTGTTTTCCATTTTTTTTTAGTGAAATATGAGGCAAGGCTCTCAGCTGAGAGTGTGGGAAGAAGAGGGAGTTATATGGGGGTTTGAAGAGGAGTTGAAAAGGTTTGGAAAATCCTCTGTGGTGAGTGGGATAGTGAAGTGATTAAGAAGTTATAAAAGGATTGCCTTGCTGCAGTGAGGACCCAGTTAGGATTTTGTAACAGAAATTTGTAAAGGATGCAGTCAGCACAGTTTCAAGATTTTTCTTCAGTTTCATTTGACAGCATATGAGTAGGAACAAAAATAAGGAATAGTGGGAGCACCAAGGCTGAGGTTTAGCAGGGTGTGATCTTTGAGTAGGATAAAGGAACAAGGTGTTTGAGAGAAAAGAATATAGAGTTGAACTGGTTCATCACAGGGTCAAGATGGGGAAAGGAAGAGAGTATGTAGTCAGTATAAAAGTTATGGTCTGTGTTTAGCTGGAAAATAGGGGAGGGAAGAGAGTGGAGGGGAGCAGGGAAGCTGAGCAGGAGTAAGACAACTGTTGTGGAATTGTAGGGTGTCAGGAAAGGGTACCTAGAGGGAGATAGTCACATAACTACTGAATGTCTAGAGGCATAGTTTGAATCCAGGTCTTCCTGACTATAAGTACCATTTTCTGTCCACTGCAGGACATTGTAGAGCAAGTACTAATTTGGGAATTTTTGTATATAGAACATAATTGAACCTATGGGAACTCTAGTGGGTAGCAATTGTAAAGAGGCAAATTTAGGCTTAATAAAAGGGAAAACTTTCTCTAATAAGAATTATCAAGAAGTAGTAGAATTATCAACACTGCCCTTTCACTGGCATTCTTTAGCCAAATGCCCAGATGATCACTTGTGAGATAAAGGGAATTCTCATTTGGGAACAGATTAGCCAAGGTATCCTCTGATGTCTCTCCTAACTTGGATATCATATAATCTTTTGCACAATTGTACTTCCTTTTAACTTGATGACATGACTTAAATATAGTCCAATTTTAATCTTAAAATTGTTAATAAACAGCAAATCACGATTTTTAAATTTTTTGTTAAGGCCGTATGTCAGATAAACATCAAAATCCAGTTGATTTTGGCACTGGAAGTTAGTTACTAGTTCAATAGATTTCAACTGGCAAAAAAAAAATTAAAAAACACCCTAGTAAAAAAAGTGGATCAAAAGACAACATTATTTAGTATGGAAGTTTTAGCCTTAAGATAACCCTTTAAGACTCAGTGAAGCACCTTAATGTGAATAACAGTATAACTTTATATATTCATGTTATTTCATCTTCACTGTAAAGTCTCAATTTGAAAAGAAAAAAATTCAATATTTTTACCTCAAAAGAAATGTTTGGTTTTTCTGCCGTGAAAATATGAACACAACATGTTGTTGAAAAGAAGAGGGTATTGAGTAAATGATCGTAATTAAATTTATTTAGATAAAATTTTATTATTTACAGTTATATATTACAATAATTTTTTTTAATTTGCCTGCTGTAACAAAGTACTAATGGATGTGTCTTTATTTTTTTTAGAGTTGCTAGGAAAAATGGCATGATAGGAGTTTCAGATTTCTTCATAGAAGACAAGAAGAAATTTCATCCAGTTTAAGAAGAAAATTGGGGAAATTTTCTCAGAAAACATATGGCACTAGTTCAGAGAAGAAAGTGCTTTTAAGAATCAAATAGTGCTTTATAAAAGCTTAGCACGAAATACAGCTTTGCATTAACCAACATACCATGTGCACTGTGATTTCTTTTTTAAGGAAATAAAGCTGGTGGTATCACCTTTGACAAGTCACTTAATCTTTCCATGCCTTAAGCAACTAGGAGTCTTAAGATACAGAGAATGTTCCTCTTTTAGGAGCTGCTTACACTGATGTATTTGTGAGTCCAGTTTTTAAAAATGGTTAAAGTAAAAATGTGACTATAAGAAAAATCTTATATTAAGACACCTTCAAAATCCTCACCTTCCAATAGGAATTAAATTTTTTATTATTCTACTTCATTGTTGACTCATAGGGATGAGGAGATAAAAGCTGAGATTTCAAACAAGTTCAGTTTGAAAGTATATTAATATGAAGGGTGGCTAGGGGGCACGTGCACGAGCATACACACACACACACACACACACACACACACACACACACACACACGGGACCAAAATTGTTACTCCAAAAAGACAGTGGGAAAGGGGGAAAAAAACCCCAGAATTTCCAGGGCTTCTTTCCTTAAGTGATTTGTTCTGTAAAACTTGGACTCAGTCAAAAGATCTGGCCCAAGGAACTTAGAAGGCCACATGTGGCCTCCAGGCTGCTGGTTCCCCACCCCTACCTGAGGCAAACTACAGGTTAATAATTTTCTAGGACAGGGCTGATTTAAAATATTCTGTGCCACTGTTCCCATGAACAATTAAAATAGAATGGAAATTCCAATATTTTGGCAAGTAATAACAAGAATTGTTACCATTACAATAAAAATATAAATGTCACAAAAGATGAGCCACAAAATCAACCAGCCATGGAAATGCAATGAATGAGTAAAGTATTAAGTGCTTACTTTGTGCTGGGCACTGTGCTAAGTGCTGGGGATACAAAGAAAGGCAAAAGACAGTCCTTGCCCTTGAGGAGCTCACAAGCATTTTCATTTCTGTTACCAATTAAAGGAAAGTGATTTAGAAGAAAATGGCAGATTTAGGAGATTAATAGCTGGCTGGGAAAATGTTGTCTGAGACTGAGGCTGCATCTTAAAATATAAGAACAAAGTGCTTGTAGCTAGAGAAGGAGTAAACCTAGGACTGGTCAAATGTATTTTCCTGTCCAGGTGTAGTGCCACAACAATGGAAAATACATAAAATAACTTTAAAAAAAAATAGCAACTATGGAGAAAGGATGTAACGGTATGACATAGCAAAAAGAGAACTGACCTCCAAGCCAGGAAGACCCGTACTTAAGGCTTGGTTCTGACATACATTGTGAGTTGTAACCCTGGATAAATTCCTTAACTTCTCAGTGCTTAAGTTTAGGGTGCTCTCCAAATTGTAGAAGAGTTGCCTACCTGCATCGGCAATGGAAGTTTCCTCATCCAGGAATTTCCTACATCAAGGAAATCACAAGTCCAGTCCCTAATACATAGGTATGACCATGTCATTCCCCTTCTCAAAAACCTTCTCGATTACCAATAGGACAATACAAATACTTTTGCCTAGCATTTAAGAACTTCAGAAAACTAGCTCTCACAGCCATTTTCAGTTTTGTATTGTATTCCTTCCTCTCGTGAACTCTATATTCCAGTGAAACTGAAATACTAGCTCTTCCCCAGAATGATGCTTAATATTGCTCCTTCATGAATTCACATAAGCTGTCACCCAAGCCTTGCCTGAATTCCCTTCTGATCTCTGTATCTCAGAATCCTTGTCTTTAAGGTTGATCTCAGGTGTCACATCTTTCATGAATCGTTACCTGATTTCCCCATTGTTAGTGCTTTTTACCTTTTCGGTTTCTCTTTGTTAATTGAGAACAAACTTCAAAACTAAAAAAAATTTTTAGAAAGAATTTTATTGTTTGGCAGAGGGGAGATCAGAAAAAGGTGTGAGTCTCCTTAAGTTTTAGGTTACATAGAGTTCAAACAAGGGCACCAGGACTTTAGCGGCCTGCACATAAGTAGTTTCCAGATAAGGCAGGTGTTTGAGATGTATATCTACAGGTAAGTCTAAACATGAAATAAAAATTTGGCCAAAGCAGAAGTTTAGGGCAAGGTCCCAACATAAGACTTAGGTGGGGTCCAAGCATTCCTTGCAGCAATCTTTGGCTTCCCTGGAGGGTCTCTGGGATCAGCATGACCTGTTAACACTTCCTGCATATCCTGGGTTCAACAATACCTCACCACACAAAGCTAGGTTCAAACAATATTAATAAAAATGTATTTTCCTCATAGTTAATATCATACTTGTGTACATTTTACTCCACAGCATAATAAAATATAAGCTTCTTGAAGTAAGAGCCATTTCATTTATGTCTTTGTATTACTGGTACCTAGCATAGTGACTTGCATATATAGTAGGCACTTAATATGGTTTGTTGAATTGAATAGAATTAATTATAATACTAAATACAAATGGACTAAATTCCCCAATAAAATACAAAAGAATAACAGAATGAATTTTCAAACAATCAAATTTAATCCAGAAACACCTAAAAAATTAAAAATCAAAGACTGGTCCAAAATTTATCATATTCAATAATGTATCTTTGATCCAAAAATGTAGGTCACAACCCATCCATGCTTGTCTGCTCTGTGCAGTTCTTGTCCATATCCTCTCATAAGTTCAACAAAGAGAGTCAAACCCTTGTGGTGATAGCTTTCCTCATCATATTCTTTTAATACGACAGAGGTACAAATGGAGCTCCATCTCTGCCATATTTTGAGCTCACCATATAGATGATCAACCCATTAAGCACTTACTATGTGCCAGGCACTGTGTTAAGTGCTGAGAATATAGAAAGAAGCAAAAGATAGCTCTTGCCCGCAAGGAGCTCACAATCTAATGTAAGAGACAAACATACATACAAGTTATATAAATAGGATAAATAGAAAATCAGCGAGGGAAGGTACTAGAATTAAAGGGGATTAGGAAAATCTTTCTGTAGGAGATGGAATTTTAGTTGGGACTTGAAGCCAGGGAAGGCTGTAGGTGGAGATGAGGAGAAAGAGAATCCCAGGGATGTAAGACAGCCAGAAAAAATGCCTGGAACTGAGAGAGGGATCCCATGTCATTGATCAAAGACTGTTTTGTGGGGAGTAAGGCATAAAAAGATTGGAAAAGGCAGGCAGGACTTGGGTTACGAAGGGCATTGAATGCCAGGCAGAGAATTTTATATTTGATCCTAGAGGTGATAGGGAGCCACTAGAGTTAATTGAGTAGGGGAGTGATATAGTCGGACCTGCACTTCAAGAAAATCACTTCAGTGGCTGAATGGAGGATAAAATGGAACGGGGAGAGACTTGACGCAGGCAGATCCACCAGCAGATTATTGCAACAATCTAGGTGTGAGGTGATGAGGGCCTGTACCAGGGTGGGGCAGTGTCAGGGGAGAGAAGGCATATATGAGAGATGTTACAAAAGTGAAATTGATGGGCTTTGGCAACAGTGAATATGGTGGCGGGGGGTAAGAGAGAAGAATTGAGAATTACTACAAGGTTGCAAGCCTGAGAGTACTGAGAGCATGGTGTTGCCCTCTACAGCAATGGGGAAGGGAGGGGAGGAGTAGGGCTTCGAGGGAGGCAGGAGTGGGGAGGTGGGGGATAATGAGTTCTGTATTGTACATGTTGAGTTTAAGATGTTTGCTGGGCATCTAGTTCAAAATATCTGAAAGACATTTGGAGATGTGAGATTGGAGGTTAGCAGAGAGATTGGGATAGGAAAGGAAGACTTGAGAATCATCAGCATAGAGATGGTAATTTAATCCGTGGGAGCTGAAGAGATCACCAAGTGAAGTTGTATAGAGAAGGAACAGGAGAGGGCCCAAGCAGAATACTGTAGGACACCTATAGTTAGGGGCTATGATTTGGAGGAGGATTCAGCAAAGGAGACTGAGGAGTGGTCAGATATGGAGGAGGAGAACCAAGAGAGAATGGTATTCCCAAAATCTGGAAAGAAGAGGCTATCAAGGAGGAGAAAGTAATCATGTCAAAGACTTCAGAGAGGTCAAGGAGAATGAGGACTGAGAAAAGGCCATTGGATTTGGCAACTAAAAGATGATCAATGACAGAAGTTTCAGTGGAATTAAGGTCAGAAACCAGATTACAAGAGATTAATAAAAAGAATGAGAGAAGAAAAAGTGGTGGCACCTATCATACATAGCCTTTTCAAGGAGTTTAGGCACAGAATGACAAAAGAGATATAGGAAGATAATTAGCAGTCATGGAAGGATCACGTGAGGTTTTTTTTTCAGGATGAGGCATGTTTGTAGGCATTAATAAGTGGATAGACAGGGCAAGATTGGAAATAAATGATGGGGTGCAGATGACAGAGAAGGGAAGCAGGTAGAAGGTTTAGCCTTGGAGTAAGGCCACTTCATGTGAGACAGAGGTGGAGATAGTGACCTGAAACATATGAGTGTTATGACGAAGAACAAAGAAAGGGGAGCTCTTGATGAATGCCCTCTAGGTTCTTGGCGGAGAAGATTTGGTACAGGGAACAATGGGAGCTTTGAGGAAGGATGAAAGTTTGGTAGAGACACTGTGGAGAGTGGGATAGTGCAGCATTTAGGGCTCAGTTGAGATTGTAGAACATATATTACTAATGGGCCCAGACAGAATGGTTCTATGATTTACTCTACCTTCATAGCCGATGTGTAGGACCAGAGGTGACAGATGATGAGAATGATCCAAAGTTGAGAACTGGTAGGGCAAAATCAGTGATAGGATAAGGGAGCTGGGGATTCAAGAGAGGAGAGGACAATGTAGGGTTGAATTGGTTCACCAAAGGTCCAGATAGGGTGAGGAGAGAGTGGCTAGTGCAGAGGAAATAGCCTAGGAGAGAACTGAGGGGGAAAGGATTGGGGGTCACATTGTAGACAAAGGTAGAGTTTTGTAAGGGAAAGGAGAGGGAGAGGTAAAAAGCCAATAGATTATGGTTGGATAAGGGAATTTTAGAATTCTTAAATGTAGAGTATGGTACATTTGTGGATGATGGCAAGATAAAGGGTATGACCATCTTTGTTTGTGGCTGAGGTATGAAGAACTGAGTGGTTAGGGTGTTAGAGGGGGAGTCAGTATGTATGTTGAAGTGTCCGAGTATCAGGACAGGAGTTGGGGAAGAGAGAAAAATTGTGAGCCATGTACTAAACTCACTGAGGAAGAAAGGGGAGTGACCTGGAAGTTTACAGACAACAGTTACCAGGATTTTGATTGCATAGTAGAGATGAATAACATGAACCTCAAAGAAGGAGATGTTACTGAGTGATAAAGGAAGGGGGAAAACCTGGAAGTGGCAATGGGGAGCAAAAAGTGTTCAACTCCCAGCCTTGATGAGTGAGCCAAGGTCAATGATTGAAGGTGCAGTCAGTGCTGGAAATTAGGTCTGGAAAGGAGGGTGGCCAGGGAGGCTGTGCCACCAGGGAAGAGCCAGGTTTCAGTGATGGCTAGTAGATGGAAGGAATGGGAAAGAAAATGATATAGGCTAAAGAGAATTCCAGAGGGTACAAGAGAAGGGCTGAGGGGTGTTTGGTTGAAACTTTGGGGTGGGAGTTGAAAGGTATGAGAATAAGGAATCAGGAGGCAGTGGGTAGAAAATAGGGTTTCCATGATGACTTAGAGGGGTTCAAAATCACTGAGATGTTTAGGGTATAACCAGGTGTGAGAAAGTTCATCACTGAGTGGAGGGTATGTGGAGACAAGTGCAGCATGACATGGGAAGCCCACCTTCACTACTACTCTTCCCTTCAAAGGGTGGAAATTAGGCACTTTCCTCAAAGGATGAGTGCAGTAGGGATCAGGAGTCAATGTGAAGGTTACTCCTCTCGCACTGGAGGGTCTCCATAACCCAGTTGGGACATTCGGCTGGCAGCAGGAGGTGGGAGTGCTCTGGGGTGGATGGAAGATGCAGGGCCTGGCACTTTGCCCCCTTCCCTCAGGGGACACATGGCCAGAGAAATGTTTGGCTTTTCTACAAACCTTGGCCCAACTTCTCTGTGAACCATGTAAAGCTTTTGTATAGCTGGGAGAGTAGGCATGTCGGGCAGTAGTTCCTGATGTTCTTTTGGTTGCCTTTTTTCCATATCGGTAATGTCCAATTTTTTTTTCCATCCTTCAGATGCCTCAGAGAATGATCCCTCAACACCCTCACAATTCTGTGATCTCCAGCACAGAGCTTGTCTAGATGCACTTAATCTAATCTGGCTGCTTTTCTTGTGTTCTTTTCAGTACCATTTCAAGCTCCATCTATAAGCCCATCTGGAAGTGTGATGTTAGAGTCCAAGTCTAGTAGTTCCATGGTGCTTGATGGAGAAAATGTTTGTTGTAAGTTAGTACGTATGTTTTCTCATTGCAGTTCTTCTGTTCTTTTATTTTATTTTTTTTTTATTTTTATTTTTTTTAAGGAACGCTTCATTGTTCCTGATAACCTGGAGTGTAGAGAGATGTTCTTCAGGCCTATTCACCTTCTATTTATCAAGGCTTTTTCTCTTAAATATTTGATATTTCAGCTTTTTTTTTATCCCTCCATCACTCACTTTTTGGCCCTTTTCCCCTTTGATGGTACATTCCTGAAGATGGGCTGCAAGGCTGCCTCAGCCTTGTAAGTAGTTCTCTGACCTGGGGACCCTGCCATGAGTACCCTTTGGGAGACAGGGGCAGGACTGACCCTAGCTTGGTTTCAGTCCTCTTTTCTTCAAGCCTAGTATGCAGCTATTTGTACTGTTATCCTGCCCCTTTTCTCCCTCTGATCTCCTCCACAAGTCAGTGCAATATATTACCTGTGTATTTATTGAAATTTGATCCCTGTCTTTCATATCACTTGAGTGATTATAAGTTAACACCTTGACAGCCCCATTAGCACCTCTTAACAACTTGACAGCTGTGACTCTCCCTTTCTCTTCTCTCTCTAACTTCTTACCATAAATTAACAATATAGCAGCTACATTTTCCTTTCCCTTGAATTATTTTATTCTATTCCCTCCTTTCCCTAATTTACCTTATCCTTGCACCCTCCTTGGGTCCTTCACCTTCTTCTGCTTTGCCTTTTTCTCTTCCTCCTAAGGTCTTCTCCACAACCAACAGATTAAGGTTAGTAAAGATCTGCAAAGGTTTTTACATATTCTTTTTAGCATCAGAGATCACAGCCCTACCACTTTTGGCCTCTAATACCACAGTCCCAGGTATGCTTCTTGATGAAGTGAAAATGGCGCTGGAGAAAACAGATGTGGAAAAAAGCATCTGAGGAGGAGACCTGTGCTTTTAGTGACACAATTAACTACGAGGCTATCGAGGGATCGATTCTCAAGGTTTCTGAAGAAGCGGAAGACACCAAAGATATGGAAGAAATCTCTGACAGAATAGCACTAATAACTATTTTCCATTTATATGGTTTACACTTGTATTGAAGACATCCTTGATGACAGTGTTAGAGGGAACAGGCAGACTTTCACCAGTGATATACCACAATGACCACATCTTTACTGTCACACAATTGGCCTACAGATGTAGAGAGAGAGACAAGGACCCATTTTGCTTTTTGTTTATTGACTAGAAAGCACATGGCTTGTCAGAAAAAGAAATCTCCTTTAAAGGCTCTTCTCCAACAAAATGTTTCCAATGAATTTACTCAAATCATATAAAATTCCTCCAGAGATTTAACCACAGATAACCTTTGTTAATAATGAGCAAGGCATAAAACAGGGAGGTATATGCCCCCCAAAGATAATCACATTGTATTTATACCCTGTGCTGGAGGAGATCCAGCACAGATTATAAAGGCCAAAAAGATTCTTCATAGATAGTAAAGTCCTCCAGATATTCTTTGCAGGTGACAATGTGCTGATTACCTTAAGCCTTGGAACATTATGGTACTTTCTAAATAAGATGCATAAGTACCCAAAAGAATTTAGTTTCACTATCCATAAAGGAAAAACCTAGTGGAAGAACAAGGCCTATTATCCAGCTAGGATAGTGAAATTTAGTGGACAAAATGTAGAATTCAGACATCTATATACGCACAGACAAGTGCATATATTTGTGTTTACATATAGATACATATACACATAAAGTAACTAGGTGGCGCAGTGGATAGAGTACTAGCCTGAAGTCAGGAAAACCCTTCCTGAGTTCAAATCTGGGCTCAGAAACTTACTAGCTGTGTGACCCTGGGAAAATCACTTAACTCTGCTTGCCTCAGTTTCATCTGTAAAATGAGTTGGAGAAGGAAATGGCAAACCACTCCAGTAGATTTGCCAAGAAAATCCCAAATGGGGTTACAAAGAGTTGGACACAACTGGAATGACCAAACAACAATAACAACACACATACGCATAGACAGATACTGCAAATGAACAGTTGCCTAGGTTTGGCGTTGAATAGGGAGAAGTGAACAAGCTGAACTGCCTTTGGGAAATTACAAAGTTTTCATAAACCTCCCCAGATTCTTCTCTCTAAACAAAGGCCCATCTTTTTAATATCAGTATTTTTCTGGTAATGTTGTATGGCTCCAAGTCATGGAACACGAGACTATAGGAAGAACCAAGGCTGAATGAAGAGGGCGTGGTGATTAAGCGATCTGGAGGGCATTACAAATAAAGAAACCTGAAAAGTGGTATAATGGATGCCATCAAAGAAAATGTGTGATGTGAAAAGGTAAGCTAGTCATTTAGCAAACCCCCTGTGCTTTACCAGTATCCTTGAGATGTTAAGAGAATACAAGAAAGGCCCATGGCATGTTGTGAAGACCCCTCCCCATACCCTATCCCTGTGGTAAACATATGGTAGGATATGAGTATGGATGAGAAGTGAACAGAATGAATTACAATCTGCACTAATGGATGGAACACTAAAATTGATGAGATCTCAGAACCTTGGGAAAGTTTGAGTTATAGTGAGATTCTTGTTGCTCCTGAAAGCTTATTACTTCAAATATTCAATTCAGGGAAAATAACTTTGCTCTGAACTCTTCAATGATAAAATTACGTCCATAACACATATTTCGCTAACTTCTACCTAGAGGCTATAGATGCTGTCATTTTATCTTTAAGAGCCAAATGAAATGTTAGGGGAAAAGCAAGTTCAAGGTGGTGGTTCGGACTGACAAAAATATCTGGCTTTGAGGTACTTCTCCCTATGGAGTCAGAGAGGGTATCTGTGAATTTAATCTTTGAGTTTTTGGAAAAGACAGGTAAATTGAGGAAAAACTTATTTCTTGTTAGGAATGCTAACTTATAATGTGAAGAGATATAAGTAGAATTTTATGAGAGTCTAGTGAAGAAACTGTTTTCTTGTCATGGCTGTAGAGAGAAGCTGGAGAAGACAGAGAAAAGAGATGGAGAAATCTTCTTTTTTGATGAAACTTTTTTCACTGTTATCTTGTGAAGAGGATTTTTGAGAAGACAATTTGTTTGGTATCTTGAGAGAAACTGAGTAGTGGGGGACTATGTTTTCTGAAGTAATTGCATCTATCATTTTAGTAAAGGTTTAAGGTTGTGATATTTTTCTCAGCTAAAATATTGCATCTATATCTTTGTTTTATTATTGATTTCATTTGTTAATAAATTATACATTCCATAATTTTAACATTATTTAATAATAGGAGATTAAGGATTAAATATATGAAGAGATATGTTATTACTTTTGAGAAAGGAGATTTCTCAGGTTTATTAATTAAATAATTTTTTAATGAATTGTGGTGGTGATGATCATTAATGAGAAAAAGGTTGCAATTGAATTATTTAATTGGAAAATATCCATTCATATCATTTGGACTATTTTAGAGTTTGGGATAATAAAATCAAATATGGGTTGGCCAACCTATGATAAATACTTGGCACACATCTATTCTTTGTTAGTTCAAATCTGGCTTCAGGCACCTAGTAGCTGTGTGACCCTGGGCAAGTCACTTAACCCTGTTGGCCTCCGTTTCTTCATCTATAAAATGAGCTGGAGAAGGAAATTGCAAACTACTCCAGTAGTTTTGCCAAGAAAACCCCAAATGGGGTCATGAAGAGTCAGACATAATTGAAACAACTGAACAATAACAACACTTCTAAAAGCTGATTCTATCAAAATAGACTTTGTGTTGAAAGACACAATGACTGCATATCACACTCCATATAGCACAACCACAGTTTTAGACCCTTAAATTTTGCCTCTGAATATGAGTTCTTTATAAGCCAATTTCAATGTTATTTGGATCTAAATTTTCAGCAATACTAACAAAAAAAAATCCAACCCTTCAAAAAGCGTTCTAAGTCCAGATGCTCAAAAGATTTTGTAACTGAATTTGGGCAAAACATTGTGCCTTACCTTTTAGATAGACTAATCTATTCACAGAGAATTCAAAATGTTGTTACTGTCTTACTAGAATACTTTCATAAAAGTATTGGGGTTAGTGTGAATGATCCTGACTTTAACATCCTGCCAAGTGAAGACAAGTATCAATTAAGTGATTAGATTTCCTCTACTCTATGCCACAACAGAATTTACCATTACACTGTTGACATATCAGCTGATAATATTAACTTCAGAGGGGGAAAGATAAGCAGATACTAAAGATCTTTTTCAGTAATTTCAGAAAACTACAACAAAACACCTCAAATTCAACATGTCTAAAACTGAAGTTCATCAACTTCCCTCCAATACCTATCCTTCCTTCTAACTTTCCCATTTTTACTTATGGTACCACCACCCTCCCAGTTGCAGAAACTCAAAAGCTCACTCATTCTCGACACTTTATCCCTCCTGCTTTCTCCTGCTTCCACCTCCTCCACAGACAGGTTATTACAAAGTTCTGTTGACCCTTCCTCCAAATTATCTCCTAGCTGTCTTTATTTTCCACCCAAATTGCCACCACCCTAGCTCCAGGCATCATTACATCTTATCTAAACTATTATTTTTCCTCACTTTAATAACTGCCATAGCAATCATCCTAATGCACAAATCTGGCCATTCTCCTGCACAATAAACCCCCACAAAACTCCAATGGTCTGCATCACCTACTGAATAAAATAATAACTCTTTGCCTTAACATTCATGGAACTCTGCAATCTGGCTCCAATCTATTTTTCCAATTGTCAGTCTCAATACGCCCTCTCACTTGCTTCACACTCCAGCCAAACCTTGCTGCTTACTGTGCTCCGACTTCATTCTGCTTTCTCCCCCATTCCTGATTCTACCCACCCTGATCCCTATGCTTGGAACAGATTCTTCTTCCACCTCTATCTATTGACACGTTTCCCTTCTGCTAGGCTCGGCTTGAGTCACTTCCTCCATGAAAGCGTCCTGATCCTCTCAGCTAGAGAGTACCTTTGTCATGATGCATTGTTGCAGTGACAATGGACTGAGTATATAATGGGAGTTTTTGTATGTGTGTATGTGTTTGTACATGGGTACGTATATGTATATACACGTATGTGTGTGTATTCATATAGGTAAATATGTACATGTGTGTGTGTCTACATATACTAATTTGCTCTTTAAACATTTCAGAGAGCTTTAGTCTCTGAAAAATATTTTCTCTTTACATTCAGCCTGGAGTACACTTGAGTTAATAATATTGAAAGAAAGGTAAGATTTCTGGACAGGGCACAGATGGAAGTGTGCATTTAGGAACTCTAGGCAGATTTTGCCTTAGTAGCTCCCTATCCTGGTCCTAGAGATTTATACTACCCAGTCACCCTGTTCTCACACCTTCAGGCCAAACAGAACTTGACTTGTTCCTGACCTTTTGGACTTCAAAACTCCATATTGGTATTTCTAGTTTTCAGCACAGTGTT
The DNA here is from genome assembly GCF_900497805.2 of Vombatus ursinus. NCBI lineage: Eukaryota > Metazoa > Chordata > Mammalia > Diprotodontia > Vombatidae > Vombatus > Vombatus ursinus. Next base: position 32,714,724 of record NW_020954569.1, on the reverse strand, counting down.
TAATAAATGCTTTTTTCCTTCCTCCCTCAGGAGCCTTTGCTGTTCTTACAATTATAAATCTTCTCCTGCCCCCTTTCCCTGTGCAATGACATGGTAGAGAGCCAGCCTCAGAGTCAAAAGGACCTTGGTTATGTCCCATGCCTCTGACAAATACTGGTAGATGTGACCCTGGGTAGGTCACTAGGCTTCTCAATGCCCCAGACCACTTTTCAAGAAGAGTTGCTTCTTGATATTCATTGATAGAGGGAAGGCCTTTACTAGGATATGTATACAAATTATCAGAATAAAGTTTCTTTAGTACATTAAAGAAAACATTAAACAACTTTAAACCATTTATTGGAACAGGATTACTTTATTTGATTGGAAATTTACCCAGTTACTAAACTATTAGTTTAGATTCCCTGTTCCTGGACAGCTCGTTAGATGGACTGACATGCCCCTATCTACTTACTCAGGGCCACTCTTGCATCAGATGATCCTAGTCCTGGCCCCACTCAGGTAGCGTACAAGAATCCCTTGCCTTGGGAGAAGTTCACTTAGTATTAAGGTCTATCTGACTGCTGATTCCTGTGCCCACACTGTAATACCCATTACTCAATCTTTCAGTGGCCAAGTTCTGACCCTCTTGTTTAGAATATTTACCTGCTGCACTGGGTCACTCCATGCCTGCCCCAGCCTGATCTCCAGTATATCATCTCCACTGTCTATATAGATCTCCACCTGACTAGACCACAGTATTTGCCAATCCCTCCCTCTGTGTTTGGTCTACACTTCTACCTGTACCCTCATGCACAGTCTGGACTTGTGTCACCTGGGCAAAGCCCATCCCTCAAAATACAGAGGAGTGAAAATTGAGTTGAAAGCAGAAAAGTTTTATTAGGTGAAAATCAGACACTAATGCCAAGGCACCCCAGTACAAAGTACAAAGGAGCCCACAACTCAGGAAAGGCAGGGGAGAGCCATGCCTGAAAACCACAAAGGTTCAGTTTAGGGAGATGTTGGGAAAAGGAATGGGCAATCTTTCCCAGGAACAGGTGGAACACAGAAGCAGGATGTTTTTTAGGAACAGTTGTCTACAAGGCTGGTTTGGGCCATTTGGGGTGGCACAACTCAGCAAGGTCAACCAGCAAACACCAGCAAAGGTGTTTGGGAGAAAGCAAGACTTTGGCTCACGGCAAGCTCCTGATTGGCTGCTTTCAGCAAACAGTCTTAGTCTGTGTCCAGTGCACTTTCCTGGTAAGGTAACTCATACAAAATAGACATATCAATCTTGGGGGTACTCTCACATTTGAGAGCATTGGCTCTAGTACCTTTACTTAGACTCTCCATTTTTCCTGTTTCTTCCATGTCAAATCAACAAGATTAAGCAGTGTTTATACTAAGCTCTGGAAATTACAAAGAGAGTCAAAAAGCAGGCCTTGCTCTGAAGGTGCTCACAGTCTTTTGGGGGACAGCATGCAAACAACCATGTACAATAAGATACACTGGAGAAATTGAAGATTATCTCAGGGAAAGCACTAAGATTCAGGAAGACTGGGAAAGGCTTCTTGCAGAAAGTAAGACTTTCGCTGACATTTAAAAGAAGTCAGGAAGTGGAGAGAGGGGAGAGCACCAGGCACAGGGAGAGCATGTGAAAAAGCTTAAGAATTAGAAGATGGAGAGTCTTGTGTGAAGAACAATATGGAGGCCAGCATCAGTGGAATGCAGACCATGGAGAGGGGAATAAGGTATAAGACTGGAAGGCAAAGGCCCGGTTATGAAGGACTTAAAAGCCAGAGAGTTTGATTTGATTTGATCTGATACTTAATCTTGGAGGTAAGTAATAGGGAGTCACTAGGAGGCACCTGGACTCTTACCTTCCCTTCACCTTTTCTGTGTTGACTAATCCCTGGGTTATTTCACTCTCTCTGTTAGCCACACACTAGCCTACCTAACTCACTTCCTGGTCTGCCTTGGCCCATCACCACCCAAACCCTCTGCTGTTACACTGGGGCCATTAATCAGTGATCTTCGAACTCCAGGTTTAGTTACAGATTAGTCATCACTAAAGAAATCTTTGGAGATACTATAATTATTGATTAAGATAGAACTGAATGAATTGAAAGAGTAAACTTAAAGTGAGACAAAACCATATGAAAATAGAAAAGAAAAATTGAGGAAAATAATAGATATATGATCAAACATGAATGTTCAGACCTCAAACTATACTGTTTAACAGCAGCCATCAAAACCCTCTGGTGTGGGTCACAAAACAAAGGTAGATCAGTGGAACAGACTAGACAAGCAAGAATCATAAACAACGAAACTCAATAACCCAACGTTCAAGAAAATGGAAAACATAAATCACTTAGCAAAGAACTCCCTATTTGATGAAAACTGGAAAATGGAATGGCAAAGATTAGGCTTAGGCCAAACTGTACAGGTGGCTGCATGTACTCTAATTCATACTATTTGAAGAAATAATTATATAACATATGGTCATTGGTCCCAGTTCAAAGAAAATATACAGTGCAAATTCAAATAATGATACCCGCTCAGAGGATTTGTGATACACACTAATTGGGACATAGTCCTATATGCTTTTAATTAGTTGGATTGAAAACTACTGATGGAGTTCTTTTAAATAGAGCCTATGACTTAGCTCGGCTGAAGAATAACTCCTTATGGCAATCAATTTTCAGTATGTAGTATTTGTTCTTGCATTTTGCTGCAGAAGTTGATGCTGTTTTTCTAAAGCTCTAAGAAAAGTTTGAAGAATACAATAGATAGTAGGTGTGCCTTGCTCTGAGTAAATCCAAGACATGAGTAGTTGAAAATACAAATGCAATTATTTTGTTGTTCAGTCATTTTCAGTCATGTCTGACTCTTTCGTGACCCCATTTGGTTTTTTTTTTTTCTGGGCAAAGATATTGGAGTAGTTTGCCATTTCCTTCTCAAGCTCATTTCATGGTTGTAGAAACTGAGGCAAATAGGATTAAGTGACTTGCCCAAGGTCACGCAGCCAGTGAGTGTCTAAACATAGATTTGAACTCTGAAAGATGAGTCTTCCTGACTCCAGGCCCAGCACTCTCTCCACTATACCATCTAGCCATTCAGTATAATAAATTAGGGGGTGATTATTCACTTTATGACAGGATTTATCATGGGGTTCTTTGGAGCAGAATTCTTTGAGTGAATTTCAAATAAACTTCAGTTTATAAAAATCCCAAGTGAACACACACCTTCAGGAATCTCATCACATGAGGTGCATGTGTATTTGAACTTTGGAATGGAGTAGATGTGGGTACCCTGTCAGCCTTCTGATTTGATATGCTAGATAGCTAGCTTCCTCCGGGTATGATCTGGAGTGCACAACTGACCTCTATGTATCTTTGCTGCTAGCCTGAAATTTTCTCATCAGAGATTCATTCCTCTGGGTTTAAAAGACTTTTCAGACTTTAAGAATTTCTCACTGAAATGCAAATATTCAGGAGGGGAGCTTCCAGCTAAACTTTTGCAGGCATTAGTTGACTGCAGGCTGAGAAGGACATGAGGGGAGCAGGACAGACAAAGCCCTGGAGGTACCATAAAGGTTAAAGAGGAATTTAAGAGGGCAGCTAGGTGGCATAGTGGATAGAGGTCTGTCTTTGGAGTCAGGAGGACCTGAGTTCAAAATCTGACCTCAGACACTTGACACTTACTAGCTATGTGACCCTGGGCAACTTAACCCTTACTGCCTCACCAAAAAAGGAAAAAGAAGGAGAAAAAAGAGAAATTTGGGAGCCACATGGCTCCCAAAGACAAACTCTGCCCCAAGACCTACCCTCAGCCCCAATCTAGTGGGTTTCTGATATAAAAGGAATAGAAACCAATTTATAGAGGCTATTTTTCAGTTCTGAGGTGAAAGGAATCCCCTTTCTGACCTGAGAAGTTAAATGGCAGTAAACAAAGCTGAAGATCTATATGTTTTTCCTCTACCTGAAAAATATTTTGTTGACTGGCTAAAGCTCTGAAAGGTTTCCTGCCTTTCTCTGTCAAACTGATTCAAGAGCATCATAAAAAAAAATGTCCTGTTGCTCAACCCACAAGGTTATTTTCTATCTTTCTGCAAAAGAAGCACATTTCTTTAACCACTGAATTGGGATGGGTAGAAACTGCATGACACATGCTGTCCTCTAAAGGTCAACATCCTGCCTACCTACACAAGGCCTGCCCTTGTACTCTACTTTGTATAGGTCAGTGTCAAGGAAGGCCATCTGTATTGTATTGTCTCAACCAGAAAGGCAGGACATTTGTGGCTAATGACGGATTGAATTCCCCACTTTGCAGCTCATTGTTGTATCTTGGGAAAATTACTTAGCCTCTTTGCCTCAGTTTCCTCCAGTATAATATTAGAGTAAGACTAGGTGATGCTAACGTCCAATTCTAAGTATATGATCTTGCTGTAGTAAGAATTATAAATTCAAGAATCCTCTGTTTCCCCAACCCACCCATACCCCTGGGGAGGCATAACTTTCCAACATGTTTAGCTTTGTTTCATAAATCAGTCTCCCTTTCTGAGTACAAGGACAGGGATGAGCTAGAATCAGCTTATACTGGGGGAGCTGATTGTTAAATTTTCAGAGTGAGCATTTATACCTTGGAAATTGGCAAATGTTATAAATTAGTAATTGATTTGTTTTGTTGATTGACTAGATTAAAGTGATAGAAAACTATTAATGCAAATTGAACTTAAAACCGTATCCTGTGTATGTGTATATATCTGTGTGTATATATATATATATAATATATATACACACACATATAGATATACATATACATAAACATACTTACATACATATATACATATATATATATTCCACCCTCCCCCCAGAGAACCAGTTGTTAAATATTTGCCTGTACACTCTTAGGGCTGGGGGCTAGAATTGTGTTTTCATTGGTACAGGGATCTCTCAATTGAGGAAGCTCCCTCTCCTGATGTGGGTTGTATCTTCTCTGTAACTTACAGTCTTAGAGAATTCCTTAGGGCACTGAGAAGTTATATGACTTGTCCAGGGTCACACAGACAGTGTGTGTCAGAGATGGGATTTAGTGCTAGGTCTTCCTAACTCCAAGACCAGCTCTCTGTCCACTATGCCACAATGCCTCTTTTTAGTATTATTCTTGTGCTTTTTGCAAGAATATACCAACAAGCAAGAATATATCAATTAAATATTCTCACCCCCTGCCCAATACCTGTCCCGCTCATCTAACCATCTAGTCATATATTAGCCACATCTCCCACTGTCCAGCACTATACAAGCAGGGCAACATCCCTCTAAGCAGCATTGGGCAGTATCTTAAGAGACCAGGAAGGAACATTTTGGCAGAAGCTGGGCAGTTACATCACCAGAAGACATCAATGGCCCTGCAGCTTCTAATTCATGAGTCACCCCTCTGTGAGTGGACCCCAGTCAAAATCATGTGCATTCCCTATGTATATCTACTCTTCCCACTGATTTTGTGTACATATGTGGAAAGTTATATTTCTGTGATGGCCAAAATAATATAAAGAAAAAGAATAATGAAAGACTTCAGACCTCATACATTTTCAGACCGGGCCAATGTTAATTTGTTCTGTTTAACTGTATTTATCTGTTATAGGAGTAGGGGTGTGTGAAGTCATTGGAAAGTGACAAGGGTAGAAAAAAAGAAAAGAGCATCAGTAAAAAAAGTAAAACACACAACAACAACAAAACCTTCCGTGTTAAATTAAACAGAATCCCTGAGAGTATTTGATTTCATAGCCATGATGTTAATGGGTGATCAGACAAACTTCATAGCAGGATTTCATCATAAAGTATTAACAGTGTTATGGAGAAAAACATTGTTCAGACCCACTTTCTAAAGTCAGTTGAATAATTCAGCTACTATTGCCCTATTTCTCCTGTCCCCTTCTAGGAGTTGGGTTGTGATATTGGTGGAAAGGGGAGTTGTGGCTGTCCGTCTTCCATAGAGGAGTTTGGCTTCCTGGGTTCTATGAGAAGAGGGTTATGAGTATGTCAGCAGTACCAGAATGGGTAGAAACCTTTCAGTCATGGAGCCTGAGATAAAAAACCACCAGAAATCAAGTAATGTTGCTGGGGAAAAGGAAGGGGGTGGGGAGAGAGAGACAGAGGGAGAGAGAGACAGAAAGAGAGAGAGAGAGAAAGAGAGAGAAAGAGAGAGAGAGAGAAAGGAAGAGAGAGAGAGAGACTTGTCTACTTAGGCCAGGAGACATCATTCACAAGTCAGCAGACAGTTTTTGAGACAGCTTTTAAGCCAAATTGAGGTCCAGCTACAGAGTCACAGATCAACAACAGGAAGAGCTATAGAACAGCATGAAAGGGCAGAGATTGTTGAGTTCAGTAGTTCCTGGCACAGTGTTCTTCCCAGATTTAGGCTGAATAAATGGCCTTTTGAGTTACCTATCTCAGTTTGATGAGTGGCAGTTGCTGGTGCAGGGAACATTAGGCACTTTTGATCTCTTAGATATTAGAACCTGAGTTAAATTCTAAAATCACATTTGGGGGGAGAAGACTTCGGATCATGTGTCAGGATCCCATAATCTTTGACTATCAAGGTCTTTTTACCTCAGACACAGAGATAGCCAGAAGACGGTAGGGCTCAAGCAGCATTGAGGATGTTGCTGTCACTAAACTCATGATGCAGATTCATCATGGAGAAAACTTTCAATGTTCCTTTGCCCAGGACAGCTTGACAGTAAGATCCAGCAGATGAGATTTCTGCAAGAGTACAAACAACACAAGAGAACGTAAACATAGATGCATAAATATATGAGGCCCATAAAGTCACAGTGCACAACTGAAAATAGGTGTCATTTGTGTGTCTCTTTTCCCCCCAAGGACAACCAGTCCAACAAAAGCTGAATAACACCAACAATGAGGTCCTCTTCCTTCTAGCTTTATCTTATGGTTCCAAGCAGCCCCAGTTAGAGAATTAAACTGCTACCTTCCTGAGAGTTATCAACAGCACCAGCTTCAAATTCTGGGTCCCTGAAATATTGTGAGAGGAGAGTAGACTGTGTTTTCCTGGGACAGATCAATTAAAACCTGAAAGTGAACTGATCTCTCCATGTGTTTGTATCGATGTTGCAAATAAATGTGTATTTGCATAGCTGTTTGCACAGACCACTTGGGGTTTGGGGCCAGTTGCTGGGAAGTTTTTACCTGCCACCTATCCTGTCGTTTCCTCCTGGTGGCTTCTACCTCAGTATTGCAGAGGATTGGCTTAAGTAGACAAGTCTCCCTCTCTCTCTCTCTCTCTCTCTCTCTCTCTCTCTCTTTCTTTTTCCTAGCAACATTACTTGATTTCTGGTGGTTTTTTATCTCGGGCTCCATGATATAGTGATTGCACAGAACCGCAAAATCTTAGAGTTGGAAGGGACATTAGGAACAATCTAGCCCAACCCACATCTCTGTTGTATTCCACTACCACATCTAGCTTCTTAGAACTTGTTTGGGACCACTATCCAAAACCATTGTCTACTGAATCTTCCCAAGATCTAACCATAATTAATCATATAATATTATAATAATGCAAAAAAACACAAAATAAAATGTAAGGAAAATAACAAGAAACTCAAATACTAAGTGTTCTCATCACTAGTTTATCTAAACTATCTTATGAAATTATATTAAAAACCATTTTAATAAAACTGAAAATATTAGGAAATAGTTTTCTCCAAAGTCCTTTCCAAAATCCTTGGAAAGGTGAGTGATTGATTAAGGGCAAAAAAGTTTTTCTTGGGGAAATGGATTAAGGGTGGTATCCAACTTTTTCTTTTTTTAACAAAGGTAATTCTTGTCTTGTTTTTATATCACTGCCTTTCTTACTCCAGAAGAGTTTGGGTTATTGACTCCTCTGGGGCAATCCCCTCTTTGCCTACTCACCTTGAGTTTGATGGCACCATGTCCTACTATTCTCCATTAAGAAAGGATATTGATGTTTATTGCCAGGGAAGAAGTCTTTTTGTTTACTCCAGAAGGGAAGGAAGTGGTCTAGGAGGGAAATGAAATTGTTACTCAACAATTTTGGAATATTAACACAAACTGTATTTTACATGTTATAAGTTTTCCTTGTTAGGATTCCTATAAATGTCACCTGATGCAGTTTGGAGTTGCTGGGAACCCCAAAATGTCAGGGTACAGGGCAGCGTCTGCTTGGAATGAAATCACTGCACTCAAACTCCTCCAGTCATATGACAAGGTTTATTGTAACACCAATAGAAGTGGGCAGGGTTCCTAGTGAACTTTCAACTTAATGGAAGTAAGACTGATGCTTATATACAAAAAGGACAATGAAAGGATCTGGATGGGATTAAGGAGTGATAAGTAGTCTGGGGTGGGCCAGGAGTGACAGTGAAAGGACTGTCAAGTAAGGTAATTAAGTGATCTAGGTGGGCTGGGGTGGGCCAGATGCCTTGAGCCCAGGTGCCAGTGATCTGGGCTACTGAAATGTATGGGAAAATTCAGGGACTGGGTTGCTTTCAAAGACAGGGTCTTTTTCTTTTATGGGTCCAGGTCCCATCACCCCATCATCACCTGTAATCATTTTTGAGCAGAGAGCCATATTGAAGGGGATAGAGAATTATCCTAGTTTGAACATCTCTTCAGTTTCAAATGCTTGGATACAGATTAATGTTAAAATGAATAAAATTGTTGCTACAAGACTTGAGCCTCAAAACATATAGTACAGCATTAGTGTTAATATTTTTTTTTTCAATATTCTTCTCACCTTTCCAGTCCTAGAGGGTACAGGTCCACTTATCTGCCCTCCCAAAGCAGCCATATCAACGTGGAGCAACAGGCCAAGGAAAAGAAAGGATGTAATGATTTACTGATTGGTTTAATCCTGTTCTCTCCATATCTGGGACAAAGCTATCTCTTGGAATTGATTTGTTCACATCTCAGGGTCTTTTGGTCACAGCTTCCTTATGAAATGGTAAAGCCTCCCATGCTCTCAGCCTTATGGTGAAGTCTGCTGGGCCATCACCAGTCCTCTTTTTTTTTTTTAAATTTTCACATCAGTCATGTTGTAAGGAAGAATTAGAACCAATAAGAGAAACCACAAGAAAGAGGAAACAAAACAGAGCAGAAGAAAAAAATAGCAAATACTATGCTTCAATCTGCATTCAAACTCCGTAGTTGTTTCTTTGGATATGGATAGCATTTTCCATCATGACACTTTTGGAGATGTCTTAGATCATTGCATTGCTAAGAAGGGCTAAGTCTATCAACATTAGTCATCGCACAACGTGGCTGTTACTGTGTACAACCTTCTCCTGGTTCTGCTCATTTCACTCAGCATCAGTCCATGCAAGTCTTTCCAGGTTTTTCTGAAGTCCACCTGCTCATCATTTCTTACAGCACAATAGTATTCCATCACATTCATATACCACAACTTGTTCAGCCATTCCCTAATTGATGGGCATCCCCTCAATTTCCAATTCTTGGCCACCACAAAAAGAGCTGCCATAAAAATTTTTGTACATGAGTCCTTTCCCCATTTTTATGATCTCTTTGGAATACATCCCTGAAGTCCTCTTCACTCTTGTCTTACCACTGGACTGCTATGACTCTGGAGGAGAGAGTGAAGCAGATGACTTCAAAGGACCAACAAAAATAACAATAAACAAACAACAACAACAGTGAAGTCCAATCCAATCCAATGAGCACTGATTAAGCACTTATTATATGTCTTTGCTTTGGTGCTGTGGATGCAGACAAAACAAAGAGGTTGTTGTCTTCAAGGAGATTACATTGATAGTTAATGATAGTTAATTGATAGTTAAGGAGATCAGAATCATCTTTCTTCAGGAGATGGTAAAAGATCCCTACCTTGGAGAAAGCCAGAGATTTTAAGCTGTGGAGGAAAGGAAGGGAGAATTCCAGGCTTAGGGAAGAGACCGTGCATACCCACCAAGGAGTAAATTAAAGTACTAAGTATGGGAAACAGTGATTAGTCCAGTGTGGAGGGTAAGTAGAGTGTGTGACAGGAAGCAATATTCAACAAGCCTAGAAAGATAGGATGGAGCTAGATTATAAAGGTCTTTCAATGCTAAACTGAGATGTTTACATATTATCTTAAGACAACAGAGCTGTGGAAGCTTTTTGAGCAAGGGAGTGCCTTGGAAAAATTTTTTCAATGATTTGGAGAGAAGAGAGGCTAGAAGCAGATGCAAAACTTTAGGTGAGTAATGAGCACAGCTGGGATTAGGGGATAGCTGGATGAGTGGAGAGAAGGGGGCAGATGGCAGAGTTATTGTGGGGTTAGAATTTGACGGGATGTGACAATTTATTGGCTATGGAATGAAAATGAAAGAGAAGAGTTCTAGATACCCTGAATTTGTAAACCTAGGTGACTGAAAGGATGGTGGTGCCCTCAGTAGAAATGCTGAAATTAGGAATGAAGGCAGATTTTGGAGGAAAGATAAAGAATCCTGTTTTGAACATGTTGAGTTTATGTGCCTTGGGGACATCTGGGTGGAGATGTCCAGCAAACAGTTGGTAATGTGGGATTAGAACTCAGAACACATATAAGTGATGGTTACATATATTTGACAGTCATCAGCTTAGAGGTGATAACTGAATCCATGGGAACTAATGAGGTTACTGTGAGAAATGAGAGGAAAAAAAGGGTGACTAGTCTCTAACCCACACACAGGGAGAGATAAAGACTGGGAATGAATGATCAGGTAGGTTAAGTAATGAAGTCAATAGAGCACTGGTCCTGGAGTCAGGAAAACTTGAGTTTAAATCCTGCTTCATCCATTTACTAGCTATGTGACCCTGGACAAGTCACTTGACCTGTGTCTGCCTCAGGTTCCTCAACTTTAAAATAGGAATAATAACAGCATCACCCCTGTTGTTGTGAGGATAAAATGAGATAACATATGTAAAATACTTCAAAAACCTTAAAGTTATATACAAAGATTACTTATCATCATCATCATCATCAGTAGTGTTAGTAGTTGTGGTTGTGGTTGTGCTTTGTGCTTTGTTCTTGAAGAGGACCATGACAACAGAGAGATAATGCCATGACTTGCAATTGAATTTGATTTGAGTGAGGGAGAACTGTGCAAAGTCACCAACCTCACTTTCTCCTCCAGAGCCTTCTGGGTCCAGTGGCCAGATATAAATCAGGACCACTGGAGATGGCCCAGGATGCAGTGGGAGACCTTGACCTTTTTGTAGGAAGAGAACCCCATGGCCAAGCAGTGTCATGAAAAATGCATGGAGAATAGTATATCTAGAACCCAAGGTTTCTATCATTTCCACCCCAACAATCACTTCCTCCTTGTTGGTAAGGAGCTGATATGAAAGAGAAATTTCCTTCATTGGTTTCTCTACTTTTTAGGTGACAAAATCATCATTAAAGCAAGACAAGAAATTATATCCTGCTCTCCTTTGAGGCAGAAAGAAAGTTCCAGTATTTCTGGATATCTGAGGTCTTTCATCATTATTATGGGGCAACTATGTGGCACAGTGGACAGAACACTGGGTCTGGAATCAGGAAGATTTGAGTTCAAATCCAGCTTCTGACACTTACTAACTGTGTGACCCTAAGCAAGTCACTTAACCTTGTTTGCCTCAGTTTCCATACCTGTAAAATGAACTAAAGAAGGAAATGGCAAACCACTTCAGTATCTTTGTCAAGAAAAAGTCGAGGGAGTCAAGATGGCAGAGTAAAAGCATTGACTTGCTTGAGTTCTCCCCCAAACTTCTCCAAATACCTATAAAAAAAGGCTCTAAACAAATTCTAAAGCAGCAGAACCCACAAAAAGACAGAGTGAAACAAATATCCAGTCAAAGACAGCCTGGATGGTTGATCAGAAAGGTATATCTCGCCAGGTGGGGAGAGGAGCGCATTTGGGCGCACAGGCCGCAGTGAACCTGGAACAGGCCTCAGAGGACTGAATCACAGGTAGCTGTAGTGGTTTCCAGACTTCTCAACCCATGAACGACAAAGACAACTTAGAAGATCAGTGGGAAAAGTCTATTTCTGCGGTGGTGAGAGAGAAACAGTGTGGGGCTCAGCCCCAGGGTGGCGGCTGGCTCGTGAGCTTCCGGCCCACAGACTGAGGGGCAATCGAGTGGCTGATCAGAGGGTGATTGCAGGGATCTCTTTGCTGGTGCAGGATTCTCTTGCTTTGCCCGTGCTTGGATCTGGGTCACAGTTCTAGGTAGTGATCCTGGGGTGAGCAGGAGCACTGACATGGTGGAGCTTGTGGTGGCAGTGGAGATGAAATCCTCCTCACAGTTCCAGGGCAGTAAAGAGTGCTTGTGGTCACTCATAGACCAGAGTACAGTCCAGGAAAGGAGTAAATACCTCGCCTTTGATCATAGCACCTTGGAAGAACTGAAAATTTACAGGGCCCTAGAAGTATCTCTGAAAACAGCTGCACAAAATGCCTGAAGCTTGGGACAGTACATTCTCCACACTGGAAACAGTCTCCTACCTTAACAAAGAGTTTATAACTCAAGTAATTGGCCAGGATCCTGAGCAAGCAGCACAAAAAGAGTCAGACTATATTATCTTACTTTGGTGACAAAGAAGATCAAAACATACAACCAGAAAAAGACAACAAAGCCAAAGCACCTACATCCAAAGCCTCCAAGAAAAATATGAATTGGTCCCAGGCCATAGAAGAGCTCAAAAAGGATTTTGAGAAGCAAGTAAGAGAAATAGAGGAAAAACTGAAAGTGATGCTAAAGGAGGACCAAAAAAATACTGAAGAAAATAACACCTTAAAAAATAGCTTAACCCAAATGGCAAAAGAGGTCCAAAAAGCCAATGAGGAGAAGAATGCCTTAAAAAACAAAGTTGGCCAAATGGAAAAGGAAGTCCAAAAGCTTACTGAAGAAAATACTTCCTTAAAAATTAGAATGGAGAAATTGGAAGCTAGTGACAATTTGAGAAATCAAGGCACTGTAACACTAATCCAAAAGAATGAAAAAATAGAAGAGAATGTGAAATATTTCATTGGAAAAACAATTGACCTGGAAAATAGATCCAGGAGAGAGAACTTAAAAATTATTGGACTATCTGAAAGCCCTGATCAAAAAAAAAGAGCCTAGACATCATCTTTCAAGAAATTATCAAGGAAAACTGCCCTGTTATTTTAGAACTAGAGGGCAAAATAGAAATTGAAAGAATCCACTGATCACCTCCTGAAAGAGATTCCCAAAGGAAAACTCCTAGGAATATTGTAGCCAAATTTCAGAATTCCCAGGTCAAGGAGAAAATATTACAAGCAGCCAGAAAGAAACAATTCAAGTATTGTGGAAAAACAATCAGGATAACACAAGATTTAGCAGCTTCTACAGTAAGGGTCCGGAGGGCATGGAGTGTGATATTCCAGAGGGCAAAGGAGATAGGACTACAACCAAGAATCACCTACCCAGCAAAACTGAGTATAATCCTTCAGGGTAAAAAATGGTCATTCAATGAAATAGGGGACTTTCAAGCGTTCCTGAGGAAAAGACCAAAGCTGAATAGAAAATTTGACTTTCAAATATAAGACTCAAGTGAAACATGGAAGAGGTAAACAGGAAAGGGAAATCATAAGAGACTTATTAAGGTTGAACTGTTTACATTACTGCAGGGAAAGATATTTGTAACTCATGAGTCCTTTGTCAGTATTAGGGTAGTAGGAGGGAAAAAATTATATGTATGTATAGATAGATAGATAGATAGATAGATAGATAGATAGATAGATAGATAGATAGAGGGCATAGGTTGAGTCAAAGATGAAGGGGTGATATCTGGAAAATAAAATTAAGGGGTGAGAGAGGATTATACTGGGAGAAGGAGAAAGGGAATGGTAGAATGGGGTAAATTATCTCACATGAAACAGACAAGAAAAGACTTTTACAGTGGAGGGGAAATGGGGGAAGATGAGAGGGAATGAGTGAATCTTATTCTCATAAAATTTGGCTTAAGGAGGGAATAACATACACAATGGGGTATGGAAATCTATCTTACTCTACAGGAAAATAAGGGGGGAAGGGACATGTGAGCAGGGGGTTGATAGAGGGGAGGGCAGATTGGGGGAGAGGATAATCAAAAGCAAACACTTCTGAGGAGGGACAGGGTCAAAGGAGAGAGTAGAATAAATGGGGTGTAAGATAGGATGAAGGGAAATATACTTAGTTTTTCAGAACAGGACTACTATGGAAGTGTTTTGCATGACTACACATCTATAACCTGTATTAAGATGCTTGCCTTTTCAATGAGGGTGGGTGGGGAGGGAGGAAGGGAGAAAATTTTTGTAACCCAGAGTTTTAAAAACAGATGTTAAAAATTAAAAAAAGAAAAAAGAAAAAAAAGAAAAGTTGGACATGAGTGAAATGACTGAAAAACAATAATAAAACCACTACTATGTATCATGTATCTATGCCAAGCTTATTATCTGTTTCCTGAATGCCTCTTCCTGTCCAGGTGACCTGTTGTATATTCTGATTATATTGTAATAACTCCCCTTTTGATTGGTCTTGGGTACTGAGAGAGAAGTCTCTGCCCCACCCATGCCTCTGTCCCTGCTGCAGTCTAGTTTGAGAATCCAAGGGAGAAGAAACACATGGAACTGGTTCACAGATTGATTTTTATATACCTGGAGAACAGTATCTCTTCTGAAGAGAGCCCGGCTTCTGAGCTTCAGTCAGGCAATCCTCAGAGGTCAGCCCCAGCCTCTGAAACCATCAATGAAGCACTTGTGAAAGTTTGATCAATGTCTCCTTGTATATGCATCTGTGTACAGATTTCTGGGACCCTGGGTTGTTTTTTTGTTTTGTTTACAGGCCAGTTTCTTGGATTTTGTTTCCTATAAATTTCTGGGACTTTCTAATGATATTTTCCCAAATTTGTGTGTATCCTCTATGCTATCTGGTCTGGTGGATATATACATACCATCTTTTCCTTCCCCTTCTCTTTTCAGTTTTGATTAGATTTGCAAGACTCCACGTAAGTATATTTTTAGAGATGTTGTTAGGTGCACTTTACCCTGGCCAGGATCCCAAATGCTTTAACTTTCTCCACCAAAGTAGGTCACAACCCCTCCCTCTTCCTCTTCCTTTGTGATCCTTGACCATACTCACCCCCAAATCCTATGTAGATGTTTTACCTAATGTCCTGGAGGCCTTCAAAAGTTAAAAATGCAAAACAATAATAAATTTTTCTTTTCACCCCTGGCGGTGAAGATGGAAAAAAGTAGAAAGAAATTGTCAGAATTTTGGGTTATGTGATGATAATACTTTTAAACTAATTTTCAAAATTAGTTTAAAATATAATAGTAAAAAGCCCCACCCCCACCCCATAATAGTGTTTCAAAGGTATAAGGAATATGAATGACAAGTTTTGTATAAGACTTCTTCATTGACTCACAGATCTACAACTGAAAAATCACCTCGAAGGTCACCTTACACCAACCCTCTCATTTTACAGATGAGGAAACAGAGTCATATGGGTACTAAGTGGCAGAGGCAGGATTCAGATCCCAGTCCTGTGACTCAGTCATCTGTGTTTCCATTTCTCTTTGCACCACACTTCATCTCCATCTTTCCTTAAGGACAGCTACTATATATTCTTGTTGTTACCATCTTTTCCTTTGCTATTATCACCACTCTTATTGAACTAGCTATTACTTAATAGTGTTTACAGATGGAGTAGGACTATTCTTGGTTTCAAATAAAGCTATAAATTAGGCATCTCATACATCTACATTTAATGCTATTAAACCACTACAGTATAATTTAAGGGACTATTACTATTATTCCCATGACACATACAAAGAAACAGATCTACACAGACCAAGGACTGAGAGTAAAACAGTGACAGGAAAGCCTTGAGTTCAAGATCCCAAATGCAATCAATATTCCGTATAAATGCTGCATTTTTTTCTTTTAAGGAGCACAGTAGGCATTAACTCAGGTTCCCAGAATTTTCAGCGAAGTTTCTAATTACCCCTTGGTCAAGTTAGCTTGGCAGCACTAAAGATGCCCGGAGTCTCTTCAAGAATTAACTCCCACACTGTTCTTTTTAAAAATCTGAAATAGAGCATTATTGAAGGAGGTAGACTTCTCCCCAGTGCCTCCAGAGTATCTCAGAGAGAAGTGAGAGAAAAGTTAACAAAGGCCCAAAAAGCCTGAGTCTTTTGTCAGGAAGCATCTCTCTGGGGAAGACCCGCTGACTCCTCAGAGATATAGTCGTCTGGCTTCCTTTTCCTTGTGAATATTTCATGGCAGCAGCAGTGAGGAGAGGGCTGCTCCTTGTTGTCTTCTCTTGTTGAATATACTGTGTGATTCTGCAGCAAAATTACCTGAGAAATGTCACCACTTTTTAAGGGTACTAGAGAAATGAGCCCACGTCTGAACATGGGAGGCAAGAAACATAGGGCTGTGAGTATTGTCTGAGCTTTTGAAGGAGGAAATAAATGAATAAAGAACTAGAGGTATATGTGACTCTCTGTTGTGTGTTTTCCTTCTCCCCTCCCCACCATTGCCTCCCTTGGGGGTACAATAATACCCAATATTCATTCAATCAGTCAGCAAACATTGTTGAGCACTTACTATTTAACAGGCATTCAAAATTACCAAGTGTGTTGGTATGGCCTGGATTAAGACTGATACTGGAAGACACTAAGAGGGTGATTAGCCTAACCCTCTGCTTTCAGTCTGGCTCCAATCCCAGGTTCCTTTGAAAGATCTCCAGGAGTCCAGGTCAGATCTAGAATCCTCTTGGTAGCTGTTTTCTTCTAAGAGTCCCAATTTGGTCCCTAAATCTAACCAGACTCTAGAAGGGGAGAGATAGTTCAATGAGCATCCCTTCCAAGCTGTGGGATGGCCTTTCAAATTACTGCTGATGGCAATGCTCTATACTTGTTTTGTTTTGTTTCTGGCCCAAATTAATCACTGCAAAAACAGCAAAAATCAACTGATGGGTCTCTCATGAAATATAGTGCCATTTGACCTACTAATTCTAAGGAAGATTGCCTCTTCTCCTTTCTACTTTAAGAAAGCTTCTAGGATTTTGAACCCAAAGAGTCTCACTCGATTCAATGATAGCCATTTTCCTAGAGCAGCTCAAGGAAGATTTTCACAATAAAAATGCTCATCAAGGAAGCAGGATGGGATAGGGGTAAAGGGACCTGGTGTCAGACCCGCACTTTCAAAACATGCCCTTAGGATGAGCTGGATGGAATCTTAGAATAAGCAGCCTATCAGAAGTATAGCCAAGGCTTTATTTGAAAGGCCTTTACAAAATCAACCCTTACTGGAGTTTTGAGTTTTGTGTTATTCTAGGATTAGCTAGAGCTAGGGACCTGTGAACTTTCAGTGCTCCCAAAGTGATCTGATCCAGGTCAAAGTCTGACCATTACCTTCCTGGTCTGAATCCTGCAAGTTCCTGACTTGGGTTTAGGTCTAAGGAACATGCCTGTGGGTTTGCTTCTGGTTGGAATGCCAGAAGACTGTTAGGGCACTCTGCCACCATCAGTTAGCTGGAAAGATCTGCAGGTCCAAAATGATAAAACTGCAAGCTCCTCTTCGGCTAGTATTCCTGTCCTGGTTATTTCTCTGTAGACATCAGAATGAGCTGAAGTCATCCCTCGCTAGAACGCTGACCTCCTTTTTGCCTGGGACATTTCCAAGTTCTGTCAAAAGATATCAGATACCTAAGGAAAGGACATAAAAACATAATAATAACAAACATTTGTAAAGTGTGTTAAGGTTTGCAATACACTTTATGTGTATCATCTGATTTGATGTTCACAACAAACCAGTGTCTTTTAGTCCCCAGAACCTACCATAGTACCAGGCATGTAACAGGCACTTAATAAATGTGTACTAAATTGAAGTGTTATAAAGCAATTGACTTAGGAAACTGAATGGGGTAACAGAAATCTACAGTCTGAACAGGTAATTCTTTAGGGACTCAAGCAATTCCTGTTATCTTGCCAAAGCTGGATCTTTGGCACTTAGCCAGGGATTAAATCCAGCCCAGCCTAAGGACCTTCCTTGACCCTGGCCCCTTGTTTTAAGATCTGTATTCCAGGGTTACCTGCAGAAATGGAAATTTAATGAACAGAAAATGGTGCACACATCCATCCCAATCAATACTAATGATGAATGTCCCTGGCCTCTTTGCTGGATGAAAGTTACTGGTACTCTAAAATAAATCCATTACAGTCAGTGTGGGTAAAACAATGAATTAGGCTGACTATTCATTTTTGGAATTTATTAACTGAGTCTGACTGGTGGGAATATAGGATTCACACACACAAATTTAAAGCAAAAAAAATGAGTATTTTAACCTTTTAAGAGAAGTATTTAGAGGTATTTGGAACTCCTTGAAGCCTGTGATCCTTCCTGCAGACACATTTTTGTTTTTGGTGAGGCAATTGGGGTTAAGTGATTTGCCCAGGGTCACATAGCTAGTAAATGTCAAGTGTCTGAGGCCGGATTTGAACTCAGGTCTTTCTGCTGCAGACACATGTAAAACAAGCAGCTCAGACAGGTGTCCTGCACCCTTACTGCCAATGGGAAATTTAACTTAGTGGATGATGTGCTGCAGCAAAGCAGCATGTATTCTAATAGTCACATTGCTTCAAACCCACTCTCTGACCTGGTGGTGGTGTCACACATACCCAGCACCTACCTTCTCTTTGGAAAGGGGTATACTCAGCTGGCCCAGATTAAATAGACCCATGGTACTTTGCCCTGGTCAGACCATGGCTGTAATCTTGTGCTGATTTTGGATCATGACAGATCAGGAAGAACAATGCTAACCTAGAAAGGGTCCAGAGGAAGCAGCCGGAACAGTGAAGGGGCTGGAGGGCTTGCCACGTAACAGCAATGATAACAAGCTTTCAAAATATAGAGACCAAGCAGAAGAAATCAAAGCCATGCAGGAATGGAGTGAGGTACATGTATCACCCCTATCACTCTCTCTGTTGCTGAAGTTGTCCCTAAGGTGCTTTCAGTGAGGCTACAGAGCCTAACAGAAGATGAGCCAATACTTTTATTCAATTACAAAAAGCAGTTTTCCTATCCACCCAGGCAGGAGTCTGCAGAACATTAACTCTGAAAGAATAATAGCAATACAGCCGCTTGCCCCTTGATCGTTTCTATCTGAACTCCATTGAAAAATGTGAGCAGTACAATATTAATAATAACAATGATTATAATAATAATAACAACAATAATAAATCCCAATACTTTTATTCAATTACAGTTTGTCTCCTGTGCATTGCTCTATAGAATAGTTTGCATTGGAATACCATTAAAAGAAAAGAGAGAACAAGATGAACAATAACTTTTGGAATAGTAAAGTAGATGACAACAGATTTGGAAAGTGTCACATAGTGTTGCAGTTAGGTCACTGGGCTTGGAGTCAGGAAGACCTGAGCCCAAATTCTGCCTCCTATTTTCTCTGTGCTTCAGTTTCCTATCTGTTCAAATTCTACCTCATACACTTACTAGCTGTGTGACCCCAGGCAACTCACTTGACCTCTCTGTGCTTCAATTTCCTTTCCTTGAGAACTGTTAGACGCAATACCCTCCAAGATCCCTTCCAGTTCTATGATCCTAAGAAAAATGTGTAAAATATTAACAGAACATAAGGCCCTTCACCCCAAGACAGCTATAGGAAGATGAATAGTAGACTGAGAACTGAAAGGGACCGTAGAGAACATTGAGCTCAGCCTCATTTTACAAATGAGGAATTGGAGGCCCAGAGAGGCTGTGACTTGCCCAGGGACACGTAGGTACTAAGTGTCAAAGGTGGGATTTCAACTCAGGTCCTGCGATTCATTGTTCCCTATTCTTTACAGCACTTGCCTTGTCCAAAAGGAGGAAGGGAATTAATCGATATTCTTAGAGAGTAAATACACAAATTACAAACTCACTGAAATACTTTGGGGACAAACATACAGTCATGTTACCAAACAATATCAAAACATGAGATAGCTATGTGCCACTGAATTTGTTACATGTATATATATCACCATAAGATGGAGCCTTTGAATAGCTAAGACTGAAGAATGGAGTCAAGGGCAGCTACACGGCTCAGGAGTCAGGAGGACCTCAGTTCAAATCCGGCCTCAGACCAAACACTTGACACTTACTAGCTGTGAGACCCTGGGCAAGTCACTTAACCCCAATTTCCTTAAAAAAAAGAATGGAATCAAAAGATTTTCCATAAGCAACATCCTAAGGAGCTCAACCAACAGTAAGTCAACAAAAAAGTGTCAAACCAAAAGCTGTGTCCTACAGCTTCGTTTAGGGACATGGAGGTTTGTGACTTAAATTAAAGGTCAAGTTACTGCCTCTAGGAAATTACAGAAAGATTATCCTTAAGGAGCCCAGATGTAATGATTAATGCACATTATACAAGGAAATGATAGAAACTGTGCTACAATACATCAAAGCAAGCTGCAAAAATCTACCACCTATTCGTCACCACCTAGAAAGACACGTCTGGTGTCCAGAATTATAAACCAGAAACTTACTGTCCTTCACAAGCTATCAGATGAAAAATCGCCAAACTACAAATATAGTCCCCAAAACACCCTTGAGATTTGAGCAAATTGTATTGGAACCAGAATATTATCACAGATAAAAGCTGTTGTCCATAATTGGCCTAATGTCATATTAATAAAAACTTAAGAATGATATTTTTGATAGACAAGTATCTTGAATCCCCAAATCATGTGGAATGAAAAGCTTTCAAAATATAGAGACCAAGAAAGAAGAAAGCAAAACCATGTAGAAACAAGATGAGATATTATATATGTATATATACGTGTGTATACATATTCAGACATATACACATATAATCTCTGCTGTCCTCTCTGTTGCTAGGCTTGTACCAAAAAGGCTTTCAGTGAGCCCACAGGCATTGAACTTACTTGCCAATCTTTTTATTCAATTATAAAAAGTGCTTATTCTATCAACCTGTGCAATAATCAGAATACACTAACTTGTAAGAAGAATAGTGACTTATGTGTGGATTCTGTGTCTGTTGGCAGTTAGGTGGAACTGCAGATGGAGTATGGATTTGGAGTCAGGAAGCTCTGAGTTCACTGACTTCACTTGGTATCTTCTGCCCTGCCTGGTTTCAACTGGTAGAGCAAGATGCCCCTCCCAGGATGTGCTCCTCCTTTCTACACTCACCACCATGCTGCTGACTCAGACCTTATTGACACCTCCTCTCTCACTCTTCTCTCTCCTCTGACTGGAGGACTGGAGGGTAGGATAGCAAACTCTTCCCAGTGCCTTCCTTTTGTAGAAGGCAGAAATTGGACTCAGTTCAGTCCACTTTTCATCAGTGGACCTGCCTGGTTTCATTACCAGGGAAGAAGATGCTCTCTGTAGTGAGTACCCATGGTGTGTTCCTTTTCCACTCCATCCCCGCATCCCCTAGGCCAACTTTCCTGCCATTGTTTAGATTGTAAGTTAAGAGTAGAGACTTTCTTTTTATTAATTGTATTTCAAGTGCTTAGCACAGTGCCTGACACATAGTAGGTGCTTAATAAATGTTTGGTGGATTGCATTGGAATTAGAATCCTGCCTAAGACACTGATTTAGCTGTGTGACCCTAGGCAAGTCATTTAACCTCTCTTGGCCTCAGTTTGTCATGTATAAAATGGGGAGAATAATAGCACCCTCCTCACAAGGATATTGTGAGGATCAAATGAGATAACATGTACAATGCTTTGCAAAATTTAAAGTACTATGTAAATGCTAGATAATATTATTGGAGTTCCATCAAGAAAGATGATGATGGTGATGATGAATGAGAACGACTTAAAATTGTATAATGCTTTTCAGTTTGCAAATTACTTTACACATATTACCTAATTTGAGGATCAATTGAATAAAAGTGGGCATGTTGAGGCTGGAGAACAGGAGCCTTGGGGGAAATTGGTTGTCTTCAATATTTGAAAGGCTGTCAAAAAGAAGAGGGATGAGATCCCTTCTCTTTGGAACCAGTAGGCAGAACCAGGAGCAGTGATGGCCATTACAAAAAGGAGTATTTAAGCTTGATGAAAGGAAAGGCCTCCTGAAAATTAGCACAAAGTTTCTTCACTATTTTTGTGTCATGGATCTCTTTGGTAGCCTGGCGAAGCTTATGGAGCCCTTCTCAGAATGGTGGTTTTAAATAAATAGGATTATAAGGAAAACCAATTATTTTTAAGTACAGTTATGAAAAAACAAATTCATGGCTCCCACATTAAAAACACCTGTATTAGAACAATATAAAATTAGAATGGGTTGCCTTGGGAGGTAGTGGAGGTCTTCCAGCAAAGGCTTGTTGGTTATACTATAGAGAAGGTTCTTGTATAAGTATTGGTTGGACTGAATGGTCATTGAGGCCTCTTACATATCTGAGTACCTGTGATTCTAAAATAAGCTGGAACTACCAAGAGCCTCCATCATTGCTTACTCTTCCAACCCTTGTACATAAACATTCTCTAGTTCCCTACCCTTCACCACAGGGAGAAAGACCCAGGCCCTCAAAGAATGGATGCTCCTCTGGCCGTCCCAGAATGGTCTCTTCCCTGTACTTATTCTCACTACATTGTTTCATAACCACCATATATTGCCCAGTCATCACCAGTCGTCTTGACCTTTGTCTTGCCTGGACTCCGATGACTGGAGGAGAGAGTAAGGTTGACGACTTTGCACAGCCTGCCTCTCTCAGATGCAATTCAGGCACAAGTCAAGACATCAGTGAAGGATCAACAATAACAACAATATTGCCCATTTGTCTCCAAACCATCCTAGCCGCCTTCCCATATTCTAACTTTGTTGATACTGCATGAGTTTTTGTTAGAATCATGAGATCACAGACTCAGAGCTGATGGGACCTCAGAAGCCAGTTAATCCAACCCTCTTCAGTAGAATACAAGCTCCTTTGGACCAGGGTCTGTTTTCCTAGGATTATAAATCTCGAGCTAGAAGGGACCTCTGAGGCTCTCTAGTTTAACTTCATCATTTTATAATTGAGCAAACTAAAGCAAAATAGGAAGGCAGGTGACACCGGGGATAGAGTCAGGAAGACTCAGCTTCCTGAGTTCAAATCCAGCCTCAGACTAGCTGGGCAAGTCACTTAACCCTGTTTGTCTCAGTTCCTGATCTATAAAATGACCTCGAGAAGGAAATAGCAAACCACTCCTGTGTCTTTACCAAGAAAACCCCAAATGGGGCCACAAAGAGTTGGACATGACTGAAACGACTGAATAGCAGCAACAAAACTGAGGCAATGATTAAGTCACTTGCTCAGGGTTATGCAGCTAGTGTCTGAAGTATAGTTTGAATTCAGATTTCCCTGGCTCCAAACTCTAACTACTGTGCCATGCAATACTTTCCAAATTGATTGTCAACAGTTTTGTGAGTTCTCTAACCCTCTTGAGGGATGAAATAATCAGATTGATTCTGTATCATTTTTAATTGATTCACTTATAGTTAATTGATCTTGTCCTGTAACTACCTAAGTCATGATTCTTTGTCTCTGAACTTAATTCAGAATTCAGTTAACTGTGATGAGTTAAGTTTAGAACTCCAGTTGTCTTGTTAACCACTGTTCAGTTCTTGTGTCAAGGATGCCTGGTTTGTTGTCCAAAGAACTCTGGGCCACTATCTCTAACTTTGCAAGTGGATTCAAACAATGAACTTTTCTCAGTCACAGGAGGGAAGGAGAGGGTTTCCTGATGTCCAGCCAAGCATATTGTCCACTACACCTTGGCTCTGAAGCCAATTGTATTGATTTTGTCATTCATGATGTTGAACTCTTTTATCCAATCCTAACTTATTCCTCATCTACGAAGTCCTGTTTTTTGTTCTGTGCTCCCCAAAATCATAAAAGAGAGTTATGCCCCTCATTTAGGGTCTTAGCTTTGCTGAGGAAGCTGAGCTTCTATTTATCAGTAAACTTTCACTTTGCATGTCCATGAACAACAACTTTTGGAATAGTAAAGTGGATGACAACAAATTTGCAAAGTGTCACATAGTATCATAGTTAGGTCACTGGGCTTGGAGTCAAGAAGACTGAGCCCAAATTCTACCTCATACTTGCTCAGAACTTTGTGCCTCAGTTTATCTTAATTTTAACTTACAGGGAAGTGTCACTTAATTCAGCAGTTGGTGGGAGGAACATCCCATTGAAACCCTCCTCCAGCTCATGATACTGACAGGTGAAATTAAGGAGGCAGTGAGCTCAGAGGGAGGTGGTCCTTTTTGTTTCCATTTATAACCATAGGTATGAGCAAACAGTTTCCATCTGGGAGAAAGGTAGTGGTGATGAATGAGATCATATTGGCGTACTAAAGGCAGGTCAGCAACCTCTTAAAACCCCCAGTTTTACTAGTTGGGCTAAGCAAATATCAGTGGCAGACCTGAGACATAAGGAGGAGAGAAAGAAAGACAGGGAAAGGGAGGAAAGGGCAATGACATTGTAGGACTAAAGGGAAGTGTGAGAGAGAAAGAAAAGATAGACATGTAGTAATAACTGACTATGGGGAACAGGCATTAGGAATTTTCCTCCACACAGTGGCATTTGCACCATTGATTGCTTTTAGATGCTTCAATGAAGGCTGTTTATATAAGTACCCAATACAGCTGTGGGTCAGGCAGTCTGGAGCCCATCCAACAGTGGGAATTCATGGGCAGTGGCTCAAGTCGATCAGCAGTGCTGCCAAAGGGCCTGGCAGGATGGCCACTGCTGGGTGAGAGGAAGGCAGAGGAGGGAGGAAGGCACCACTCACCCAGATCTCTGCAAAAGCCTCGAGCTTCATTAGGTAGCAGCAGGCATCAGGAAGAACACTGGCTTTTGAGTCAGTAGGACAGTCGATAAGTGTTTGTTAAGTGATTACTGTGTCCCAGATGTGCTAGCCACAACTTGTGTGAAATTAAGCAATGACAGCCCCTCTAGACCTCAGCTTCCTCCTCTGCAGTCTAGATTACCGTGTCATCTGAATGGCTTTCCTCATCAGTGATGGACAAGCTTTTCTCAGTCCTTGTCTTTCTTGACCTTTCTAAGGCACACACTTAATGAACATTCTCTCTCCCTTGATTTTCTGTGAGCCTGATATCTCCTGGTTCTCCTCCTATCTGTCTGGCTGCTGCTCCTCCATCTCCTTTGCTGGATCATCATCCAGGTCTCACCTTCTGTGACTGATGGTACTTCCCAGACTCTGTCCTGGACCTTCTTATCTTCTCACTCTATACTCTCTCTCATTGATCCCAGAAGTTCCCCTTCTCTGTGCACATAATTCCCAGATCCATATATCCATTCCCAAACTTTCTCTGGAACTCCAGGTTGACAATGTCAAGTGCCTATTGGAAATCTCCAACTGGATGGCCTGTAAGCATCTCAACTCAACATGTCCAAAACAGAGCTCATTTTCTTCTCCCAAAATTCTTCCCAAATTCCTAATTTTGTTGAGGATATCAACATCTTTCTAGTTACCCATGTTTTTAGTCTTGGAGTTAGACTCTTCTCTCTTTCTTACCCTTATATTGAACCAGTCACCAGGTCTTACTAATTCTTCCTCTACAATATATCTGCCATCATCTCCTAGGTCAGGGACTGGTCTTTTGCATGGACTATTGAAATAGTCTTCTAATTGATCTCCCTGTGTTTAATCTCTTTTTAATCAAATTCATTCTCCATACAGCTGCTAAATTGATATAACTAAGCACACATCTGGCCTCATCACTCCCCTATTCAAACTCCAATTACTCCATCTTGACCTAGGATAAAATACAAATCCTTCCATTCGGTTTTTAAAGCCCTCCCTGATGTGCCTCCAGACAAGTTTTCTGGGCTTTTCATATGTCACTTTTTTCACTCGTTATACATCATACTCAAATTTACTCATTTGCTATTCCCTGTACACCGCATTCCATCTCCTGTCTCTGTGCACAGCTTATCTACTATGCAGAAAATGCATTCCCTCCTTACCATTGCCTTGCAGAGTACTTGATTTCCTCCAAAACTCAGGTACTGCTTTCTACAAGAAGCCTGCTGGGATAAGCCTGAAATGCCCAGTTGCTAGTGCCTGTCCTCACCCTCCCCCTAAATTACTTTATGTCTCTGTTGTCTCTGCTTTATACTTATTTTCCTCATATATGTTGTTTTTTCCTCAATAGAACATAAACTTCTTGAGGTCAGGGACTGGTTCAGTACCCAGTTCAGTGCCTGGCATTTGTAAATACTTGTTGAATGTAAAATGAAGGTTTTGGACTGGGTAATCTCTGTTCTCTTCAGCTCTAAAAATTTTATATTTCTTTACAATCCATCCCACACAACATTGCTAGATTAATTTTCCTGATATAAAATTCTGATCATGTGGCTCTGATCCACACTGCATATTGAATAAAGCTGAATCACCAAAGCTTAGCATTCAAGGCCTTCTGTCATCTGTCATCTGGCTCCTATTTACCTCCACAGCCTTTCCTCTTACGGGATCCCTTTATATATACTAAACTCTGGCCAAGCTAAATTCTTATTTTGCCCTGAATATAGGATTCATTTTCCTGTACCTTTGTCTTTGCTCCTGTGGTTCTCTATACTGGGAATGCCCCTCACCTTCCAATTTCCACCTTTTATAATCCTACCCATCCTTTAAGGCTCAATTCAATGCCACCTTCTCCATGAGGTTATCCATGCTCTCCCCCTCAAACCATTTATTAGTCATATCTAACTTGAACTCATAGCACTTTGTTTCTCCTTCTCTTGTGTATTAAATATGTGCTGATTTATATTATTGTTTTCAATTGACAAACAAGCATTTATTAAGTACCTACCATGCCCCTGGCATTGTACCAGACTGTACAAAGTACATGGAATAAAACAATATCTATTCAAAGGGAGCTTACATTCTAATAGGGAGATAATAATTACATATAAGAATATATACAGCATTCACATAAAGTTAATAAATACACTAATAAATAAAAGTTTTTCCTTCTCTATAAAACTGCAATATCCTTGAAGGCAGATGCGAGGTTAACAGTCTTTACTAGGTGCACCCTAAAAGGGAAGAATGGTCACAGAAGCCCCTTATCAGGGATTTAGCTCTTGCAAGGCCTAAGGAGCAGAATCATCATAGACCAACTTCCAAGTGGTCTTAACTGATCTAGGAGCCCAGTATTGCCACAGACGCATGAAAGACCATTAGAGAAACACAGACACAACATAGGTGAGCTATCAGAAAGGTGGTACCTGGATGAACCACCAATAGAATATTCATGGGAAGGGGAAAAAATCACTGCAGTGAGAATACTACCTGAATTCTCATTCTCTCTTCTTCCCTCCTTCCCTTCTTCTCTCTTTCTGTCTTTTTCTCTCTCTTTCTCTCCTATCTGATCATACTTTGTCTATAAAATGGTGATGAGCCATTCTAAATCCCCCTGGGCCAGTGCTGTCCCAGTTCTGAGCGGTAGTTTAACCCCCATAACAGCATATGAATCAGTAAAGATCTGCTCCAAAATTCCAGTTTGTTTGAGGAGGTATAGTATAGTGGGTAGTGTTGGGCCTATAGAGTCAGAAAGACCTGAGTTCAAATTCTGTGTCTGACACTTAAATAGCTATAGGACCCCGGTCAAGTCCCTTAACTTCTTGCAATTTCTTTATCTATAAAATAGAGAAAATAGTATACCCCTAAAAGTGTTATTATAAAGATCAAATAATACATGTAAGGTCCTTTGTAAAACTTTAAAGTGTTATTGAGTCATGTAGTGTTATCTATTCAGATAAATATCACTTGGTAACCTTGTAGTTTATTTTTTATTCTCTGGGTAACTAGAATTAGGTGGTGTTATTCAGTCTTTTTCAGTCACATCCAACTCTTTGTGACCCCATTTGGGGTTTTCTTGGCAAACATCCTGGAGTAGTTTGCCATTCCCTTCTCTAGAATTAGGTAGATTAAAAAAACTTTCTAATGGTTTATGAAGACTAATATTTCCATTTCTTAAGATCCAAAAGGTTAAATATTACAAGTATACCCCAATCTAAGCAGAGCCCCAGAAGACCAGTGATGACACATGCCACTCATCTCCTGGCAGAGAAAAGGGGATGGATTCAAATGGTAGAATGCAATATGCATTTTCAGACTTAGTCAATGTGGGATTTTGTTCTGATTGACTCTGTATATGTATTAGAAAGATTTTCTTAAGCATGCTATCTACCTCCAGAGTTAGAACTGATATTGTTTGAATACAGACTAAAGCATGCTATTTTTCACTTTCTTTCATTCTTTTTCTTTTATTTGAGACTTCTTATACAAAATGACTAATATAGAAATGTTTTACGTGATTGCACATGTATAGCCTATATCTGATTGCTTACTGTCTCAGAAAGGGGGGAGGGGAGGAGAGGGAAGGAGGAAGGGATAGAATTTGGAACTCAAAACTTTAAAAAAAAAGTTTAAAAATTATTTTAACATGTAATTGGGGAAAAATAAAACATTACATATATTAAATTTTTTAAAAAGATTTTCTTTTTATTTTGTTTAGGGGAGGAAGTCAGGGGAGAGGAAGAAGGTAGTTAGAGATGAGGGTTTGTTAATTGTATCTTGTTCTGGTCCCACTGACTCCCCCACACAGTATTTTACACCTTCTGTGCCTTATTAAAGCATGATTACAGCCCTCTTTTCTGCTGCCATTGAGGTGTTTCCTGGTGAGCACCCAAAGAACGAGGTATGACTGCCCCCATTTCATCATTTCGTAACTTAATTATCAATTCAGGGTTGTACAAAAAAAAAAAGAGAAGAAAAGAAGGTCACTGAAATATTTTCATTAAATGCACAAAAGAGAACAGAAGTGAAGCCAGAAGGAATCATAGACAAGCAGGACAGCTTTGAAGGTATGTGTATAATGAGACACCTTTTTGGATGTGGCCAATAAAGGAATTTGTTTTGCTTGACAGTGCATATTTGTTAGACAGGCTTTGTTTTTCTTTCATTTTCAGAGGAGAGGAGAAGATAAGAAGGAAAGAAAACAAATGCTTGTTAGTTGAAAAAAATTAATTAAAAAAAATAAAACTGTATATAATAGAAATTCACTGGTTCATGTTAAAAAGAGCATGGGCACAAACTTGCCCTCCACCCCAAACAAACTGGTCTGTACTGCTGCGTTCCAGTGCTGGTTAAGGAAGTCTGAGAGAGCTAGATAGAGCAACTAACTTGCTTTTCTAGACCACAAAGAGGGGCAGCTGATTCTCAGTCAGGAAGTTATCAGGAGACACTCCAGGTCTCTGAAACCCAATCAATCTAGTACCAGAGAACAGGCTTACATTCTGTGGGCTGGTGCTCCTTAGTTTCCTCCAAACAAAGAGACACACCCACTAATTTCATCACATGAATTGGGAAACTCAGACTAATTAGTGCCTCTCTTCTTATAGCAAGGCAAATGAAAAGTCACTTAAATCAGACAACTGTACTTTCACCACCTATTTCCCAGAACGACCACATCCCTCTAGTGTGTCCTGGGGAGAGTTGGTCTTGGCTCTTAGACTCCTCTGGACTAATTCTGACTATCCTCCAGAACATAACCATAACAGCATACATCACGTCTGTCAGGGCAGGGTGTTAGGTGAGTGCTGACAGTCGCAGCATGAGGTGCACTGGCTGGGCTTCTCAGCATGGCAGCGAGAGCGAGGCGGCAGCAATATGGGCCCGGGGAATGGAGTAGGTTGCACTGTTGCCCCCAAGCACAGCACATGTGTGAATAAGACATCAGGGCCTGGTCCCAGCTGCTATTTCTTCCCCAACTCCTTCTCTGACTCAAGCTGTGTCCTGCCCCACTATAAGATCCTCATCCTTCTTTCAAACTGGGTCAACAGAAGTTTCTGACCTGAACATAGATGGAATACCCCTTTTGCAGGAATGTCAAGCCCTCTAGAAGCACAATAACAAAATAGGCCTAGTATGTACCAGGCCTAGAATCCTGATTCTGCGTATGGGAAACACTTTGTTTTCAGTTCTAATGCAATATTGTGTGTCTTAGTTATCTGCATTAGTGTCTTATCCCCCTTCTAGGCTGCAAGCTCCAGGATAGCAGGGACTTTGCTATTTCTTCCCTAAAGCCCAACACAGTGCTTGGCAGTTGGTCAGGCAAACATTTATTGAGCACCTACTATGAGTTCAAATCTGGCCTCAGACAATTACTAGCTGTGTGACCCTGGGCAAGTCATTTAACCCTGTTTGCTTCTCTTTCTTCATCTGAAAATCAGCTGGAAAAGGAAATAGGAAATGGCAAACTGCTCCATTGTCTTTGCCAAGAAAACCCTAAAATGGAGTCATGCAGAGTTGGACACGACTGAAATGGCTGAACAACAGCAAATGTATAAGGTATTGTGCTAAGAGTAGTGTAGACCACAAAGGTCTGTATAATACATAGAAAGAGCTCACAATCTAATGGGGTAAACATCATGCAAACAACCATGTACAAACAAACTCTATACAGGACAATTTGGAACAAATCAACAGAGGGAAAGCACTAGAATTAAGGGGGATCAGGAAAGATATTTGTTGGATTAATATGTGAATAAAATGTTGCAAAAGTAAGGAATACCCATGGGGATGAGTGAAGTCTACCCAACACTGAACACCCCAAACAAACAAAAAAACCCCAAAACCAAAACCAAAACCAAGGACCAATGTTGAGAACTAGCAAGAATTCTTCTTCTTCCATCGCAGGAAGGCAGCATTCAGAGTGTTTCTCATCCTTTGAAACTTTGATGCCAAGTCCTTGACTCAGCAGTGAGACAGCACATCCTTCCTGGTGTGGGAGGGTCTTATTCTGAATACTTTTAGGGGACTGAAGTGGCTCATTAATCTGAGAGGTGGGAGGATCAGCCCCATGTTCTCTCTGGGAAGGAAATCTGACAGAAACCTGTGTAGCACTTAACAATTTAACGGGCATCTGGTTTGAAAAGAGGATGAGAATCCAACAGTGGAGTATGAGATGAGAGCTCCAGTCTGGATGACAGAGCCAGAAAGAGGATTGGGAAAGAAATACCAGCCAAGACATGGCCATCACATCCTGACTGTCAGGTAGCTGTACCAGGAAGCAACTATGTTTTCTACTGCATTCTCCATGTGTTCCTACTGATATCCTGCAATGAGTGTCCCAGCCTGCAGAGCAGGGCTTACAATAATAAGAAGAATTTATGTAACATCTTAAAGTTTGCAAAGCACTTTGCAGATATAACTCATTTGATCCTCAAAACAACCCTGTGAGGTAAGAGCTATCCCCATTTTACAGATGAGAAAACTGAGACTGAGGTTAAGTGACTTACCTAGGGTCACACAGCTAGTGTCTGAGGCAGGATTTGAAATGCCTGACTCTAAGTGTATTCTATCCACTGTAACTGCTAGCAACCTACTACTAGTAACCTACAAGTTTAGAACATGTTCAATACCGATTCTGTACACATTGACCTAACATCCTGCCGTAGGTGACTTGATATCTGCTATTCCCACTGCACTGTGTGAGATAATAGGCTAAGGCCCGTGACTAAACAGAACTGGAGACCAGCACTCTCAAGGAGATCTTTAGGGAAGAGGTAGCTTTGGGAAATGGGTACTGAGAGTGCTTCTTGCTGAATCTAATTCTTTGTCTTTTACTTTGCATTCTACTCTCAGTAAATGTCCTTCTACTATGCTGCCTTTACTATGCTGTGATTCATTCTGGCTTGATCCAGAATTATGAGTGGAAATGAGGACTCATGAGCTATGGATTACAATAGAAGATTCCCCTTGAGAATCACGGACCTGAAAGTAGCCCAAAGGGGGCATGTCAGGAGCCTCTGGTGCTAACCACATAACTTTTAAGGTCTTAAGAAGTGGAGACTGTGCTTAAAATCTCTGATCAATGTAGTAAGCAGTCATGACTACAGACGACCGATGATGATCCATGCCACCCATCACCTGACAAAGAATGACGAATTCAGAATAAAGATTGGGACATAGATTTTTGGTCATGGACAGTGAGAATTTGTTTTACTTGACTAGGAATATTTGTTCCAAAGGTTTTCTTTTTCTTTAAATCAGAGGAGTTACAAGACAGAGAAAATAAATGCTCAGTAATAGAAAAATAAAATAAAGAAGTAGAAATCTTGTTTTGCTTAGGCCTTTAGAAAAAGAAATAAAAAGGCCTATCTACCTGCTGAGGCACAAAGTATCAGAACTCAACTGGCAGGTTGATAAAGGCAGCTAGGTGCTGCAGTGGGTAGAGTGCCGGGCCTGGAGTCTTCTTGAGGTCAAATCTGACCTCAGACACTTACTACCTGTGTGACTCTGGTCAAGTCACTTAACTCATTTGCCTCAGTTCCTCATCTGTAAAATGAGCTAGAGAAGGAAATGGCAAAACCACTCAAGTATCTTTGCCAAGAAAACCACAAATAGGGTCATGAAGAGTCAGACACAACTGAAACAACTGAACAACAACAAATACTATTAAGTAAGAGACAAGAGTACTCAGAAAATCCATAAATCATAGGTGGACCACAAGGAAAGTCAATGGAAGAATTTAATTTACATTTTCTCCTAGCATTCATAAAGTTCACCTGACACAAATACATACATAAGCACACAATTTAAAATTGATGCCTTGGTCTTTTACTGGACTTCAATGACATTACAGTGAGTTTGTATTACTCTCTCCTTGTGGAAATAGCAGCCCTGAGAGCAGAATCTGAGTATAAGGCACCAGGGGTTGTCCGTATCATTGTTGGGGCATAAGGCTGGCAGTCGAAGGTGGGAGTTGCCTTGTGCTGGCAGAGATGGAAGACGGCCTGGTCTGGCCCCTTGCCACCTTCCCTCAGGGAACGTGAGCACATGGAAGGCCTGGTCTCAGGAAGGTCTGGTTCCACTTTTCCATTGCGTCAGTTCATACGAATATTCCTGTGTGTTTCTCTGAATTCCTGATATTGCTCATTTCTTACTGCACAATAATATTTCATTGCAATCATGTGTTATATTTTTGTCAACCGTTCCCCAATTTGTGGGACCCTATTTGGGTGTTCAGTTTGTGTCTGTTTCTTAGTTACCCCGAAGAGTGCCAGTATGTACATTTTGTTTGTTTTTCTACTTGGCCTCCAGAGTGTCCTTGCTTAGGAGTGGGGTTGCTAGGCCAAGAAGTATGGACAGACTAGTCATTTTTCTTACAAAATTCCAAATGGATTTCCAAGATGGTTGGAACAATTCACAGCTCCACTAATAGTGGATTAGTATGCCCATCTTTTCTCCAACATTCACCGTTCTCATTTTTTGGTCATCTTAGCATCTGTAGGGTGTGAGGTGAAACCTCATTGGTAATTTAATCTATATTTCTCTAATTAGTAGTGATTGGGCATATGTTGTTGTTGTTGAATTGTTTCAATTTTGTCCAACTCTCCATGACCCTATTTGGGGTTTTCTTGGCAAAGATATTGGAATGATTTGCCATTTCCTTCTCCAGCTTTTTGTCAGAACATATTTTCAAATGTTTATTTATAATTTGCAATTCTTTAAAAAACTGTTAATATCCTTTGACCACATAAGCAATGGAAAATGGTTCTTGGTCTTACGTATTTGTGTTAATTCCCTTTGTATGTTAGGCAGACTTTAATTGGTGATGTTTGATGCAAATATATTTTCCCAGTCTACAGTTTTTCTTCATAGTCTAGCTTTATTTATTTGATCTGTGCAAAAGCTTTTAAATTTTATATAGTCAAAATCATCTGTTTTGTCTTTTATGATCTGTCTTATCCTTTGTTTGGTTAAGAATTCTGCCCTAGCAATAATAATGGAGCCTGACCTAGTTCTCTTCTATATTTTTTTAAGATATTACCCTTTACACATAAGTCACATGTCCTTTCTGAGTTTATTATGGTATAAGATCTTTGCATGGTTTCTTATAGAAACTACTCACACCTACAAATAAACATAAAACCATTTTTACTTAGGAACTCCTAATGACATCCAAAATGAAAGCATAGAAAATATGCTAGAGACACTGAGAGAATTGTTATCGTTGGAACATCCTGGGGCAAATTCCTTCCAGCAGCAAGAATTCAAAGCTGTTATGGTATCTAAGTACATTCACTGCTGGCCAGCTGTATGGGTTGTCATCCTTAATTTCTGCCATTGGCTGGGGCACTGCCCCCTCTACTGCCTAAAGATAAGGATGATGCCATCCAAAAAGAAAAGGTGCATCTAGTAGGTCTCCTCATTAGAGAAGAATCTGTGAGTGCAGATTTACTCAGTCTTTCTCACACTCTGGGTTGAAAATACAAATGAGAATCCCTGTTCCTGGGGAAAGAATCTAGCCTCAAGATAGAGGGAGGGGAAAAAAATGTAGAATATCTTCCTGGTCAGAAGACACTGACCAAAAAGGTTCTTACTTAGGTGTCAAACCTCTTTACCTCTCCATATACCAGGAGTCATTCTTTCCTCATCTCTAGTCAAGATTTCTTATAGGGGCACACCCATCTCTGGGTACCTTGGATGGTGAATACAACTGATTACAGCTACTCAGATTTAGTTTCCATCATGAAATTTGCTCACTGTTTTCTCTCTGGAAAACCCCGAGGCGCAGTTATCGGTCTCCATTCCTACCCCTATCAGGACAACAACTGATGCCTATCTTTTCTACATTCACCACATCCGGGGGAAGCAGCATCTGACGTAACATTCAGGCTATTCATCAAACTACTTAGAACAGTTTCCTCCAGATCCCAGTGAAGGAAGTGGAATTCCTGTGGTACTCTGGTCTTTCTTCTGTGGTACACAAATAACTCTAATACTGATAAACGTACTTGGGAATTTTGCTGTGCAGATTCCAGGCCTCTCATGTGAAACTCCTCAAAAGCTCCCCAATTCAACTTATTAAGAAGTTTTTGTTCATTACCGGGGTCGCTCATCCCTTTGATTCCTCTTGCTATCCCCATCTCTAGTGGTATTTTGTTGGAGATCTGCTGCCTTTGTACAAACAAGGCAGTCTTTAGTCTTGTCTCGCTATATTGTCATTAGCCAAATACCAGATTCTTCCAAGATAGTAATAGGATAGAATTATAGCTTCTTCATGGTCTATGTCAGTTTAAGGAAGTTATTTAAAGCCTGTAATATTGTTCTAATTAATCAGTCAATCATAGTGCTCAGATCTTAGAGGAGATTGGAGAGGATTCCACCTCTCATGTTAAATACACAACCCATTCCAGCTACCATTAACCCTATTAAAATCCTTTCCCAACCATTATATTCTATAGTATTTTCAGAAGCATAATAACAAAAACTTATAAACAAAGCACCAGCATAAAACAAGAAAAATCTAGAACATAAAACAAAAAAAACTGTTGCTTTCAATCAAACAGCATTAGTCCATTTGAATGCTTGTCCAAATTACCTAAGCAGTTAAAAATGCCCCATGCACACAATGCCCTGTTTTGGTAGTTCATGTTGTTTGCCTTTGAAAAAACATCGTTGAGTATGATAATCAATATCATACAGTGCAGTTACTGCAAAGGAGTGCCACTTACTATCCACAACAAAAAATCAATTCTACTTGGATGGTAATTGTCCTCACTCAGATTCATTCCCAAATAGTAAATACAATTAGATTTATGGTCAAAGCAATTTAACTTTGACTCTAAATAGCTCAAATCCAAAATGTTAATACAAAATGAAATTACTCAGACAACCTTCAAGGTCCCTTCCAACTTTAAATCTATGATTTTATAGTCTGTTTACTACCAGAGGGTAGTTAAAGTCTCCATACAAATAGACCCAATATTTAATGCTCCAATATGATGCTTCCAGCTATCTTTCCCAAGTCCATACCTATAAAATTAAGCTTGAAAATCATTAGACATCTCCTCAACTCAGTGGAGAGAAATTTGTGCCTAGATAATCTCTAACAAGAAGAAGCTTCCTGGCACCTCTTTTTCTTGGCTTAATAGTTTTTTTCTCTTCCAATTTCTTCTCATCTTGGTTTGAGGAGGCAAACAAGAATGCTAACTGAATCTTGTTTTCATTCTTCAAACTCTTTCCTTGCCTGCCTTCTCATTCATTCATTCATTCTTGCCATGTGGTCCTCTAATAGTATGGAGTAATAAAGAAGTTGATTGTTCAGGTGATAGACTGTCTTACTTGGATGGGTGCCCTGGCTTTCCAAGGATTTGGAAGCCAATGGACAGTGTAAATGCTGCTTCAATATTTCCTTTCACTCTTCTCTGAGGCTGCCTTCTGGGTGAGAAAGGGGATGTGAT
This sequence comes from Vombatus ursinus, assembly GCF_900497805.2. Lineage (NCBI taxonomy): Eukaryota > Metazoa > Chordata > Mammalia > Diprotodontia > Vombatidae > Vombatus > Vombatus ursinus. The sequence continues at coordinate 32,678,454 of NW_020954569.1, read as the reverse complement.
ATTTAAGTGCATTTGTGATCTCATCATTGATGTGGATGTTTTCTCCAACAATGCAGATGACAATCCACCCATATCCTGTGTAATTCTTGTTCTTGTTCTCCCATAAGTTCTCCACAAAGAGTCCATCCAATAAGCTAGTGACCTTTTTTGAGTTCTTCTGAATCATAAGGATACTCTGACTGTCCATCTGTCATTCTTTGTCCTCACCATGTGACCAGCCTATCTCTTCTTCCTATCATAAAATTCCCTGGTAATATCTTTTACTCTCATACTACTTCAAAGTTTCGCATTGGTCATATGTCGTACCCTGCTCCACTTCACCATGTGCTTCTCCATTGCTCTCTTGTGATATTCATTTTCAACTCTCCAGAGACTATGTTCTGTGTTTCAGACATTCACCAAGAATAGTAGAACGTTGGTGTTAAAGAGATAGTCTTTTGTTCACATGAGGACTTTGGAGTCAATAAAGGAACTTTTCAATTTCCCAAAGGCATTTAGTCCAGTATGCTTTCTTCATCTTCTTCGAATATTTGGGCCCAACTATTTGCCCATTTGTACTATCTCACACATAGTTGTTGTTATTGTTGTTGTTGTTGTTGTTCAGTCTCTTCAATCACATCTGACTCATTGCAACCCCATCTGGGGTTTTCTTGGCAAAGATACTGGCGTGGTTTGCCATTTCTTTCTCCAGTTCATTTTACAGATGAGGAAATCAAGGCAAGCAGAGTTAAGCAACTTGCCCAGGGTCATCATTTAGTAAGTGTTTGAGGCCAGATTTGAATTCAGGAAGGTAAGTCTTCCTGACTCCAGCCCCAGCACTCTATTGTGCCATGTAGCTGCCCCATATACACACATAAATACTGTTCAAATGCATGTCATAATTTGGCCAATAGACACTGTTTCTTTTTTTTAACTTGGTCTTTCCTATATGGAAGGTCAGGCCAAGCTATTTTGAGTTGTTACAAATCTCTTCCAAAAAGTTTTGTAATGTTCCAAGTCTTGAAGCAAACAATACCATGTCAACAAAAACAGGACCATCTGGAGGACTTACTATCTATAGAGATGGGCAGCTAGGTGGCACAATGGATAGAGTGCCAGTACTAAAGTCAAGAAGACTCATCTTTCCAAGTTCAAATCTGGCCTCAGACACTTACTTGCTGTGTGATCCTGGCCAAGTCACTTAATCCTGCTTGTCTTGGTTTCTTCATTCGTAAAACGAGCTGAAGAAGGAAATGGCAAACAACTCCAGTATCTTTGCTAAGGAAACCCCAAATAGGGTTACAAAGAATTAGACATGACTGAGAAACAACTGAACTGAACCATCTACAGGGAATCTCTGTTCATCTGTTCATATCTCTTCCATAAAGAATCACCTGATGTTTATGATCAAGTCATTGAACAGTGTTATTTCTTTCATTCTATTTTTCAAGGAGTATTGAGCCTGTAAGGGAGTGTTTTGCTCTAGCAAATTAAAGGCCTTTTTCATACTCGACAAACAATAAATAAGTACAATGTGGCCTTGTGTTATCTACATCTTTCAATTATGAAGTGTTACAGATGAAGTCCATAGTAGAATACTACTTATGCCCTCCCAGTGTCTTCATCAAAGGTTCCCTTGATCTATGTGTGAATGAGTCTCATAAATATTTTGTCCAGCTAGGAAAAGAGGCATATAAATTGATGTTGTTGATTTCTCTCAATTGTCTTTTTTTTTTTTTGTTAGGCATGGGGTTATGTGACTTGCCCAGAGTCACACAGCTAGTAAGTGTTATATGTCTGAGGCCAGATTTGAACTCAAATCCTCTTGACTCCAGGGCCCCTGCTTTATCCACTGTGCCACCTAACTGCCCCTCAATTGCCTTTTAAAAAATACTAGTTAAGTCCAAGATTTTTTTCTCCCACACCTTTGCTGTTTTCCAGTTCTTCAGGTACTGTGTGAATCAGTTTTTCAGCAATCTCAGAACTGTGTCTCTTTTAGTATGGAATATACATGTTTCAGTCCAGCTGTTGTTCCTGTCTTTGTTCTCTTTGGTGGCATTTCTCTTTTCTTGATAAACAGATTGTGGCCTATGATATTAGAGTCCAAGTGCAATGGCTTCAGTATTTTTGATGGTGAAAAAAATCTTTGCAGGTAATTTCCATTTTTCTTTTGTTTGTAATCTTTCTTCTATTTTCACACTTAAATGCCCTTAAAATGGCAGTTGTACCTTAGTTGGATCTTTTGCCAAATTTTCTTTAAGCTGGTTTTACCCTTCACTGGTTCTCTTCATGAAACAATATTGTTTATAATTATTCATCATCTTTCTTTGTAAGTTTTATAAGTGATTTTATATTCTAAATAAGAATTGTCTTTGGCCACAGTATCATTCTGTTTGACAAGTAAGTCAAGTTTCTGTTCTTTGGACTTATAGCAATTAATTTACATCAGTTAAGCCTTTTTATAAAATTATTGTAATTGGTATTGATGTGGTTTCTGTTATTCATTATTCATTTTTCAGTATCAATTACTTGAATCATTCAAGATTGAGTTGTTTTAATCAAATGTCATATCTTTTTCTCATTAGTATTTTTGTAGTTTTTTTTTTTTTTTATTAATGCTAATCTTTGCTCTGGTGAATCAGTAGTCTGACTGCACAGAAACAGTTGATTCCAAGATGACTTCCACATCACTAATGAGTTTTTTCATGCCCATTAAAAATATAATCAATTTTGTTTTGTGACATAATTTGGTGTTTACTGTGTCCATTACCTATCAGTTTTGTTTTTCCTGAAGACAGTGTTAATGATGTAAAGATGTGGAGCTTGTGTGTAATCTACAAGTCTCTGGCCTCCTATTCTTCTTCTTGATGATGCTTCTGATGTATTTCTTAACATGCCTACTCCTACCTTTGCTTTAAAATCACTGAGTATCAAAATGTACGTCAATTTCATTTATAGAGTCCTATCTTAATCCTCTGCAATGACAACGCTATGATGGAGAGAAGGTATAATACGTCTAACTCTGGCTGATCAGATCATTATGAGCTCAGAAGGCTCTACCACAGGTTGGGCACAAACAGTCGGTATGAACATTTGGAATGGAGATGTCTCTCAATTTCCACATGTCACATTTCTTTAGAGCTGCTGCAATTCTGCTTTGCTCATGGAGCACAATGTCTTTTTTGATGTGGTGGTCCTGTGCCAGTGCACATGTCAGTGTCTCCCATGTCTCACAATCAATTCCAGAGTTCTTCAAAGAGACCTTGAGAGTGTCTTTGAATCATTTCTTCTGACCTCCGTGTGAGTGCTTGCCTTGTGTGAGTTCTCTGTAAAATAATCTTTTAGGCAAACACACATTCAGCATTCGAACAATTTGTCAGCCCATTGGAGTTGAGCTCTCTGAAGTAGTTTGAATGCTTGGCAGTTCAGCTCAAGAAAAGACCTCAGTGTCTGGTACCTTATCTTGCCAGGTGATCTTCAGAATCTTCCTAAGAAAATTCAGATGGAAGTGATTCAGTTTCCTGGCATGGCGCTGGTATACTGTTCAAGTTTCACAGGCATACAACAATGAGGTCAGCACAACAGCTCTGTAGACTTTGTAGTTTGGCAGGCATCCTAATACCTCTTCTTTCCCACACTTTCCTTCAGAACCTCCCAAACACTGAGCACATAAACTGCAATTACATTCATGGTGATCTTTTCTCTTCTTTTAAATTAAAAAAAAAACACTTTTATTTATTTATTTATAGTTTTCAACATTTACTTTTGTAAGATTTTGAGTTCCGGTTTTTTCCACTTCCTTCCCCTCTCCCCTCTCCCCTCTCTAAGATGGCATGCAATCTTAAATAGGCTATACATGTACAATAATATTAAATATATTTACACATTAGTCATACTGTAAAAAAAGAATCAGAACAAAAGGGAAAACCATGAGAAAGGGGAAAAAAAAGAGAGGAAAAAATAGTACGCTTCGATCTACATTCAGACTCCATAGTTCTTTCTCTGGATATGGATAGCATTTTCCATCGAGAGCCTTTTGCAAGTGTCTTAGATTATTGTATTGCTGAGAAGAGTTAAGTCTATCAAAGTTGATCATCACATAATGTTACTTTTACTGTGTATAATATTCTCCTGGTTCTACTCACTTCACTCAGCATCAGTTCATACAAGTCTTTCCAGGTTTTTCTGAAATCCACCTGCTCATGGTGATCTTTTCACAAATACTTTTCTGAACTACTCAAACCTGAGATGACCAAATATTTCACAAAATTTTTCTTCTTCTCCTTGGAGAATATGATAATGTCAAGATTGATATGATGCAATTCCTCTGACAGTATATGTACTCCTTGGTCATTGAAGAGAGATCCCACAATTAGAATACCAATGGCCAAGTTCAATGTTATAGCAATTCTAAAAACAGATTCTCAGTATCTTCTGCCTCATTTTTGCCACTCTGGCATTGTCTGGTATAGCTCTGAGGGACACTTTTTTCCCTGCATTTCATGGGCTGTCATGACCAAGAAATTCATCACCAATTTGCCAGTCTATCAACAATGGGCTTCTCTGCACTTAGGTAGGCCATTCCTTACACAGCAGACTCAGTTTGTAGCAAAGGTCATACTTCATGATTTTCCAGAATAGTAGAAACTGTCCAAGCTTCCATTCAGCTGGCATAGTCTTCAAGATCCCAGGATCACCTCCATGCCATGATGAGGTATTGGAACAGGCTTTATGTGAGAAATCATCTGGTAGGCTTCAGAGGGAGAACAGAGGAGCTGTGTTGGACAGTGACTCCTTGCTCAATGATGCTCTGATCATAATAGAATAGAGACAATAGAGTTGTCTTCTAGAAGCATATGTCTAAGACATAACAGGTACCCTGCCAACATTTGTCAGAATGTATGACTATTGCCCACTTCTGATGCTTCACATAGGCACAAATGATGCTGCCTGAAAGAATCTAGATTACAAAGTCTTGAGCAAAAAACTGAAGATCATTGGCTTATGGGAGGTAGGTGGCATTTTTTAAAATCACTATTGCCCAATGAAGGCAAAGATTAAAGAAGAGAAAAGCTGATTTGAATATGAACAAGTGGCTAAGAAGATGATATCTGGAATGAATTTGGATGCCCAGACCATGAATAAAACATGGGAATACAAGGATCTTGACTGTAGTAGAGTGCAACTGATAAAGGATGGTAAGAATGTATTTTCCCAATGTCATGTAAATCTATCCATAGTAGAGTTTTAAAATAAAAGAGTTGAGTAAATGGAGAAAAATGCCTCTCTATAAAGCATCATAGAGAGTAATTATAATGTTGGAAGAAAAATAGCTGTTGAGATATCCAGAACCTCACAGGAGACAAAATCCCAGAAATAAAAATCAGTCATAAAACTAGGTGTCATTGTCTATACAAATGCACAGAGTTTAGGTAGCAAGCAAGAGGAAAAAGAGAAAACCTAAGGAAACAAATTTAACTTTATAGATACCATTGAGAAAAACAAACAAACAAAATTAAAGCTAGATGGAAGAATGACTCATAGGTTGTTCTTGAAGAGTCAAATAAAGGAATTGGTAGAGTTGGTTTTGTCTTACATACAATGACAACAAGAAACATAACTTCATGGGATGTTTGTTCATGTCCTGTTGCAGCACTAATGATAAGTATTCACAACAAGACCACCATAAAAATAACTGTAGCCTATGCACCAATATCTGTGGCAGAGGAAGAAAAGACAAAGAAATTCTATGAAGAACTCTATCAGAACCTCGTCATTAAATCAACTTATATTTCAATATTTTGTGCTTTTAATGCAATTATGGGCATAATATAGGCTGGTAAAAATGTGTTAGAAAATATGGAATGTGAGAAAAGTGAGAGGACAAAGATTTGTAAACTGATATAGAAATCTCCTACTTATCTGTCACAAATGTTTTGTTCAATGAAACAATCAAAAGATTCTAAACATGGTAAGCACTGAATAATGTCACTAAAATGACCTAGATTTTATTTTAAAAGATAGGAAACAAATCATTTCTGATGTGGGTGTCATTCCCAAATCAACTGTCTGTCTACTGACTTGTTAGAAGAAAGATCAAAATTAATACAAAGCTATAAGAAAAATAAGCATGGAAGGGAATTATGGGAAGATGATAGAATAAGACAGGAAATTACCTGACTCTCCCAAATTCCTCCCCATATAATTTAAAATAACACTTCAAAGTGAATTTTAGAGTGGCAAAAATAATTTGAAGTTGGGTTAAAGCAGTCATCCAACATAAGACAACTTAGGAGGATGTTAGGAAAGAGCTGACATTCCAGGGTGGTGGTCTGGCCAGAAGGAAGTACAGATACTGCCAAGTCAACAAACGACAAGCCCTGGGGGGCAGCTATGTCAGAAGCAGCCTCAGCTTCCAGAACCTTCGTCCCACAGATAGTATGGGGGTTGGACAGCTGATCAGGGAAAATTAGAGGGGAGGCCTCTGCTGGTGCTGGACACAAGGAGGTCCAAGCCAGATGCAATCCCAGGCTGTGACTTCAGACAAGGAGAAAAGCACTAAGTATCAGAGGGGTAGGGTCACTGCTGGTTGTGGTCATGCCTAGGAGAGCAGAGTCCCTGGTTTAAGTTCCAGGGCAGAGAGACAAGCTGACCCAGCTGCCTGAGGGAAGACAGGGAACAAGAGCTATTATGGGGGCTATGGTGCTGGGGGCCTTTGTTGGGGCTCAGGAGCAGAGAGAAGTACCTGGGGTCATTTACAGAACAAGGAATGAGCCAGAGGAGCAGTGACCACCCCTGGTCTTGGATCATAGAACAGTGGAAGAACCAAAAAGTCAAAGATCCTCACATAGAGCTCAGAAGACAACAATATGAAAAACCTGAAGCCTGAGCCACTATCTCCCACACCTCAGGAGCAGAGCTCAACCCTTACATAAAGTTAACAGCCAAAAAATAGGCCATTAAAAAAAATGAGCAAACGTTCATAGAAAAAACCCAACCATAGATAGCTACTATGGTGATAGAGAAGATCAGGGTTCAAACTCAGAAGAAGACAATGAAATCAAAATAGCTATTTGTAAAACTTCAAAAGAAAATGTAAAATGGTCACAAGTCCCCAAAGCATTCTTTGAAGAGCTTAAAAAAAGACTTTTAAAACCAAATAAGAAATGGATAGAGCCCCAGTCTTGGAGTCAGGAGGACCTGAGTTCAAATCCAGCCTCAGACACATGACACTTACTAGCTATGTGACCCCGGGCAAGTCACTTAACTCCAATTGCCTCACCAAAAAAACCCCCAAACAAACAAACAAACAAACAAAAAAACAAAATAAGAAAAGATGAGGAAAAATTGGGAAAAGAAATTAATAATGCAAGCAAATCAAGAAAAGAATGAAAAGAAAGTCACCTGATTGGGGAAAAAAAATCCAAAAATTTATGGAAGAAAATAACTCCTCGAAAATTAGAATTAGGAAAGGGGAAGTTAATGACTTCATGAGCCATCAAGAAATAATAAGACAAAATCGAAAGAATGAAAAAATAGAAGAGAATGTGATGCATCTCATTAGAAAAACAACTGACCTAGAAAACAGATTGAGAAGAGTTAATGTAAGAATTGTTGGACTACCTGAAAGTTATGATAAAAAAAAAAGAGTCTAGATACTCTAGTTCAAGAAATTATTAATGAAAATTATCCTGAAGTTTTAAAAGTAGATGGTAAAATAGAAATTGAAAAAAATCTACTAACACCACCTGAAAGAGATCCCAAGATGTTCACAGGAGCATTATAACTAAGTTTCAAAGCTTGCAGGTCAAGGAGAAAATATTACAAGCAACAAGCAAGAAATAATTTAAATATTATGAGGGGCAGCTAGGTGGCGCAGTGGATAGAGCACTGGCCCTGGATTCAGAAGGACCTGAGTTCAAATCCGACCTCAGACATATAACACTTACTGGCTGTGTGACCCTGGGCAAGTCACTTAACCCCATTGCCTAGCCAAAAAAACAAAAAACAAAAACAAACAAAAAAACCCCCAATATTATGGAGGTACAGTCAAGATAACACAATATTCAGCAGCTTCTATATGAAAAGACCAAAGGGCATGGAATATGATGTTTCAAAAAGCAAAGGAGCTGGGTTTGTAGCCAAGAATAACCTACCCAGCAAAGCTGAGTGTAATCCTGAGAGTGAAAAAATTGATAATAAATGAATTAAAAGACTTTCAAGTATAATTGAGGAAAAGACCAGAACTGAACAGAAAATTTGACTTATAAGAATCAGGAGAAACATAAGAAGATAAACATGAAAAACTAATTATAAGACATTTAATAAGATTAAATTGTTTATTTCTTGTATGGGAAAATGACATTTATAACTCTTAAGGATATTGTCATTACTAGGGTAGTGCAAAAGAGTATATATAAATAGAAGACCTGGGTTTGAGATGATTATGATGGAATGATCCTAAAACATTAAATTGGGTAGAGAGAGGTAAAATGGAGCAAATTATCTCATACAAAAGAGATGTGAATGGAAGAATTGTTACATTGGAGGGGAGGATGTGGTGGAAGGCAGGTAGTGCAGGAAACTTATTTTCATCAGAATTGGGTTAAAGAAGGAATGACATATATCTAGTAATGTATAAAAGTCTTCTTAACTTACAGAGAAATAGAAGGTCAAGGGATAGGATAAAGGACTCTTAAAAAGTTGTGCAGATTAAGGAGGCAGCAGTCAGAAGTAAATTAAACTTCTGAGGAGGATGGGGGGGAGAGGGGGTGAGGGGGAGGGGGGGAATAGGCTGAAGGGAAATACACAACTAATAATTATAAGTTTGAATGACATTGGGATGAATTCACCCATAGAATGGAAATGGATAGCAGAATAGATCAAAAACAAGATTTCAGAAATATGTTGTTTACTATAAACGCATTTTAAAATGAGAGACATACATAGAGTAAAAATGAAGGGTTGGAGTAGAATTTATTATACTTCAGCTGATGTAAAAAAAAAAAACCGGGGTAGTCCAGGTCCCTGGCATTCTGTTCACCTCAGCTTACTGGCCACTCCCATCCAGATCCTCCTTAGACCCCTCCTCCAGTCACCCCAGACTACTTGGTCACTCCTGGATCCCTCCCACAGTCTTTCTGTATATAAGATTCATCTTGTCTCCATTAAGGTACTCGGATTCTTAAGATCTGGCCCATTTACATTAACGATACAAATGCTTAGATTCCTTAAGAGTCTGACCAATATGATGGATGTTCTAGTCTTTGGCTGAAAAAAAAAAAAGCAAGAGTAGCAATCATTATCTCAGACAAAGTTAAAGTTAAAATAGATTTAATTAAAAGAGATAAACAGAAAAAACCACATTATATTAAAAGGTACTGTAGATAATGAAGTAATAGCAATACTAAACATATATGTGTCAAATGCTATAGCATCTAAATTTTGAAAGGAAAATGTAAGTGAATTACAAGTGGAAATAAATAGCAAAAGTAGAATAGTGGGAGATTTCAACCTTCCCCTCTCAGAGCTAGATAAATCTAACCAAAAAATAAATAAATAAGAAAGAAGTTAAAGAGATGAATAGAATCTTAGATAAGCTAGATGAGATAGACATCTGGAGAAAACTGAATGGGAATAAAAGGAATATGCCTTTTACTCAGTGAGCCATGACACCTTTACAAAAACTAATCATATATTAGGCCATAAAAACTTTATAGTTAAATACAGAAAAGCAGAAATATTAAATGCATCATTTTTAGATCATAATGCAATAAAATTACATTTAATAAAGGACCATGGAAACACAGATTAAAAATTAATAGGAGACTAAATAATTTAATCTTAAATAAAATGGGTGGGTTAAAGTACAAGTTATAGAAACAATAAATAATTTTATTAAAGAGAATGACAATAATGAGACAACATGTTAAAACTTGTGGGATGCAGCAAAAGCAGTAGAGAAAAATTTATATGTCTAAATGTTTACATCAATAAAATAAAGAAAGAATAAATTCATGAATTGGTATGCAATTTAAAAAACTAGAAAAAAAAACAAATTAAAAATCCACAATTAAACACTAAATTGGAAATCCTGAAAATTAAAGGTGAGATTAACAAAACTGAATATAAGAAAATAATGAAATTAATAAATGAAACTAGGAGTTGGTTTTGTGAAAAAAAAAACCCAATAAAATATATAAATAAATAAAGTAGATAATATGATTTTTAAAAAGAGAAAAGAAAATGAAATCACTAGTATCAAAAATGAAAAAGGTAAATACACAACTAATGAACATGAAATTAAAGCAATTATTAGGGGTTATTTTGCTCATTATATGTCAATAAATTTAACAATTTAAGTGAAATGGAAGAATACTTACAAAAATACAAACTGCCCAGGTTAACGGAAGAAAGAGAATATCTAAATGAACCTATTTTAGAAAAAGAAATTGAATGGACCATAAGTGAGTTTCCTAAGAAGAAAGCATCAGGACTAGATGGATTTACAAGTGAATTCTACCAAACATTCAAAGATCAACTAATTCCAATATTAAATACATTGTTTAGGGTAATAGGCAAAGAAGGAGTCCTACCAAACTCCTTTTATGAAACAAATATGATGCTGATACCTAAACCAGGAAAAGCAAAAACAGAGAAAGAAAATTATAGTCCAATTTCACTAATGAATGTTGATGCAAAAATCCTAAATAAAATGCTTGCTAAGAGACTACAACAATATATCACAAAGAGTATGCATTGTGACCAATTGGCATTCATAGCAGGAATGCAAGGCTGGTTCAATTTAAGGAAAATTATTAACATAATTGATCACATGAATAGCCAAAGAAGAAATCAAATAGTCATATGAAAAATGCTCTAAATTGTTACTGATTAGAAAAATGCAATTGCAAACAACTTTGAGATACCATGTTATACTTCTCAGATTGGCTGGGCATAACATAGATTTGAGGCCAGCAGATTTCAAAGAGTTCAAAGGAACAAAAGGTAAGGTCCAAGGGACTAAAATTCTTTATAAGAAAGGACAGCCCATGAAAGATGAGAAATTCTCAAGAATTATATTCCGAAGACACAAAGAGAAACAATTCTGATAAGAAAGAAAAACAGGAGCTGTCTGAAGAAACTCATGTGGTTGCACAGATAATTCACCTCAAACTTAGATTTTATAAAAATATATTTTGTTCTCAAAGATTAAATGCTACTTGTGTAAGTCTGCCTAAATAGGTAGCTAAGACATGTCAAGATGTCTACAGCAATTTGTCAGTAAAGCTTAGTCCTTTTCTAATGATAATCATGATAATAATAATATAAATGTGTATATATAGATATGTGTGTTTGTATACACACACACAAACACACACACATACACATGCATGCATATGCTAGTCCTGAAAGAATAGGATCTGGAACCCAAAAGCTCAAAATGAGCTAATCCTTGTGAGGAAAATAAGGACAAGAAAACTGGTTTTTGTCTTTAAGCTGTACTGGGGCAATGTGGAAGGTGGAAGAAGAAATAGCATTGGTGCTCTGGTGGGGAGTACAATGGTTAACTGCTGACAGCAGGAAGACAGAGCTGCTCTGTTCTTATTTCCCTTCTGGCCTCCCTGCTAAGGGCAATCACCTTTGAATTGGAGAGTGCAGAACAAATAAGGAAGTGATGCCCAGAAGAAGTGTGAGTAAGAGAGAGTATAGCTGATCTTGATAAATGCAAATCATTAGTCTCAGATGATTTACTTCCTCAGATACTGAAAGGAGTGAAAGTTGTTGCTAAGAATTGTCAGGGACATTTGAAAGATTGTACAAAATAGAAGAGGTACTTCAGCCCTGGAGAAAGGCAAAAATTGTCTGACTTTTCAAAACAGGGAACAGAATGGATTCTTCAAACTAAATAAAGTGAACTTGATTTTGACTCCTGACAAAATTCTATATTGTGTTATTAAATAGATGATTTGTGAACATTTAGAGAAAGAAGTTGCTGCAATAAATCAATGTGACTTTATCAAGCGCCGGTCAAGCTAACCTAGGTCTACTTTCTGTTTTTGACAGGATTACTAAACTGTGAAGTCACAGCAATGTTTTAGTTAGAGTTTACCTAGATTTCAGTAAAACATTTGACAAGTACCTTAGTTATTCTCCTGGAGGGCTAGAAGATATTATAATCAGTCAGTCAATCAATTAATGATTAAGCATTTATTAAGTTCCTACTATGTGAGAGATAGGTGGCAAAATGGACAGTATGCCCTGGGCCTGGAGTCAGGAAAACCTGAGTTCAAGTCCAATTTCAGATACTTACTAGCTGTGTGACCCTGGGCAAGTCACTTAACGCTGTTTGCCTCAGTTTCCTCAACTGTAAAATGAACTAGAAAAAGGAAATGGCAAATCACTTCAGTATCATTGCCAAGAAAACCCTAAATGGGGTGGCAAAGAGTCAGACTCAACTGAAAACGACTGAACAATAATAACAACAAATGTTGTCAGGAACTATCCTTGTTCTGGGAAGCAAAGACATAAATATGAAAGAATCTTTGCCCTAAGATGATTGATGATATAATGGGAGGTAATATATAGAGTTATAAGTATGTACAAATAAGGACATAAAAATACATGTGCTGTATCTGATACTCTGGGCCCTAGTGAGTGTGTGTTCAGTTCTTTAGTCAACAAGCACATACACTATGTGCCTGGCACATAATAAGTGTTTAATAAATGTTTGTGGGGGATGTGGGGGATACTTCTGTGTTCAGCAGCTTCCCCCACTCTTGGAGCCCACCTTGACTCAGGGCCAGTTGTTACAATCACCCAGGAAGCCCTAAGTTGTCTTGGACCTAAATGTACTTCTTTAAGACTTCTTTACCTAAAGAAAGAGAATGCAAAAAGAGCATGAATAAAACAGTGACATCAGTAATAATAAGGATACAATTGATCGGAACACAGCTTTCAAGAAATATAAAAGGTTTTACATGATCTCAACCCTCAAAACAATCCTGTGAGGTAGATCCTACAGACAATATTGTCATAGCTTTACTGATGAGGAAACCGAGGCTCACAGAAGTGAGCCTGTCAGTGACAGTTGAGACAGGAATGTAAAAGCCCAGGTGTTCTGGCTCAGAACCCAGTGTCCCTGACACCACGCTACGGCTGCCTTTGTTTTTGTATCTGTCGGGGACCAGCACAGCGCATTACACACAGTGGGGATCCAATGATGTTTGCTGATCTAAATTGCAAGTACTATTTTATGTTATCCAAGTTCAACTTGGCCTTCATTACTGCACAGCATTCCCTTCATTCTTTTCTGATGAAATTCCCATCACATTACTCTCAGAGGCTTTTCCAAACCTTCTTGTCTCTTCTAAAGTTTTTCTGCATTTTTGCCACAGCTTCAGAGGATGAGATGGTCCTCTTTGCTCAGGTCAATCCCTCCACCAATGCCTTTGATTCCATCAATCATTTTCTCTGTATTTTCTGACTCCCTCCAATTATACTCTTAATATGTTGAAGTAAAATTTCCCTTTTCCTATGAGGAAATACATTTTTATCTTGCTATATTTCCATTCTAATCACAAATCATTGAATTTTAAAATATGTAGTTTGCAAAATGTGCTTTTCCAAAAAAAAAAAAATTCAACTGAAGAGAACAGAAATACAAATAACTAGAAACAGTTTAGATATCGGGAACTCAACATACCTTGCTACTCTGGAAATAAGGAGATTCTGATCCTGAACTACAAATTTTGTCCTTTTAATGAAACAAATTTGGAAGCAAGAAATCATGTCATTAGCTGACCAGACTCAGAAAATAATTCTGCTGAACCTTTATGTAAGGGTGGGTTTCTTCCCCCATCCCAATCAGTCAATCAATCAATGGAGATGGTGAAGTTTTAGATGTGTAAAGAAGATGGCTTGCTTACAGTAATCCCTTTATGAGGTGTGATTCAAGAAGGAAAGCAATTGGCTCAGAGGATCAGTCTGACTCATAAGCCCATGTAAATAGCAATCATGTTTGACAGAGCATGCAATATTCCATACCCAGAGCCTACCACCTCTTCCTTGAAAGCAGGGAAGTACATTCTCTTAACACTCTTCTTAGACCAAGATCGATCATTATAATTACACAGTATTCAATTTTGTTTTATTGATCTTTCAGCCAAGAATGCTGTTTTCCTCATGATGTTTACTTCATTCTGTATCAGGTCATATGGCTTCCCATATATCCTTGAATTCTTCATACTCATCATGAAACTTAAACTTTTGAAGTGCTGATTTGCTCACTTTCTTTAGTTTGGCTTTACAAACCTCCTTCCCTACCCCTCACTATATAAGCAGAAGTGAGGGGGAATGTTAACCTTTTTCTTTTCCATCTACTCAATTTAATTCTCCCTCCTCTAACTTGGGTTTCCCTCTTTACTTTCCTCTCTTGACCATGGAACGTCCTGCCTTGATCTAGAATAGTTTCTCACATTACTTCTTTTCACGTATACATTTTTCTTATTGGCATTAAAAAAAGTAAATGCTGCAGTCTTTCATTCATACCACCCCAAGGCAGCCATTGTCATCCTTCACCATTTGTTCTCATCAGTGGAAACATACTCCAATTCTCAGGAAGTGATTGGCCACAGCCCAGTCAGCTGTTGAGCCGCCACATGGTAGGTCCTATAATTTTGCAGCTCTGGATTGAAAGAATATTCTCTCTATCATCATCACCCTTCCCATCATACTACATATTCCCCATTATCCCTACCTGCCTACAGGCTAATGAGTTCAGTTCTTGAGCTCCACTTCTGGCACCAGTTTTTGTTAGCTGGACAGACCAGCCAATCAAGAGTTTGCATTTGAATTTCAGTGTGTAGGAAATGACTTAGATGGAAGTTACAAAATAAATCTCAGTTTTTTTAAAGGACACTCAAGCATAGGTACCAAGCAGTACCCCTTCGAACTAGTGGATCACAGTCACAGAAGACACTGAATGAGAAGCTCAAATACTAATGCATCTGATTACCCATTACTGGGAACATGCAAGATCCCAACAATCAACAATCAAGAATGTGTGGTAGCAATGGGAAGCATTGCCTGGAATGCTGAGTGACTCAAATTCCCTCTTATGGCCAAAGGATTTTTATACTCCAAAGGAGGGTAAGACAAAAAACTACTGGCAATACTCTTTCATATCTCCCAGGTTATTCTTGTGAAAGGCATCTCAAGGGTAGCGAAGGAACTAGGTACCACCTGTGACATGAGGAAGGAATGTGATCTGCCTCTTCTCTGGGACTGGGTTTCAGGAGCTAAGAGAAGCTAATTCCTGGCAAACAAATACTTAAGCAGAAAAGCAAAGTTCAAAGGAGGAGTACATTAACTATGTAGTTAATTAATATGTTAGCCCAATAAGTAGCCATTATTCACAGAATTCTAAAAATGTTTTAGGCAATAAAAGCATCATTGACATAACTGTAATAATAATTGACATTTATGTAGATTTTACAAAGCATTTTTAGCATTTTATAGGTATTATCTTATGTGACTGTCATCACCATCAAGGAGGTAACCATATTTTATGGATAGGAAATTGAAAGTCAAAGAAGATAAATGACCTGGTCAGGGTCACATAGCATACAGAACATAGCACATAGTTATGTTCAAGGCTTGTATCCCTTGGTTCTAAGTTCAGTAGACTTCCCACCAAACCAACCAAACCCCTCAAGATTACTTCCTTCACAGGACAATGTTTACTTGAAAGCATAAATTCTGAGTTTGTTTGAAAATCAGTTACATGACATGAGTCATACTTTGTTATTATTAATTTCCTTAGGAGACAATCTGGTATAGTGGGAAGGGAATTAGATTTGAAGTCAGAATACCTGGGTTCAAATCTTATTTTTCCTACTCATATTACATGGGAACCCTGACAAGGGTTCACCTTCTCTGGGCCTCTGTCAAATAAGGGTGTTGGATTCCAGGAGTGGGGAACCTGCAGCCACAAGGCCACATATGGCCTTCTAGGTCCTCAAGTGCGACCCTTTGACTTAGTCCAAATAGAACAAATCCCCTCAGTAAAAGGATTTGTTCTGTGATGTTTGGACTCAGTCAAAAGGCCATACCAAAAGACCTAGACCTAGAAGACCACATGGGGCCTCAAGGCCACATGTTCCCCACCCCTGGATTAGACCATCTCTAATTAGACCATCTAAACCTGTGATCAATTTATCAACAAATATCTATTAAGCACATATGTACAAAGAATGAAACAATCCTTACTGTCAAGGAATTTCTATTTTAATGATCCCATCTCTTCCTATTTTGTGGATTTGAGTTAAGAGGAGTGCCTTTCAGTTAACCCTTTCCATCTTCCCATGGTGTGGGAACTTGTCCCACTCACATATGAAGAGATTTTAAGGAAACCTTTACTTTAATTCCTGAAGTTGGATTAAAGTCACTATCAGTAGCATAACTAGCTAATTTTGTATCAGAAGCAAGAATGGACAATTGTGTCCTAGCCTAGTGGCATGGTGGCAGAATTCATGTATACTTTACATGTTTTTCTTCAGTTCCCTCAACTTTTTAAACACAAGAGACAAGGGTCTTCTTGAAATCACCTTTGTTTAGGCTCTGCCTCTTCTAGTGGAAATGATACCGTATTTCCCAGGCAGCCCCCTTTCCATTGTGGTTCTTGATGTGAAAAACTTGTCTGACCCTACCTGGCATATTTTTTTGATCTAGTGGAGAGAGAAAAAAACGCAGCTTGCTTCTGCCCTACCATTCTCATATCTGTCCCCTGTGATGACTTCTGCCCTTCTTGCCCCACTTTTTGTTTGTTTTTGATATAGCTGTTTAAAACAGAATGGGAGACATATAGCCCCTTTCCTGACCTAATGTAATTGTTAGTAAATTAAGTATCTTTTATGCAGCTGAGGAAACAAGGGGTTGAATGGCTAATATGGAAATATATTTTGCATAACTTTGCAAGTATAATGAGTATCATATTGCTTGCCTTCTCAATGAGCAGGGGAGGAGCCAGAAAGAGGGAAAGAATTTGACATGCAGAATTTTTTTTTTAAAGAATGTTAAGAATACGTTTTTAAAAAAAAATTAAAAGAAATAAGGGTTGAGATAACAAATTGTCATAAGGTGCTAGACATTTTTATCTGTGTATGTGTCTTTTCTCTCCTCCATTATATTTAAAATACCTTAAGGACAAGAATTGCATTTTACTTATGGGTCCCACCCTTCATCCCCTAATGCCAGACTTACAAGACACTTTACATACCTCCCCTCATTTGAGCCTCAGGACAACCCTGTAAAGTCGGTACTGCAATTACTAGTATCATCATCTTATAGATGAAGAAACTGAGGCTCAGAGCAATTGTTCCACAGTCATGCAATTCCAGTGGCAGAATGCCAATACAGAATTCCAATTCCTGACTGAAAATCTGATGCTCTTTCCACTGCTATCTACTGCCTCCTGAACGAGCAAATTAATATTTGGCCATTATCTTTTATGTGGTAGGCAAGTCACTCTACCTATCTCATCCTTCCTTTGTAAGTAGGGCATTAAGTTAGAAAAATAACTCAGATGTTTTCCATCTCAAAAAAACTGAGACTCTAAATCTATTGTTCTTAATAACCTTTTGAAAATGGGCCTCCATTCGCTCATCTGTAAAATAAATCATGGTGTGCTGGTAAATATTTAACAAATGGACTCTTTAGAAAAAGTGCAAATGATACATTTTAAGTTTAATCTTAATTTTTAATATTTTCTCCATCACTTTCTTAAGTCTAGACAACCAAGAAAACAATCACTATAGCCCTGATTTGTAATGTTTGCTGATTTTTGAGGTGTAAATTCTCAAACTGAAAATTTAGCAATTGATCAGAATACCACTGGATTAGATGGTCCCTGAGCTTCCTTCCAGATCAAAATCTACGATCCTGTACGAGGACCTTGAATAAACAATATAAGCTATCTTAGAGTCTTACTTCTGAATTGGCTAATTTTTCTGATGGCAGATCCAGTTTGGTGCAAATAAACAGAGCCAGCCCTACCAAAACTATGGGATAAATAAGACCTGTAAAGTTTAGGATTTTGTTTCTTTGCCCTTCCCCAAAACTTGTGGAATTCTCTTCCCCCACCCTCTTGACTACTAGCTTTCAAAGGAAATTGTAGCTTCTTGACTTCAGCCTTGTAGGGGAGGCTGCCTCTTCTTGGGAGAACCACCAGGAAGACATCCTAGAGATAGAAATGGAATAGTTTTCATTAGTGCTTTTTTCTCATGCTATAATTAAATTCTTGTAACTCGATGAAAGCAGACCTCTAGGAAATTTACAAAGCCATTCTGCCTTCTACTTGGGGACCAGCATCGGCTAGCCAATTCATGTCCTCCCTTTTTGTTGATTTCTCCTACTGTCTAACCCACCCCTCCCAGGATTAAGGAATTTCTTTTTAAAGAAATTTGTTGAATCTATGAACATTTTCAGGGCATGAATGAATGAAGGACTATTTTGCCATTCTCTTTATGATGTTGAGAAAGTCATTTCATTCTTCTGGGTCTCCCTTTCCTAGAGGATATTAAATTAGAAAATGACTCAGTTATTTTCTATCTCAATCAGTATGCAGTGAATATCTGAAAAGCTGTTGACCTCCCACAACCTCATAAGAATTTTTGAGGTTAGAATGTTATCTGGATTCAACCTGCAGCCCAATGAAAAAGATACCCTGGAAGAAAGTGCCAGACCTTGTGACAATGTCCACATAAATCTTGTAACTAAAACAGAAAAAGCTTTGTTCTGTAAATAATAACAAACATTTTTTAAGGGGATGAAAGCTAAGCTTGAGGGTATTAATGTGGTTATTTTTTTTACCGACACTTACCCTGTGGTGTAAGATATTTGCTTCTGTCATATTAAAAATCAGCTTTCAAATGAAAGGTTACATTGGTTGCAGATGGGTCAGTCTCCCTCCCATTTTGCAGAGGTCTTTCTAACTTGAATAGACTTAGTCCAAAAAAAATTGTCAGACGCCTAATCACCAATTAATATTACAGCAAATACATGCTGTGAAGAAATCTGCAACTTTAACTTAAAAAAATATGCCAGGCATTGTGCTAAACAACTGGGATATAAATGCAAGCAAAAAAGGCCAGGCCCTGACCTCAAGGAGCTTCCATTCTAATGGAAGAAGGCAACACATAAAAGAGAGTTGAAAAGGGAAGGGGGAAGATACTTGAGTTGGGGCATAGTGAGGAAGTCCAGAGAATCAGAAGTAGAGTCAGGAGACAAATGAAGGATGGTGGTTTGTTGTTTTCCCTAAAAATGAAGCTTCTAGGAGGAAAATTCACCAATGGAAAAAGGAGGCCACAGGAGAAGAGGGATTTTCCAGGGTGAGAAGGCAATTGAAGCATCGTGACTGAGTTCAGAGAGTTAGCAGAGGAGTGGTATAGAATTCAACAGGCAATCAAAGTCAGCAGGCTGCTAAGTAGTGACAAATATGTTAGATAATTTGATTCAACAAACATTTATTAAGCATCTACTATGTCCCAGATTCTATTCTAGGTGCTATGAATACAAAGACAAAATTAAAAATAGTCCCTGTCCTATAGGAATGTATACTCTTTTGGGTGGTGGGGAACATATATACGCAGATAAGTAAATATGATGTAATTTCTGGTGTAAAGGTGGGGCAGATCACTAATAAGGATGGGATGGGGAATTGTGTGTTATCTGGAGTATTGTGTCATTTCTAGACATTCCATTTTATGAAGGACATTTGACAAGCGGTGAGCATACAGGAGGGTGACTAGGATGGTGCTCACCTGGTAACCAGTGAAACAATGAAGAAGTCAGGATTCCTAGACCAATATATAGTTCCTTGATTTCTTGAAATCCTTTTAATCACTATGCATAAAATTGAGATTTGATCTTAAAAGGCTTAGCCTAGCTCTCCGGGGTTCAGAAGTTGAACAAAGGTTTCAAATGACTTAGTGACTGAAGGGGTCTTAAAGATCATCCTGTATAGTCCAACTCCCTAATTTTCTGGATGAGGAAACTGAGGCCAGGAAAGGTAAAGTTACTAAATTTCTTTCCCTCCTTCGCTAGGACTTTAAGTATCCTCTCTAAAGGGACTCAGGCATTCTTAAACTGGAAAGTATCCAGGAATTGCTCCTGCCTTCCTAAACTCCTGGTTGCAAAGGTAGGAGTAGAAATTTGGCTAAGGGGCAGAAATACGGGGAAAGACCTTAATCCTTCAGACTCCTTCACTTGGGAGTACTTGAGCATTTCAGTCTTCTGTCATAACACAGCTCACTGGGGTCCTGTGGTAAAGCCGGCTTTTGTGCCAGCACTATCTGTGATTGGTGATAAATTATAATATCTATTCTTGGTATTTGAGAAAGTTACTTCCTTTTCCCCTTTCTGTTTTCAGTTGTTTCCGTTTTCAAAATTGAAAAAGTCAAACTTTGTTGCTATATTATAATTTGTGGCAAAGTGACCTGATTTCCTACTCATGTTTCTCTCTTAGAAATGCCTGGCTTCTTCATGGTCTCAGCCAGATGCTACCTCCTACAGAGGATCTCAGGATATTCCAATTGTTAGTACTCTTTCCTCCCTTTGGCATTCTCATGAAGCCTATGGAGCCCTTCTCAGAATAAATGTTTTTAAATGAATAAAGTCATAGATCTGGTCCACAATCATGAGCATAAAGAGAGCATCTGATTTTTGGTATAATTTTTTAAACAAACTTATTGAATCTAATTCGTAAGCCTCTGGAGCTCACCTCTATCAACCTGGGTAACCCTAGGGGAACAGCAGAGAAATCTGGAGATGCCTCTAGTACATCTCTTTGCTAGTAAGATGAGATTTTGATAATTTAGGATAGAAAACCTTTAGAGCAGGGCTAACCTACCATTGGCAAAATTATGAAAAAAGGCCCTAAGCAAGGTGCAAAGGTGATTTCTTATCCTTCTTTTCATGATCACTCTCGAATTTCCCTTTCTGGACTAATCTCCCAGATCTGGGTATCTCTGTGCTCCTTTACTTAGCCCTTTCCAAATGCCTTTGTTCACAAGACGATTTCTTCTATGGTGTAAGACGATAAGAACTTAAGGAAATGTCCCCTCATATGTATTTAATAATTGTCTTTTTTCGAAGACAAAAAGCTTTTAAGACCTACTGGAAGAAGTTTCCATGAATAATTCTGTATCTCTAAAAACTTTCTGTCTTTTGGTACATTTTAAAATGATACAAAGAACAAAAACAGATTTGGCCCTTTAAAAAAATACATGAGCTTTAGAGTACATCATTGCATGAAAATATATGTTTCCAAAGAGAGGATTTTCTAAAAAATAGATAGTACCAGAAATGTGTTGACTGTTTCTGATTGGGAAAACACTGAAACAAAATATAAACATAGGACCAGAGGGGCTCTGTGGTTCTTTTCATCGAGGATTGTTTTAGCTTTCTGTTCAGAATTGCTTTGGGGAAGGGTAGAGAGAAAGATTCTCACAGTCTTATCTTAAAGAGGAGACAGCCATCCTCCAGAGAGAGAACTGTTCAGGATAGCAGGAAGAAATAAGGTTAGAGGGAGTTAAAGTAAGCAGGCTTATTATAAGGGCTTTCAATAACTCAAGGCCAAAGCCAACATCTGTTCCTTACTTTTTGAATGTTCAACCCAGGAGGACTAATGGAATTCACCTTGGATAACCTTATGTTGCCAGGGATCCTAGGTTTTCCCCACCCCTTGGCCAGCTGCTCCCTGAAAGCCTTCCCCTCCTCCCACCCCAGGCAGCTCCACGGCTCTCATATCAGCTTAGCTCTGGTCTGGCTCAGGGCAAGACTTACAAGACTGGCAGTAATGAAGGGAAAATGACAATAATTAGAACTAACATTTATATACCCCTTTAAAGTTTACAAGACAATTTATATGCATTATCTTATTTGATCCTCACAATTCTGGGAGGTAGGTGGTTTTGTTATTACCAGTTAATAGATGAGGAAATTGAAGCTCAGAGAATGGTTAAGTGGCTTTTCAATGGCCACGGTTAATCAATTACTATAGTGCCCTGTCAAGTGATTCTCTGATTAATGTCATGTCTATTGCGAATATTGTCGGGTGTTTGTTTTATTTTTGTTTCAATGGCACTGTAGCTGGGATGTCAGGGAAAATCACCTTTGTTGTTTTAATACACTGCTGTTGTCTTTATGCTGTATAGTTACAGTTTTCAAGCTTGCCCCAGCTGATTTTTGCAAGGGATTGCAAAAAAGTTTCAGCACAGGGGAGGAATGCATGACACTCCTCAATGGTACAAACTGATTACTTAATGCTCTGTTACTTGTGTGAAAGGCAAAGTTGGCAAGAACTTGAGAGAGGCAATATCCTATTTGAAGCCAACCTTGGCCAGCTCCACGTCCAATTTACCACACTAGAGTTTTAGAGAATTTCCCTTTGGTTGAGATCAAGGATTTTCTCTCTCTCTCTCTCTCTCTCTCTCTCTCTCTCTCTCTCTCTCTCTCTCTCTCTCAGTGGAAGAGCTTATTCACTCTGTATGTTGTCTGGTACAGAGTGGGGGAACCTGTGGCCTCAAGACCATATGTGGCCTTCTAAGTCCTCAGGTTTGGCCCTTTGACTGAATCTAAACTTCACAGAACAAATCCCCTTAATAAAAAGATTTGTTCTGTAAAACTTGGGCTCAGTCAAAGGGCCATACCTGAGGATCTAGAAGGTCATATATATGGTCATATTAAGGCTGCAGGTTCCCCATCCCTGGATTTGAATCTACATAACTTCTCTGATATCTGTTTGCTATTAGATTAGATAAATGGGTTTATTTGCTGTTTACTACACGTGACAGTCTTTGTGTACGGCTGGCTATTGGTGCTTTTTTAGACAATATATAGTTTGGGGCCCTCCCTCCCTGTTAGAGGGATAACATCCAAGAATACAGCTTGAAAATTATTTCCCCTACCCCCACTTTCTGAGGAGAGAAGAGTGGCCACTAATGGCTCCAATCTCCTGCTTCCCTCCTGGCAGGAATCAGTCTTCCTTGGAAAAAGGTGTTTAGGAGCCTCTAGAGATATCTATTCATGCCTTCCTGTGAAACACATTTAAATAGACCCATTTATACACACATATAGCCCACAAGAGCAACACACGTCCCCACAGACACGCTCCTTACATAAGATTTGAACCCCATCATTATCACTACTCCTAAAGACTCATTTCACATTGCTTCTTCTCCTGACCTTCTGAAAATCACAAGTTTGTAGCTTCCAACTTTCTTTACCTAAAATGAAAAAATAAATGCTGAAGCAAAGAACCAAAGCCTGTTTTCATGAGACCATGTGGCTTTGGATGGGGAGAGGGCCCAAGGTCTCTCCCCCACAGCATTGTCTCTCACAATATCTAGCAGGAAGAACTCAGACAAAGGCAAGTCAAAATGAGAGAGGAGAGGCCAAGGCTCTCTCTGCTCAGCTAGTGCCTTTTGAATGTTCCATCATTTTGAATGTACCAGCAGCTAATCAGAAAGGCTCCTCCTTCCCATGTGGTAAGAACAGAATTCCTGCGGGGTTCTAAAATCCCTCCAAGGCACTTCCATTAGCCTCATTGAGAGTCTCAGAGAAGCAGGCTTCCAGGGCTCTTCCATGTGGAGAACTGCATTAATAGTATTCTGAGTATGCTCACAAGAATGGGGTTCAATGGCCAGTCTTTCATTACATCTACAAAGATATAGTTATAATGTATAGATTTTTATCACAATTGTAGATATGATTTAAAACAGTTTAACATCATTATACACAGAAAGCACATTCCCCAGCATGTGATCATCCTTCAAACCATGTATCAACTCCTCTAGAAACACATATGGAAGAAACTGGATGAGAAAAAATGATTATTTTCTTATTACATTAATAAGCAATTTTGTATGCAGGACCCAAAGATTCTGTTTTTGCTTGATCATTCAAAGCCCAGCCTCTCAAAGACATTTCTGACCTTGCCCAAAAATTCACCCCACCCACACCATCTTATCTAGGTGGAATTCTTACTGCATAATCCCACCATTGTTCTACTCAGATAGGACTGGGTGGAGAATAGATTCTTTTGTATAGATTGCTGGAGGAGAAATGATCTGGGAAAGTGCTCACATGATCAGTCATGTTTCCCCCTCCCCGCAATTAGAAAAAGCCCACCTCTTATTATAATATTGATTCTCTCATTAATTGTTAACCAATCAAGTTGATTTTTGCGGTCAAGGGCACCCCCTTTTCTTTTTTTTTTTTTTTTTGGCAATTGGGGTTAAGTGATTTGCCCAGGGTCACATAGCTAGTAAGTGTCAAGTGTTTGGTCTGAGGTCAGATTTCAATTCAGGTCCTTCTAACTTCAGGGGTGGTGCTCTATCCTCTGTGCCACCTATCTGCCCCAGCACCTATAGGCAAAAGCAGGATTTGAATCCAGGTACTCTAGACTCCAAATTCAGAACTCTTTCTTTTGCCCCAAACATGTGCAATATGCTTATTTGTAACTCAAAATGCATGAACATGTAGAAACAATGTTGTTATATATACATAATGGTTAGGTTATAAGGCCAACAAACAAAAACCAATACATCTAAAATGAGAGGCAATGTGACATAGCTGGTCTCCGAGTCAGGTATTTAAACAAAGGTATTTAAACAATGAACAGCCTCTATGCAGGGTCTTTGGTTTCTGAAAGAAACTCTGACAGCAGTTTATTGATTATTTACTAGACTAATTAATAAATTCATTATTAATTGCCCCAAAACTCAGTCTCTCGGAAATTTTCATTCATTTCTGAATTGAACTGAGAGTTTGGTTCCCAACCTCAACCCTCACATCCTAGGAGAGATCCTGGAAGGGCAATTTTCCAGTGTTTTTGCTCAGGAAAAAAAAAACTCACCCTGTATCAGTGTCCTTTGTTGTATTAAAGGAACTCAGAGCTTCACTGCTAATGCTCTCTCCCCAAAACAGCACAAGCTATGCAGGCAGAATGGTGTTTGGTGTTGTTTTACTCTCATGTGGCCAAGCCCCTGATTTATAATATTCAACCCTATTAGGTGTATATGTTTAATTTGTGTCTCTGTCTTTGTAGTACCAGTCAGGTCAGATGGTATTTCCCTCTATGGGATACAAATTCACAACTGGAAAAAAAAAAGGGTTGTAGCTCCCCATCAAGTAGGTCACCATTTTCCCATTCTAACTTTTCCATGCTGCAATTTGGTTCCATCTATCAATCACATGAGGGCAGCCAGGTAGCCCAGTGGATAGAGTACTGGGCCTGGAGTCAGGAAGATATGAGTTCAAATTCATCTTCAGACACTTAGTAGCTATGTGACCCTGAACAAGTCACTTAATCTCTGTTTGCCTCAGTTTACTCATCTGTAAAATGAACTGGAAAAGGAATTCTCAAACCAGTCCAGTATCTTTGCCAAGAAAACTACAAATAGAGTCATGAAGAGTTGGATGTGACTGAAAAATGAACAACAACATCAGTAACATGACCACATATCCTTCTGAGCTATACTCCATATAGGACTTAGGTATTACATCTATTTTAGGTTTGGGGTCAAGAATATCTAGGGAATCAACAACAACAAAAAAAAAAAAAAAAAGGAAGGAAATGGCCCTAGCATTACTAGACCTTAAATCATACTACAAAGCTGTAATAGTTGAAACAATTTGGTACTGGGTAAGAAATAGAGAGGTTGAATAATAAGACAGATTAGGTACATGATATCCAGAAGAAAAGAACACAGTAACCTAGTGTTTGATAAACCCACAGAACCCAGCTAATGGTGCAAGAACTCATTATTTGACAAAAGCTGTTGGGAAAACTGGAAAGCAGTCTGTCAGAAACTAGGCATAAACTGACATCTCACACAGTATACCAAGATAAGCTCAAAATGGATATATGATTTAGACATGAAGGGTAATATCAAAAGCAAATTAGTGAAGCATGAAATAGATGATGGATTCGGGGTGCAGAGTGAAGCTTTTTTCTTTTTTCTTTTTTCTTTCCTTTTCTTCTTTTCTTTTCTCCTCTCCTCTTTTTTCTTCTCTTCTCTTCCCCTTCTCCTCCCCTCTCCTCACCTCTCTCTCTTTTCCTCCCCCTCTCTTCCCCTCTCCTGTTTTCTCCTCTCCTCCCCCTATTTCCTCCCCTCTCCTCTTCTTTCTTCCTCCCTCCCCTCTCTTCTCTCCTCTCCTCTCTCCTTTCTTCCCTTCTCTCTCTAATACAGAAACTTGTTTACATGACTATACATATTAGTAATAGGTTTTGTTTTTCTTGCTTTCTTAATGGGTGGTGGAGGGGAGGAGAGAAGGCAGAGAAAGAATTCAAAATTGAAAATAAAATAAAACTGAAAAAGTTTTTAAAAGGGAAAAAGAAGAAAAGTTAAGTGACTAGCCAATACTTGTCTGACATAGGACTTAAACCTAAGCTTCCCTGACTCGGAGACCAGCTATGTCACATTGCCTCTCATTTTAGATACATTGGTTTTTGTTTGTTGGCCTTATAACCTAACCATTATGTATTCATAACAACATTGTTTCTACATGTTCATGCATTTTAAGTTCCAAATAAGTATATTGCACATGTTTGGGGCAAAAGAAAGAGTTCTGGATTTGGAGTCTAGAGTACCTGGATTCAAATCCTGCTTTTGCCTATAGTTACTTGTGTTACTTTTGGCAAGATACTTGACATTTAACATTTTTTCTTTCCTCACCCGTAAATGAGGGGATTATTTGCCTTTAACCTACCTTCCAGATACAAATTTAGGGTCCTATGTATTAGCATGGTATTTCTTTGTGTCCGAAGGTCCTTCTGTTTCTGCAGCCAAAGACAGAGGACATAGGTTAATGGCATCTTGAACAGCTGATAAAACCTTTTATTACCTGGTATAAGAGCAGTGTCTTTGACCATGACCCAGCACAGATATTTAGTGGGGCTTGAGTAGCAAACAGGTTGGAGACACCTCCATGAAAAGAAAAAGGATTGGAAAGAAGAGGTTCCCTTAGAAGAGACTGGTAAAATTCCAGGTTTGGGTTTTACTCAGACAGTAGAGTTGCTACTTTCATGTCGAAGTGACTGAGTGGTCGCAGTACAAATTGTCGATAAAAACTCCTTTCCCAATAGAAGAAACACAGCAGTGGACGCGTCTTAGTCTCTCTAGAAAAAGCTGAAGAAAGGAAAAGGAAACCCCAAATTAGAAATAGAAAGTAAGGCGCAAATCACCCAGTGACCTCTTTTTCTCTGCATGTACAATGATTTTAAATTTCATATGCTATTCCCCCAAAAGCAGAGTCAAGTTAGAGCCCAGGCATAATAACAGTTTGGTTTTGGCTTTCCCTGCCTTGTGGCAAGGAGTGAAGACACCCCTTTGTCCCACGATGTCTTTTGGTGGAGCATGGTTGGAGGGCGGCTATCCGCTACGTAATTTTTTAAGCAACATATCCCCAAAAGGAACCAGAAAGGAGAAACACCACAGAGTGGACATTTGTGATATCTGATTTTGAAGTCACGGCAATGGTAGACTTGAAAGCATTTCATAACATTCCTCAGAAGCCAGAGAAAAGCAAAAGCAGAGATTGGGATTCTGGGGGGGGTCTAGGTGAATACCTGAAAAGAAAGCATTTTTTTTTTCATTTCTGTGGAAGAAAACTGCTTTCAAACATACTATAAAGGGTCCTACTGCTGCTGCTATGTGTGTTAATTTCAGCTGAGTTACTTCAACTTCAGTATACTCTTCTGTGGATCTAAGCTGTGGGGGATCTTTTATCCCAGGCCATTAAAATTCTGATGAGTTCTGCAGAAATTCATTTCAAAATACTCAGATGCCTTTAGAAGTTACAGAACCTTCTGTGAAGAATGTTATCTAACTGCATGCCAGCTTCCATAATCAAGCCAGCAGACATTTATTAAGTGCCACCATGTGCCTGGCACTGTGCTTAGTGCTGGGGATCCAAAGACATCCAACCACTCCTATTTCAGGGAGCAGAGATTCTAACAGAGGAGACAACATGTACACATAGAGGTATAAACAAAATTCATATATAGGTAGGGACAAAACACATAGAAAGAAGACACAAGGTAATTTTGGGAGGGAACGTTCTAGCAGCTGAGGAGGCCATCAAAGGCCTCATGCCTTTAAGCACCAGAAGGAGGTGCTTAAATTGAGTCTTGAAGAAAGCTAGAGATTGATAAAGGTGGAGGTGAGGAGGGAGGGCGTTACAGGCACAGGGCTGGTACAAAGGCAAAGAGATGGGAGATAGAGTGTTGTGTGTGAGGGACAGCAAGTATGGGGGATAATGTATAAGAAGGCCTGAAAGGTCAAATAGGCCAGAGTGTAAGGATTGAAAATGCGAAATTTGAGTTTGTATTTAAACTTATTGGATACTCAAGTCACATATAAAGTGTCCTGAAAATGAATTAAGGTGTATTCTATAATCTTGGCTCCCTCTCTCCCACTTCCGATTCCCTTCTACTCCCATTTTTGTCCTTACTCCCACCCCTACAGGGTGACATTATAAAGTGTTTTTTTTTTATTAATTAATTTTGATTTATCAACAATCGTTTCCATAAGCTTTTGAGTTTAAAATTTTTCTCCCCCTCCCTCCCTTCCTTCCTTCCTAATATGGCACGCAATCTGATATAGGCTATACATATACATTCCTATTAAACATATTTTCACATTAGTGATGTTGTAAGTAAGAATTAGAACCAATAGAAGGAACCACAAGAAAGAGAAAACAAAACAAAACAGAAGGAAAAAAATAGTAAATAGTATGCTTCGATCTGCATTCAAACTCCATAGCTGTTTCTCTGGATGTGAATAGTATTTTCCATCATGAGACTTTTGGAAATGTCTTAGATCCTTGCATTGCTGAGAAGGGCTAAGTCTATCAAAGTTAGTCACTGCACAACATGGCTGTTACTGTGTACTACATTCTCCTGGTTCTGCTCACTTCACTCAGCATCAGTCTATGCAAGTCTTTCTAGGTATAAACAGGGTTCTTTGCAAGTTGCATGGCTCTTCAATTTTGAAACAGACAATATAGTGCCTTGGAAATGGGTCTATGTCCTGACATCCTAATTCTTGAGCCAGGCTGTCAGTATCATGTAAATCTTTTGAGTAACTCTTCCTCCCATCCCTTACCTCCTGGTCCCATCCTACATATAACAAATTATTTTATGCTTGCTAAAAAGAATTAGGGGAAATATTGCTTTCCAGGTGAGCAGCAATCCCATTGTAACTAGAGTTTCTGCTGAGAGCATAAGATCACAGATTTAGAGCTGGAAGAGACCATAGAGAGCATTAATCCCTTTGTTTAATACATGGGGAGCTGAGCCCCAGAAAGATGAAATAACTTGCATAAGCTCACACTGGTAATAAGTAGCAGAGCCAGGATTTGATCTAGTCATTTGCCTCCATACCCTCTATACCCAAACTCCATGTTCTGCCTTTAGAAATAACAGAACTTTCCTCTGTACCCTGATGCCTCCCTTAGCAAGCACATACCAAGATTTAGAGATATAACCAGCACCAGTAGCCTTTGCTCCTGGGCACTGATACCCAGGGTCAAACATTTCCTCCTTGTACCCCTTTACCTCTCCTTACCTTCGAGTACATCCCACAGCAATATGTTTCGACCCACTATGGGGTCCACTATAACCATATGGGGACTAATCACCAAATTTGATCTTCCCATTGTGGCTTTCCTCTCCAAGGTCCTACCTTTCCCTCCAACCTCCATAGGGTCCCAGCATACTCTGAGGGGATGGCTTCCTTCTCTTCTGAACTGATTATACCTCTGTAGCACTACCTTTAACTCCACCCTCACACTGCTGCCACCACTTATCCCTCAATTAAATTTGCCTCAAGCGCAATAATTTCTTCTTACAGCACCATCAAATTTTGAAGCTCCCACTCACATAATATTAAAGACATGATTTCTCTGCTAAGTTGCAAATTTTGTTATTTATTCCCTCTCCAAGATCAAAGGTACTGAGAAAAGCTAGAAAAATAGGAGATAACAGAGTAAGAACAGGTATATTGATTTTTTTTAAGCATGTTAATGTGGCACATTTGGGGAAAGAAAAAAAAATCTGAATTAGATTTTCTGAGGAAGGAAGAGACCAGAAAAAATGGAATATAAAGAGATGCCAGTGATAGAATGTTTCATGGTACACATAAGCTGAAAATGGCATGTAGCATTGGGGGGCATTCTCAGTGCCCAGCAACAGAAGGCCAGTATGTCTTCTGGAATTACGGAGTGAAAAAAAACAAAGGAAAAGACCTCACTAGTAAAAGGAGGGAGATACCAGATATCACAGACAGATGGAAGATGGTAATTGGAAATCCCATTTATCAGGCAATTAATAACAACTTTAAAAGAGACAGTAATAAGTCTGTCTTCTTTCATGTAAGTAATTGAAAATAGCCGAATGAACCTAATACAATGGTATAAATGACTCGTCATGCCAGACATCATGAACTGTGCAGCAGGAATAAGATGAATATTGTATGATGAAGTCTGTATCTTGCTGTTTTTATCCTGGGGTGAAGATGAAACTCACTTCTTCTGGTCAGCAATTGAAATCTATGGCTGCTCATTGTGGACCCTCTTAGCCAAACTAGAGGATCATCTGCAGAATTTCTCAACCATCATATAATTAAAGAACCCATTGATAGTTCTGTACATTGGTATAAGCCAGCTTCTGATTTCCATTATAAAATCAGAGAGCTCGAAGGAGGTTCGCGGATCATCTTCCTCTTTTTACAAGTAAGGATTTTCAGCACTGGCATATTTATGGTGATCTTTCAATCCCAAGCCCCTGGGGATAGAAGAAAATGACTGAGATAGCATTTAGCTCTCCCATTGTCAGTCATTCAACAGCCCTTTTCTGAGCTCAGGTGCAGAATTTTTTTCATGTCATGTAAAGAGATTCTCTATTTCCTTAGAATAAAGTCTTTTTAAAGGGAAGGGAGGAAAATTGAGTTTCTTGAATGGGCAACCATTAGTCCTAGAGATGTAATCCCTCAGGAAGAATACTGGCATGCCCATTGTTCCCTTATGCTTGTAAGTAGGAACAGGTGGTGTTTCTCGCTCCGGTTTCCACCTAGCAGCTTCACTACTCCATATCATGGCCGAGCAAGACACCAGTCCTTGGATCAGGTCAGAGCTTTCTGTAGTCCTATTTTCTTATAGGAAAACTGTGGTCTCTGTAGTCCTTCAATTTTTTGATGTTATCTCCCTACAATAAGACGAGGACAAAAATTTATCTTCTGGATCTGTCTCTTTTCATTCTTGTCTCCTTTGTCTTCCTTTTCTCATTTTCCCTCTTATCATCATTTCTACTCTTCCTGTTCACCTCTAGGCTTTCTCTAATCTCTGTCTTTTTCACTCTTTCCCATCACTTCACCACCACTGGAAATATTATTTTGGTTAGACCATTTAATTTTTCCTGCTTACTCAAATACAAAAAGGAGAACCCTAGGTACCTGTGTTATTTTTCATGGAGTATATTGTAGTCTGTATATGTGAACATATTAGTACTTTGTAAAGTCATTCAATAAACTCTTGAGTATCTAATAGGTACCAGGTACTTTCCTAACTAAGTGCTGGGAACACAAAGAAAGGCAAAAAACAGCCCCTGCTCTCAAGGAGCTCACAGTGTAATGGGTGAGACAATATGCAGACCACTATGTACAAAGATGTATTGCAGGATAGGGGCAGCTAGGTGGCACAGTGGGTGGCATGTGGGGCCTAGAGTCAGGAAGACTCACCTTCATAAGTTCAAATCTGGCCTCAGACATTTGCTACTTCTGTGACCCTGGGCAAGTCACTTAACCCCATTTGCCTCAGTTTCCTCATCTGTAAAATTGAGCTAGAGAAAGAAATGGCAAACCACTCCAGTATCTTTGCCAAGAAAACCCCAAACGGGGTCATGAAGAGTTAGACGCTATTAAAAAAACTACCAACAGGGGCAGCTAGGTGGCGCAGTGGATAGAGCACCGGCCCCGAAGTCAGGAAGACCTGAGTTCAAGTCCGACCTCAGACCAAACACTTGACACTTACTAGCTGTGTGACCCTGGGCAAGTCACTTAACCCCAATCACCTAAAAAAAAAAAGAAAGAAAGAAAAAAAAGAAAAACTACTAACAATAATAAAACGTTGCAGGATAAATTAGAGATAATCAAAAGAGGGAAGGCACTAGATTAGGAGACAAGAAAAGGCTTCTTTCAGAAGATGCAGAAGAAGCTTGATTTTGTGAGACTTTCTAGTTCTTTTTTCCCCTTCCCTGGTTCCTCTCCTTGATTTTTTTTCTTTTGATGTATGATTTTCCTCTGAAAACCTCTCTGGGGAAAATTAAGGCTCACCCACTGAAGACTCCCCACACTTGGCTGTTGTCCTATCTCATAATTGGAAAAGATTTCTAAATGAAGTAGTAAACACACACACACAGCGTTAGAAATTCAACAACCTAATGTTATTATCTTTATTTTCAGGTTATTCTTCCATTTTCCTGCCTCATCTCCCAATGATTAGAGAGGACAATTACTGTACTCTCACCGTGTGAACACCCTGCTCAACAGCTTATGGTGCATATGATTATATTCTGGGAATGGTTTGGTCTCTCCTAAAGGCAATATGTTTATTAGCAACTGCTCAGCCATGGCTGTAATACATCAAAAAGCAGGTACTTACACAGCCCCATTCATGTCCTACTCAAATCCTCCTCTTTTTTTTGTCTGTGAAATGCTTGAGGAAGTGATAGAGAATTTAGGCTCCTGATTTTATTTTGGAGCAAAGCTGATTACGAGCAATAACTGGGGTGGGGGGGGGTGCGGGGAGGGAGTAATGGTTAGAGGATCTATAGGGTCCTGCCTGTATTTTTAGGGGTTTTTTTTTTTAATCTTAAAAATTGTATTGCTACCTTTTTAAAAAAAAATACAAATCATTTGTGGACAAACTGACTTTGCCACCCACCCAACAGAACCTTACTTGTAAAAGAGAAAGGCAATGAAAGAAAACTTCTTGCAATGGGGGTCTGCCAAAAGTACAAAGTAGTTAAGACTATATATGCCCATGGAAGGAAAGCTTATTGGATTCAGAGTTAGACAAGACCTTAGAGACCATTTATTTCAGTGAATTCATTTTTACAGATAAGAAAACTGAGACTCAGTGATGAAAAAGGACTGATCCAAGGTCACACGGCTACAAAATAGCAGAGTCAAAAATTCAAACCCAGACCCTTAGACATCACTGCCATTTTGCCCACATTCTGCTGCTTCTGTCACTCTCTACTCTCTTTTAAAGAACAGATGTCAGTATAGTCGGCAGCGCTAGTCTGGCTGAAACAGCAGAGCTGCCATGGAAAAGGGAGGCGAGGCTTGTTTTTCCTAATCCCAAAGGCCAGAACTATGATCACTGGGGAGAAGATTTAGGCTTGACAAAAGGAAAAACCTCCTTAACAATCAGTGCTGTTCCAAAGTAGAATGAACTCCCTTGGGAAACAGTGGCTTTGACCTTACTGGGAGTTATTCAGCGACGGCTGAATGATGAACCTGTGGGTAGGTTGTACAAAGGATTCTAGGTCAGATATAGGTACTGGGGGGTGTCTCTGAGATCCCTTACAAATCTGAGATCCTACAGCTTTTTCAGAAATATTGGTCTACTAGAACTTTCACTCAAGGTTCAAGTTTGAGCCAAGAAATGGATCTTACGACTTGGTTGATGGAAGATATTTCTTGGCCAGGATACTTAATGGGGACACCTACGCTTTGCCTAGGGTAGCTAGGTGGAGAGGTGGATAGAATGACAGGTCTGAAGTCAGGAAGACCTGAGTTCAAATCTGGCCTTAGACACTTCCTAGCTGTGTGACCCTGGGCAAGTCACTTAATCCTGTTTGCCTCAGTTTCCTTATCTGTAAAATGAGCTGGAATAGGAAATGGCAAGCCACTCCAGTAACCTTGCCAAGAAAATCCCAAATGGGTCATGAAGAGTTGGACACAGCTGAAATGACTGAACAACAACACTTTGCCTATAGTCTCTCCTGATGCACAGATTCCTGAACACACAGAACTGTGCTATGTCTTGGGGACTATTTTTGACAGGAGCTAGCTGCCTTCCCCAAAAGAGACAGAATATTCATTGAGATGCCTGGCAGGTGGTATATGTGCAGTATTACAAATCTGGTGTCAACTTGACCCAGTTCATCCAAGGTGAGGTGACACATGGGGCTAACTGAATATGCAGTTGTTTGTATAGTTTCTGTTAGCAGAAGTTAACAAAATGTATAATCCTGAGCCATAATTCAGGGCATCTGTTCCTATGACTTCAACTGTTACCCCCATGAATATCAGTGAATGATAGATTTAGATTTGGAAGGGATTTTGGGAAGTCATCTGGTCTAACCTCATCATTTTACTGATGAGGAAACTGAGACCTAGAGAGGCTAAAAGACTTGCCCAAGATCACACAGCTAGTGAGTGGCAGAGCTAGGACTCATAGGATCATCAGCTCATAAATTTAGAGCTTGAAGGGACTTTGGAGGTCATCTAGTTCCACATCAATCAAGCAATCAATCAACAAATAAGCACTTATTAAGCACCTACTATTTGCCAGGCACTGTGCTAGGTCCTGGGGGCACAAAGACAAAAATGAAACAGTCTTTGCCCTCAATGAAATACATTCTATTGGGAGAGACAGTATGTACATGTATAAGTATATAAAAATACATACAAATATCTGTATATTACAAATATGTAAGATCTCATTCCAAGCCCAGAATTTCTTTTACTATATCAGAATCAACTTTAGCATGTTAAAATAAAGCATTTCAGTGTCCTAATCATAATTCTCTAATGGGTTGTCACAAATGAGGGTATGCTCCTACACTTATATTCTAGGGTGTGTGCCTTTCTGGAGAAAAATGTATCAGTGACACATTTTTAGGTACAATCTATATTCTTAACATTTTCTCCATCACTGTCAAATCTGGACAATCAACAAAACAATAAATGAAGCCCTGATTTTTATAGTTTGCTGTTTTCTGAGATGTACATGCTCACTCTTACAATTTAATAATCAGCTCTCAATAGCTCAGTGAAGCAGGTTCCATTATACCCGTTCCCCCGTTGTGGGTAATAAACCAGTCATAGTGTAAAG
Source organism: Vombatus ursinus (assembly GCF_900497805.2). Lineage (NCBI taxonomy): Eukaryota > Metazoa > Chordata > Mammalia > Diprotodontia > Vombatidae > Vombatus > Vombatus ursinus. The sequence continues at coordinate 32,643,291 of NW_020954569.1, read as the reverse complement.
CCCTAAATCAATCAGATTATCAAATTATGACTCATCTCACCCAACGCAAGATAACCCCATCTGCCTTGGGGTGGCAGTCTTACCTGGCTTGTCTAGGCAGTGCAGAATATAGAGAGGCCTGTAAAGGGGGCTATGCTGAGTCATGTTGCCAGAACATACTTTGAGTAGATCAAATAGCTTCTCAGCTGTCAGGAGGCTCTGTGCTTCCTTGGTTTATTCTTGGCCTCCTTGACTACTTGGCTTGTGCTAAAAGTTTCTCAGTTTGACTTCTCTTGGCCCAAGTTCTTATGTGTTGGTCCAGCTTGTTGTATATACCATGCCATACCACATCACCAATACCACATAACCTGGCCACGCTTCTGCTCTTGATCCTGTAGCTTGTGAACATGATAGGTAGGCCAACCATGGCCCTGACATTGTCTCCAGCTCGTAACACGTAAGACCAGAATCCTGCCTGAAGCAGGCAGACTAGATAGGACAGGGACCCTTCATAAGGTTTTCCCTTTCTCCCTTCTATTTGAGCACAGTCTCAAGTCAAGACAATTCAATTCGCATTTATGAAGTACCTACTATATACCAGGCACTGTGCTAGGTGCTAGTGATACAAAGGCAAGAAATTACATTGGCTAGCATTTATACAGTGCTTTAGGATTTGCATAGCTCTTTATGTATATCATCTCATTTAATCCTCACAAGAACCCTGTGAAGTCCATGCTGTCATTATTCTCACTTTACAGTGGAGGAAACTGAAGCTGAGAGAGCTTCAGTGACTTGCCCAGGGTGACACAGCTAGTAAGTGCCTGGTGAAGGATTAGAACTCAAGGTCTTTTTGACTTCAAATCTGTCAGTCTATCAAACTATACCATTTAGCTGCCTTCAAGGAGGGAGAAAGGGACAAACAACATGTTCTCAATAAGTATGCACACCATATATATTAAATAAATAGAAAATAATTTGGGTGGCGGGTGACTCTGACAACTTGGAAAGCTGGAAAAGGTCTCTTGTAGGTGGTGGCTCTTGAGTTAAGCCTCACAGGGTGCTAGAGGTTCCCAGAGATTCAAGAGAGGAAGCATTCCAGGCGTGGGAGATAGCCCTTGAAAAGGCACAGAGATAGGGGGTGGGATGTTAGATATGGAGTGGAAATGGTAAGTAGACCAATTTGGCTGGGACATAGAGTGCGAGAGGGGAAGTGGTGTATAATCATCATGGAAACAGACTGGAGCCAGATTGTGAAGAATTTTAAATGCCTTATAACATATTACCAGTCTGACAATATGTATCAGGCAATGGTGCCAGAAAGCCATCTTATTAACTTTTATTGAGGAAGTTTTTCCCAAAAGGAAAGTACTAGACATTTTTCATCTTCATAATTGCCTTGATTATTTGGATCAATATTATTGGCTTTTTGTGTAATCAATAATACTTCAAAGTATTCTTACGCCCTGGGGTCAGATCCTCTGAAAGGAGGATCATTGGTCATCACTGAGAACATGGAGAAGTCTCCTCCTGGAGAGAGATGGGCTCTGAAATCTAAGTGTAAAGCAGTGCCCTGGCCAGCCAGAAACCAGAATTTCATAGGCTATCAAATTTAAAGGACTGAGATGGGAGTGGGAAGCTAGGAATTGAGCCAGAGTTTCTAGGCAAAGAGATCTGTAGGCATGCTACCAGAACTGTCAATGAAGTATCAATTTATTGTACGCAATCTGCATCCTCTGCTCATTTATTGCAGTGGTGAGTTTCCTAGTTGTTCAGTTGTTCAGTCCTGTCTGACTCTTTGTGACCCCATGGACCATTCTGTCCATAGGGTTTTCTTAGCAGAGATACTGGAGTGGTTTGCTATTTCCTTCTCCAGTTGAGGAAATTAAGACAAACAGAGGTTAAGTCACTTGCCCAGAGTCACACAGTTAGTAAGTGTGTGAGGTCACATTTGAGCTCAAGTCTTCCTGACTCCGTCCAGGCCCAGTGCTCTGTCCACTGAGCTAGCTCAGTATCTATCTAGCTGCCTCTGGTGAGTTTTCTACCCTCACCTAATTTTGACAAGGGTGAGGGGACTGTGAGCACCTTGATGCAAGTACTAGGATCCCTCTGTGCTCTGATGCATTGCTGAATCTGTAGGAAGTGATATTTTACACGTGTTCATGAGCCATTTAAATAGATACAGATACTGCCCTCCAAGACAGGACTTACCAAACAAGGATTATACTTACATATGGAATCCCTGGGCTATGTCCAATCCATCAAATGATCCTGTCTGTCATGTAAAGTTATTGATTGTTGTAGTTGCCTCCAATTTATAGGTAATGAAATAGCTCCAGGACCCATGTACTGTAGCCAGCTCCTATCTGCTTGAGAGAATCAATTATTAAATTTCCAGTGCGAGCATTTATACCTTGGAAATCAGGAAACCAGGGCTTGATATATTCTTTTGATAATTGTCTACACTTAAGAAAGTGATGAAGAGAATGTTAATAATGCAGATGAGACTTAAAAGTGTGTTGTTGGGGAATCCCCCCACCCCCCCACCCCCAACCCCTCTGGTTGTTAAACATTTACTAGCACATTGCTGCACAGGAGTGAAAAGACTTAGCAAGAAATACGCAGAGAGATAGTAGCAGACTGGCTACTTGCACCATAGAATCCCAGCATTCGAACAAACTAGCTAAGATCACTTAGTCCAGCTCCCTACCTGAAGCCCTTTGGCAAATAGTAATTCAGCCTGTGCCTAAAGGCCTTCACGGTCAGAAAATGTGTTACTGAGGAAGCTCTTTCCATTTGGGGGACCTTCTAACTGTAAGCAAGTTTTTCCTTATATTGAGCTGAAATCTCTCTCCCTGTAACTTCTACTGATAGGCCAGAAAGTAGATAAATCTAATCCCTAATGAGCTAAATACAATGAGAAAAAAAACAAAAAACAAAAAACAACAGATTTGTATGGACTGATGCTGAGTGAAGTGAGCAGAACCAGGAGAACGTTGTACACTGTAACAATCACGTTGTGCAGCGGCTAACTTTGATAGACTTAGCCCATCTCAGCACTGCAAGGATCTAAGACATCTCCAAAGGTCTTGTGATGAAAAATGCTATCCACATCCAAAGAAAGAACTATGGAGTTTGAATGCAGATCGAAGCATACTATTTGCTCTTTTTTTTTCTTCTGTTTTGTTTTTTTTCCTCTTCTTGTGGTTCCTTCAATTGATTCTAATTCTTCCTTACAATATGACTAATGTGAAAATATGTTTAATAGGAATGCATATGTATAGCCCATATCAGATTGCACACCATCCTAGGAAGGGAGGTGGGGAGGGAGGGAGAGAAAAATTTAAAACTCAAAAGCTTATGGAAGTGATTGTTGATAAATCAAAATTAATTAATAAAAAAATAAATAGATACAATGAGAAAAAAATATTTAGCTTCTAGATGCCACACACCCCCAGAACCTGGTTGGTCTGAGTCCAGAGCTGGGGCCACTTAGTTGGAGAATGCATCCCAGCACCTTAGACCTTTGGATCTGTTTACAAATGATTTGCTGAAGTCTAAGCATACTATATCTACAGCCTTGTTAAAAAAAAAAAAAAGATGAGGCTATTAAAGTATGACTTGTTCTTGATGAACCCATGCTGGCTTAGGGCACCCTCTAAGTCATACATCAGAGATCTATACATGTAATTAAGGTATCCCTAGAACAGAACTGTTTAGTGAACAAAAGCCAAACATCTTATAAATAATTAAGCAATTCTACAAAGAAGTCACCAGAATGGCTATGATTTTCACCCACTGTAATACTGTAAGTACATAATATAATTATAAGTACATGATATAATAATAATATAATAAGCTTTGTCTACTTATTATAGAATATGAAGTAAAAGTGGGACACAAGTTAGCGTGATTTATGCTAACTACCATTGCCTTTTTATATGTCTAGTTTCACTTATAAGTGCAGTAGACAGCTATATGAGCTCTTTGGGAGAAATAGATCTCTCCAAAACAAAACAAAACAACTCCCTCTTCCATCAAATTGTTCACTTCACCTTGTTGGACTACCTGTAATGTCACCAATGAGAGATTCATTCTGGGATCCTTTTTAAAAATGAAAATACGTCTGGGAGACTAGTAATCATTCATACCTTAAAAGATAATATTGATATTGTTAATTCTCCTACTTCTAGCTATAATTAGCTTCAGTGAAGGAGTAAGATTTTTGATTTATGGGAAAAGAGAAAAGGGGTGGGGTGGGGCAGAGAATGTGCACAGGAAAGTAGGAAATTCAGAAAGGAAAGTGAGAGGATGATAAAAAGATTACCTAGTTCCCAATTTGACCCAAGGCTGGCCTTGACTGTTTGTCATTTAAAATGAAGACAATTTACTTAGAACTGCACACTTTAGCTTTTAATCTTGTTTATTTCAAACATGTTTCTCTATTTTTAAAATTTACTTTAATACAAGTCTGCATTTACTGTCAGCCTGATGAGACAGAATAATCAGCTTAATGACATAGTAGCAGCCAATATATTAAATCTCAAACACAGAGCTTATCATGGGAAAACCAACTCAACTAGGGCACAGTGTTCCAATACAGTGATGTAGAAAATGGTTCTGAAAAGCAGCTAGCATGTTGTGCTCTCAAGAAACATCAACTGCAAATAATATAAAATGGAAAACAAAGTTCAAGGTTTCTTATAAAGGAAGTAAAAAAAAATGACTAATTTAAATTAAAATAAGTCAATCGATGATACCTTTATTTTTATTGCCTGGTTGTTAGTGACTCAAATGGAATAACTTTCTTTAGTGTTTGATACACGAAGAGGACTGCCTTTTAAATTTTATTAAATAACATTTAAATAGAAGAAACTAACATAGACTTCCTCTCTTGGTCATTTATTAAAATAAACTCTTTTTCTATTAAGCTCTAATGCAAGGGACACAGGAGCTCTACTCTGATTCTATTCTTAAGAGTCCAGATTATGATGCTGTCCCTTTGAAGCCTCAGTAATTAAATGTTCTTGGATGAGACTCCAAACATACCCACCTTAAACTGAATTCTATTTATTTCTATAACAAGAAGGGTTATAGCAAGGTTACAATAAAATATCTTTAAATGTATACTGAAAAATTTTACTAGAAAATTAACATTTCCCACTTGACCTTTCACCAAATCCAAGTTAAAAACACAAACTATCCTTAACCTTATATGCCTTCCCAAAATGGGGGGTGGGGTGGGCTGGAATGCAATATTGCCTATAACTTGGTGATTTTGCAGTAAAAGTAAGGCAGGAAGCATATCTCATTCATCTTTTTAACCCTCTTAGTGCTGAGCATAAGGTTCTATCTGTCTAGTTTCCTATGTGTCTGTATAGTTGATGAGTACCCAGTGAAAAGAATTATTGCCTGAATAAATGAACGAATATAAACAGATTTTAAAGAAATGTCAGAGGATAGAGACGCTTCTGTTCAAATAGAAAGTGCCAACTATGACAAGCTCGTTCTCCGGAATCTGCTAACGTCTCTCCTGGATCTGCTTTTAGAATGGGGATGGTGCGGAGGTTTTCAGATGTGATCTTTAAGTAGACGTTCAGGATCCTTAGAAATAAGAGAACAAAGCAGGAAAAAAATGGTTACGGAGTCACCAACAACTGTTGCAGTTCTTCTGTCCTTATCAGTGTCACAGCAATGAAGATTTCTGGGCCAGGAAATCACTTTGTTGGGGCTGCTAAGGAGCTTTCCGCTGTCCGTAATTAGCTAAAAGCTGGATACATTCACACATGCACATATAACATACATATCCATACCCACACATATACATACCTATACCCACACATACCCAATATAAACACATGTTCACATGTATGTATACACACATATACCATACACACATATTCATACACCACACACACACACACACACACACACACTAAATAAACCTCCCAGCCCATTTCAGGAGCCAAGAGCTTCAGAACCCTAGATAGCTTTTCCACACCTCTGAAAAGAGAACAATCGGTTACAATTATATAAATGAAAGGAACACTAAAAGGAAGGTGAAATCTGAGAAACTGAAAAAAAAATTATTATACCAGAGCAGATAATGAAACAACCTTGCTCATTCAACTAGTAGAGAAGCAGTGGACTACAGGAACAGACAGATGCACACACACACACACACACACACACACACACACACACACACACACATACACACACACACACACACAGAGTATATACTCTCTCATCCAACCCCTGTATCAATTGTTTGTACTTAACTCTTTTTCTGTGTTGCAATGCGTGGGAGAGAAAGGGTCAGTTTGGTCATATTAGGGGGAGTATATGAAGAAATGACTGTTACATAAATATCAAAACAAAAAGAATCTATTTAATTACAATTTTTTAAAAGGAAAGAAAATGTAGTCAGAGTGTGTGAGTGGGGAAAGAGGGTAATTAACTTTTTAAATTGAAATATTCAATAGCAATATGCCTTATTAGCCTAGAAAAGAACTGCAATTCCTTTTATTTGTGGGGAGCAAATTCAATTTTTATTAATTTTTTAATCTCTGGGCTCATGGGACAGTACTTATTTGCAGGGCTATCTTTAAGGGTTTCCCCAATCCCATAGTCATGTGTACTTAGCGGGATATAAAAAGTACTGGCCATGAAAACTATTTTCTAAGGTCTGGAAAATCTCCTTCATCTGAGGAATTGGGGCAAGAGAAACTGTCTCTACACTGTAATACTGTTGATCAGTTTATGTGTGCATTTATTCTGTTCCCCATATCTCTACAGTACTGAGTCATCTTGCTGAACCAACCCTTATCACTTCCTCCAGTATCGATGTAAGAATCCTGGATGGTTACACCAAAAACAACCACCATCAGGGAAAGTCCCAGCAATTGCACCTTGTCTTGGAAGTCTCCTGTTCATATTCAAATGGGCCAGCGAGGCAAACAAGTTTCACTAGAACTTTTCCCCCTCACCACCCCTTCCAGGACTCTTCCAATCTGTTTTCTCAAATTGTTGTCTCTTCTTTTCCTCCCTCCATTTGCCACCTATTATCAGTTATCAAGGTCACGAAAGGTAAAAGTTAGACTTGAAAATAGCCAGAAGCTAAATCCTGCAAAGGCTTTATGGACTAAAATTGACACCTGGCACTTCCTCAGGCGTCGGGGCAGACTCTAGAGCCCAGGGACCACGTGTTTCCTCCAGGTAGTGATGCATACTAAGCAAGTCCCTACACTCAGTGCACTAGCTGATGCTTCCAAACCCTCCTCAAGAGCCACCCCTAGGATTTGCAGTGCTTGTGATAGATACACTACTGGGGTTCAGATAATATAGGAGTCTGCATAGGAAAGGAGGGTACAGCCTCTGAATTAAAGATAAGAAGAGAATGTGATTTCAAGAGCAAACCAAATTCAGGAGCACCTAAGGACCCATAAAAATGGTAATATCATTCTCTGACACTGAGGAAAGATAGGCAGCTGTCTACCTTTATCTTCCCTGGTTTCCCTCTCCATACCAGCATAAATAAGTTACCGACCTTGAGGCAACAAACCAGTCTTCCCTCTGAGATCACATCTAATTTATCCTGAGTATATATCTTGTTTGTACATATGGATATGCTTGTCTCCCCCCTTAGACAGTGAGGTCCTTCAGAGCAGACAGGTTTAGTTTGTTTGCTTGGTTTTCTTTATATCTCCCGGGCTTAGCACAGCACCTGACACATAAGAAACACATAGTAAGTGCTTGTCTATTTGACTTGTTTTGATTTGAAGGAACATAACTAAGGATTAACTATCTCAAGTTGAGAAATAGATGTCCCTCTTTGCCCTATGTACTGTGGAAAATAGAAGAAATAAGACAGTCCCAGTCCTTGAAGAATTTACAGTCTTCTTGGAAACATTAAACTTTTATGAAACAACCAGAAAACAGTATAGGAGATGTGATAGAACCAGAATTTCCCTGATGTACCTTTTTTTCTTCCATCTACAACATGGAGAGGCTTTACCTAAAAGAAGACAAAGTTGTCTTCACAGGATTGTTGTGAGGATCACATGAGATAATACTTGTTAAAGAAGAAAGAAAAGGGGGGCAGCTAGGTGGTACAGTGGATAGAGCACTGACCCTGGAGTCAGGAGGACCTGAGTTCAAATCCTGCCTCAGACACATGATACTCACTAGCTGTGTGACCCTGGGCAAGTCACTTAACCCCAATTGCCTTGCCAAAAAAAAAGAAAAAAAGGAAGAAAGAAAACAAAGAAAGAAAAAGGAAAGGAAGGAAGAGAAAGGGAAGTATGGAGGGAGGAAGAAGAGAAGGAAAGAAAGAAAAGCTATGAGATAATATTTGTGAAAGAAGGAAAGAAGAAAGGGAGAAAGGGAGGTATGGAGAGAAAAAAGGAAAGAAAGAAAGAAAAGCACTCAGCATAGTGCCTGGCATATAATAAGTTCTATATAATGGTTTTTCCCTCGTTTTCACTCACCCTCCTTGACCTGATTGACCCAGATTCCCTGACACAGTTTCCTCATCATCTAAAGGCATAATAAGTTCCAGCCACATGCAGTCTCAGATTTGGTGGATGCCTATGACCACTTGAGTAGCCATACTCTGATGACCTGCTTACTAGACTTATCTCTGTAAGGAGGTGATGGAGGTCATATCTACCAAAGCTGAAACTAAGTGCCACTGTATCCTTGCTATGTCAGGATAAAGGAAATCTTTTGTCAAATGTTCAATGACTTGTGAGTGTCTCATTTCATCCCCAAACTGAAACTAAACTGAGTGTATTAGCTTGAGAGCTGAGCCTTCAACAAGAGAGCTTAGGACCAGATGCTACAAACTACAAGTGCTGTAGGAATTCAGAGGAGGGAGGGAACAGCACTGCCTGAGGTTGTCAGGGAGATGAGGAGGTGGTTCCTGAGCTGAACCTTGAAGGCTCATAAGATCATAAAAGTTAGAGTTTGAAGGGTCTTCTAGTTCAACCCCCTCATTTTATAGATAAAGAAATAGAGCAGTAAGAGCTGTATGGGCAAAGAGGGTGACATTCCAGGCAGTAGTGACAGGGTGAGCAAAAGCATGCAAGCAGGAATAAGCATGTAGTGTGTGGGAAACACTAAAGAAATTAGCCTGACTGGAATAAGTGTTTGGGGAGGAAAATTAAAAAATGAGATGCCACCAGAGACTTTGTGACCCCTTTGGCTTGATTCAGGGATATTTACATGATGCTAAAAATACCAAACAGCTCAATCACTTTAGTGGGAAAAAATTGAGTCTATTCGCATGACATGTCATAGATAAAATTACTGGATGGTTGATTGACTATTTATCTTTCAACTGCTTAGTCTACACACAGCTGCAGCCTCTCATCTAGATGAGATTGTACAGGAAAGTCGATTGAGATAGTATTCATTTTTAATTGCCAAATCTTTCCACTTCTACCTAAGTACCACCACTCACCTCCAACTGTCTCTTCTCACAGCCATCATCTTAGTTCAGGTCCTTGTCACCTCTCACCTACACCATTGCAATGATCTCCTAATTGGTTTCAATGTCTCAAGTATCTCCCCTTTCCAATCCATCTTCCACACAGCTGCCAAAATGATTTTCCTTAAAGGCAGATTTGACCGTGTCACTATCCTAGTCAACAAAATCAAGTGGCTTCCTACTGCCTTTGGGATAAAATATAAATTCTTCTATTTAGCTTTTAAATCTCTTCATAACATGGTCCTATCCTATGTTTTCAGCCTCATTATAAATTGATCCCCATCCTAGAACCCATAATCCAGTCAAACTGTCCTTCTTTCTGTTCCTCACACATTGAATATCATATCCTATCTCTATGCTTTTGTAATGGCTGTTCTCCAGACCTGTATAGGGGAAGAAGGATCGAATTCCTTCCACTGCCCTTCAGCTCAGTTTATGTTGTCTCAGGATACAGACTGAATGGTTATTGATGTGTAGTAACAAAGTTTAAACAACTGGTAATTCCTTTACAGTATGATCCCTTTAGAGTATGAACACCACTTTCTGATTGAGTCATAAGGTGCAAGTGAATGGCTGGCCTGAAAACTGGCCACATCCTTTCAGAACTTTAAATATCTAAGCCCTGGACCAGCAATCAATAATACATATCATCATGTTTCTATAGTTTCCTGGGTAACAAATGTAACTCCACTTCCAGGAAGATTTGGTGTTGTGCTGGATGATCCTGTGATGCTGCATATGTGCTGAAAGATGTGACTCCTGATTGGCTAAGAGATTTCTAAAAGAGAGAAACATAAAAAAGAGAAAGAGGCAAAGGGAGAGAAGGAGAAAAGGAGAGGGAACGATAAAACAAGAGAAGACAAGGTATGAATTTTGAATGTGGGAGGACCTTCTGGAGTCTGAGGTATGTGGGGGGGAAACTGGTACCCAAAAATGTCCAGAATAGAATGATTCAATAGGTCAAAAGTCTTTAGATATCCTTCCAGCTACTTCATTTTAGAGACAAGGAACCTGACTCCTAAAGAGGACTTCCTCATATTTAAGTGGCAGAACCTGCATTTGAACTCAAATGACTAAGTGTAGCATTTTTATCTCTCATTCTTCACACATGCCACACCCCCCCACACACATACTTCCTTTTCTAGGTACTTTTCTCTTCTGAGATCTTCTGCAATTACTCCTTCCCAGTTCTTTGATAATGTTTTACAACCTCATCACACCAACCACATTTCTCCCTTTGGACTTTTGGATAGTACTCAACTTTAATTCTTCAGAGGTGATGGTACTTACTCAATAATCACAGCCATGCAATATCACCAGGAAAATATTAATTAAAAAATAAACCTAATTGTTGTACATAAAAATGTTTTGGGGAAAACTATATTCCAAGGTCCTGTTCAGGAAATGCCTTTCCCTTCATAATTTCAGAAGTCAGATTTTTAATTATTTAGCATTTTATTTTCCCCAATTACATGTAAAAACAATTTTAACATTTGTTCTTAAAATTTTAGGTTCCAAATTCTCTCCCCTCCCTTCCCATCCCCCTTATTGAGAAGCGAAGCAATTTGGTATAGATTATACCTACACGTGTGTGTGTATGTGTGTGTGTGTGTGTGTGTGTATGTGTGTAGTCACGCAAACATATTTCCATAGAAGAGTCAGATTTTAGCTAGTCCACCCAAGCTCCAGGACAATGGAAGGCCCTGGTGATAGGGACTGGGGGGTTAGTGTGGGGCTTACAGGTGGCAGTGGGAGGAAAGGTGGGCATGAGTGTTCAAGAGAGTCAGTAAGTTATGGTTGAAAAAGTGCTGTATTTGGAGTGAGAAGGATCTGGGTTCTAAACCTGGCTCTACAACTTAAAATCTTTTTACCTTTCTAAGCCTTTATTTATTCAGCTGTAAAAATGAGGGGGTTGGATTAGATGACCCTTGCGGTAACATGCAGTTCCAAATCCATTATTATGGGTTGTTTCATAACCTATAACATTTAAGTGTTTGTGAGTCAAGGACTCCTTATAATTCACTGTCTAAAGAGGAGCATTTGATGTTAAGACAATAGTTTCAAAATGCCACTGGTCACCACATTAGTGAGTATCAGAGGCATAGGAGGCAGCTAGGTGGCTCAGTGGATAGAGTTCTGTTCCTAGAGTCAGGAACACCTAGTTCAAATCTGGCCTCAGATACTTACTAGCTATAGGACCCTGGGCAAGTCACTTAACCTGTTTGCCTTAATCCACTGGAAAAAAAATTGCAAAACACACCAATATCTTTGCCAAGGAAAGAATCAGACACAACTGAATGACTGGACAACGACAGTCAGAGGCATAGCATTTTCATCCATTACATCCATACTCTTTGACGATCCCTTGGGTCACTTACTGCACAGCAAGGAAACAGGATCTAAATAAGCAAAATCCTTCACTATAAAAAGATATTACCAGGCATTTTCTTAAAGATGAATCAACATTTCTGCAATATCATCCATATGCTGTGTGCACAGAGATAGTCATGACTACATCAGCATTTTTGCCATGTGTTTTCTTTTTCAGGAGTTTATTACTTAGCCATAAGGATGAAATTCTTTTAAACTTTTCATATATGGGTTTCATAACAAATTTGAAAATATTAACTTGTCCAGTTGGAGTTTTAGGAACATTTAAAAATGAAAATGTTCTGGCTTTAAGGCTATTTAATGTTCCTATAATCAGAAATAAACTTTGATTATCATTAAGTAAATTGCCCTCCTTACATGTCTGAGCCACCAAGGAAAGGAAATGCATGGGAGACTCAGAATCCATGCTGAAAACTAATGACCCGTGGAGAAGATGGAGTTTACAACTCCATCTTTCCTCCTATAATTATATATACATAACGTTCAAGGAAAAATAATGTCAAAGGATTAAATCATAATTTTAAAATTAAAAAAAGTGTTATGTGTCCATAGGTCAATGGCAATTTACAAAATGCTATAGAAAATAGCCTTGCAAGTAACCACTTAGAACTAAGGGCCAATGGAAGATTTTTATTGATATCTTTTTTATTTTATCATCAACTGAATATGATGCCCTCTCTCCTATCCATCAAGGCAGTCCTTGTAACAAAGTATTTTAATAGAAAGAAAAATAAGTATGCAAAACCAAATGACATTCATCAACTGTGATGTTTTCTACCCATAGTTCCCTACCTCTGCAGAAAGGGAAGCTAGATTCTTTTTCTTAACTCTTCTCTGGGGCTAAGGTTGGTCATCTTACAAGATTCATTGTACATATTATCTTTCTGATTCTACTTCACCATTGGGAGCTTACATGAACATGTCTGATCATGTCTTTCCATGTTTTTCTGAATTCTTCATATTAACTAATTTCTTACTGTGTCCCACCATTTCATTATATTCCTGCACCATAATTTTCTTAGCTATTCCTCAGATGATAGGCACCTATTTTAAGTTTATTTACTACCATAAAAAGTGCTGCTATGGATATTTTCATATGCATATGAAGCCATGTCTTGTGATGTACAGCCATTCCAGAATTTATAAGAAACAGATGTTTTGGAAAAGGGACTCCTAAAAAAGGTCTATGTGTGAAGACTTTGGGAAATGTTCACAGAGAATTCTGGGAGGCATAATAAAGATTATGTATTATGACTAGGTTGGATTTATACCAGGAATGCAAGGTTGGTTCAATATTAGGAAAGCTAAAAACATAATTGACCATATTAAGAATAAAAAACACATGATTATATTAATAGATGCGGAAAAAACTTTTGACAAAAATACAGCATCCATTTCTATAAAAAAAAACACTAGGAAAGATGGGAATAAACAGACCTTTCTTCAACATGGTATAAATAATATTTTTGTGAAAACAAGAACCAACATTATATGTAATAAGATAGAGTCCTTTCCAATAAGGTCAGAGATAAAGCAAGGATGCCTATGATCACCATTACTATTTGATATATTGCCAGAAATGCTAGCTATACTAATACGACAAGGGAATTCTGAGAGAAAAGCACCAGAAGTCAAAGAAGGAGGGAGACTTCTCTACTGCCTACCAATACTACCATATCTCTCTCCTCCATCTCAAAAATCTTTCATTTGATCCATCCATCTTTGTTAGCTCTTGTCCAATATCTTGCCTTCCTTTTGTGGCTAAAGTTTCTTAAAAAAAAAAAGTTATCTATGTTTTCTGTCTCCATGTCCATTTCTCTCACTGTTTCCCTAACTCTCTGTGGTTTGGCTTCTGACCTCATTCAACCAAAACTGCTCTCTCCAAAGTTACCAATGATCTCTTACTTGCCAAATCTAATGGCTTTTTCTAAATCCTCATGCTTTTTCACCTCTCTGGAGCCTTTAATATTGTCAATCACCCTTTTATCCTTGATATGATCTTCTCTTTATTCTCTCCTGATTCTCTTCCTACCTCCCCAACTGCTCCTCTCAGTCTTATTTGCTAGAGTATCCCCTCAAGAGTCTATCCTGAACCCTCTTCTCTTCTCCTTCTCTACTATTTTGATTCCTGATCTCATCAGGTCCTATAGATTCCATTATCATCTCTATGGTGATGATTTTCAGATCTACCTTTCCTTTCCCAAACCTGTCTTCAAACCTTCAGCCTCAAATCTTCAAATATCTAATAAACATCTAGAACTGAATATCCCATAGAGATCTTAAACTCAATATGTCCAAAACTGAACGCATTATCTTTCCCCCAACTTTCTAACTTCCCTATTACTGTTGAAGGTACCACCATCTTCCCAGTCGCCCAGATTCAAAACCCAGGTGTCGGCGCAGTGGATAGAGCACCGACCCTGGAGTCAGCAGGACCAGAGTTCAAATGCAGTCTCAGACCAGACACTTGATACTTACTAGCTGTGTGACCTTGGACAAGTCACTTAACCCCAATTGACTTGCAAAAAAAAAAAAAAGACAAAACCTAGGTGTCATTCTTGATTCCTCATTCTCTCTCACTCCCCCCCCACATCCATTCAGTTATCAAGTCCTATTGTTTTGACCTTTGTAACATCTTTCATACATATCCCATTCTTTCCTCTGGCACTGGCACCATCCCTGTGTAATCCCTCATCACCTCATAACTGGTCTTTTGCAATAGCCTGCTGGTGGTTTTTCCTGCTTCAAGTCTCTTTCCATTTCATGTTATCTGATGTTAAAATGATTTTCCTGATTTGGGAAGGTCTGACTAGGTCATCCCCCACCTTTCCTCAATAAACTCCATTGAATCCCTATCACCTCTAGGATGAAGTGTAAAATCCTCTGTTTGGCATTCAAAGCCTTTCATAATCTGGTCCCTTCCTACCTTTGCAGGTTTCTTATGCCATAATTTATTTTTCTCCCCTCTATATACCCTAGGATACAGTTACAATATTTTCCTTGATGTTTCTAGAACAAATGTTTCCATTTCCCAATTCTGGGCATTTTCCCTGGCTGTGTCCTGAGCCTGGAATTCTCTCCCTCCTCATCTCTGTCTTTTGACTTTCTCTGTCTCTAACTAGGCTATCTCACACATGTAAGCATGGAAGTGGTGTGGTGGGGCTCAAAGGGAGACAGAATAGCCTCTTCTCCCCTCCCCCCTCCATAAATGAGACTTTAATTCCTGCCTGGAGAGGAAACAAGAGGTTGGGGCCAGAAGCTTGGCCTCTCTGCTCTCCTCAGAGAGAGGAGATACTGGACTATAATCATATCTATCTGTTATCTTAAATATTATTAGTCTAGGGGATGTGGTTTTGAGGTTCAATCTAAATTTTGATTTCTCTTACATTAATAGGGGGAAACAGTACCCCTAAGCTTTATATCCAAGACTTAACTCCCTTCCTACCAAATATTAGTTCCATGATGTACATACACAGCAAGCAGCATATAACCTGTTTATTCAAAATGATGGCAAGCAGATGTCAGAGAAAGTACATATAGGAGAATATATATCAGACAATGTAGAGTGAAGGAGCTCTTCCACTGGGAGCCAGGTAACTCAGCTCAACTAAGAGAAAGAGTATCACATCTCACCCAAGGGGAAATTCTCCAAAGTCTCACATAAGTTTCCAAAGTGGGCAATACTGTCCCCTGGGGGGTGCTGGAATGATTCAGGGGGGTAGTTTGAAATGAGGCAAATTAAAAAAAAAAACTATTAAAGGATTAAAGAAAGATTTCCAGGGGGGTGCTGAGTAATTTTTTAAAGGGTGGCCAAATAAGTTTGGGAACCTCTGCTTAGTATAGCAAACTGGGGACAGGGACATAATGGAGAGGCCCACTTCCCACAAGTTATCTTCTTCCCAAGTCTTTTCCTTCAGCAGTCTGAAGTGGGGTTGACATCATCCATCTTCTCTCTTGAAGCTGGAAGCCAGAAGCACTTGAGTCCACTACAGAACCCAAGAGTTTGAAGAGAGTCAAAGCAGGTCTAAAATCTTAGAGACTGGTTCTCTCCTCCATTTCTTGCCAGCTCCACCCAACCAGGCACGAAGCATTGATCTCTACCAGTGAGGAGAGAATCCCACACCACTAGACTTGGGTCTGAGATTACACTTCAAGTCCCAGATAACATCCAACCTTCTGCAAGAAGCTTTTCTGGAATCTCTGTTAGTGTTAATGCCTTTCCTCTGTCCATTAGCTCCAATTTATCCTGTCTGTCTTATGTTTACATAGTGGTTTGCTTGTTGTCTCCGTCATTAGGTTCTGAGCTCCTTGAGGGCAGAGGCTGTTGCGGGTTTTTTTTGCCTTTGTAGCCCCAGCATTTAGAGTGCCTGTCATATAGCAAGTGATCAATAGATGCTTGTTGATTGTGACTCTGAGGTCAAAGGTTGGGTCATTTGCATCCTGAAGTCCCATGGTTCTTGGCAGAATCAGGTTTATGCTTCACTGCTCTCCCCTTCAAACACTCTGAAACTGTTTGTTGATAGCACAGTGGTAGCCATCCCATTTGACAATGCTATAGGGTGGGTAGGTGGAGAAGTACTGTGAAGAGGTAACACTGAGTTGAGCAGACTAGGCTGCATGAGATAACTCTTACCATCTTTAAAGACTGTGAGCTGGAGAGCAGGCAAGTGTGGTTTATTGCAATACTTCCAGAATTCATGCTTTACTTCTTCTCTGTGAGTAGAAAGAGTTAATGCAGGAAAGTCATAGTTTCTGCAGCAGCTGGCAATGCCTCCTCAGTGTATTACACCCACATATATCTCTCTCCGTGCCTTTGCAGTTACTAATTTCAGTGTTATACAAAATGTATTAGTGGCCACTCACCTTTGTTACGGTGTTGTCATGTGTGTGACAGAAATTAGGAGAGTCCAAAATAATGAAGAAGGTTCATCCGGGGCCTACTGGATTAAAGGCATGTAAGGCACAAGGGGGGACATGTAGGCAGAGGAATTGGCTCTTCCCAGGAACTCCTAAATCTGATGTTGTTACCTGAGACCTTTTTCTAAAGAAGTTCAAAGTGATAAACTGGAGAAATAAAAGAAAAGAGAGAGATTTATGATCTGAAGTGAGTCATGTTCCCCTAGACCAGAGATAGCATTGTTACAAATCAGAAGCTGGGATTTAAGAGAGAGAGGGCAGTGTCTCTCTCTCTGTGAACCTTTAAGGAGGATGCTCTTGGGTTCCTCTCCTTATCTTTATCTCCTTCCTCTATTTGTTGCTGCACATGAGGCTAGCTACCTCAGTAGTCTTGTTACAAGTGTAATGGGAGTATATCCTATCGGTTTGCTTGGGTAATGCAGCTTCTCCACAGGAGGACTCTAGGAGCTTATTTCAGGGAGAATTATGATGACATGCAAGGGAAGTGTCTTGGGGAGATAGTGGAACATCCAGAGACATTCTGTAACTGGTTCCAAGTGACTAATCATGTGCCAGAGGAATCTTTTTCACTTGGCTTCATAGCTAGAACTGTTAGCATCTTCAGAAAGACCTGAGTCAGTTTAAGCTATACATGTATGCTACATGGTTTAAATATCTTTAACATGTGAGGGGGAATCTCCTGATATATATGGAACTTTACTTTTCTATCTTTGACCTTGCTGGCATACAATCCTAGCAGTAAGATCTCTGGGTCAAAGGTACGGTCCTTTTAATCACCTTATTAGCATAAATCCAAATTTATTGCCTGAAGGATTGAACTAATTCATGGCTTCACCAACAATGTGTTGGTGTTCCTGTCTTTCCACAGTGCCTCTAAAATTGACTATCTCCATTTTTTTTGTCATCTGCTACTTTGACAACTATGAGGTGAAACCACAGCAATGTTTTGATTTGTATTTCTTTTATTAGCAGTGATTTGTAGGAATCTGCATATTGTTATTAATAGTTTGTGATTCTTCCTTCAAGAGCTGTTAGTTTAGTTTGGCCCCTAACACACTGCGGTGCAGAATCTATTTCTATCTATTTGGTTTGATTGTGGTCCTAGCAACTGCATCCAATCTATAAGCAGTAAAAATCCTTAATTCTAGCATTTAAACGATTTGGGATCAGAATGAATAAAGTTACTGGAGGGCAGCAATTTAGTTGTTTCAATATTGTTTATTCTGTCAGATAGAAACTTTTGCCCCACTAGAAAGAGGCAACTGTCAAGACAGAGCAAGGAAACAAATTGTCTGGGGTTCTTTTGTAGCATGGTGAAGTCCTTCCTCCCCACCCCTTTTCCATATTAGGCCTGCTTAGAAATTCTCACCACTTCTGGTGGATTATCTAACAAAAGCAGATTATCTGCCAGTGGGTCTTTAGCCGTCTTCCTTGAGCCGGATCCAAATCACTAGATAGGACGAGAGGCAGAATTTCAAAGATACATTTCATTGGAAGGTAGAGGCTGCAAACAGGCAGGTTTACTTAGTGCAATGTGCCACGTTAGGCAAGCAACTGGAGAATACTCAAAGGAGAATGGAGCAAGGGGCTGAAATGTTAAATTCAGTTATTTCACAATTTGCTGGTCCTTGGAGTTAAATGTCTCATGCTGTGGAAAGGGCCTTAATTGGACTCCTGCTCATATTTCATGGCAGCTCAGATATCTCTGAGCCATGGACTTAATCCCACTGGCTATGGGCTCCAAACAGAGTCACAACAACCATAATGGATTTCCCCACCATGTTCAGGTTTTGGTTGCCTTCTAGACCAAAGGTCAACAAACCACATCAAAAGGACCAAATTTGACCTGTTACTTGTTTTTGTATGGTCTCCAGTTAAGAAAGGTTTTTATGTTTTTAAATACAATGAGATTTTACTTTAAAATGTAAAAACCAGTCTTAACTTGAGGCCCTCAGAAAGCAGGCACTGGACCTCTGGTCCTGGAGTTAGTTTTCAGTCCCTGTTCTAGACCTTTTAATCATGGAGGTCACAATCACTATTTATCCCTAGAGAAAGAGCTTAGATTCTTCTGCTTATTTTGAAGTCTGAATAAGCGATGGAATATCCCTGGTATCAATTTTTCTCTTCACCTTTCTACTTGCTGAGAAAGTTATAATACTTCCTTTACCTCACTTTGCTTCCAGAAGAATGTAAGCTTCTTGAGGGCAAGCAACCCTTAACATAGTGCCTTATACATATTAATCACTTAATAAATGTTTATTGAATTGAATTGCATGTTTATTCTTTGCCATATAATAATTCCGTCAAAACTAGGCTTAATTTAATATTTGTTGAGTGCAGACTGTATGATCCACAGCACAAATGGTATCCGGGCATATAAAAAACTGCCCCCAGGGGTATAGTTATCAAAGATTTAATGACCTTGAAATTACTTTGATGAAAATGCTGCTTAATGGTTATCTCATATGGAACTTGTAAAACTCTTTATACCATCAGCCTTTAACAAAGAGGATGACCGGTAGTTTCCTGGATAAAAGACCTTCTACTTCCTTTTCTTGTACTCTGCAACAGTGAGACTGCATTTCAACAACTTTTACCCTAGAAATACTCAAGACAGTAATGAATAAGACATGGAGAGTTAGAAGCATATAATTAGAATTTTTCCAATGTAAATTCTTTCTGTCTAATATGGCTGTGATTTGCAAAAACATCCATATGAGGACAATGTATTTTCATAGTTTTAGAAATGGGAGAAGGAACAAGTCAAGGGGCCAAGTAATATTAGAGGGGAAAATTCCCTCTTTTTTTGTGACTGCATTTAAACCTCAGCTGGGGCCTCCCTTTTTTTTTTTTTTACTTTTAGGCAATTGGGGTTAAGTGACTTGCCCAGGGTCACACAGCTAGTAAGTGTCAAGTGTTTGGTCTGAGGCTGGATTTGAACTCAAGTCCTCCTGACTTCAGGGCCAGTGCTCTATCCACTGCACCACCTAGCTGCCCCAGGACCTCTCTTTCTTTTATCTTGTAGTGTATAGGTTTTTTAGGAATGACATCAATTCCATTGACAAAATCTGTCCAATATTCAAAATCTGATATGTCCTCCCAATCATCAATTATTAATTAACCTTCATTATTATACTTACGTTGTTATACAATGAGTCCAGGCTAAGACCAGGCATTTAAATTTCTGCATCATCTCTAGCTTTGGCCTGTTGATGAGACTAGCTACCTCTCATTACTAAAAATATCTCTAGTACAAAGGTATATGATAACAGCAAATGATGTTTCCAAGAAAGAAAAAAAAAGTGTTCTCTGGCAACAACAGCCTGGGAGAGACAGACTGGGTATCTCCCAGGAGTGATTGCTTCTTTGACCTTAATCTGTCATTGGCAACACTTGCTGGCAGCACTGCATTAACAGATGGATAATCGGATCCAGCCCAAATGACTTGTAGAGTTAAGTAGTTTATTTTCTCATTTTCCAACAGTGAGAGTCTTTGAGCACACAGCTTGCCTGTCAAGAATACATTTTCCTTCTGTGTTTATTTGTGTTTTGTATTGAGCTGTTTAGAGAGGAGAAGGTTGCTGGGGGACACTGAGGCAGGGATGACTTCTGCAGGTTTTCTGAGGTGAAAGTGAAATAAAGTTGCATGAAAGTAGGTACATAATGCAAGCACACAGCCATCATTTCTAGCCAAGTAAAATGCATAATGTGGTTGTATAGGTGACTTTTAAATAAATATACTGTAACTTAAAATAATAATAAAATAAATATAATAATAAAATTAATAATAGCATCTATATTATGCTACTTTAAGGATTGTAAAAAAAATTACATATGATCTTATTTGATACTTTTTACATCAAAATGAATACTCCTTACATGAAATCTGCCCTTGGGTAGCTTCATACACTCATTACGAAGATGTGGTTATGACAGCTGATATCCTCTTCATATCCAGTCCCCCAGAAAACCTTAGCTGTGTCAGCAGCAATTAATGTGTGTGTATGTGTATGTGTGTGAGGGGGTGGGGAGAGAGAGAGAAAGGGGAGAACAAGAGAGAGAGACAGACAGACAGACAGAGAGAGAGAGAGATGAAACATACATGGAGAAGGTCCCTGAGTGAAGGGGCATAGGCAAGGAGTCTTTATGGTAACATTACATGCATGGAGTCCATACAGGAAAAGAAATACCAGGCCAGGACTAGGGCAAGTTATAATGACGATCATACAAATCTGTCTTCTACTGATGTCATTGCGCTGCTATACTGGGCATCATATCTCTGTTTTCCTCCAGGCATGTCATATATGCTGGGCATAGTGTCTCTCTCTTCTTCATCATCTATACTGGGAGTATCCACTGATTATTACGCTTCTCTCCAGTACCATCTGCTGGGTTTTAGTTATTTAGTTTCTTCAGGGCCATCTGTGCTCTATGTTACTATGCACTGAAGTGCAGGGGCTAGAATACAAGGGCTAGTTGTCATTCTTTTAGTGCATAGTTGAGGGCTATGATCCATCTCATTGAGAAAGACAAGCTTAAAAAGCTATCCCAAGGCCACTGTGAGACAAGATGGCTTCCTGGAAAGGGAGGCAGGCTTCCCAGCTTCCATGCCCCAACTCCAGCAAAAAACTAACAATAGTACCATGTTGAACAATGCTTAAGAAATCCAATGAGCAAATATGGTAAGTGACTTCTTCCCACCCCAAATATGCATAAAAAGTCAGCTAGAAGCATACAGGCAAAATAGGATAGTGGGCATAGAGTCAGTGCCCACATTCAGGTGGACAACTCAGTAGACATCCAGAACAACAGCCACCAGCCAGAGACATGCATAATCTGTGAGCCTCTATGTCCAGAAGCATCAAGAGGAAAGGGATCTCCCAAGAAGAACCCAGAGTGGTGAGAAACCCACAGCTCCAACCTTGGAAACCACTAAGAATGGCCACCAGCAAGGCAGTGTGCCTGCTGTTGTGACAGTCCTCAGCCTAGAGCAGGGGTGGAGAACAAATTTGTTCTGTGAAGTTTGGATTCGATTAAAGGGCTGCACTTGAGGACGTAGGGGGCCACGTGTGACCTTGAGGCCAACAGGTTTCCTCCCCTGGCATAGTGCACTGCAAGACCATAGGCTCTGGGGTCTCTAATACTCTGTCCTGAGTACCATAGAGAGCCCTGGAGATCCAGACTCTGAACCTCAAAGATCCGGGAAGGTCTTACTCTGAGAGGTGGTGGTAGTCAGTCTAAACTGGTGACCCAACCTCCCCACACAAAAGCACAGCTGGAGGCAGAAGTTGGCCCTGGCACAAAGCCACAATTCAGGAATTAAGGCTGGAAGGATGATGTAGACCCCTACAAAGAACTGTAATAGATCCAAAGATACTCAAAAATCCAAACTAGAGGGAGAGCATAACTCCTTAACAATGGTAAACAGAGACTCAAAAGAAAAAAAAAAGACTCCAAGAATACCTAGAAGAAAGTAAGCAAGTGATAAATGATTAAATAAAATCTCTGGAGGAAAGAATTAACAACTTAAATGAGAAATTGGTAAACCTTACTTATAAGGGAGGAAATGGCCTCCCTTGAAAACTAGAGTAGACCAAATGGGGATCAATGATTCTATGAGACAACAAAAAATAAAACAAAATCAAAAGAAAAATAATTGCAAGTAACTACTATCAAAAACAAATGACCTGGAAAATAGGCCAAAAAGTGATCATTTAAAAATCATCAGACTCAGGGCAGCTAGGTGGCGCAATGGATAGAGCACTGGCCTTGGAGTTGGGAGGACCTGCGTTCAAATGTGACCTCAGACACATAATACTTACTAGCTGTGTGACTCTGGGCAAGTCACTTACCCGTGATTGCCTCACCAAAAAAAAAAAAAAAAGAATCATCAGACTCTCTGAAAAACTATAATTTTTTTAAAAAGTTGGGATATATTTCAAGAAATCATAAATGAAAACTGCTCAAATCTATTAGAACTAGAGAACTAAGTGAAAATAGAAAGAATCCACTGATCACCTCCTAAAAGAAAACCCCCCCAAAAAGTCCCAGGAATGTCATAGCCAAAATCCAGAACTGCCATATCAAAGAAAAATACTGCAAGCATCCAGAAAGTGTTCAAATAACAAGGAACCACATGCAGGATCACATAAAACCTGGCACAAGACCTGGCAGTTTCAAGAATAAAATGACAGGAGGTCTTAGAATATAATATTCAAAATAGGCCTAGAACCAAGAATAATTTATCCTGCAAATCCTATTTCAGAATTATCAGGGGAAATAATGTGCCTTTCAATGGAATTGAGGTCTTTCAAATATTTTTGATGAAAAGATCAGAACTGAATAGTAGTTTTGAATTACAAACACAAGAGGCAAGCAAAACCTAGAAAAGTAAATTTTTTTGAATAATTGAAAAAGGTTATACAAATATTCCTTCAGAACCTTAATGTCTTTAAAAAGGTATGAGGGGAGTTAAGTAAGAAAAACAGAGTACTGTGGGAGGATGATGGAAAGGTTGAAGTGAGTTTTAAGAGAAATAAAAGGGAAAGTAAAAGGAATACACTATTGAAGAAAGGAAGAAGGGGGTAAATTTTACTATTTCTCATAATTGAAATTCATGAAAAGAAAAATATACAAATATGAAGGAAAAAGGAGGGAGAGCAGGCTTTGGGAGAACTTCATTCTTATTTGAACCAAAGAAAGATGGAAACACATACAACCTAGGCACTCAATTATGAGTAGAAATTGACCAAACTCAACAAGAAGACAGGTTGGGAAGGGGAGATGGTGTTTAAGAGGGAAAATAATACTAGTGAGGGAATCATTACCAACAAAACAAGCTTCATGATACTAAAGATGAGGCTAAAAGGAAAAAAGTAAAAGAACAGGTATGGAAACTTAACAATGTGCTTATCATTGGGGAATAGCTGAATGAACTGAAGTATATAAATATATTGAAATATTACTGTGCCATAATATATGATAAAAAGGATGACTGAAGAAAATCCAGTGAAGTATGAGTTGATCCATATTGAAGTGAGCAGAACTAAGAAAAGTTTGCACAAGGACAACATTGTAAAGAAAAAAAAACTTTGAAAGACTTAAGAACTCTTGATCAAAATAACTTAACCATTTTTTCCAGAAGATCAATGATGAAGCATGTTACCCATCTCCTTACAGAGAACTGATGATCTCAAAGTGTGAAGGGAAACATTTTTGGACATAGCCATGGTGTGGATTTATTTTGTCATCTGTACTTATTTGTTACCAGGAGTTTTTTTGTTTTGCTTTTTTTAATCGAAAGCAAGAGTGGTTGGAGGAGTGTCAAAGGAAAAAAAAGATGAAAAGAAAAGAGAGAGACTATTTAAATATTTTTTAAAGTACATGGAGGAAAACAGAAGGAAGCTCAGAAGGAAGTCCAGACAAGACATTTTTGAAAGTAATATGCTGAATTTATTACATGCTTTTTATAAAAACAAGTGGTATGAAAAAGAGATTCATGATTTCATATATAATCTTTTTTGTGTTCTACTTTGCATATAGAAAAGTTCTTTTTCAGGGAGTGATTAAATTCAGAATTTAAAAAATTAAAATTTTAAAAAGCTAGCAGAAACTAAGTTTACATCTGTACTTTTGACTACATTTCTAATGGTGTTGACTTGAGGTATGTAGTCTCAGACTATGATGATTTGGAGTTAAGAATGATATGGAGCTAGAAAATTTATTTTAATTCCTATAAAATCCCTAATTCTGAGTCTGCATCTGTAAAACACATTTCAGGACTTGTAAAGCATTACAAAATAATGAGATTGATTTACTTATTTGGCTTGTAGAATGGGTCTGAAGACAATTCCAAATAGGCCACTTTCTCAGGATGAGTGAAATTTGGCTGGGACAAGCCAAAGTGATATCTTAGGTACTTAGGGTAGGAGCATGTATTTGATAATGGTGGTAGGTTAAAAATACATGCAATCGATCATTTGGCAGTTGCCCAGAATCAAAGTGCAGTCTGCTTTAACTGACTATATCATACATTGTTAAGATTACTGTTCTTGAAGTCAAAAGACTTGAGTTCAAGTCCTAACTTCAATATTTACTAGCTAAGTGACTTCGGGCAAATCACTTCCCCTCTCAGTTTTCTCATGTGTAGAATAGGAGTATAACCCTTATACAAATTCCTTACCAGATTCTTGCAAGAAAGGCATTAACCCTAAACTTAAAGTGCTACATAAATATGAATTATTATTCCCACTGACTGCTTTTTTTAGAAGGAGGTTTATGAGTTTTCTAATTGTTCCATTCTAGAGCATAACAGTTTGTCTTGGTTTCAAAGAGATTTGGTTCCTAAAGGGATTTGGCTTCATTAAAGAACTAACTTCATCTTCCTTGAGCTACGAATTCCTACAAAAAAAAAAAAAGGAAGAAAATAAGCATTTATTAAGCACCTACTATGTTCCAGGCACTGTGTTAAGCATTTTATAAATATTGTCCCATTTGATACTCACAACAACTCCATGAGGTAGGCATTACTATTATGTCCATTTTACAATTGAGGAAACTGAGACAGAAATTAAGTGAATTGCCCAGATAGTAGATATCTGAGGCCAGGTTGGAACTCGTTTCTTGCTGACTTTAAGCCCAACACTCTATCCATTGTCACCAAGGAATCACTACAAAAGGACTTTATAAATATCTTAGCTGGTTGAAAGAATCTAGCTGGGGTAGGTATGGAAAAATGATATTAGCTGGAGTCAAAATGTATATGACTTTCCCTAAATCCTTAGTTTCATTAATTTATGATTTGCCTGCCAGAGTTAGACAAGGTTTGGGACCTTATCTGGCATTTTCCATAAATGTTTAAAACAACCATGGCACTAGAATATTTATATAATCCCCCCAGGTAGCTACTTTGGAGAATAACAGGTCAATTCAATGCAATAGGCATTTATTAAGAACTTAATACGTTCCAAGCATTGTACTTGGGGATCAGATAAAAACTTGTCCTCAAAATGCTTATATTCTCCAAGGGGATATAACATGGTTCTTTCAAGTTCCAAATCTAGTATTCTATGATCCTAAGCATAGTCTGCGTCATAACTAGCAATTTTGTGACTATGGCAAGCAACGAGAAACATACCAAGGCAAATAGCACTAATGACCTTCAAATCGACTTTGTAATTCATGTTTGTAAATAGTAAGAGATGTAAATAAGACAAATTCAGTTGATGGGAGTGAGGGGGGATTGTTTACTATAATGGCTTCTGTGCTACTGAAGAAGGGCATATGTTAAAGTTCTTGCACCCTCTAAATTTCAGTGTCCTATGACAAAATCGCCTCTATCCTAGTTACAGCTCTCTGAGCATAATAGAGGGTAGAGTGTGCAGGAGGATGCACCCAGCAGGTTTCACATCATTGAAACTGGAAGGAAGACAGAATCTGAAAAGTGAAGATGAGGAAGCAATTCATTTCAAGAACAGGAAATTGTCTAAAAAGAAAAAGGCATGCCAATTTAAAGGGGTGTGTGCGTGTGTGTGTGTGTGTATGTGTGTGTGTGTCTGTCTATCTGTCTGTAGTTCAGAAGTTCATTGAAGGGGCAGCTAGGTGGTGCAGTGGATAGAGCACCAGCCCTGAAATCAGGAGGACCTGAGTTCAAATCGGGCCTCAGACCAAACACTTCACACGTACTAGCTGTGTGACCCCGGGCAAGTCACTTAACCCCAACTGCCTAAAAAAAAAAAAAAAGGAAAAAAAGTAAAAGTTCATTGAATAGTGATCTGGCCCAGGAGTGTGGAAAAGCTGGGTTTAATTCCTACCTTAAACATATACTGTCTGTTTGACCCTGACCAAGTTATTTATTTACTTTCTCAGTGCTCTGTGATCTGCATTGGTTGAAAAAGTAAGTCACAGGTCTATTCAATATGTGTGTGTACATATACATATACACACACACATTGAGTACGTATGTATATGTATTTATATATGTGTATATATATACATGTATATGTGTATATATAAGCTGTATTATATTATAATATTGTGTGTATGTATATGTACTTATTTTTAAAGGTTTCATTACATTGTAGACCCACATGTGTTCATGTGAACATACTGGATAATAACTACTTTCTTAACTTTGTTTTTGAACAAGAAGATAAAGTGATCAGGGGTTATTACCTCCAGATGAAAACTATGTCTTTCAGTGATCTAAGTATAAGTACTAAGAAATAAATATTATATTCCCTCTCCCTGTTCTATTTCCAATCCTTTTTTCGTGTGTGTGCTTTGTACTGTTAAAATAAAAGTAACAAAGCTAAGATCTTTCTTGTGTGGTTTTGCTTCTGACACTGAATCTCCCTGTCTGGCATAGGTAGGAAGTACTGTGGACATTCACAACCTGATCCCAATGCTTGTCTTCTTTTTTAGCATAGTGCCTGGCATATATTAAGCACTTAATAAATGCTTCTTGACTGGCTTGCTATCTGACTGAACATTATTGGAACTTTGACGTCTTTTTTTTCCAGCCCCCACTCTTTTTCTGTTTCCTACTCTTGGAAGGTTATCATATTGGTGCCTGACTCAGTACAATCTGGCTTTAGTCTTGTTTTAGCCCAGAACCCAAGTTCAAGCAAACCACAAGGAGCCCAGATTATAGGCCAATGCCACTACTCCTGGCTAGCTAAAATATTCAAAGATTTTTTTAATCCCCGTTGCAAACTCTAGTTGAGCAGAAATTCAGACTAAATCATTCACTAGGATTAAACATTCACTCAGTGTTGGAAATACTACCACAGGTATTATACTTCATTCCCAATCTTTATTTCTAAGCATAAGCCATCCCTGCCACCCACGCCTCAGTCATTCATTACCCTAAACTTGGAATCAGTGTTGGAGAAAATTACCAAGAAATAGGAACCTTTGTTGTTAAAGACCTTGTCAGGAAATTTATGGTATTTTGCAATAGCCACAACCTCTAAAGGTTAAACTTAACCATCAAAAAGAACTTTTTTTTCCCTTCACATTTGAATTTACAGTTAGTAAAATACTTTCATGTATATTGTCTCATTTGAAATTCACTATAGCTCTGTGAGGTAGTCACAACAGGCATTATCCTGATTGAAAGGAGGAGGAAACCAAAATAAGTAATTTATAAGTAACTTGAGAGTAGGTAACTTGTCCCAAGTCATGAAACTAGTTAAAGGAGTAGTGGACCTTGAAATCAGTTCTGTTCAATTTATTTATATATTTACTTGAGGCCATCCCTCCCACCATAGGACATGCTCAAAGGTGCCAGATCTGGTTCCAGGTGAATAGGTGGAAGCTTGGCAGGGCCTTCAGGCAATGTGTGATTTGTCACTAAGAGGCTTGTACTATGATTGAGTCCCCTTATTGGCTAAAGCGTTGATGACACAGTGTATATACAAAAGACATTAGTCTTCTCCCTCCCCCTTTCTTCCTTTCTTACTGCAAATTGAATTGTTTTGCCTGTTCTGAGCTAAGTCCTGAGAGCTGGCCCATTCCCATAGTCAGGCATAATGGCAACACCCACATGTCCCACATAGCTAGTGCAAAGGGTCTCACCTCAGCTAGTTTGTGCCTGAACCCCTAGCTTCCTTTTCTTTTGTTGTTTCTTTTCCTGAGCAGGTAACTGAGCAGCAACCTCAAAAGGGCCATGTCCAGGATTGGAGGTGGCCTTATGATTTTGAGAGGTGCAGAGGTCTATACTATAATATCTACTGGAGTGGCAAGAGAAGCTCCTGCATCAGCTAGGACAGCCAACAACAGGATAATTGGCCCAAACAGACACGTAAAGGGAGTGGTTTAGACAATGCAATAACACTATAACTTGATATTTCCCTTAGTTCATGTGGTATTTAAAAAGTTTGAATGCCCTATCTTAGCATGTGCCATTTAGAACCAAGAATTTGGCATTTAAAATTAAAAGTACACCTTGAGGAAATGAAGTGTAATGTAATTTGAAACTATAATAGCCTTATAGGGAAAAGCGTTATAAATGATAATCTTGTGAATGGAGTGTATGTTAAGTTTTTGTACATAGATATTACATATCTATCTAATAGGTTTCTACTGTAATGATCTGCTTCCTTTGTAATTTGTAGTCCTAAAGACTTTTTTAAACAATAAAGGCCATCTAGGTGGCCCAATGAATAGAGCACCAGCCCTGGAGTCAGGAGGACCTGAGTTCAAATCTGGCCTCAGATACTTGATACTAGCTGTGCTACTCTAGGCAAGTCACTTAACCCTGATTGCCACACACAAAAAAACAAAAAATAAAGACCATCCTTAAACTTAAAAAGAAAGCTTGAGAGACATAATTTTTGAGTAGTTAGTTATTTTATTAATAATTCTAGCATTTTAGTAAAAGAAGTCAGTGGCACTCTTGAATGACAACGACTCTTCATGGTGGCAGGCTCAAGGCTTTTATGGCCTTGGAAAAGTGGGTATTCCAGAGGGTGGCAATCAACTCTGATCGGTTAACAAATAATGGAAGAGAATAAATGTTACAATGAGGAGATGGACCTATTCTAATGAGCTTTGATTATGTCATTTGCTTCTAAGTTACTCTGCCCCACCCCAATCTAAACAAAGAATCTATATCCCCCACTCAAGTGTGAGCAGAAGACAATGAGCCAGAAATTTCACCTTAGATTAGAAGTCTGATCAGTTGGGTGGAGTAGCAGTTGGAAGAATGTTAATCCTATCTTCTCTGTCCTTGAGAGATTAGATGAGGACATAGGACAGGGGAAAAAAAGCTTTGGGTCTCCTTAATTTTAATAATTGGCTTTTAATATGAGAGAGAAATAATAATTTCTCTAACTCAGCAAGTAATCCAACCCAATAAGCATTAATTAAACACCTGTTATGTATTAGGCACTGTTCTGGGCACTAGGGATACCAAGAGAACAAATGAAAAGTCTTTGTCCTCAAGGACTTTACTTTCTGCTGGTAGAATACAACCTGTAACTGCATAAGATGAACTGAAAATGAGAGACAAGATTATTTGTGCAGAAGGAAATAGTTTCAAATAAATAAATTTTTTTTTCAAATAAAATAGTTTTCAAAATAATTTTTGGGGAAAAAAGGGGTTCAAAGAAAATTATATTTGATGCATAAATTTTCTAGATTTGAAGAAGTATAAATAATAGGATTTTTGTTGTTGTTCAGTCATTTTCAGTTATGTCTGACTCTTTGTGACTCCATTTGGGGTTTTCTTGGCCCCATTTGGGGTTTTCTTGACAAAGATACTGGAGTGATTTGCTATTTCCTTCTCCAGCCCACTTTACAGATGAAAAAACTGAGGCAAATAGTGACTTGCCTAGAGTCACACAGCTAAATAAATATCCGAGGCCTGATTTGAACTCAGGAAAATGAGTCTTCCTGATTCCAAGCCTGGCACTCTTTCCATTGTGCCACCTAGCTACCCCTAATTGTAAGATAAGGATGCTATTACCCATCATATTGAGGAAATTATCTTATCATGAATTTAGTCAATGTTAAACCTATCATGAGAAGGGAACAAGCATTTATTAAGTGCCTACTATGTTCCAGGAACTATACTTAGAGCTTTACAAATATTATCTCATTTAATCCTCATAACAACCTTGAGAAGTAGATGCTATTATTATTCCCATTTTAGAGTTGAGGAAACTAAGGCAGATAGAGGTTAAGTGACTTGCCCAGGGTCATATAGCTAGTAAGTGTCTTAGACTGAATTTAAACTTGGTCATCCTGATGCCAACAGTAAGTAATAGGGAAATTGGGAAAAGGGGAGTGTTTAGATGGGGAAGATAATGAATTCTGTTTTGGACATGTTGAGTTAAAGATGCCTATGGTATATCCAGTCTCAAATATACATTACAGGAACTCAGGAGAGAGACTATGGGCTGGATATATAGATCTAGGAATCATCTATATAGAACTGATAATTGAACCCTAGAAGCTAATGAGCTAAGAGATAACATAGAAAAGAGAAGTCCCAGAAGAGAGTCATGTGGGGCACCTACAGTTATCAGGCTTGACATGGATGGATGAAGATACAGCAAAGGACTGAGAAGGAGCAGTCAAATAGGTAGGAGGAGAACTAGTAGAGATTAGTGTCACGAAAGCCAGCAGATGAGAGAATATGAGAAGGTGGTTAATATTAAAAGCTTCAGAGAGATCAAAAAGTCTGAGAAAAGGTTATAAGATTTAGCAATTAATTCCTCTTAATAGTTGAGAGAATTTGTTTTGTGGGACTACATTTATTTGTTACAAAGATTTTATTTCTCTTTCTTTTTTACAAATGGGAGTGATGAAGTCTGGGAAATTAATTCATGCACTAAAACCTTCTTCTAGTCAAGTGACAAAGTTTGTTATAATCTCAATAAGGTGGGGAGATTCTTTGAGAACCTGAAACTTAATGGGGGTAAGACTGAAGTTTATATACAAAAGAGATAGTGAAAGGATCTGGATGGGATTAAGGAGTGAAAGAAGTCTGGGGGGGGGGGGTGCCAAGTAAGACAGTGAAAGGAATGTCAAACAAGATCTAGGTGGGACTGAGGAGTGGTCAGGTATACGCAAGTAGTCCGGGAGGCTCCAAGTGCCACAGTGAAAGGAACGTCAAGTAAACTAATTAGGTGATCAAATAATCTGGGGTGTGTCAGTGATCTGGGCTGCTGGAATGTATGGGAAAATTCAGGAATTGTGTTGTTTCTGGAGACATGGACTTTCCTTTTAGGGGTCCAGGTCCCATAACCCAATCAGGAGGGCAGTTAGGAGCAAGAGATGGGCTAGGGCTAGGGTACCCCCCCCAAAATAAGAAATACAAAAGAAAATCATTGAAGCTTTTTTTTAATGCATAAAAGAGAACAGAAGGAAGGCCAGAAGGAATCATAGACAAGCAGGACAGCTTTAAAAGTTACATGTTTAATTTATTATATACTTAAAAAAGAAAAAAACAAGCTATATATATATATAGATATATATAGATATTCACAATACAATCCTCTTTTTCTGTTTTGTCTACATAAAAGTACTCATTTTAATTGGTGCTCATTGATGTCAGAATAAAAAATATTGAAAGAGAAAAAGAAAAGAGATCATTAGTAACTTTGAGGAAAGCAGTTTCAGTTCAGTGATGAAGGTGGAAGCCAGATTGTAGTGGTTTTATATGAGAAAGAGAGGACAGGAAGTGGAAGCAATGAATATAGATAGCTTTTTCAAGGAATTAAGCTGAGAAAGATTGGGGCAGGGGTGGGGTGAGGTGGGGGAAAGACATATAAGATGATTGCTAGTTGGGAAGGTAACATCAAGAGTTTTTTTTTATAGGATAAAGGGCATGTTTGTAGACAGAGGGGAAGGATCAAGTAGAGAGGGAGATATTGAATACTAGAGGTACAGTGAGGATGATTGTGGGGGCAATTCATTGGTGAACATGGAAGGGACAGAATGAAGGGTGCAGGTAGAGGGGTTGGCCTTGGCAAGGAGAAGGGCTACTTTATCATCAAAGACTGGAGCAAAGGAGGTGATGGTGGGACATGATGTCAGAGGAATGTGAAATGAAGAAGAGAGAAGAGGGAGCTCTCTGAGAATGGCCCCAGTGTTTTCAGTGAAATACTAGGTGAAGTCCTCAGCTCAGAGGGTGGAAGGAGGAGGCCTGAGGAGAGGTAGAATAATTTAGAGCAGCTACTGTGGTGAATGGCGTGGAGAATCAAGTAGGGAGGAGTAGGAGAATTGCCTTGTTACAGTCAGGGCCCAGTTGAGATTAAGCAACATAAATTTGTGGAGAAACCACTCACCACAATTTTATAACTTCTTCCAGCTTCCAGCAGGGTTTGAATAGGGGTGAAGGAGGAAGTCGTTAAGGATGACAGAGTAGAGAAGAAAACTGAGGACTGAAGTCACTGAGGAAGGTGGAAAAATGACCTAGAAGTTGATAGATAGCAGCCCTTTGAATGGATTAAGCATGATATAAGTAGATGGCATAGCTCTCTAAAGAGGAGGAATTATCAAGTAAAGGTGGTGGTCTTGAAGTGGCAGTAGGAAATAAAGAATTTACTGAATCTTCCTGAACCTCTGGTAGTCAAGGAAATAGGAAAAAGATCAGCTTCTATTGGACTTGGATCCAAGAGATTATAGTGTCAACAAGGGAATCTCAGATTTCAATTAGCACCAGGAGATGGAAGAAAAACTTATGCAAAGAGTAGAGGATATAAACAGATCTTGCTTATCATAGAATAGAGGTGATGGATGAAACTAGTGACCACTGAGAAAGAGACAACCATTGCTCTGTAACTGAAAGAATATATGGCTTCAATAAATCTCATGGATGTTGGAGGTTGCCTCATGACTGACTTTGGTCATGGAACTTAACCAAGAACATCATGATCTACATGCTCAGTTACAAATGGGGCAGGAAAAAACTGTTCCTTTTCTCCCCCTTTCTTTGGAATCAAATTATTGGGAAAGTCAGAGCTTCTTCTTTGAAATAATGCTTAAGGGAATTTCCATGTTGCTTTCTGGGCTATTATGGAAGAGAATCAGTTAGGAACCATTTTAAGAGACATTAATAGATGTTAAATTTTCATCTTAACTAAATTAATTCTGTTTCCATAAAACACTGACTGGGGACCCATCTGTTTTCTTTCTCTCTATTCTTGAGAGAATAGAAGATAAATCATGCTTAAATAAACACAAAGACAGGGGTACAATCTTCTCTCCTGGTGTCTCGTGTGTATGAAAGGAAAACTCAAAAAATGTTCTTCCAAGTGCTATAAATAAATACTAATGGTCATGAAGGACTGTAATAACGATAATAATAATAGCTAGCATTTATAGCACCTACTATGTGTGAGACACTGTATTAAGCACTTTTACAAATATTAATTCATTTGATCCTCACAACAACCCTGTGAGGTAGTTGCAACTATTATCCCCATTTTACAGTTCAGGAAACTGAGGCAGAGGTTAAATAACTTGCCCAAGGTCACACAGCTAGTTAAGTATCTAAGGCTGGATTTGAACTCAGGTTTTCCTGAGTTCAGGCCATTGTACCACCTAGTTGGCAAATGGTAGGTGCTTAACAGACTGTCTCTAAAATGAAGGGAGATTATACTAGATGTCTTCTAAGATCCCCTCCAGCTCTAAAGTATGATAAATATATACAATGTAAAATGCTTTACAAACTTTAAAACATTATATAAATATAATCTACTATCATTATACCTGAGCAAATAGCAGGGAACAAAAAAGTCAGGACAACTGGTAATAGCCCAGGATATAGTGAATGACCTTGGGGTCATCGACATCTGACCGAGCTCTAAGCACGCCTCAGGGCCTGCTTCAGCTGCTTTCATGATACAAATTGTTCTCATCCACCACATGCTTGATGTAGACATCCCCCAACTCACTGCCAGGTTTGAGGCCTGTCTTTTACCTTCAACCTGTTTTAGCCTGTCTGCTGAGATGGTTTTACTGGGTGTGCCAGCTGCACATGCTGTAGCTTCATGGAGCCATCAGTGAGAATTAGGTGACAGTAAATTCTAAAGGGAGATGAGTAGCCCTGAAAAGGGCTTGGCAAGCCCTCACATAGAGGCGTTAGTCCTTCCTAAACATCTCATACACCCCTCAGAGTAGCCATAGCCCTGATGCCTCCATTCCTGTACCAAGTGCTGCCCTAATTGACTTGTGTCTATGATACCCCTCTTCTTCCTAAAAGTCCCCATTGCCCGCTGGATGTCGTCTTTCTGCTCCATAGACACACAGTCTCATTGGAATTAAAGTTCCAGGAAGTTCAGGTCCATCCTGGAGGCTCAGATCTTCAAGAGAAATGCAATCCTTTCACTCACTTGTGTTACTATTAAACTCTTTAAAACAATTTAAAAACATGATATCCAGAGAAAGACTTGATAGTCTGAATGTAGATTGGAGCATACTATTTTTCACTTTATCTTTTTTATGAGGTTTTTTGTCTGTTTTTTTCTTTCATAACATGATTATTATGGAAATATGTTTTTTATATGACTATGCATGTATAACCTATACCAAATTGCTCACTGTCTTAGGGAGGGGGAAGGGGAAGGAGGGACGGAACTCAAAAAGTTTTAAAAAAGTTATGTTAAAAATTGCTTTTACATGTAATTGGGAAAAATAAAATATTTTTAAAAATAAAGACAAGCACATGCAAAATAGCTATACAGAATTTTTAAAAAAACAACATGATAAACTATTTTCCCATTAAGGCATCAATGTCTCTGACAGTAAATGTGAATTAATGAACCACTGTAAAGGGGAAAAATTTTTTTTGACACCTAGAATTTTGAAAAAGGGGAAAGGAGTATGAAATTTTAGTCTGGAGAATAGCAATGTCTAATGAGGGATTAGCCAGTGAGTCTGGTCTTTACAAGCATGCTCACAATGCTTGACTACTACAACACCCACATGGATTTTTGAGAATGCTTGCACATTCTGTAACTGGTTCTGGTCTGTTAAGCACTTGATGAAGAGAGGCCTTTTTGACTGACTGAACAAAAGGATGGAAACAAGCATTTATTAAGTACCGGGCATATGCCAAGCACTATGTTAAACACTTTATAAATATTTCATTTGACCATCACAACAAATCTGTAATATAGATGCTATTATTATTCCTGTTTTACAGATGAGAAAACTGAGACAAATAGAGGTTAGGTGACTTGCCCAGAGTCTATGGCTGTATTTGAATCAGGGGGTTATGCAAAAGTCACTAACTGACCAGAACCTTGCCATCATATTGATTTGGCTTCTCCCTGCCAGGCAGTTCTGGTGAGAAAAGAGAGATGATACCGTAAGAAAAAGAGGCTATGGGCCCTTCCCATCTGAAGCCAACATATGGCCCAAAAATATGGGTCTCAATTCTTTCCCTTGGTATATGTTATTTCATTTTAAGTGGAGGAAATTGGAGCTGGGGGGTTTGAGGGTAGAGCATGTTCTCTGTTTTGCAGCCATATGGTCCAGCCAGCTATGATGCCCCAAGGATCAATGAATGGCTTTTGGGACAGAGCTCAGTAGTAGCTGAGGCAAGGACTCATCCGCAGCAGTGCCATGGTTGGAAGCAAACTTGGTGGAATCGACGCTATTTAGACACTTCATCAACTCTTAGTCCATTTTCCTCTGGGACTTATGTGGTGTAGTGGAGAGTATACCCCCAAGTACTGGAGGAGAGTATTTGCACTCGTGTTCTTGCTGTGTCTGTGAAGTATATACTCTTTTGTAAAAGGTAATCACTGTTCATTGGCCAGATGGAACTGGGGTGCTAGTCACTGGTAGCTAACAGTGGAAAAGGAACACCTTGGAATGGGCGCTTATAACATTGAAGAAAATGACCTAACCCTATAATGGTAACCTTCGAAGTGTTAGAGCTATAGGTAGCCAGCTTTGCTCTGAGTGAGGCCAGAGCATACTCACCAGCTTCCTGGCTTCCTTCTAGGCCCAGATTCCACCTTCTACAAGAAGCGGGTCCTGATTCCTCTTAATGCTAGTGCCTTCCCTCTGCTGATTATCTCCCATTTATCCTGTACATATTTTATTTGTACTTAGTTGTTTGCATACTGTTTGCCCTAGTAGGCTGCAAAGTCCTTGAGAGCAGGGTCTGTTTTTTGCCTTACTTTCATATCCCCAATGATTAGCACAGTGTCCGGCACATAGTAGGAGTTTAATAAATATTAGTTGACTGATTGATACTATAAACACAATTATCTAACAAATAACTTTAAAGAAATAACACATTCTGCTTGGAGGCATCACTCAGAAAGACAAGCAA
This sequence comes from Vombatus ursinus, assembly GCF_900497805.2. Taxonomy (NCBI): domain Eukaryota; kingdom Metazoa; phylum Chordata; class Mammalia; order Diprotodontia; family Vombatidae; genus Vombatus; species Vombatus ursinus. The sequence goes on along the minus strand of NW_020954569.1, from coordinate 32,606,722 downwards.
GGGAAAGTAGAAAATGATTGTCACCTTTTTTAGGAAAATCACTCTGATTAGGAAAGTCAACTTAATACACTGGGTTGGGCTAAATGGAGGGGGATTTGCTTCTATCGTAAGTGGATAGACCAGACCCCTCAGAATCAGATTGAGTTATTACTCAACAGGCTATAGGTGGGGAATGGGGTGTGGTTCCTTTTGAACCCAAGGTCCCCTGAAAAGTGGCAGTGAGGCTGTCTATCCTTTATTTATATCTTAAGGAAAATGACCATTGCCTCCCACCCTGCTTCCCAACTGCTTTATACTGTGTCTAAACAGAGGCAGGTGTGGGCACATGCAGCTAAGGAAATAGGAAGACCCCAGAAAGCTGGGATCCCTGAATACTGCAAAGGGACCTGGTCAGAGCCAGGTGCTGTGAGCTCTACTCTCTCTCCTCTCCCTCTCTGCTAGCCTGTTTCCTTCCTGGTCCCAGTAGATGGGGGAGAATGATCACTGGTCCTTCTCTCCTCAATGCACACTGACTGCCCCAACTCAGGATGGGCAAAACTTGCACTGAGCTACATCAGAGCAATTCTCTGCTTGTCCTCCTCAAACTTCTGCCAAGTGCTCCATCTTGACCTCCCAGAGTTGCCAAACATCAAACAAGTTTTGCAACTCCTTCCGGGCTTTCTTCCATTTCTCTTTCTCCAGCACCTGTGGGCTGGGGGTCTCTGATGAGAGGAGCCTGGGCACCAGCCTTTTCAAGTCACCTTTACCCAACCTTCCTCATCTGGAATCATCTGCAGCTATCTTCTTGTATTCCTCCATGAACTTGTCTACCTCCATCCTGAAGGTCTTAGGGTCCACAAAAGAATCCATGTAATCCACTATACATTTCTCAACTTTACTGAGACAATGAAAGGACCCCAAAAAGCCACGACCATCTGCACCAGTGCGGGCTTCCTAAAGACCAAGTAGGTCACCTGGAACTCCTAAACAGACTTTGGACAGAAAAATGCTGACTGAGACTTCTTTGGTGTCTCTGAAAGGTCTGGTTTTTTGTGCAGATTCACAGGGATCAAAGCCACAGGTAGTGCACATCTGGGCCAGGCATTTCTCTGAGTAGTACAGAGTGGTAGCCAGGGACACAGTATAGAAGGTAAGATGTGGTAGAAAAGGAAAGAAAAGGAGATGTAAGAATCACACCTATTCCAGTCTCCTCACAATCTTTCAGAGTGTAGATGACTTGCAACTACCCTGAGTCACCAGTCCCTGGGAACCCAGAATTGATATCTACCCTAATCAAGAAGTTTAGTCACATCTTTACCAGCCTTTGATACCAAAAGAGTCAAGTGTCTCTTCTAGTCCTCTTTACCTGTCCTCAATCCCTCCTAAAGGTTTGGGGAGATTCCTTCTATGATGTGGAATTCTTGAAGCATATCAAGAGGAAGTGCTTTTATTATTCAGTTGGCCAGATTCCTTCCTTATTTTGATGGCTTACAATTTAAATTCAAGTACATTGTTTGGGGATCAAATGGTGATAAACTAGAAGGTTCTAGACATCTCTGGGTGGTTATACAGCTTGGCTTTGTGCAATTCCACTGTTCTGAAGTTCCAAGGTACCCAGTATGGGAGAAAATAAAGCAAATGTTACTATTAGACAACACATGACTAAGAATGTGTGAGCTCACTGTTTACTGTGGCATATTCCTTGAACTATTCGGGGAAATGGATTGGGTGACCAGTACTTCCTCTCCCTGCCCTAAGGACAATGGCATCTATTCCCTGGAGGAAAGTCCCTTTAGGGCTGTGACTTGGAAACCTAGACCAAATTTCCCAACTGTATCAGTTATTCTAGATGGACAGTAACAACATATTAGGGGCTAGAGTTGGGGGTAGGGATGGAGAGGGAGAGAAAGGATCCCACTGGCTCCTGGCATGACTGGACTGTGGGAAGAGAGTCCAGCTTCAGTGAAAGGTGAACTTCAGTGATGCGTTGCTCAAAGTCCACAGACTGTGGTTATCATGTGACTTAGTGATTCTGAATAGTTGTAAGCTGCAGAGTTGTCTGCCATGTGCTGCTTGGTTATAGCCATGGACTCTACTCTATAGGTTACTACATAGACATGTACCAATCAATATTAACTGGTTAAATGGAAGTAGGATGCTAGTCACTGGCCATTGACAGTGTAGGGAGTGAGTGGGGAGAAACACTGGAAGGGGGACTCTTAATCAAAGCATTAGTGAAAGATACCCCCAACCCTTCAGAGGTACCAGCCCAAAAGTTGAGGGCTTCTAAAATTCATTTCTTCTAATGGGAACTATACAGGCCTCTGTTTGGCTCCAGCCTTTATTTCCAGGCTGATTGCATATTACTCCCTGTCATGCACTTGAAGTTCTAGAAAAATGGGCTTATTGGCTGTTCCCTGCTCACCACATTTATCTCCCATCTCAGAGCCTTTGCATAGTTCCATATTTATTCTCCCTCCTCACCTCCACTTCTTGGAAGTTCTTTTTTTTTTTTTCCAGGGCTCAGCTTAGAGTCTTTCCAGAATCCTTTATGTGTTGATGAACCTCTCAAATCATTGTGTACATATTTTGTATTTACTTCTCTGTGAACATGTATCTCTCCAGTAGACTATAGAGGGCAGGGACTTGTCTCACTTTTGTAGCTCTGGCGCCTATCAAGAGTAATTAAGAAATTCTTGTTAATTGATTAGGATAGGGAGAGAGCATCCTGAATGGGCAGGGGTAAGTGGGGATGGTTGCTAAGGAATCATCCAGCCAAAGGACAGAGAACACAGGCCTAGCTGTGTTCCAACCCTACATTCCACCCTGGGAGAGCTCTTGCCTAATCATGTGGCTACTTTCCAGAAGTGGCCAAGAGCCTCCTCCCTCCAAACAATGAGTTCTGGGCAGATAAGCTCCCAGGTTTCCTGTTCTTCATGGACAGAAAAGCTGCAACTTCAGGCTGGACCTCTGAGCAAATGAAACAGCAGTTCCTTCCACAGATCCCCAGGCACAGACTAGGAGCAATCCTTGAAAAGATGCACTCTGAGGAGCTGTGTGAACTTGGAGGAGTCCCTTGACCCCACCTTAGTTTCTTTATCTGTGAAACAAAGGAACTTGGTCTAGGTACTCTTTTAGCTCTAAAATTTTAAAACAATGTTTATTTCTTTCAACACAGCTGGGAAATGATTCTCAAGCTATGCCAGAGTAATTTTGGGTACCTGGGAAAAGTAGAAAAAAAAATCCCTTCAAATTAACTTTTTAAGACTAATTCAATTGTGAGTCAGAGACCCGAGGACACTTTCTCTGACAGCTGGGGGTGGTTGGGCCGTAAAGGAACTCACCTGGGTAAGGAAGCTACCATCTGGTAGCTCCCTAATTTAACTAATTATTCATGCCAAGTAGATGCTAAGCTTGGTGGTTTTGGAATTAGAGTGATATCTAACTTTGAGTTCCTTAGGACAAATCCCTGGTCTCCCCACCCCTGTCAAGTCTCTGGGCTATAGCAGAAGGCTGCAACAAGCTGGAAATATTTCAAGTACAACCTGTTCATAGACATTGTGTGTCTATTATCACTAATAAATGAAGTATACTCAGTGATTGAATTATGAATTCTTCAAGTATTGAGGTATAAATTACATGACTCTCTTTCCTGTCCTCCCTTCTCAGGAACCAAAGGAGATTGAAACAAAGGTATGCAGTACTGCTCTATCAGAAGTCTGAAGAGGTTCTCAGAAATGTCCCCAGGAGGTTCATCCCACATTCTGAGAACCAAGGCTCTGGGTGCACAATGGAACATTACCATATCATTTTCCTAGATGGTTACTGACAACTCTAGACATCACATTGCCTTGGGAAATTCAATTCAGCCCTCCAGTTACTTAAAGAATAGTTATTATGTGCCCAAACCTCTGCCTCATTCTGTGAAAATACAAAAGAAATAGAAAAAAGGATACCTGTCCTTTGAGCTTGTAATTGTATTGGGGGAGACTAATGTCAAGCACAATTACAAGACCTTAGCATCAAGAGGGAAAGAAGTAGTAATGGCCAAGCTGTTTCAAAGGTAGCATTCATAATGTAATGGGAATATGTGCAGTTACCCTGTCTGCTTCAGGCCAACCACATGTAATGGTTCAGTGCTGAAAGGACTTGAGACGTTGCCATGGCTCAGCAAACCCTGGGCGATCTCTTGGGTTTCCCTCTTTCCTATGATAGCAGCATGGGGGCAGGGTGCAGTATTAGTTAAAGAAGGGCGATGACTGGCTCAGATTCCAAAAATCTAGCCACTGTTTAGATTCTTAAAATCTAGCCAATAGCTTACTAATGTTCAGACTCTTTGAGAGTTTGCGCAATATGATGGATGTTCTAATAAACCGTGTTTTTGCCTGAAAGAAGGCTTGGGTTGAATTCTTTCAGGCAGGACCCATGTGATTTTGGGGCCCCAGGATGCCTGAACCTTTAAGCTGCATCATTTTGGTGGCCCATACAGGGAAAAGCTGAAAGGACAATTTTAGCCTGCTTTATATCTGGGCCTTGCGTTTTTTCTGTCAGATTTGTGTCTTCCAGGCTATGGGCTGTTCACCTATAGTTGGCAGCAAACAGCGGGTTCCAGCCAATTGTCCCCACATCATTCTCTGGATGCAGCCTGTGCTCGGTTCCAGTCAACCTCCTCTTTGGGACCCCCTTGAGGCAGGGACAGCTCTATGCCCCTTGCCAGCAGGAAGCAGTTTCAGAAGCTGAGACCTTCACCCCTTACTCCAAAAGAATTTGGGCCCCATTTGTTTGAGGGGGGAATGATGAGGATGGGATCTAGATCCCAAAACGGAAAAACCCTGGACTTTCACACATGGCCAAATTTCTGGTGTTCTCCTGAGGCTATAATTCCATACCTCCCTATGGCCCCAGGCCACTTCCCACCTTTAATCCTATCTAGGCTCCATTCTCCCTTTTCTACCCCTGGAGTTCTATTACCTCATAGACTACTTGGCCACTCCTAGATCCCTCCCACAGGCTTTCTGCATATAAGGTCCATCTTGTCTCCATTAAGGTGCTCATATTCCTAAAATCTAGCCAGTAGCTTACTAATGTTCAGACTCCTTGAGAGTTTGCGCAATATGATGGGTGTTCTAATAAACCGTGGTTTTGGCTGAAAAAAAAAAGAAGGGAGATGACTTTGGCCCTTTCTGCTTCCTTCAGTGCTCTACGTAGCAAGTGGTGAATGCTCCTAAAGGATGAGAAGAAAGACCATCCTCTTCCTCACCCTAGCAGCATGATGACTTCCTAGGTGGCAGCTAGAACAGAATTAGAATTTCAACTAGGTGAGGTTGAGCCTGGGCCTCTGGCTGTCTCTTCTACTTTATGTTCCTTCCTGAACACAGGTGAATGAACACCAATTTTGAGATGGACCTGTCCAGGCTTAAAGGCAACTTTGTGAGTTCCGAGAGTTCCAGAGATCTTGGATCCATTGGCCAGAGTTAACTGGTGGTAGGTGTGATTACTGCATTGGAGAGGATATCACAGACAGTGGAAGGAGCTCTGTGCCTTGCTGGGTTTGACAAAACACATGGATCTGGATGGAATTGTTTGGACATTGCAGAGCTGAGGTGAAATGCAAAATGCCCATTCAACAGTCTTGCCAAGTGGTTTATGTTTCAATGGTTTTAAGTCTCAACCTCCTGGGGGAGTATAACAGAAGTTATGAGTTACTTTAAGGTTTTTCTGTAATGGTGCGCTTAAAGGTTATTTTGTGTAAAGGAAACAAATAGCTGTCTTTTATCTGATTTATGTTATACAGTTAATATCTTTCTATTACCTTTCACCCTTTGGGGAAACCCTACATGTAAGTCATTCTTAAACTTTAAGGATTTCTCTGCTGTGCCACTGTGGGGATTAAATGAGCCAAGGAGTGAAAGAAAATGGTGACTGACCTTTCTCTTAGAAAGTCAGGCTTAGTGGAATTGGAGTTAAGAAGATTTGGGTTTAAATCCTGCCCCTGGCACTTGCCAGCTGTGTAACCTGGACCAAGTCATTTAATTTCTCTTTGTCTTGGTTTCCTCATCTATAAAATTAAGAAATTGGCTTCTAAGGTCGCTTTTAGCTCTAAATCTACTATCCTATAATCCTAGGATTGAACCTGGTCCACTTTGTGTATGGGCCTAGAGCTAAGAGGTACCCTTTAGAAGAGAAGGGAAAGAGCAAGCATCCTATCCCTTTGACTCTAGCAACAGTTGAAATTGTTGTCCTGGAACACATCACATGACCCTGACACTAGTAGGGAAGTGATATGGCAAGTAGTTTATATTGGTAGTTTCCAAGAAAAGTTTCCAGAGGAAGTCACAAAGGACACAATTCAACATGAGACCTTGGAAGGTACTAAGATTGAAGCAAACTGTTCCAGAGAATTGTATAGTATGTTGTTGTTATTTTTCAGTCATTTTAGTTGTGTCTGACTCTTTGTGAGCTTTGTGAGGTTTTCCTGGTAAAGATACTGGAGTGGTTTGCCATTTCCTTCTCCAGCTCATTTTACTGATGAAAAAACTGAGGCAAACAGGGTGAAGTGACTTGCCCAGGGACACATAGCTAATAAGTGTCTGAGGCTAGATTTGAACTCAGTCTTTCTGACTCCAGGCCCTGTGCTCTTTTCACTGTGTCACCTACCTGCCTTGTAGAGTGTGTAATGCTTCAATTCAATTCAACTCAGTAAACATTATGACTAAGACACTGAGGTGTAATGAATAAATAGACAAAAAAAAATAGTTCCTTCCCTCAAGTAGCTTACATTTTATTATAGATAAAACATGTACATAGGTCAATATGAGGTCATTTGAGGAAGGAGAAATCACCAATGACTGGGTGAATTATGGAAGGCTTCCTGAAAGAATCAGTACCTGAAATGAACCTTGAAGGAAAACAAGGATTCCGACAGATGCAGAAGAGGGAGCACATTCCATGCATGAAGGACTTCTGCAAATGTAAGGATGCAGGAGATGGAAAGTAAACTTCAGAAAATAGCTAGTATTCCAGTTTTGCTACAATGTAGAATGTGTGAAGGAGAGTAGCATGAAAAAAGGCTGAAAAAGTAGGTTGGAACCAGATTGGAGGGGGCTTTTAATGCCAGGCTGAAGAATTTGTCATTTATCCCGGTTAATAAAAAGGATCTCAGTTCTGGACATGATGATTTGCTGGGTGGTTTGCCCATACTCTTATGAGTACAAGTTCTGAGTAAGTGCTGTGTTTTTTGTGGTTCTCAAAAAGGTCACCATCCTTCTCAGTTCTACCTCTGTCTGTGGGGCAGGGCTGACTCATTATCAGGAGATGTTTGGATTTGTGCCTTTATCCAATCATAAACAAGATCTTGAGCCTCCCTGCCCCCACTGATGAGCTCTACTCTCTCATTATACTATACTTCCGGGAGTCCTCCATGCCCTAATAGGTCTTTGTGAACTGCTGAGGTTAAAAAAAAAAATGTTACTTGGGAGCCAACTTTCAGGTAATGAGTCATTATTGAACATTGAACTTGAGTAGACCCGTCCTCAGACAACAGACATGCAGGCTATCACTAGGTCCACATCTGAAGTCTTTCGGACTTATTTCTTAGGGCTTACCCTCTTTGGTAGAATCTGAGAACATGTACTCATTGCTCCAAGAGGCATTGGAGTTGGACTAAAATGGAAAAATAGGAATAATAATTCATATATATACTACTTTAAGGTTTATATTATACAGTATAGCAGTTTAAAGTTTATTTTCCTCTACTCTGTGAAGAGGTAAAGCAAAATATGTGTCACCCCCATGATAGATGAGGAAACAAGCTCCAAAAAGTTAGGTGAGTGGTTTAAGTGATTTGTGATTGAAGTCACAAGGCTACTAAGTGGCAGAGCTGAAATGTGAACCCAAGGCTTCTGTCTCCCAATTTAGTGTTCTTTCATTCCATAGGATGCAAGGCCAGACCACAGCATGGGAAGAAGCATCCAGCAAAGCAGTCAGAAAGAAGAGAGATTTGGAATAGGTAGGTGACAATCGAAAGTAGAATCAAGAGTTTAGTGAATGGAAGAATTTGCATGACACAAAGGGAAAATAGAAGAAATTATGTGTCACTGAAGTCGGACCTGAAGACAGAGCAACACTCCATGTTTCACAGATCTATAAGGAATTCTATTATAAATGCCAAGAGGAAGAGATGTATAATGGTGATTTGCTTTGAAGGAGTATGGAGCAGAATTGACATGGCCAGTTGGAAAACACCGTGGCTTCCTGACAAATTTATTCAAGATGTGACAAAATCTGTCAGCACTTACCCAGTCCATTGACTAATACCCACCAATGCTCATTAATGTGGGGAAAAGTGATACAACCAGAAGAAAACTAAAATGTTTCTTGAATGATTTGATTCCTGAGCAGGTGACTGAAAGACTTGGGGGAAAAAAGGTAGAGTTTTTTAAAAAGTTTCCTGTTAAAGATTACATGATTTATTCAAAGGAAAGAAGTAGCTATATGCATGGAAAGCCTGTCAGTGAAGAATTTGGTTGATGTGACCACAATTTATCATACAATGGGTGGCGGCAAGTAATGTGATATTTATCCTTTTGGAGGGGGGTGTCTTATGAAGATAGGGGGAAAATGTGTGGGGGGGGGGAGAGAGAGAACAACTCCAGCCTGGCAATCTGGTTAGAAGGATTTTAAATGGAAATTTGAGAGTGAGAAAGAAAAATAACAATAAAATAATACAGCAGTAGAGAAAATGCCCAGTAATTTTGGGATAACAGAAGATGATTCAGAATAATACTTATGGTCTTATACTTCTATATACCAATACACAATATAGTATGGGCAATGGGTGGCAAAATTGGAATTTAAATATAAAGTAATAAGAATAATCTAATAGGTCTCACTGAGATTTGGTGCGATTCTCCTAAATAGAATATGGCAATGGGAAGATATACCATGTTCAAAAGAAACAAGTCTGACAAGGGATAGCAGACTATCACTGTACATTATAAAATTACACATTTGTGTGAAAATTTGAGAACGTGGGGATGAAGCTTCTCAAACTCCCCCTCTCTCTCCCTCCCCCCAAACATTGCAGTGTTGCTTCAAAACCCACCATTTTGGGGCAGCTAGGTGGCACAGTAGATAGAGCACAGGCCCTGAAGTCAGGAGGACCTGAGTTCAAATTCAGTCTCAGACCAAACACTTGATACTTACTAGCTGTGTGACCTTGGGCAAGTCACTTAACCTCAATTGCCTAAAAATAAACAAATAAAACCTACCATTTCAAATGAACTGGCTTTCTCCAAGGTTACCAATGATCTCCTATCTTTATTTATAATGGCAGTATTCCACAACCTCACCTCAGTAAAAATGAGGGTAGCCTGCTGAAGTTTTAAATTTGTAAAACACAATGGTTCACATACTATGACTTCTTTACCAGGTAAGAACCTCTTTGATTGGATCACTTTCATGGGGGCTGGGTGAGCCCACACTCCTCCCAACTGCCACTATTAACTTTGTCATTTGAGAGACCGGACTGTGAGAAGACAACACATTCTACTGTGAACAGAAAAGGACATACTGAGGATAAACATAGACAAATATGGACACAGAAAGCCAAGAAGTTTCAAGAAGCATAACACCTTGTACCTCAGGAATACCCACTATCAACTAAAGAAAGGAATTCCAGTAACCAGGAGTTGTGAGAACATGTATCTTCTCTACAGTTAAAGCCATTCTTCTGTGAACCTCTGTATTGGTGGGAGAGTGTGTCTCACACTTTTGGGGAAGTGTTTTGTACCAACTGTTCTCACCATACTGACTTAGGAAATACCTTTTTTGAAAGTGAATTGAAGTCTGGCCTATTGACGAGAACAGAAAGCACATTGGTGGGGACTTTGTAAAGGATTTTACTAGAAACTCCTTGTCCTGTAGGGTTATTTCTAAAACCTTAAGGGGGTGGGGTGGTAGCTGTCCTTTTAGGACCCAAGCCACCAGCGACAAAGGGAGTTAGGAAAGTATCCCCACAAGAAGCTTCACAAAGTTTCATCTCACTTTCATCGTTGCCTTTTGTTTTTACATCATAGTAATATTAGGTGGCACAGTGGATAAAGAGCACTGGGCCTAAAGTCAGGAAGACCTGAGTTCAAATCCTACTGCCCAAAGGGAAGCATTTTCCTTATCAAGCATGATTGGTTGCTGTGATGATTATTAATGTAAAGGGGAGTAGTATTTTATGGATCAGTATCTTTTTTAACTTTACAAATTATATTCTTTTAATCTATTGTTATCAGTAAAGTTGGTTTTTTTATTACCCAATTGTATGGTCTATGAATGTCTCATTGCATTCTAACCTCAGTCTAAATCCCTGGATTGGGTAAGTGGCCAGACACTTAATAACTGAGTGACCCTGGGTAAGTCACTTAACCCTGTTTGCCTCAGTTCCTCATCTGTAAAATGAACAGGAGAAGGAAATAGCAAACCACTCCTTTATCTTTGTCAAGAAAACTCTAAAGGTTGTCACAAAGAGTTAGACATGACTGAAATGACTCAACAACAATTTCCAAATATATCCTTTCTCCTCCTCGACCCACCTAGTCATCTCTTACATTAAAAAAAATATTTTTGAAAGATTAAAAAGAGGGGGAGAGAAAAGCAGTTTAGCAAAACTACCAAAACATTGATTATGTCTGACAGTACATGCAATATTTCATACCTATAGTCCCTCACCTCTACAACAAAGGGGAAGAGACACATTTTCTTAAACCTTCTTTAGGGACAAGCTTAGTCATTTTTAATTACATAACATTTGGTTTTGTTATTGCCATTGTTATTGTTACCATTTATGTTTTTCTCATTAACATAACTCTTATGCTTCTCTAATTCTTCATATTTATCATTTTCTTATAGTAATATGCCATTACATTTATGCAACACAACACAATTTGTTTAGTCTTTCCCCAATAAATAATCACCTTCTTTATTTCAAATTCTTTGCTAACACAGAAAGTACTGCTCTAATATTGTGATATATATGAGACCTTTCTTTTTATCTTTGGTCTCTTTGGGGTATATGGCTATCAGTGGGATCTCTGGGTTAAAGGACATTTTAGTCACTTTTTTTTTTAGCATAATTCCAAATTGTTTTCCAGAGTGATTGGGTCAATTCACAGTGAGTTATTGTGCCAGTTTTCCTTCAGCCTCACCAATATGATTTCCCTTTTCTGTCATTTTGTCTATTTGTTGGGTATGAGAGATGAAACCTTATCTTTGTTTTGACTTACATTAGTGATTTGGAACAATCTTTTTATTTCCTTCTTCATCCCATTTTCCACCTAACATTGTTAATCATTTTGTTTTGTATTCCGTGTACTTCTAGGAACTATCTTGGTTTTTTAAGGGATTTCATTTGTTTTGTTCTTGGTCTGGACCTGTGATTTCTCTAGAGTAGGGAATTCCCAGTAAGGAAATCCCCTTATGGTAATAGCACCAGTTTTATTTAAGTTGGGCTGGTCCCTTAAGGAGGTTAGGATTTTTGGCTTCCTCGTTACCTAACATATAAAACAAGCTTAAGAGGAATTGTTGTCTAGGGTTTCAGTAAAGCTCCTACTGCCCAGAGGGAAACATTTTCCTTATCGAGTGTGGTTGGTTATTGTGATGATTATCGGCATAAAGGGGAGTAGTATTTTATGGGTCAGTATCTTTTTTAACTTTGCAAATTATATTGTTTTAATCTATTGTTATCAGTAAAGTTGGGTTTTTTATTAGCCGATTTTATGGTCTATGAATGCCTCGTTGCATTTTAACTCCAGTCTAAATCCCTGGATTGGGTACAGCTAGGTGACACAGTAGATAGAGTGCCAGGCCTGAAGTCAGGACGACTCATCTTCCTGAGTTCAACTCTGGCCTAAGATACGTAGTAGCTGTGTGATACTGAACAAGTCCCTTAATTCTGTTTGCCTCAGTTTCCTCATCTGTAAAATGAGCCAGAAAAGTAAATGGCAAACTACTCCAGTATCTTTGCCAAGAAAACCCCAAATAGGGTCACAAAGAGTCAGACACATCTGAAAAATGACTGAACAAGAACAAAGGTGTATCCCAGAATATCTATGTATTAATGTAGCTGTTAACTATTCTGAAACTAGTTTCACACCAAGTTAAATGCATGGGACACAGAGAAGTTAAGTGACTAGCCCAGGGTTATATACCCAGCATATATATATAAGCGGCAAGACTTGAACCCAAGTCTTTCTGACTCCAGGGTCAGGTCTTCAGTCACTGTTCTATGATGCCTCTGTAATCTTTCATGTGGTTGTTAATAGTTTGCAGTTATTCTTTTGAAACATGTTTGTTCATATCCCTTGACCCCTTATCCACTGGGCGAATGTAGCTTTGTTTTATATATTTATGTTGGTTTCTTATAGAGCTTGGATATCAAACTCTTGTCAGAGATATTTGACACAAAGACCCTTCTTATGCTAGTTACGTAGGTTTTGTTCATGCAACAGCTTTTAAATTTCACAAAATTGAAATTATATATTTTATCTTCTGTGATCTTCTATATCCCTTCTTTGGTTGAGAAATTTCTCCCTAGATATAACTTTAAGGTACCTAATCTCATTCTAAAAAATTATAATATGACTTTTTATATTCTGGTCATATATTAATTTTGAACTTATTGAGGTTTATGGTGCAAGATGTTCTAAACTTAAATTTGCCAAAGTGGCTTCCAGTTTTTCCAACAGTTCTTTTCAAAAAGGAAGTATTTCCCCACATAGTTTATGTTGTCAGGTTTATCAAATACTGGGTTATTAAACTTGATTGTTTTTGATTTTTGCTTATCTAGTCTTTTTCACTGATATACTTAAAAACATATAGTGCTAAGTAGTTTTGATGATAACTGCTTCATAATAAGATTTAAAGTCTGGAAGTGCTAGTCTTCTTTCATTCCTACTGCTTTTCATTATTTTTCTTCAGATTCCAGACCTATCAGTACAAATTAATTTTGTTAATATTTTGTCTAGCTCTGTAGCATTCTCTCTTTGAGGGTTTGATTAGTATAACATTAAATCTGTAAATGAGCACTATAGATCCTTCTAATTATTTGTGATTCATTATTTCTTTAAAGAGTATTTTGAAATTGGTTTTCTGTGAGTCTTGATTGGGTCTTGGAAAATTGCTTTCCAGTTATTTTATGCATCTTAAGGTTATTTTGAATGGTATTTCTTTTCAAATAGGGATAATTCATTTATAAAAAAGGATAAGGACCTACATGTACAAAAATATTTATAGCAGCTCTTTTTGTGGTGGCAAAGAATTGGAAATTGAGGGGATGTCCATCAATTGAGGAATGGCTGAACAAGTTGTGGTATATGAATATAAGGGAATATTTTTGTACTATAAGAAATGATGAGCAGGCGGACTTCAGAAAAACCTGGAAAGACTTACATAAACTAATACTGAGTGAAGTGAGCAGAACCAGGAGAACATTGTACATAAGTAACAGCCACAATGTGTGAGGACTAACTTTGATAGACTCATCTCTTCTTAGCAATGCAAGGATCCAAGACAATTCCAAAGGACTCATGATGGAAAATGCTGTCCACATCCAGAAAAAGACCTATGGAGTCTGAATGCAGATTAAAGCATATTATTTCCTCTTTCTCTCTCTTTTTCTTTTTTTCTTTTTGTTTCTTCTTCCTTGTGCTTTATTCTATTTGTTCTAGTTCTTCTTTACAACATGACTAATGTGAAAATAGGTTCAATATGAATGTGTATGTAGAGCCTATATCAAATTGCACACTGTCTTGGAGTGTGAGGAGGGGAGAGATGGGAAGAAAATTTGGAACTCAAAATCTTATGGAAGTGAATGTTGGAAACTAAAAAAAAGAAAAAAGGGAATTGTCTTTACTTGTAATTGGAAAAAATAAAATATTATTAAATTAAATCAAATAGGGATAATTTTGTCTCTTTACCATCATATATACCTTTAATTTCTTTTTGTTGCCTAACTGCTATTGCCAACATTTCTAGAACTAAGACCAATAACAGGAAAGGGTCATTCTTTTGTCACCCGGACATTTATTGAGAAAGCTTCTAGTGTTTCCTCATTTCACATAATGTTAGCATTTTGTTTTAGATATCAGGCATGCCTGCTCCATTTCATAATTTCATAAATTGTTAGCAATTCAATATTTACTTTATTATATCTTACAATTACACACACACATATGTTTTGTAGGGTGGGTTTTGTTTAAGCATGGGGGACTTATATTTTGCCAAAGGCTTTTTCTGAATTCAAAATAATTTAGATTGGGATATTTTTGTTTTAAATATGATTATTTATGTTAGTCTCAACTAGTTGTCCTAATAGTTGTCCTAATTAGTTGTCCTAATATTGAAACATTCTTGAGTCCCTAGTATTTATGCAACTTGGTTATAGCAAATATTTCTTTGTATATCAGGTCATCATTTTTTAACTAAAATTTTATTTAAATTATTTTGCATTAATGTTTATTTATGATATTATTCTATAATCTTCTTTCTTTGCTTCATCCTTCCCTCAGCCTGTCCTCCCCTCTGATTGGAGGGCAAGAAGATGGGAGTACCAAACTCCTCCCAATGCCTTCCTTTATAGAGAGCAGAAATTAGACTTTCAGATCACTTGGTTTTTCCTCTGCTGCCCTGCCTAGTTTTAACTCCACGGAACAAGATGTTCCCACACTAGTTACTTCATCCCTTTTCATGCTTCTTTTCACTGGTCTCTCTTCATTAGAATGTAAGCTTCTTGAGGGCAGGAATTGTCATGCTTTTTGTAATCATATTCCCAGGAAAATTGATCCAGGAGAGACAATTTAAAAATTATTGATCTATCTGAAAATCACAATGAAAAAAAGAGCCTGGACAGTATCTTTAAGGAAATTATAGAGGAAAACTGCCCTGAGATCCTAGAACTAGAGTGTAAAATAGCCTTAGAAAGAATCCACTAATCACCTTCTGAAAGAGATCCCAAATTGAAAATGCCAAGGAATATAGTAGCCAAATTCCAACATTACCAGGTCAAAGAGAAAATACTGCAAGTAGCCAGAAAGAAACAGTTTAAATATCATGGAACCACAATCAAGATTACACAGGACCTTGCAGCTTCTACATGAAAAGACCGTAGGGCATGGAATATGATATTCCACAAGGCAAAGGAGCTTGGATTACAACCAAGGATCACCTACCCAGCAAAAATAAGCATGATCTTTCAGGGGAGGAGAGGGATATTCAGTGAAATAGGGGACTTCCAAACCTTCCTGATAAAAAGACCAGAGCTCAACAGAAAATTTAATCTTCAAATACAAGACTCAAGAGAGACATTAAAAGGTAAATGGGACAGAAAGAAATAACATGTTATTAATAAGGGCAAACTGTTTACATCCCTACAAGGGAAGATGACACTTGTAATGCTTGAGAACTGTATTGTTATTACACCATGCTAAAAGGGTATACATAAAGGGGGTGGGTATAAGTTGACTTTGATGTAATGATTAAAAAAAATCTAATCAAGTGGGTTAAATGGATCCAAGTAAGTGGATTAATCTGATCTAAATAAGAAAATGTACTGAGAGAAAAGGAAAGGAGGAGGCAGACAAGGGTAAATTACATTACAGGAAAAGGCACAAAAACCTATTACAAGGCAAAGAAGGGAGGGAGATTAGCATTGTTTGAACCTTACTCTCATCAGATTTGACTCAAGAAGGGAGTAACATAATCAGTTAGGTACTAATATTGATAGATTTAACCCTTCTCAGTAAACAAGGATCTAAGATATCTCCAAAGGTCCCATGATGGAAAATGCTATCCACATCCAAAGAAAAAATTATGTTTGAATGCAGATCGAAGCATACCATTTGCTATTTTTTTTCTTCTATTGTGTTTTGTTTCCTCTTTCTGGTGGTTCCTCCTATTGGTTCTAATTCTTACAAGATCACTAATGTGAAAATATGTTTAATAGGAATGTATATGTATAGCCTATATCAGATTGTGTGCCATTTTGGGGAGGGAGGTAGGGAGGGGGAGAAAAATTTAAAACTCAAAAGCTTATGGAAGAAATTGTTGATAAATTAAAATAAATTAATTAAAAAAAAGAAAAACCAAAAAAAAATAAAAGAAAGGAGAAACAACATGAAAAAAATAATATTCCCAGTTCTTAACACAGTGCCTAGTGCTTATTGGATTGAATAGTTTAGGTATTATGACTATATTTGTCTCATAAAAGAAGTTTGAATGTTTTCTTTCTCAGTTTTTGAGGATAATTTGTATGGCATGAAAATTATTCTCCAAATATTTGAGGAGTCCACCTACAAATCTGGACCAGTATTTTTTCCCCTTTGGTAATTTCTTTACGGCTTGTGCAATTTCATTTTCTAGGACTGAGTTATTTAAAATCCTAAGATCTTTATTTTAGTTATGAATTAATTTGGATATTTTATATTGCTGTAAATGATCCTACATTTCTTTTAGATTTGTAGTTTTGCCAGCAAATAATTGCGTATAGTAGGTTTTGATCATCTTTTTTGTTCTCACTTGTGATTTTAAGTTGTTCATTTTTTTATTTTGGTAATTTGATTTTTTCTCCTCTTTATTTAGATTATATTGGTTCCAGGTTTATCAACTTTGTAAGTATTTTTTTTAAAAGGTTTTAGTTTTGTTTCTGGTTTTTTTGCTCATTTTTCTCTTTCTTCAATAATTTTTAAGATGTCCCTCTTTGTGCTTATTGTGGATTTTTTTAATTTTAAAAATCGCATATTCAAATCATTGATCTCATTTTTCTATTTTTTTCATATATTTTTCAGATATATAGCTCATAGTCTCCCACCAATTAGTTTACCTTTCTATAGTCTACCAGAGGGCCTCTAAATTTTTGATCCCATATACAAAATAATCCTATAATGGAGAAGATGTAAGTATACACATGGGATCTTAGATTTAGGGTTGTAAGGGGCCTTAGAGGTCGTCAAGTCCAACCACTCATTCTGCAGATGAAGAGACTTACTCTAAGAGAGATAAAGTTATTCGCTCAGGGTCACACCCGGGTTAAGTAATAAGTCCAACACTCTGCTTCCTCATGCTCCCTCTTCATATGGTTTTCCTGCAATACAGAATGTAAGCACCCTGAGAACAAAGACTTTCACTTTGTCATCATTTCTCCAGAGCCTAGTACGGCATCTTGCATAGTTCAGGCACTTAGTAACTGCTGGTTGAATTGAATTGAATTGAATTTCAGGACTTTGCCTAATTTGGTGCCATTATCCAAAACCAGCCATATCTTCCTACACTTCACCCAAGACAACATACAGTTCAACACCTACCCCCTGTTCCCAGTGAGATGTTTTCACTGTCTCCTAAATAAACTGCTTATTCTGGCTGCCATGCTTTTATTTATGATCCCAATCTAGCTCTACTATCTACTCTATTTCCGGCTTATCCATTACTATTCATTCCTTAGAAACCAACTCAAGTCTCATCCCTTCCATTAAGCCTTTTTCTGATTACATGAACCCACACTGATCTCCCCCTTCTCCTATAGTACTTGTAGTCTATGCCATACTTTACAATATAACTTGATATTCTCACATTTGTTTTCAGTTTTGTCTCTCCAACTGGATTGTAAACTCCTCAAGAAACATTTTTTATATGCAATTATTATTTTTTCTTCAAATATTTTTGGAGTAGGGAGTGCAAAGACATGAGATCTAGTCTTTGTTCACAGAGCTTGTAGGAGAGATAAGTACATACCTATCATCTAGTAAGAGAGATAAATACATAAATAACTATGATACAGTCTGATAACTGTAAGATAGGTGCCACATGACTAGGAAGTCAGAATGGGGAGAAATCACTTCCAGTTGGGACACTACTAGCCGGGAGCAATTATAAAATATTTCATTAAGGAAGTGGCATTTTGCTATGTTCAGTTCTCCATGAGGGAATTGCAGGACATAACACCAAAAATGCAGGCTAGAACTACAATGGTAAAGGATCCTGAATGCCAGGTTAAAGAATATGGACTTTAGGGGGCAACTAGGTGGCGCAGTGGATAGAGCACCAGCCCTGGAGTCAGGAGGACCTGAGGTCAAATCTGGTCTTAGACACCTAACAGTTACTAGCTGTGTGACCCTGGGCAAGACACTTAACCCCAATGCCTCATCCAAAAGAAAAAAAAGAATATGGACTTTGGAAGATAATGAGACTCTCAATATTTTCTAGTAGGAGATGAAATGACCAAAGTAGTGCTTTAAGAAGATCAATCTTAGGGGCAGCTAGGTGATGCAGTGGATAGAGCACTGGCCCTGGATTCAGGAGAACTGGAGTTCAAATCTGGCCTCAGACACATAACACTTACTAGCTGTGTGACCCTGGGCAAGTCACTTAACCCCATTGCCTAACCTCCCCCAAAAAAAGAGAGAGAGAGAGAAGATCAATCTTAGAGTAGTATGGAATAAGGGTAAGGATACTAGATTTGAGGTCAAAATCCTGAGGTCAAGATCTGATTCCATCTTTTATACCTTGTGTGACATTGGGTACCTCCCTAACTTTCCTCCATAAAATAGGAATAATATTATACTATATTCCTTATGGAATTGTTATGAGGTTCAAATGGGAGAGTACTTTCAAAGGCATTTTTGTAACCTTAGAGGCTACCTCTGTGCAGACACCAAGGTGGGAGGGGCTCCTACAAGACTTTGCCAAGAGCAAGGCTGAGGGGTAGATACTGTCTTAGTCTCCACGCCCACAACGAAGCCCTGATTCTAAGACATGAATTTCTTGATAGGAGAACATTCTGTGCAAGGTAAAAAAGGAACAAATAGAAACTCCCCACGCCTCCTACTCACATGTGGAATTTCTGGCAGGGAAATGAAACTAGTGATTGCTAAGGAAGAAGCACAGATGTTTAAAAAAAAAAGGCAACCCGATTATATCCTACATTAATAAATGTTATTATTTATTCTTCTGTCATGTTCTTTCCACTAGGTTTAGCTGTAGGTATTAAGAATTGCCCTTAGAATCACACTTGATTTTTTTTTTTACTAAAATATATAGGGCAGTTCATTTTAAAATAGCTCCACTTAATGTGATTTGTAGATGTGCATATTAATAATTTGGTTTTTTG
The DNA here is from genome assembly GCF_900497805.2 of Vombatus ursinus. Taxonomy (NCBI): domain Eukaryota; kingdom Metazoa; phylum Chordata; class Mammalia; order Diprotodontia; family Vombatidae; genus Vombatus; species Vombatus ursinus. The sequence goes on along the minus strand of NW_020954569.1, from coordinate 32,587,596 downwards.
AGATGATTTTTTTCAGCCGTTTCTGGCTATATATATGTAAGGAGCTAAGACCACATATTACAAGGAATTTTAAGGCTTGTTAATATCTTTCCATAGACAAGATAAGGAAAAAAAGTAATCCCAAATAATGTAGTGTCAATTTGGAATTTAAATTCTTGTCTTTTGACCTCTACTCGTTGACCATTTTTAACTATACGGGGCCCCTCCACACAGAAAGCCAATTGGAGGCTGTCTTTGGCCATTTCCCTCCCATCCTGATTAACAAGGATCTCTGTTAAGGAGATGGGGATGGAAGGAGATTATAAGGAAGATGGAAGAGTATGAATAAAAGGAGCTGGGAAGAAAGGAGAGACATCTCTCTGGAATTCTCCAACATCAGCCATCGCTGATCTGTAGAAATTTTCTTCCATGAAAATTCAGTTGATAAACTGTCATACTGCTAAAAATGGCAGGCAAGGACTGAGCTGTCCCCTGACCTAGAACTATTACTTTGATAAATAAACAAGCAAATAAGCATGATGCTTTCTGTCTCTGTCCTGGGCACCCTCTGCGTGCATAGAGATGTATTAAGAACTATGGAGAAATATAACTTGAAGTTGTGAGGCTATGTGGTACATTGGAGAGATCATGTGGAGATACCGCGGGACTTTAAATCAGTAAGATCTGTGTTTAAATCCTACTTCTTACTAGTTCTGTGACCACAGACAAGTCACTTTACCTCGGTTTCTTCATCTGTAAAACGGAATTAGTAAAACCTGTAGGATCTGTCTCACCCTGGTTGTTGTGAGGATTAAATGATATAACCTAGGAAAAGTACTTTGCAAATTTTTAAAACTACATGATTGTCACCTATTATTATGCAAATATGATGTTAAAGAAGATTTTGTCTTCAAAGTAACTCCTAGATACTTATAAATGTGTCTATCATATGTGTTCTTATGTATGTTTGGGTGCCTCAACTGTCAATCAGTAAGCATTTATTAAGTACCTACTACATGCCTAGCACTGCATTAGGGAGACATAGACATAAATGAAATTGTCCCTACCCTTAAGGAGCTTACATTCTACTGGGAGAGATATTCTGTCCCATGACATAAATATAAACACATAACTGTATTGAATGACTTTTCCTATCCCACTCCTCCATATGTGTGAGTATAAAGCCAATATCTGGCCCTGTGTAACTGACACCTATTGGCCCCTTTCTAGAGCAATTAGAGACTCTTCTCTACCTTCTGCATGATAATCTTTCATACACATGCATAGAATATAGAGGTATATGCTGAAGGGGAAAGTGTTAGAGGAGTGAAAGGGGAAACAAGATAGAATTGGTCTGAGAAGGCTTAATGGAAGAAATGGATTTCAAAAAGAGAGCAGCGGATGGAAGGGAAATGGTTTGATGGAGAGAAGTTAGTTAAGTACTGTGGACAGAGAAAATGATTAATGCTGCATGTTATAGTGGATAGTGAGAAGGCCTTGAAGCCAAGAAGAGATGGCTTTAGTTTCTGCCTGGCAGATAGTGGTCATGTAACCCTGGGCAAGTCCTTTAAAGTCTCAGTGATACAAGCATCTCTCTAAGTTACAGAGAAGGTGCTGACCTGCATTAGCAGCACGGGGTCTATTCCCAAATACGTAGGAGAAATAGGAAGGGTTTTGAAGCTAGATTGCCATTTCAAGGTCACAGAATTTTACAAGTAAAAGTGATCTTAGAAATCACCTAGTTTAACCTCCTATCTAATGTAGTGATCTCCTCTAAATCCAGGGGTATGATGGAGTCAACCTGAACCAACTTGAGAGAGCCTGTGGTTAAATTTTCAGTGTGAGCATTCAGACCTTGGAAATCAGCAAATGCTACAAATCAGAGCTTGATTTATTGTTTTGTTGATTATCTAAACATAAGAAAGTGCTGGAGAAAATGTTAATAATGCAGATTAAATTTTAAAAAGTATATTGTGCATACTATTTTTGAGAGCAGATTATTAAACATTTAACAGCATGCTCCTGTCTATATCCCTGACAAATGGTTAGCCAGGTTCTGAGTATGTTTTAAGTTTTAAGCTCACTGTTTTTCGAGGCAGCTAAAACCATTGTTACATAGGTTGAGCATTTAGAGACTTCTTCCTTATTTGGAGCTAAAATTCATCTCCCTGTAACTTCTATCCACTGTTCCTAGTTCTATATTTTAGAACAACACAGAACAAGTCTACTCTCTCTTCCACATTAAAGTCTCTTAATATCTGATAACAGCAATTATATCCCCATTGTGAATCTTCTCTTCTCCAATTTTAACATTCCCTATTTCCTCTTTGTTTCTCATATGACATAATTTCTAGACCTTTTACCATCCCAGTCATCCTCCTTTGAGAGTACTACAATTTGCTAATGTCTGACACAAATTTCCCCTTCCCACATTCACAAACACTTCCTACTTGCTATTAATTGTACCTGAATTCAGACTTTGGGTCCACTGATTTTTTCCTAAGCACTCTCCTCTTCTGTGTAGAGACTATGGAAGCTTAGAACTCTGCCAGTCAGATACACAAACACACATACACACACATACTTATACACACATATACATATACTAATATGCTGATTTTGCTCCATAGGGATGGGCACTTGGCTTTAGGTCCTACAATCTCTCTAGCTATAAAGGTCAGAACTGTCTGCTCCTGCCTGCCAGCTCTCTAGAAACCCAACATGATATTGGCTGTGTGGGTTTCCGTTTTATTTGTGAGGTAGTGTGGCCTAGTAGACAGAATGCTGGACTTTTGGGACTTTGTGGAGACAGAAAATTCAAATTTGATCTTTGATACTTACTACCTCTGTCACTCTAGACAATCACTTTGCCTCTGTGTTCCCCAAGAAACTCCCTATGACATATCTGCCAAGTCATAGATGGGTGACATTTACATTGATAGAATTCTTCATGCTTGAGGCCAGTTACTTCTTAATTTTTAAAATGAAGTAGATAAGTTTGTGAATGTCAACTCATCTTCCTCCTTAATAACCCATTTAATTATCCATTCTAGAATAAAGAATGCATTGGAATAGGGATTAGCAGACTTTAGTTTAAGCATTGGAGTCAATTTATTCATCTACAAAATGAGGTGATTGGACTATGTGATCTGTAAGATTATTCCCAATCTAACTTTCTTTTTTTCCCCACTTAATAGTATTTAGTATTTTATTTTTTCCAATTACATGTAAAGATAGTTTTCAACATTTGCTTTTATAAGATTTTGAGTTCCAAATTTTTTTCTCCCTCTCTCCCTCCCCTACCCTCTTCCCCAAGATGGCAAGCAATCTAATATAGGCTATACATACACAATCATATTAAACTCACTTCCACATTTGTCATGTTGTAACGAAGAATTAAAACCAAGGGGAAAGACCATGAGAAAGAAAAAACAACAACAATAAAAGTGAAAATAGTATGTTTTGATCTGCATTCAGACTCCATAGTTCTTTCTCTGGATATGGATAGCATTTTCCATCGTGGGTCTTTTGGAATTGTTTGAAATCATTGTACTGCAGAGAAGAGCTAAGTCTACCAAAGTTGGTCATTGCACGATGTTCCTGTTACTGTGTACAGTGTTCTCCTGGTTCTACTCACTTCAGTCAGCATCAGTTCATGTAAGTCTTTCCAGGTTTTCTGAAGTCCACCTGCTCATCATTGCTTATAGCACAATAGTATTCCATTACATTCATATACCACAACTTGTTCAGCCATTCCCCAATTGATGGGCATCCCCTCAATTACCAATTCTTCGCCACCACAAAAAGAGCTGCTATAAATATTTTGGTAAATGTGGGTCCCCCAATCTAACTTTCTATGACTTTGCTGTAGATTGATATTAAGGTTATTGGTCTATAGTTTCTAGAATCTACCTCTTCCCCTTTTTGAAAAGTGGGACAATATTAGGCCATTTCCAATGTTCCAGTACTTTTTTTGGTCCTATACTTTCTCCAAGTTTACTGACAGTGGCTCTGACAGCATGCCTATAAATCCAGTCTATAACCAGGGCATAATTAGTTTTCATTTGGAAAATGAACTCATTCAGTTAGTTTTTCTTTTACTGACTGCTTACTTTTCTTACTTGTTCCCTATTAACAATATTTATTCTATTTTTTCTAGTGTGTAGTTTTTTCTCTTTGGTGGAGATGAATAGCCAGGTTTGGCAAGATGGTGAATATGCCATTCTCTTCCATCATGGTTGCCTCCAAATTTCCCTTAGAATGAATCTAGTGAGTGGTAATGGTGGCAGTTATGGTGACTATCCCTCCATACTTTTTTTGCTCAAAAGCAAACAAACATAAAACTTTGAAACAGTTGTATAGATGGAAGTTGAATAAAATGCTAATGTTAGAAAATCGGTTTTTGTTTGGCTAATATAAACACTGCCTTGCCTTTAATCCCAGAGAGATCAGTATGTAGATGATCCATTTTTCTTAGCACTTAATCATTTGAGTTCCCACTGACATGGCATGGTGTGATATCATGGAGTACATGCATCCCTACTCTTTCTTCTACTAGCAAAGCAAGCTCACTGGTGCCGCCTTCATAGTTAGACCTGTCACCATCTCCTCTCTGTTTCCCAGTTTTGTCATTCCCAGGTGGCTATGGGGTAAAGCCAGACAGAGCTTCTTTATTTAGTCACTTTGCCCCCAAAATTACATGTAGCCCTTCTCAGGCTTTTGATTAAAAAAGGACTTACTACTATGTACTACATAGTAGCATATAGAGAAATACAACCATATAGGTACAGTATAGTAAATGTATAACAATTGGCTCTCTGAAAAAAAATGTTTGCATGATATCCTTTTAAGTTTAATCTGCATTATTAACATTTTTCTCCATTGCTTTCTTAAGTCTAGATAACAAAATAGTAAATCAAGCCCTGATTTGTAGCATTTTTCTATTTTGAGGCACAAATAGTTGAATTAACAATTAAACAGTTGGCTCTTCAAAGCCTATCAGAGCTGGCTCCAGCACACCCTTGTATGCAGGGGAATAAATAACCAAGGGAAAATTACATAGTAACTAAAGTAATCTTTTGGTTTATCCTGACAGAAACATTACTCTTAGTTCCATATTCTCTTTCTGATCTTCCTGAGTAAGCCCCTTTTAAAGGTGGTGGTCTTCTCTCTGGTTAGGAGTCCTAGGAATACTTTATCTCCCTTTCCTTAAGGGAAAGCTCCTCCTATACAATCAATTACCTTCCTTTGTAATATCTGCCTATTCTTCCTTTATAAATATCTTGTATCTGTCCCTAGAGTTCTATCAACATTTCACACCTAAGCTACTGCAATACTCTTCTAACTCTTCTCCCTGCTGACTGCTTTTCTTCACTTCAAACAGTTCCTATACATAAATTCCCTAGAACAGGAAGCTAATCCAAAAGTCTTCCTCCTTCATTTAGTCTCACTGTTAACAGCCCAGATCTCCAGGTGTGATTGTAGATATAAAAATAAGACCCATTCTGGCTCAGGCAAAATTATTTAATTTATTCCTCAGAGGATTTTCTAAATTGGTATTTTCTATATGAAGCATTCTACAGAGGTCATCTTGGACTCTTTCCCCACAAAAGAGCATTAAAAATAAGAGCAAGTTCCAAGGTGATCTTTACTTTAGAAATATTTTCAAATATACTGGATACTTTTGCAAACAGGATACTCCTTATGAGGCTTTGTAAGGGAAGGGAAGGAAACAAACATTTATATTTCACCTAATATGTGCCAAGCAATGTGCTAAGTGCTTTTACAAATAGTATCTCATTTGGTCCTTACAATAACCCTGAGAGTTAGGTGTATTATTTCCTTTTTATAGTTGAGAAAACTGAAGCAAACAGAGGTTAAGTGACTTCGAACTCACATCCTCCTGACTCCAGGTCCAGTGCTCTATCCATTGCACCAGCAGCTGCCTGGAAGGTTGTGTGGCCTCTAGTTCAGGCCTATAGTTTCACAGATAGTCCTTAGCTGGAATTCCTGTATAATAGTCCAAGGCCCCACTTTATCTATTTTGGAAATACAGTATTTCAGATTGGCTGTGCTGTAAGGCTAGGTCCTCAACACTACACCAAGGAATGACTACTATAGTAATGGTTTCACCAGAATTCTGTGGAGCTGAATTCTGTGGGTCCTTTAAAACACTGATCTTTATCCATTGTTGACATCATCTGTGCTATACTTGTGGAATATCCTTATTAATGCAACACCAGACAGTCAGATTGTTGAGGTCTAGGGGTGCAAAAGGCAGAAGACATGGGTCCTGCCTCAGAAGAATTCTACTCAAGCCTTCTTTCAGTCATAGACAAGGTTTATTAAAACATGGGTTGGAGTGGGTGAGATTTTAAGAATCCACACTATTTGCCAGACTCATAAGGAATCTGAGCATTTGTGACACCTGTATTGACAAGTAGGTCAGACTCTTAAGAAATCTGAGTGATTTAATGGGGGGCAGGATGGACCTTATATACAGTACAGCTGTGGAAAGAATCTAGGACAGGCCAGGTAGTCTGGAGTGACTGACAGGTAACAGAGAAAGGGTATCCCAGGTGAAAGCCAGGGACCTGGGCCACATGGAAGGGGTGTAGATGGAATCAAGGAGTGGTGATCTAGGGTGGGGCCAGGTGCAGACAATGAGGGCTGGGCTGGGCTAGAGGTAACAGATAATTGGAGATTGGGGCTGGGTCAAAGCCACAATGCAAGGACAGTTGAAAGGATTATACTGAGATGAGCCTCAGGTGAATGTCAGGGCTATGTGGGAGAGTTCAGGGGAAGTTGGAGGGTGGGGGGGAGGGTTTCCAGGGGCTATACCCCATCAAGATTAATGAACTGCCAATGGGATTCCTCATTGATGAAATTTAATATTTGAATGTAACCAGCAGAACAGCAGTAATATATATATGATGAGCACTAATCATATTGCTAATCTGTTTGGTTTTGCCTACCCACTACATGGGGCAGCTAGGTGGCATACTGCATAGAGCGCTGGGCTTGGAGTCAGAAAGACTCATTTTCCTGAGCTCAAATCTAGCCTCAGACACTTACTACCTGTGTAACCTTGGGCAAGTCACTTAACCCTGTTTGCCTCAGCTCCTCAACTATAAAATGAGCTAGAGAAGGAAATGGCAAACCACTCCAATAAGACATGACTAAAACAACTGGGCAACAATCTAATACATTTGTAACGGGACTGGTCGATAAGCCTAGTCACTATGAGCATAGGCAGAATGCCGCTGATGTAATTCTCCATGTAGACAAACTAGGCAGCTTGCTTCTGGAAAAATCATTACAGTATGTAACGGAAGTTTGTTGGGAGGAATTTTCAAAGGAAGGGGAAGGATATTTCAATTAGGGGAAATCATCCTAGGTATGGAAAACATTATGAGCAATGATGAGGTATCGGGAATGTGCATGGTATGCTTGGGAGGCAATGCGTAGACCTGTGTGGTTGGAATATAGTAAAACAGATTTTGTAGCAGAATAGTAGAAGCTAAGATTGGAGAAGTAAACATAAATCCCATTGTAGAGAACTTTGAAAAGCTAAGAAATTTGGAATTTATCTTGTAGGCAGTGGGGAGGAAGTAAAGTTTTTCTGTGGGGAGATGATGATGTATGAAATTGTATTTCAAGATTAATCTGGAAGCCACTACTAGAGTCCTATTCCTAATTTCAGTGTGGAGTTTATCCTGGTTTCTCCAAGCCTATATCAGCATAGTCCAAGCTCTGGTAAGTCTTAAGTAGCAGCCTATGTGTCTATTGTCAAAGGGCCAGCCTAACTAAGTGTGGAAAGGCTTATTACCATAGGGATAATTGTCAGATACTTTATGGCCATGGAAACCCATGAAAACCATCTACTAAGGCATGGAAAGGGTTGTGATCTGTACCCACAACAGTGAAATTATGGATCCTTGAAGTGCTGAAATAAAAAATCTGGAAGCAGTGTGTATGTAGGATTTATTGGAGTGGAGAATGGGAAGACTAAAGGCAGAGATGCTAGTTAAGAGACTATTACAATAGTCCAAATGTAGAGTGGTGGAGTGATGATGGTAGAGTGATGGAGAGGAATATAAGAGACAAATGTAAGAGATACGATATAGGAAAAATGGACACTGAGTAATTGATTGCATAGGGAGGGTGGGGAAGGAGAAGAGAAAGAGGGAAGAATCAAAGGTGAGCTCATTGTTAAAAGTCTGGGTAATAAGAATCCCCCATTAATAGAAGTGGGAAGTACATAGGGGATATATTAGTTTTATGGAAAAGATGACATTTAATCATGTTGAATTTGAGGCGACATCCAAAAAAGATGTCCAGTAGGCATTTGGGGATTTGATACTGAATTTAGCAGAGATATTGGGACTGCAGACATATGTAGATTATAGGTCCATGGACTTTATTTCCCACAGTGCTTGGGATCAAGGCAGCCTTACTTACTGGGGAAAATTGGGGAGAAATTCTCTAGACTACATTTCCCGGAAGGCTGTTTATGTATCAATTACATGGTGACATCAGATGAGATGAATGGGTCAGGAGGTTCTGCAGTAGGGAAAGTTTTAAAAATGGGGCTTCAATACCCATAAGGGGGAAATAAGCTAGAAAGGATGAAGAGCTGTGGTAGAGAAGAGACCACATCTGGTGGCATCAACCACAACATCCTGGACCCAGGCATCTATGATGATGACCACTGAATTGAAGCCAGAGCTGTCAGTTGTTTTTTCAGCTTGCCCTAAGAAAGATTTAGAAAAGCAGACCATAGCCCACACTAAGAATCTACACCCAGACATGTGAGTTCTAAAGCATAAGTTTTACGCCCTCTCGGTATGCAGGGAAATTGGAAGTACTGAGGAATTTGATTAAGACTATCTTAGAGGTTAGACGATTCTTGACCCTTTTGTATGAGTAGAGAATGTATTTGCTATTTGATTCACTTCCTTGTTACTGACATTGCTTCATGGCTTAATTAAATACTTTACTTAGTAAATTTTGAGTCTCTTGTATAACTAATGGAGCATATGGGCTGTTCAGGGAAAATTAGAACCTCTGGTGTTAGGGTTGTGCTACAGTTATGTGTAGATTTGGGAGTCAGCCTCTTAGAAGTGGTAGTTGAAATCATTAGAGCTTGCTGAGTTTTCTGAAGTGGAGACTGTAGGAGATTAACAGTGGGCAGAGGGAGGATCTTGGAATCTATCTATATCATGTGGGTGGAAGCTGTGAAGAAGGCTTCCAAGGAGCTCTTCTTTCCGCTAGAGAATCTAGTATTACCCTGGGCACACATTAGGTGCCCAGTATATATTTGTTGAATTGATATTTTTAAAATGGTTTATTCTGAACTTAATAAATACAAAATAAGATGAACATTTTCATATAGAAAGTAGAACAGAAAAAGAGGATTATACATGATGCTACAAATATGTATGCAGTATAGCTTGCTCTTTTAAAAGATGTAATAAATTGAACATGTTATTTTTAAAGTTGCATTGTGTGCTGACCTTCCTTCTGTTCTCTTCTGTGTATTTTAAAAACTGTTCCAAAGACCCTCTTTTCTTAATTTAAAAAATGTTTTTAGTTATTCCATCACTACCTCCCCTTCCCCCTCCCATTAAGGGGGGGGGGGAGATACCATTGTAGCTAGTATGCATAATCAATCAAAACAACATCCCTACATTGGCCATGTCTAAAAATTTGTGTTTCATTTTGCATCTTGAGTCCATCATCCCTGTCAGGAGGTAAATAGTATTCTTTATTCTTTACTATCAGTCCTCTGGAATCATGGTGGGTTGTTACATTGATTAGAATGATTATCTTTGGGGCAGCTAGGTGGTGCAATGGATAGAGCACCGGCCCTGGAGTCAGGAGGACCTGAATTCAAATGTGATCTCATTTGACACTTACTAGCTGTGTGACCCTGGGCAAGTCACTTAACCCCATTGCCTAACAAAATGCAAAAAAAAAAGAATGATTATCTTTTATTTTTTCCCCTCTTATTTATAATATTGTTGTTATTGTATATATTGTTCTCTTTCTTCACTCTTCACAACTATACATAAGTCTTCCCAGGTTTGTCAGACACTATCCCTTTCATCATTTCTCAAAGCACAACGATATTCCATTATATATCCATACCATAACTTTTTCTATCACTCATTTATTGATGGGTACTACCTTAGAACTGCTATATGGATCCTTTCCTTTTTTCCTTCTTTCTTTTATCTCTTTGGAGTATAGATCTAGATTGAATTGAATATAAATTGGTGAGTTGTGTGTGCTTCTAGCGAGGTAGCTAGATGGCTCAGTGGATAAGAGCACTGGGCTTGGATTCAAATCCAGCCTCAGACACTTACTAGCTATGTTTTTAAAAATGGGGCTTCAACACCCATAAGGGGGAAATAAGCTAGAAAGGATGAAGAGCTGTGGTAGAGAAGAGACCACATGTGGTGGCATCAACCACAACATCCTGGACCCAGGCATCTATGATGATGACCACTGAATTGAAGCCAGAGCTGTCAGTTGTTTTTTCAGCTTGCCCTAAGAAAGATTTAGAAAAGCAGACCATAGCCCACACTAAGAATCTGTACCCGGACATGTGAGTTCTAAAGCATAAGTTTTACGCCCTCTGGACAAAGCACTTAACCTCTGTTTGCCTTAATCCAGTAGAAAAGGAAATTCAAACCACTCCAGTATTTTTGCCAAGAAAATCCCACAGACAGTATGGTCCACAGGATCACAAATATAACTAAACAACAACAGTACCCTTCTTTTTACTCATACCTAACTCAAATCCTAGAAGAATTGAACCTTTTCAATTCAACTCTGTCCCTAGGACACATTTTATTCTCCCTCTGTGATTTGCCTGGCTACTCTCTACACCTGGAGTACTTACTTATCTCCTTTCCCCTGTCTAAATTCTACCCATCATTCAAGGCTCAGATCAAATTCTAGCTCCTTTGTGAAACTTCCCCTGATTACTTACCTCTCTCCTACTTATCTAGGCTACCTCTGAATTTCCATAGCACTTCCTGTCTATACCTTATATTGTTAGCTACCCTTTTGTGTGTATGTGGTTTACTGCTCCAACTAACTTAGAAGTTTCTTGAGTTGAGGGACCATATTTCATTTTTTTTATCCCTTCACAGCACTTTATACATAATCATCCCTTAACAAATATTTGTTGATTGATTTAGCCTCACAGATAAATAAAGAAGGGCTTCAATTTTGAATCTTTGTAGGCAGGAGTAAGAAGTTTCAAAGAAGAGATTTTATCTGAGTCTACATGGCACTAAAACATTGGTGCAGATTGGTAAGGGGTGATTTTTGAGACAGATGCCAGTGCTGTGAATACAGGCATGAGTCACTGTGGTGTGGGAGTAAGGGGAGGAGGTAATCTGTAATTAAAACATGCATATTGAGAAGTTTATTCGTATATTTGGTTCTTCTAGTAATGATGGTGCCAGATTAAGAGAGCAAAGAATAGAAAGGCAAATTTGAGTTCATGGAACTTTTGAAGGAACTTTTTATCATTGAAAATTTTAGGCATAAAATCCCAGCCTATCATTCTGACAGGGACATTTGCCAACTTCACCCCCTCCAACCCTTCAATAAAATAGCTATGTTTTCTGTGGATCTGTGAGAGTGGATCAATACTGTTGTATTTATGAAAATGGAACCAAATTATATTAATAATTATGGGATAACTCACATTTATATGATCCTTACTATGTGCCAGGCACTGTGCTAAGCACTTTATAATTATTATCTCATTTGATATTAATAATAACCCTGGGAGGTAGGTGTTTCTGTAACTTTAATTTTTGGAACTTTAAATTGCACTGTAGTCAATGAGGTAAGGGAGTTGATATAGTTAATGTAGACATTTGTATTTAGAAAGAGTAGATGAGTTACATTAGGCTATTGAGTCAGTATTGAACAAGTGAACTCTACTGCAATAACCAAGCTGTGAATATAAACCTTTACCACTTCCCCTTCTAAGGTGAGTACCAAGTTTCTCCTGGGTAATGAGTAAGTCGGGACTCTGTAGCTGACCTTTATTTGCCCAGTTATCTCTCTAGTTCTGAGCAGGTCCTAGTTCTTTCCAAGTTGAGCAGAGCTCTAACGCTGCCTTTCTCCCCCTGGCTTCCTCACCCCTCAAAGGTATTACTCTTTGAGATTCCTAAATACAGGAAAGCCCCATTTCCCAGATAGGATATGATCGCTAGAGGAAGTATGTTGATAGCCACTCTTAGAACCCTTGGTTAGCATTGTAGATTTAGAGCTGGAAGGGACCTCAGAGGCCATCTAATCCAACCCCCTCCATTTTATGGTTCAGATAAATGAAATTACCTTCCCAAGGTCACTCGGTGTGTATGAGTCAGGATTTGAACCCAAGTTCTCTGACTTCAAATCCAGGGCTCTTTCCAAAACACCATATAAATTGATACACTTTATTTCCGGTGTCTATTGCTACAAAGTAAAATCCTCAGCCAGAGAATGAGAGTTTCTATGGATGGGATGCCTCTCTAATTCCATTCCCAAGCAAGGTTCATATTATAAGCAGGAAGAGTAGACAGCTATCTTTCCAAGATGATCTCAGAGAATCCCTGACTTCAAATATCAGACCTAGAGTCAGTCATCCTACCACTATTAACTTCATTCCTCTGGAGTCAAATGCTTTTTGGTTTTTTAAGAGAAGGACTAAAGCCTTAACACTGTCTAAGAGCAAAATTTAAGGGAAGGGAGTCATGTAAATGGTTGGTAGAAGAAAAATCTATGGCAAGAGGTAGGAGAGAAGAGAGGTCAAAGAATAATTTTAACTGTTTCAGAGTTTAGACCTGACACAGGCATAACCAGATAGGTGAGGGGGAATCACTTTATCTAGCTAGACTCAGGTAGCCGCCTCTACAACTTGGAGAACAACTGTGGCAGAGTAGCCTCAAGAAAATAAGGAGGAGAGAAGTAAAGCAGAGGTGATAAGGGAGAAGGGAAAACAGAAGAAGGTGAAGGAGAGAAGGGAAATGGGAGGGGGGAGGAAAAAGGAGGAAAGGAAGAAAAGGAAGTTAAATCACATTGCACTTCACCTTCCATCTTTTTTTCCTTCATTTTAGACCACCTGGGAATGGGGGGAAGTGGGGTAGAGACAGCTTAGGACTGTTTCTTTATCTCTCCTCCTACTCCCAATCAGTTTCTTGATACTATTCTCTAGTGTCTTACTACGAGGCAACCAGGCTTCCTGGTTAGACCAAGTGATTGCCTCCCCCTCCCCAAATTTTTTGACTCCTCTTTCATAATCCTCCTCAAAGAAAACGTATACATATTTTGATTAGAAGCAGAATCAGGAGAATCTCAGGGTCGGTGAAATGAGCCAAGAACAAAGGACAACAACGGCTGGTGTAAACAAAGCTATGAGAGTCACCAAGCCAAAGGTTTAGGCTTTGACAGACTTTCTTTCATTATGCAATTTATGCTAGTTTGGGAGAGTGATTTGAAAATGAATCTGGAGGTTCACTAAATACAGATTTGGAAGAATCATTGTTGGCACGAAAGTCAGGAACTTTGTAGCTTCTCTTCAAAGTAACTCTAGCTCCTTCTCTTTCTGACAGAGTTGGCCTTTCAAAGCCCCTCCAGCATTTAGTGAGCTCTCAAGTTTCATTACTTGGTATCACCAGCAGTATGAGCATAGCAGCCATCTGAAATATGAAATTCATCCAACACAATGGGAAACTATTAACATTCAGAATCTCAGACCCTGCATTTACTTTTCCTCTTCTGCTACGAAATCCATTTAATATAGAGAAGGGATCACATCACATTAATGCTCTACCTCCTCTCGCTAGATTTTTAAAACTTTTATTCAATTACAGCCAAAGGATTTGAATACATAAGTAGAAAGAGTCAAGTCCAAGTCTCAGAACAGCTGGTTAGCAAGGAACCTAGAGAATTAAATCAATTCCATTTCATTCCATTCCAAGAAAACATTTATTAAATGCCTATTGGTGATACAAAGGTAAAAGTTAAATAATTTCTGCCCTCAAGAAACTTATATTTTACTATATTCTTACATAGGATGTTGAACTAGGAGTTCTTGTAATCATTTCAACTTGATGACCTTATGGGGTAAGACTTTCCTAGGAACTTCGATCCTTTTTTTTTTTTAATAAAGGACTAGACCATTAGTGAAGATATAACCTAGGCAAGGATAGTACTAGACAATACTACTCAAAGGGATGTGTGGTCTTACTGATGTGGGTACACTTTTCCGCTATGCAGGCCCATGCATTTCTGCCCATGCTTTGTGTCTCTAGTCTATGTCTTCCCTTAAAATTTGCAGTAGTGGTCCATCCAATGTGATTGAGGCTTAGATAAGTAAAAACAAGGTAAAAACAATCAGGGAAAGCTCCACTGAGGAGGTGGCACCTGAGCTAAAGCTTTTGAAGCAAGATAAGTAGTCTGAATGTCATTCTTAAGAGATATACCATGGAGGGAGATAGAATGTTGAGTTCAGGGGTTAGCTAAAGGTCCAGTTTAGCTGGAACACAGAAAATTCAAATGGAACAAAGGTGAAATAGGTCTGGAGGGATAGATTTGAACCAGATTGTAGAGTGTCCCAAGTGCCATCGTGAGGAATTTATATTTTGTTTTAGAGACAGAAGGAAGTGATCAAAGGGTTTTGAGCAAAGGAGTATATATGGTCACATTTGTGCCTTATGGAGACTATTTTGGAAGTTATGTGTGGAAGAAAGATTAGAGAGGAGAGAAGCTAAGACCAGAGAGACCAATTAGGAGGCCCATGAAAATTAATGAGAGTCTAAAGCAAGATGTTAGATGTGTGAATGGAAAAAAAGGAGATATTGTAGAGATGTTGTGAAAGTAGGGTCAATAAGATTTATCAACTGACTAGCTATAAGGGTAGAGTATGGGGAGGGGAGAGTCAAATATGACTCAGGTTTATAAACCTGTATGATGGTGAGAACGATAGTACCCTCAATAGAAATAGGAAAGTTTGGTGAGGGTTGAGTTAGGAGAAAGATAATCAGTCTTGTTTTAGATATACTGAGTTTGAGATGCCAGTGCAATGAAATAGGATCATAAATTTAGAGCTGCAAGGGATATTAGGGACTGTCTATTCCAACACTTTCATTCTACGGATAAGGAAACTGAAGAACGAAGAGGTTAAATGAATCATCCCAAGGTTATACAGCTATATGTCTCTGAAGTGGGATTTGAATTTTGGTCTTTCAGAGTCTAAGTCCATTGTCCTCTCCACTATACTGTGGGTGATGAGGTTCGTTAGGCAGTAGGAAATACAGAACTGGAATTCTAGGAGAGATATTTAGGGCTGTATATGTTAATTTGTGTCATCTGTGGAGAGATGATGCTTGGATATATGGGAACTGATAAGATCATGGAAAGAAGAGGTATATAGAAAGAAGAGGTCCACGGACAGAATTCTGGGGGACACCCACAGTTGTTAGGGAACTGTTGTGAGATGAAGAATTTGGTTTTATTTTGTAATTTTTTTTTATTTTAAATTTAAATACAAAATAAGAAAAGAAAAAAGAAACAAATACTAAAACCAAAATAAAAAAAAGCATTGCCATAGCAGAACAAGAGAAAGGATTCAAAATATATAGCAACAAATTTCCATTTCAAGAAAGCCTATTTGATAAATATTATAGATTGTGTTGAGAGCTGTCCATCTTTTCTTTGTTTTCTTGTAAGTTTTCTTGTGTTCTCTTCTGTGCACTTCTTACTTTGTTCTTTTTTCCCCTTCCTACTTCCCACCCAGACTACAATTAAGTGCAAATATATATATATACATATATATACACATATGCATATATACACATATACACACAAAGACATATATATATACATATTCATACACATACCCATATATATATACACTTACATACATATACTTAGATATCTATAATCATAACTCATATATAGACATATACATTCATATGACCTATAAGACCATACTATACTTATTCGTCCTCTCTTTCTTTGAGAGTAGATAACCTCTTCTTTCATAAGTCAAGATGAAGAATTTGTAAGGGAATCTGAGAAGCAGCAGTAAGACAGGTAGGAGGAGAACTAGGATAAAGACAAGGGAGGAGAAAGCATCCAGAAAAAAGAAGAGGTCAGTGGTGTCAAGCTGCAGACAGGTCAAGAAGGTTGAAAATTGACAGAAAAAGGCCATTAGATTTAGCAGTCTGGATGCATACACTAGAGTATTCACTTCAGTGAATTCCAAGAGTCTGATCGTTTTTGGAAAGACTTCCTATGTGAGATCTGAGGCTTCATTTAAGGGCCCTTACTTTTTCTTTTTGTCTGAGGCAGGTACGTGGTATAGTGGGATAGAGTACTAGACTTGAAGTCAAGAAGACCTCAGATACTTATCAGTTGTGTGACCCTGGGCAAAAACACTTAACCTTTTTGTGCCTTAGTTTTCTCACCTGTAAAATGAGAAGATTGGATTTGACCTCTAGGGTCCCTCGTAGTTCTAGATCTAAGATCTATTCTTTCCACTAGAAATAGGGATAAAATATCTCTAAAATTACATTAGTTGATAGAAAATATTGTCATATTTTCAAAATGTCCATCTATATGTGACTTTTCAGGAACAAATCTGTGACCTAAAATGAGATATATTATTACTCAAGCAGCTACTTACAGAGCCATCTTGAGACTTGTCATATGAACTATACTGGCTTCCATCATGAGCAGTGACAGATACTGCAAATGAGTTGGACTTGGAATCAGGACACAATGAAGGGTTTCAGTCTTTACTTTGAGGGTTTTTTGAGCAGATTGCTTACCTGCTCGGAGTCTAAATTTGCTTATGTGCAAAATGAAAGCACTTTGAAGGTAAGACTTTTGTTTTTTGTCGTTGTATCCCTAGCTCTTAGTATAGTGCCTTATATTTAGTAAGTGCTTAATAAATGCTTATTGAATTGATAAACCTTGCACTACCTTCTTCAAGGGCTTTTGGAGGATAATCATTTGTAAATCTGAAAGTACCATAGAAATATGAGTTATTATTATGGGCCCAGGCTGAAATCCTAAGCTTAAGGAAGGCTTCAGATTGCATTACTAATCCCTGGGACACATCCAGTTCCTTTTCCAACACACTCTGAATTTGGCTAGATCCAAATATTGGACACTGAGAGGCAAATACTCAAAATAAGGAATGCTTCACGGGGGCAAAGGCTGTACAATTAATTTTTCTTGCATAGATAATACCATTATCTTCTTTTAATGCATCCCTGAAGTTGGCAGTTTTACAGGAATGATGGTGGGAATATGCCAAGTTTATGTTAAACGTAAGCTCAAAATAAAAGTTATCTTCCAAACAAAGAACAATTGAAGGGGCAGGCTTGTTTAACAGGTAATAAAGATAGGAGTAGTGAAAAGCATGAACAGTCTATGATTCTAAGGATAAAGAATTATCATACTTTGGCTTGGTAGTGGAGTAAAGATACCTGGCATTGAGTCCTGACCTTCCCACTAATTATCTATATGACTTTGGGAAAGTTTCTTAACCTTGTTGAGGTTCAGATTCTTCATTTATAAAATAGAAACCATCATCTCTATTGTGCTGCTTCTCCAGGGTTGTATAGTACTTATTTGTGCAGAGGAAGAGAGCAGCTAGCGGGGAGAGGGGAAGATGTCTCCCAGGACCCAACTGATGGTGGGACCATGTGGGTTGAAGCTGGGAGGAGCTCACTTAAGCTGTACAGCATACCCTATCTCCTTCTCTTCTCCTAAAATGTTAGCATCCTGGGGTAAAGCTCTTCTTTGCTCAACCTAAATTCTTGCTCAATGAGGCTGAAACCAAATGGCGGAAATAAGTTGCTTTGTAGAACGTAAAGTGCTATATAAATGTCAACTAATGTCTAAGAAAAACTGTGTGGTACAATGGGAAGGATATTCACAAAACCTGCAGTCAGAAAACCTGGCAAAAATGTTCAGCTCTATCACAGAAGTGTACTAGCTGAGTGGTTCTGGTTGAGTGACTAAAGCTCCCTAAACCTTAGTTTTCTCAACATTGGTTTTTTTGTGACCTCACCTCCAGAATGCCTCCATTATCTCAAAGAGTGTCATGAAATTCTCAAAACATTTTTAATTCACTGTATTTTTTTTTTAAATCACTTTAAGTGGCCAAAGGATATTAACAAGTTCTCATAAAAAGAATTGACAATTATTAACAACCATATGAAAGAATTCACCAAATTACTAATGTTAAGAAACATGCAAATCAAAACAACCCTCAGTTTTCATTTCATACACGACAGATTAGCAAAAAGGACAAAAGGTGGGAATAAACACAGTTGGAGTCGTTGTGAAAGTTGGTCTAATCATTCTGGAAGGTAATTTGGAATTCTGCTAACTAAAGTGACTAAAATTTCCATACCAGTTGACCCAGAGATTCCATTGCTGAGCATATACCCCAAGGATGTCAAAGACAGAAAGAAAAATCCCATACATACTAAAATACTGAGGACAGCACTTTTTGGTTCTAGTCTCATTGAGTATTACTCCCTTTCTTGCACTCTGTGATACAGCCCAATTATAGTTCTGTTTCTCACTCTAGACACTCCACTCTTCCTGCCCCTCTCCTCCCCTCCGCCCACTCCCCCATTCCCTCCACCCCACCTTTGTACTATCTCCCATGTCTATAATGCATTTCCACCTTATCTCAACCTTATAGCATCCCTTTCTTCCTTTAAGACAAAGCTCAAGCACCATTGTATGCATGAAACCTTTCCTGATCCTCCCAAATACTGGTGTCCTCCTTTCCAAACTACCTTCTTGTCCAGACTCTATTCCTTTCTCCCTGGACTTTTACCTACTATATCACAGAGCCTCTGTGGGTGCTCTGCCTAAAGGAATGTAAATTTTGATCTCTGAAACCTTGGGAAATATCTTGGGGTTTATGGGCTACATTTCTTTTTATTTTTAATTTTTAAAATGAAAAAAAATATTTCTTTTTAGTTTTCAACATTCACTTCCATAAGATTTTGAGTTCCAAATTTTCTCCTCATCTCTCCCCTCCCCATGCCCCAAGACAGCATACAATTTGATACAGGTTCCACATATAAATTCATATTGAACCTATTTTCACATTAGTCATGTTGTAAAGAAGAATTAGAACCAATGGGAGAAACCACGAGAAAGAAGAAACCAAAAAAAGAGAGAGAGAGCAAATAATATGCTTTGATCTGCATTTAGACTCCATAGTTCTTTTTCTGGATGTGGACAGCATTTTCCATCAAGAGTCCTTTGGATTTGTCTTGGATCCCCATGGCTATGAAGAGATGAATCTATCAAAGTTAGTCCTCACACATTGTGGCTGTTACTGTGTTACTCTCCTGGTTCTGCTCACTTCACTCAGCATCAGTCCATACAAATCTTTTCAGGTTTTTCTGAAGTCTGCCTGCTCATCATTTCTAGTATTCCATTACATTCATATACCACAACTTGATCATCTATTCCCCAACTGATGGGCATCCCCTCAATTTCTAATTCTTTGCCACCACAAAAAGAGCTGCTATAAATATTTTTATACATGTGGATCCTTTTCCCATTTGTATGATCTCTTTGGGATATAGCCCTAGAAGTGTTATTGCTGGGTCAAAGGGTATGGACATTTTTATAGCCCTTTGGGCATAGTTTCAAATTACTCTCCAAAATGGTTGGATCATTTCACAGCTCCACCAACAATGCATTAGTGTTCCAATTTTCACACATCTTCTCCAGCATTTCTAATTTTCCTGTTTTGTCATTTTAGCCAATCTAATAGGTGTGATGTGGTATTTCAGAATTGTTTTGATTTGCATTTATCTAATCAATACTGATTTAGAGCATTTTTTCATATGACTATAGATGGCTTTAATTTCTTCCTCTGAAAACTGCCTGTTCATATCCTTTGACCATTTATCAATTGAAGAATGACTTGTATTCTTATAAATTTGACTCAGTTCTGTATATATTTTAGAATTGAGGCCTTTATCAGAGACACTGGTTGTAAAAATTCTTTCCTAGTTTTCTGCTTCCCTCCTAATCTTTGTTTGTACAAAAACTTTTCAATGTAATGTAATCAAAATTATCCATTTTGATCTCAAAATGTTCTTAGCTCTTGTTCAGTTAGATTTTTTTAAAAAAAATATTAATTTATTTTGATTTATCAACAATCACTTCCACAAGCTTTTGAGTTTTAAATTTTTCTCCTCCTCCCTCCTCCCTCCCTCTCCAAGATTACATACAATCTGATGTATGCTATACATATACATTCCTATTAAACATATTTTCACATTAGTGATGTTGTAAGGAAGAATTAGAACCAATAGGAGCAACTACCAGAAAGAGGAAACAAAACACAACAAAAGAAAAAAAATAACAAATTGTATGCTTCAATCTGCATTCAAACTCCATAGTTCTTTCTTCTTTGTGGATAGTATTTTCCATCATGAGACCTTCGGAGATGTCTTAGATCCTTGTATTGCTGAGAAGGGCTAAGTCTATCAATATTAGTCATGACACAATGTGGCTGTTACTGTGTACAACATTCTCCTAGTTCTGCTCACTTCACTCAGCATCAGTCCATACAAGTCTTTCCAGGTTTTTCTGAAGTCTGCCTGCTCATCATTTCTTATGGAACATTAGTATTTCATTACATTCATATACCACAACTCGTTCAGCCATTCCCTAATTGATGGGCATCCCCTCAATTTCCAATTCTTTGCCACCATAGAAAGAGATGCTACAAATATTTTTGTACATGTGGGTCCTTTACCCATTTCTATTATCTCTTTGGGATACAGTCCTAGAAGTGCTATTGCTGGGTCAAATGTTGTGCACAATTTTATAGCTCTTTGGGCATAGTTCCAAATTGTTCTCCAAAATGGTTGCATCAGACAGCTAGGTGGCACAGCGGATACAACTCCAGCCTTGGAGTCAGGAGGATCTGAGTTCAAATCTGGCCTCAGGCACATAACACTCACTAGCTGTCTGACTCTGGGCAAGTCACTTAACCCTGATTGTCTCAACAAAACAAAAGAAAATGGTTAGGATAGAGCACTGGTCCTGGAGTCAGGAGGACCTGAGTTCAAATCCGGCCTCAGACCAAAACCCTTAATACTTACTAGCTGTGTGACCCTGGGCAAGTCACTTAACCCCAATTGCCAAAAAAAAAATGGTTAGATCAGTTCACAACTCCACCAACAATGCATTAGTGTTCCAATTTTCCCACATCTCCAACATTCATCATTTTCCTGTTTTGTCATGTTGGCCAATTTGATAGGTATGACGTGGTACCTCAGAATTGTTTTGATTTGCATTTCTCTAATCAATAGTAATTTAGAGCATTTTTCCATATGACTATAGATGGCTTTAATTTCTTCATCTGAGAACTACCTGTTCATATCCTTTGACCATTTATCAATTGGGGAATGACTTGTATTCTTGTAAATTTGACTTAATTCTCTGTATATTTTAGAAATGAGGCCCTTATCAGAGACACTGGTTATAAAAATTCTTTCCCAGTTTTCTACTTCTCTCCTAATCTTGGTTGCATTGGCTTTGTTTGTACAAAAACTTTTCAATGTAATGTAATCGAAATGATCCATTTTACATTTCATAATGTTCCCTATCTCCTGTTTAGTCATTAATTCTTCTATTCTCCATAAATCAGACAGGCAAACTATTCCTTGCTCTCCCAGTTTGCTTATGGTATCAGTCTTTATATCTAAATCATGAACCCATTTTGACTTTATTTTGGTATATGGCGTGAGATTTTGGTCTATGCCTCATACTCCTTTCCAGTTTTCCCAGCAGTTTTTGTCAAATAGTGAGTTCTTATCCCGATTTTTTTTTCTTAAGGACCATGCCTTAAACCCAAATCACTCTCACTCTCATTGATTGCCCAACAAGAGGTCCCAGGCCAAGCCCAACTTGGTCATTGTTTGGACCCTGATTGGCTCAGAGTGAAAGTAGATAGCAATTGTTTCTGTTTTGGCCAGAAACCCTGAGGGTCTTCTCCTTCCAGATCTATATTTTTTTTTAGACTAGGTAAAAAAGGCCATTCTCTGCCTCATTTCTTACCTAGCCTTAATCAACTGTTGCCACTGGACCTAGATGGCTCTGGAAGAGAAAGTGAGGCTGGTAACTTTGCATAGCTCTACCTCATGTAAATCCCATTCACTTGCTTGCCACAGCACCACCTTCCTGAAGTCATGGTGGTCTTTGGGAACAAAGGACAAACAACAACAACAACAACCTCACTCTGGAAGTTCACTCCATCCTCTCCCATCCAAGACTCCTTTCTCTGATTGGCTGATTCCTCTCCAAAACTCCATTTTAAGGAAACTGCTCTGGGCAGCTATGTTGTCCTTCCTCTCCAGGGTCTACTCTGAACACTACAGACTTTCTCTATGATGTTCCCTCCCCTCCCCAACATCTTTTCAGCTTCCTTTTATGTGTTGTCTAACCCCATTAGAATGTAAGCTTCTTGAGATCTGGGACTATCTTTCTGCTTATATTAGTGTTCTTGGCCCTGTGCCTGGTACTTAGTAAGTACTTAATAAACGTTTATTGACTTTGATTTGGCTCTGTATGTACAATAACCAAGATAGTGTAAATGGATAGTGAGTGCTATGAAATTTAAATGATCAACTTTAGCAACAAAGAAGAGACAAGGAAGCACCTCCCCCACCTTCTCGGCAGAGATAGGGCACTGTGAGTATGGAACACTAGATGTGATGTTAGACTTTTTCTGATGAGTTGGTTAGTTTTGCCTTACTGTGTTTTTCCCTTTATTCTTAAATTCTTTGTTATAAGAGACAGTTATCTGGGAGGGGGAGGTAAGAGGGATGGACACAGTGGGAAATACAGGTGATATAAAAGCAAAAGATATAAATAAATAAATACATTTTAAAATTCACTTTAATGTCACTAGGCAGGAGAAGCACTTGCCCTTTGAGCCCCTGCTTCTTATCCTGACAGGTTGATGGCCCAGCTCTTACTAGATAGAAAACGTTAGTTGATCAGAAAAACAAAATCTAAGCTAGGAGGAATGTTCATCTCTAAATTATTTCTTGCAGGAGGGGAACCTCTAGGAAGAAAGTAGAAACTAGATGATCGTGGAATATTAGAAATAGTGTAGGGAAAAGATTAGAGGAAAAAATTTTAAATTGAAAAACACACGTAGCCCCTTCATTAGGGATCATAATAGGGCAGCAAGAGGTTTATTTAACTGGAATTAACTTGGGGAGAAAACCCAATAATACATATTTTTAGAAGCTTCACCAGTCACCAATTAGGCAATGCCAATTTCCTGATGGTCTCTATATATGTTATATAGTTAACATACAATCCTGAGGGGCTTGGGGGCAGGTGAAGCCATCCCTGAGCTGTGTCTACTAGCAGAATATCCCAGTATACACCAGCCCAATATTCTAATGCCCAGATCCAAACCAATCCAACAAACATTAATCGCCTACTATGTGTCAGGCACTGTGTAAAACACTAGTGATACAATTAATAAAAACATAGTCTCTGCCTTCAATAAACTTATGATCTAAAGGGGGAAACAGAACACAAAAGGAGGTAGGAAAGCGGGGGTGATGGGGAGACAGGACATTGGGGGTATCTAGTTCTGCAGAGTTGAAATCAGACAGGGCAGCAGATGCAAAGTGGAATAATCTGAGAATCCAGTTTCTGCCCTTTATAAGGAAAAGTATTGTGTATTTTGGTACTCTGCTCTCCAGCCCTCCAAACAGAGGAGAGAAGAGGCTGAGGGAAGAGGTATCAATCAAGGCTGGAGTTAGCAGCATGGTGGTGAGTTTAAAGGTGGTGAGCCCAGATGGCAGGCAGCAATAAGCATTTATTAAGCACTTACCATGTATCAGTTACTGTTGTAAGCACTGGGGATAGAAAGACAGTATCTGCCCTCAAAGACTTTATATTCAAGGGGGGAAGACAGTACATGAAAGAGAGATTAAGGAGGGGTTGGATAGAGTAAACCAGCACAGGGAAATGGTGAAGTCAGTACATGAAAACACTAATAATTTTGTAATTTTTCTTCATTTAACTCATTCCCTTCCCTTATATATATGCCCAAAGGGTAATATTTGGTTGTGTAAAAATGTTATACATCTTGATTGTTGTTGTTTAGTTGTGTCTGACTCTTCATGAGCCCATGGAGCATAGCATGCCAATACTGTCCATAGGGTTTTCTTGGCAGATACCAGAGTGGTTTGCCATTTCCTTCTTCAGTGGATTATAGCAAATAGAGGTTAAGTGATTTGACCAGGGTCACATAACTACTAAGTGTCTGAGGCCAGATTTGAACTCGGGTTTTCCTGACTCCAGGCCTAGTGCTCCATCCACTGAGCCACCTAACTGCCTCATGGAGCTTGATAATCTCAGGCAAATACACCATTTCCCATAAAAACAACTTTTTTAAAACAGAAAACTCATGACTGTCTTGATGGAACATTTTCAAAACATCTAAATTCCTGCCCTCTCATGTTTTAAGTAGGCATGAGTTGGACTCAATCAGTTTATTTCATTGAATTTTGTAATTTTCAGATGTTGCTGATAGTCCCTGAATGAATGCAGGTTAATCAGAATAACTGGGTTTCATTCCTAGCTTTGTCAATTAATAGTTATGTGGTTCTGGGTAAATTATATCACCTTTCTGACTCTATTGCCCACTCTGAAGAAATGAGGATAATACTACAGTTTACTAGTTAAATTACAGATTATTGTGAGAAGAGCTTTTTGTAAATCCTAAATTTCTATGTAAAAGTTATTGTTAATATTTTAAATTCAACAATATTTACTGCATTAACTCATTTCGGTAGATATTATATTGACAGATTCTAACCTAATTTAAAAATGCAAGTGCTTGATTTTAGTGTTCTAAAACCCCACTTTCTGGAAACTATGCGAATCTGCTGTTGAGGGGAGGGAGACTGAGATTTAGCCATTTACTCTACCCCATCTCCCAAATAAAATTACAGAGTGCATTTCAGGCGGCATCGAAAATCTGGATCGCCTGAGCTCTCATAACTCAGCCATTTTTGTTCCCAACATGATGATAGCATTCTTAAATATGCACACTATTTGCAGCAAGTCTTAAATTCCTATTTTCTATCAAGCTGTATAGCAAAATAATTTAACAGAAAATCCTTATGTAAGGGAAACTTAGATGAAAAATTTCGGTCATTTTTGAATGATCACAGGTCATTCAAAGAGATTTAAAGCAATATGAAAGAAAAGACATAAAAAGTTATCTAAAAAGGACTTTGCAAAAACAACTGAAAGGAAAAAATAACTTTGAGGACATAAAATCTTAACCAGTCTGGAATGATTGGTTATTTGCTGTTCCTCTCACATGACAACCCATCCCCTAACTCCATACCTTCTCACTGATTCTATTCTACACCTAGAATGTTCTCACTTCTCACTTCTACCTCCTGGCTTCCGACTTAGCTCAAATTTTACTTTCTACAGGAAGTCTACATGGGTCCCCACTGCTGCTTGTGCCTTTCCTATGAGATTACCTTCCATCTACTCTCCATATATCTTATATCTACTTATTTATATATGGTCTTCCCTGTCAGAAGAATGTAAGCTCATGGAGGGTAGGGACAATTATTTTATTTTTCTTTGTATCCAAACTGATTAACACAGTATGTGGTACAGAGTAAGTGTTTAACTAATACTTGTTGACTGACTGATGTGAACAAAGACAAAAGGTTGCTGTAATTTTTTAAAAAGTAATGCATTATTACTATATTTCTGATTGATCTTTATGAATTCCTTTCAATAACTGAATTGTAAAAGGACTGCAGCATCCCTTGTAGAGACTTTATTGTACATAAAAGGCTCTGTAAAACAGCTATTAGATTAAAATTTATAGCTGGACCTGGAATGAGGAACATCTGAGTTAAAATCTAACTTCAGACATTTACTAGCTGTATGACCTTGGGAAAGTGACTTAACCTCTCTTTGCCTCAGTTTCCTCAAATGTAAAATGAAGATAATAATAACACCTACCTCCCAGAGTTACTGTAAGGATCAAATGAGATAATTGTGAAAAGCTTTTAGCATATTGCCTGGCACATAGTAGGTGCTACCTAAATGTTAGCTATTATTACTATTTATTTAATGGAACATCTATAGGAGAATATGGGTAAGAATTACACAGGGTGAGAAGGTGTAGTTGGGCTGATTTCTGCATGGAGGAAATATACATGTGAAGTATTGAGGGTCCAGACAAAGTATGGTTGTTTGCTTTTGCACCATTAGTGTATCAAAAAAAGATGAATTAGTCAGTGTCTAAAGGAAGCCAGGCATTCCTCTATGCAAACTGTGAACAATACAGGTTCTCAGATGAGAAAATGGAATTAAAAGGAATATATGGAGAAAGATCTTGGCATGGCACACAAAGAATTGGTTTCCAACTCAGGAAGATGTGGGTCCAAGTCATGGCTCAGACCCAGACTGGCTATGGGACCCTGAGTGTCTGCCTCTCATAGTCTTTTAGAAGAGCCTGAGCTGGGTTCTAGTCCCCCTTCTGACACATACTGACTGTGTGCGCCAGTACAAGTCAAATAACCTCTCAGTATCCTAGTCAACTCTCTTAGACCATAAGGAGCAAAAGAGGCAGGTGTTGATTTGCAAGGGTAGAGTACCCCGCTTTGGTGTTCTCAGCGTCTTTCTTCATTGAATATCTTTCTCCTGCTAAGACTAAGCAATGTCTTTTTTGTTAACTGTTAAATGTATCAAATATCAAACTTAAACCACCAGGAGACTAACTTGAGTCAGGTCCAGGACAGAACAGAGGCAACAGAAGTATATGGAAACTTAGGTTAAACAACAACAACAGTAATAGCATCAGCAACAATATTAGAGGTGAGATTTGAACCCAAGGTTCTCTGATTCCAGATACTAGGATACTATACTGGGATTCTCTTCCCAAAAGGGATGCTTCATACATTTGGCTTTTGGAATTTTTTTTTTTTAAATCTGGTATCTGAAAGTTTATATAACTTTCACCATTTAAAGAAATCTGATTAAAAACAGAATAATTGTGTCTGGGTGTTTTCCTCTATTTATTTTTATGAATCCAGATATAAAACTATTATTAGTGTCAGAAATAGCATTAAAAATGGAATGCAAAATGAAATGAATGGGACCTGTTTGTATTTCATTTCAAAGCTCTTACTGAAAATAAACTGAAAACTATAATTCAGCATTAGACAGAATAGTGCTTTAGAAATTAATAAAACTCCTATATTACTCATAATCAGTATATAAATATATCTGAATAAGCAAATATTTCCATCTATCTATATGTGTGAATCTATCTAATCTGTATGTGTGGGTATACACACACATGCACACACACACATATGGGCTAGAAAGTCTTAGCAGGTATATAACAGGTATATATGTGTGTATATGTACCTATTTATCTATATACACATACCAGCAGCATGTGTATATATACATACATATATACCAACATATATATGTGTGATATGTGTTACACATATATAAAATATAACAAGAACCCAGAAAGTTGCCTTGAAAGCTTCTGGGTTAATTACCAGGACCTGAAGTCTAGAGGAAGATTAATGTCTAGCAGGTATGTAACAGGCATATATATATGTGAGTATCTATGTACATGGTATATGGCATACATATACATATATACACACATACCATATACCAGTCTATGTACATATACATATATCCACATAGACATGTGTATATCTATATATAAGTATACTAATCCATACATGTATATGGGCATATCTCTACAACCTAGATAGGTAGATAGATACATAGATAGATAGACAGACAGATATATAGATAGATAGATACTCACACATATATGCCTGTTACATACCTGCTAGACATTAATCTTCCCATAGACTTCAGGTTCTGGTAATTAATCCAGAAGCTTTCAGAGCAATTTTCTGGGTTCTCACTATATTCATCTTTTAAAGACTGGTCAAACAAGCAGGTAAACAAGTTAACAAAGACAAGCAGTTTAACAAACAGGAGCTGAAGGTGTTGTTAAAATTTAAATTATTTGTCTGTCAAGTACGATTTTATTCTGTGGCCAGGAGAAAATCTAGCCCTGCATAACCCTGACAGCTGCATGTTCCTTAGTAAATAAATCTCTTTCAGCATGTGTCCCTGATGTCAACACGCTAAGCTAGCACATGTCATCCCGAGATGATGATCAGATTACCCCTCCCCCCCAGTTTTCTATTTCCTTTCCCCTCTTGAATTATGACTCTCTCCTAATACTTTCTTCAATCAGACTTGGAGTTCCGAGTTCAATTATTATCTTTGCTTAAAATATTCCCTGTCAAAGACTGTGATTTAGATAGTTTATATAATCATTTTACTTACTGAATGGAAAACACTAAATTTCATATTGTGAAGGAGCAGGGTGCCAAGAAGTATTGTCTAATTGATCTCCCCAGAAAATTGGGACCCAAAGAATCTGTTGAAGACAAAGTGCTGGAGAGCATTAGGAGCAAATGTCAAAATTAGAACAAAAAAGTCAGTGGGCCTGCCCCGGAAAATATCCTATCACAGTTTATACCAGGAGAGTGTCCTCTTTTTCTGTCAATGGCAGCACCATACTTCCAGTCACCTAGGTTGGCAACCTCAGTATAATCCTCATTTCCTTAATCTCACTCATCCCACATATCTAATTAGTCAATTGCCAATTGTTTATTTCTCCACAATATCTCTCACACTCATCCCATTTCTTGCACTCAGCCATCATCCTAGTTCAGGTTCTCATTATCTCTGTTCTGTACTAAAGCAATAGCCTAGTCTCCCTGCCTCAAATCCCTCCCTACTTCAATCCATCCTCCACATAGCTTAGAAAATGATTCGTCCAAGTGACCATATCATCCCCCACTTCTCAACAAGCTTCAGTGGCTCCCTATTACCCCTAGTTCCATTATAAACTCTTTTATTTGGCATTTAAAGTTCTTCATACCCTGTTTTCATCCAATCTTTCCACCTTTATTCCATATTACTCTTTTCCATGGAATCTACAGTCTAGCCATTCTACTTTCTTTTCTGGAGGCAAGTGGGCTTAAGTGACTTGCCCAGGGTCACATAGCTACCAAGTGTCAGAGGCTGGATTTGAACTCAGGTCCACCTGATTCCAGGGCTGTGTTCTATCCACTATGCCACCTAGCTGCCCCCATTCTGACTTTCTTGTACCCCATGTCCCATCTCTTTGCCTTAAATTGTCTTTCTCTTTCCTTACTGTGCTTCTTATAGTCCCTAGTTTTCTTCAAGATTCAGTTCAAGTAACACTTTCTGCATCAGGCCTTTCCTGGTCTTATAACTGCAAGTGCTGTCCCCTATCCCCAAAAAGACTGTACCTGCTTTTCATGTATTTTGCATGTGCCACCTCCACACCATTTGGCAAGGGACTCTGTTCCTGTGACTGAGCTCTGAAAAGTGATTGAACTTCATCTTGCCAAAAACCAGGCCTCCATGCCATTTCTCTGACATTTCCACCCCATATCACTATGGCCATACCATCCTCACCCATTTATTTGTTGTCTTCTCCATTTAGAATGTAAGCTCCTTGAGGGCAGAAATGATCTTGTTTGTTTGATTTGTATCCCCAGTCCTTAAGTAAGACTTAATAAATGCTCTGTTGGTCTGTCTGTCTCTTATCCATGAACACATTAAATGCTCTTGTTAAAATGTAAGGTCTTGAGGAGTGGGATTGTTTCTCTTTTGTCTTCATGTCCTTAGTACCCACCACAATGCCTGGGAGGTAGAGCATAATAAATACTTTTTTTCCCCCACTAAGTTCTTGTTGCTTGATTATGGACATAGTAGCAATTTTGAATGACTCTTGGTACATTGGAAAATACGCTAGATTTAATCAGATTTTGGTTATGAGATTATGTAATGGAGAACCTGCTCTGTTTAGCTCTAGAACTCCTGCCCTAGGGTTTCCTGTTTCTGACTGGTGAGTGTCTGATGTGATTCTTTATATCTAGGCTTGCCTGCAGCCATACTTCACTTTACTACCTCTTCCTCTCAGCCTACATCTTTCTTCTTGTCTTTCCTCACCCTGATTCTTTTGGTTCTGGAACCATAATCAAGTCAATACTATTAGGAAAAGTGTAGCAATCTACTCTCCCAATAGCGACACTCACTGCTCCAGAAACTTTGCAAACACCTCTCCAAGGCATCATTCCAACACAACTCTCTCAGTAGAATGTAAACTCTTTGAGGTCAGGGACTGACTTTACTTTTTTATTTGTATCCCTAGCATTTTAACACTTGGTACTTTAATACATGGTAAGAGGTTAATAAATACTTTTACCATTCATTCATTCATTCTTTCATCTATGCATAGATTTGGGACAATTTACTTGACTTCACCAGGCCTTAATTTCCTTGTCTATAAACTAAGGGGGCTGCACCTTGCACTTTGAAGTTCCTTCCAACTTTAAATCTATGAGCCGTTTTTTTTCCTCCTTGGGGAGGCTGAGGTTAGGCTGTAGTCTCCACTCTGTCTTCATCCAGATCTTTGCAGTAGAAAACTCACCAAATAAAAATGATTTACTCACCAGTCTTCTCTCCTGTTTTCTCTTCTGTCCCACCATCTAACATTGTACCTGGCAGTTACTTTCACTCCCTTTCCCCTAGACTCTATTTCTGAAGGGTTGTATTCTCTTCCCCTTTCCATTTCTTCATGCTCCTTTTTGCAATTAGGTTGCTACTCTCTTCTCATCCTCGAAGACAAGGGGAGGAAGGGCATTTCTTGGCAACGTTGCTACCACTTGGCACAAGCCTAGAGAGTACACATCTTTTGGCTATCTCCTTCCTTTACCCTCCTCCTGCCTCTGAGAACCAACCACTCTGTATTTGATTTTGTTCATCTTCTGACTCTTTTGCTTTCCATCTTGTAGGCTTGCTCGAACCATACACACAAGGCAGCCCCAAAGGGTTAATAATTTAGAGGACTGCCAGCTTTGAAGAGAGTTTGTTTACCGACCAGCATGCTCATTTACCATCTAGCAGAGTAACGGGGATTTACAGTAGACTATTTAAGGCTGATCTGTGGTATTTTCCTCTTCCCATTCCCAATCCTCCTCCTTTTTTTCTTCATGTGCTTTTAGTGATTACATGATCTTAAAAGAGGAAGAGGACAGAAGGTGAGTGAGTGCATTCTGGAAGATACGGGCTGTTGTCATGGCTCCGAGATCCCAGGGGTGGAGAGAAAATGGACTCAGAGTATCTGATTAGGGGAAAGAAAGTACCTACCGAGACTTTTATTTATTTATTTATTTTTTCAAACGGTCCTAGGGAGAATTGTATTGTATCAGAGGCAGGACCCGAGGGGAACAGACATTTGACACTGGAAAACCAAGTCGCTTTTTGCTTAACTTTAGATGTGGGAGGGGGTGTGCCTTCTTTAGACTTAGGATCACAGAGAAGACTGCAGTTATTTACTTCTGCTTTCTTTCTCCCCGCTGGGAACTCGCCTAAGGATTCCCGAAGTGCGAAAGCTGGAGCTGGCACCCTTAGCGCATCCTCCCAGACCAGGTGCTAGCTCCCGGCTCTCACCGCCAGAAGTGGGTGGGGCGGGCCGTAACCCCAGCCTTGGCCGCGGGGAGCCCCACCTGTTTCTTTTTCAACCTCAGACAGGGGCTCCCTTCTGGGCCACACCTCCCTTTTGTCGGAGAAGTTAATCCCCGGAGATTTCTAGAAGGGGGAGGAGGGGAAAGAGCTGAAGGCGGCGGGTCAGTAGAACAGCCTAAGACAGCCTTCTGCACAGAACGCACATCTTGGTGAGTGAATTCCCGTGGCCTGCGCTGTACGCGGGGCTGCCCCGGCACCCGCCCCCTGCCTCTGCCTGCTCTTGGAAACCCCCAGCCGCTCCTCCAGAGCCCGGCTGGGACTTGGCGTTTGCAGCTTCGTACTTTTCTTAGCCAAGTGAAAAAAGATAGTCTTTGATTTCCGGCAAGGCGGAGGCTGCAGGGAGAATCTGCTCTATTTTAAAATGTATTTTTCGGGGGTGGGGGAGAGCAGTGAGTGGAAGTGGGAGAAACCGCTTCCCCAGATACACGCCCGCCTTGGTCCTTGAGCCTCAGGGGACCGCAAACCGGGGCAGTGCAGCGTGGGGCGCCCGACTCGCGTGGAGAGTTCCCGGGGCTAGGAGAGGTGGGAGAGCGCGCGAGGAGCCTCCGCAGCTCGCCGCATCCCGGAAAGGGGCTGCTCTCCCCTATCTTCTCCTCACCCCCCCGTCCGCCCCCGCTGGACTCTCGGGCTCCCTCGCACCCAGCCCACTCCGCCCGAGGCTGAGCGGGGCGGGGCGCCAGCATGGGGTTGCTGTCGGGAGACTGCCAGGAAGGAGGCGGCAGCGGCCGCGGCAACGGGGAGCAGCCGGCTAGCCCGGGCTGCGTCGCGGAGGAGGAGTCCTTCCCGGCCCTGAGAGCCGGAGAGAAGGAGGATGAGGGGGCGGAAGAAGACTACGAGGAGTATGTGGACTTTTCCCTCCTGCCTGATGCTCGCAGCATTGCCTCGGATGACTCCTTCTACCCGTCTGATGGGGACGGCGGCTGGCTGGAGCAGGGCGAGCCCGAGTCCTGGGGCTGCTCGGAGGTGGAGGACTACGCGGACGAGGGGGCCGTCCCGGAGGCGGTGTCCCTTTTCCGTGCCGCCAGCACCAACAACGTGGGGCTGCTGAGAGCGCTTATCCGCCGGGGACCTAGGGCTGAGGAGGTGCAGGAGACGGACCGCAACAGCCGGGTAAGAGCGAGGGAAACGGGTGTCCGTGTCCCTGTCCTTGTGTGTTTGTGTGTGACAGTACCCACAGCACAACACCGAGCCCCCGCCGTCGGATTACTCTCTACACTCTTCTTTTCCTTCCACCTGCCCGGCTCACCTTGCCTCTCTGCTTGCCCTCTCGCTGCCCTGTCCCTCCTTCGCCTGCCTCCAGCCAATCACAGCAGCTTCATCCCGCAACATGGACTTCCCACTCGACATCCTCTACTCGCTAGTCGGACAGCGGGCCCCTAGCGAGGGATTTCCCCTTGCCCCAAGCCGTCCACACTACTCCTTCCTGCCTCCTTGGGCCGCCAAACACATTCTCTGCTCATCCTTTTCTCGAGAGCTGCAAATAAAGTCCATTTTTAGCACTGTTTGCCCTAGCACATCCCAACCCAGTTTACAAGTTTCTTCCACACTGCTTCTACAGGTTCGAAAGCCTTGGTCCCTCATGCACTCAGCCTCACTTCAGACCTACTTATTTCATACCCAGCAGAGAAAGTGTCATACCCAATTTCTGCTGTAGAGAGAGCCCTTCCAGTGCCCCATCCTAAAATTAAACCTGTGTTCCATTACCAGTGCCTTAGGAAGTATAATTGCATATTTCCAATTTAACCCTCCTCCTACCAACCAAGAAGAGTGGGAATTAGCTTCCTGCTGTTATTATACCAGTAACATCTAAAGACCTACACAAAATCCATTTAGCTTCACATTTAGGGGCAGAGGAATAGAGTGAAAATCGATCAATCTGCAACATTTATGTGCTTGATATGTGGCAGGTCTCCTCTCAAGGAGCTTACATTCTAATAGGGATATAACATAAATAAATAAATAACATATAAAAAACATACAAGGTTACCTCAGAGAGGAAAGAGGACTCAGACCTACGTGAAAGATATGAGCCTAATAATTATGTCCTTAACCTCATAGAACCTCAGTTACCTCATCTGTAAAACAATCAAAAGATGTGATGTATGTAAGAGGCTTCACTAACTTTAAAATGTTCTGCTAATGCCAGTACCATTAATTTATTCTGCAATTGAAGTAATATTTCATAGCTAAGTTTACCCAGTCCAGTACTCTCATATTTGTTTCTGTATGCAAGCATTTTTTTTCCTCAGAAATTTTCAGTCCTTCTTCCTCTTTTCAAGTCCCTCATATACACTGATAAAGCCTGCAGTCTGGGATAAAAATTTCCACATTCAGCTCTCTTCATTTTTCAGCTTTATAATTAAGGTACTTTTCCTTCTTTCCTTAAACTATTTATTTGAATTGCTTTCTTAACCATCTGGTTTTGCAATAAGGCAAGAGGAATACTCTTTTCCAATCATTCAGTCAGTCTGAATTTTTACTGAGGTACTGTGAGGTACCTGTGATAGCCTACAGGCTAGGAGAGAACTAAGAATTGTGCCCTTAATGATCCATTTGGGGGAGAAAATACTAAAGTGAAATCTTTGTTGAACAATAAAAGACAATATATAAAATTAAGTGCTAAATTATGTTCTTTATAAATGTCTGAGGAGTTACTTTCAGAGAAGAATGATCAAAGAGGTTTGATAGACATGGTTGGCTTCCTGGACTTCAAGTGAGATGAGCTTGTTGGGTAATAGAATCACATTAGGGCTTTTATTAGGGATTATTTGTTATCATAATTTGTAGTTGGTAGACTACTTTAAGTATTGTCATAAGAAGTAATCCTTATAATATTGATAGTCTCATAGGTTTGGCTAATATTGCTGTTCTCAATTTAGAGAAGGGAAATCTCTCCAGTGAGCACTTCATTACTTTAGTTCTGCAATTTCAGTATTTGAGACGTTGATGTTTGAGCCCTAGTTACTCCTTCACTTTAGATACCCCTTGCTGGTGATAGTTAGTGTCTTATGTATTTAGCCTGAGCTTGTGAGGTGAGAGTTTCCTGAGACTTATTTAAGATAATGGCTCTCCACAAATTTATACTTTCCTACAAAGATATACCTAGTTTCTACACTTAAAAACAGAAAATCACAGAATTTTACAGTTGGAAGTAACCTCAGTGGTCTTCTGTTCCAACCCATACTTGAAAGGCATATTGTTATTCAGTCATGTTCCATGAACCACATAGATACTGGAGTTGTTAAGGTTTGGGGGTAATGGTATCCTGAAATAGCCACACTTGGGTCCTGCCCAAATGAGTTCGATCCACGCCTTTTTTCAGCCAAAGACAAGGTTTATTAGAACATTGATTGGGGGTGGTTGAGATTTCAAGAATCCTCCATATTGGCCAGACTCTTGTATCGCCAATGCAAGCAGGCCAGATTGAAACTGAGCAATTTAATGGCAGCCAAGATGGGTCTTATATACAGAAAGACTGTGGGAGGGATCTAGGAGTGGCCGAGTAGTCTGGGGTGACTGAGGTAACAGA
This sequence comes from Vombatus ursinus, assembly GCF_900497805.2. Lineage (NCBI taxonomy): Eukaryota > Metazoa > Chordata > Mammalia > Diprotodontia > Vombatidae > Vombatus > Vombatus ursinus. The sequence goes on along the minus strand of NW_020954569.1, from coordinate 32,552,354 downwards.
GGGCCTGGGAACACCAGGGTCCTGGACCACATGGCCAAGGGAGACTGGACTCTAGATAGGATCTAGTAGTACAATTGTAGAGTGGGGCCAGGTGCAGACATTAAAAGGCCAGCTAATTAACTGGGAAGGGTCCATATTTCAGGCATACAAATGCCAGAGACTTGACCTTGAGAGAAAAGGAGGAAAAGGAGAAGACTTGAGGAAAAGGAGAAGACTCTAGGAAAAGTTGGGCTGGGGGGGGTGGGGGGGAGGGAGAAGCTTTCCCAGGGCCTATACCCCATCAGAGTATCTCCAGTGGATTAAGACAAACAGAGGTTAAGTGACTTGCCCAGGGTCACACAGCTAGTAGGTATCTGAGGCTGGATTTGAATTCAATTCTTCTTGACTCCAGGCCCAGCATTCTATCCATTGAGCCACCTAGCTGCCTCTGCAGGGATATACAAGTGGTCATCCAGCTTCTGCTTGAAGACCTTTCCAAAGAGGCTGGTCTAGCGGAGTTAGGAAATTCTGCTTCTGATATTTAACTAGCTATGTGATTCCAGGCAAGTCTTACCCTCTCTGTGCCTCAATATCCTCATCTCTAAAATGAAGAGGTTGGCTTAAATGACCTCTGAGGTCCCTTCCATCTTTAAATCTATACTATTTCACTTCATCTCTCTAATTGTTACTTTTTCCTGGCATTTTCCTCTTTGCAACTTCCATTTGCAATAGAAGCATTGTGCTAAACTCTGGGTATACAAATATTAAACTAAGACATTATTGCCCTCAAGGAGCTTACATTGTAAAGGAGGAAACTTCATCACTCTCGAAGGGGGGTCCTAGAGGAGCTCATTGTTGTGGAAAGTTATTGGGTGGGTGGTGGCTGTTAGTGAGGAAAGATTGGGAAGGGAGCAAAGCACTGCCTGTGACTGGGGCTTTCCTGAAATAGTGCTCCAGGAGAGGCAGTCACCAATCCCAGTGAGTTGGACTGCCCTTTAAATTTTTGAATATAGCTATCTTATTCCCTATGGGCCTTAAGTAGGTAGCTAACCTTTCCCAGTTCCATCAGCTGATCCTTATATGAAAGGACTCAAAAGCCTTTCACCCTAGTTGCTGTCCTCTGAACCCTCAATGACTTTTCAGCATCCTTCTCAAGTGTGGTTCTCAAAAATGAACAGGATGCTCCTGATATGGACTGACCAGGACACAGCACCTGGAGACTCTTTTCCATCTTATTCTTGTAAGTTGTGCTTTTCAGTGTAGCCCAAAGTCACATTAGCTTTTTGGCTGCCACAGCACAAATCTGACTCATTTTGTGTTTGATTTCAATCAAACCCATGAGATCTTTTTCAGACAAACTGCTGTTCTAATTATATGCCCACCCCCTATCATATGTGTGTGAAGTTGATTTTTTTCTGAACCCAAGTTTAAGACATTTATTCCTGTTGAATTTCATTTCAGTAGATTCAGCCAGTTTTGTATCTTGTGAACAACTTTTTAGGAGACTGTCACCCAGTGTAGTGTGTTCACTGTCCTTATTAGTTTTTTTGTCAGCTGTAAATTCACTATAAAAATTAAATTGCACAGGTCAAGCAGAGATTCCTGGGACATTCCACTGAGACCTGCTTACTTGACATTGAATTATTAATGTCTCCTATTTGAGTCTTGTCATTCAAGCAGTTCAACATCCATTTAATTATAATTATCATTTAGTACATAACTTCATCTTTTCCCCAAATAATAGTAAAAGACACTTTGTCCACTACATCTAAAGCATTTTCTTTATCTACCAAAAAAAGGAAATAAGACTAGGCTGGCATCAATCGACAAATATTTTTATAAAGCATCTGTTATGTGCCAAAACTTTATACTGGGAGGTAGAGATATAGAGACAAAAATGGAACAGTGCATGCCTTCATGGACCTTGTATTTTACACATATATACATATATACATATAATACACATATGCATAAGCCAAGTGAATATAAGATAATTTTGGGGGGAAGGCACTAGCAGTTGTGGGGTGTCGGATTGTTCTCTTGTGTGGAGTGACAGTTAAGCTTAGTTTGAAGGAATCTAGGGATGTGTGTGGTGTGTGTGTGTGTGTGTGTGTGTGTGTGTGTGTGTGTGTGTGTGTG
>NW_020954569.1:32483381-32550226 GCF_900497805.2 Vombatus ursinus | reverse complement strand
GTGTGTGTGTGTGTGTGTGTGTGTGTGTGTGTGTGTGTGTGTGTGTGTGTGTAGGGGAATGAAAGAGGCCCGATGGCTGGACTGTACGACTGTAGAAAGCTTGAAACAAGGTTGTGATGGAGTTTAAATGCCAAACAGAGAGGGGTTTGTATATTATCCTTGAGGTGAAAGGCAACCACTTAAGGCTTGTTAACTAGAGGAGTGATGTGGTCAGAGCTATGATTTGGTAGTACCATTTTGTAAGCTCTATGTAGGACGGATTCAAGAGGGGAGATAATTGAGGCAGGGAGACCAGTTGGAAAGCTGTTACAATAGTCCACCTGGGAAGATTAGACCTGAACTAGAGTGGTAACTAATTGAGTAGAAAAAATGGTATGGAAGCAAGAAGTGTTGAGGAAGTAAAATCAGTAACTTGGCTACTGAATAGTTATGATTGGGGAGAGTGAGGAGCCAAGAATGACTTCATGGTTTTGAAACTTGGTGACTGGATGGATGGATCCAGGATTTCTATCCTGGATAGAAATAAGGACATTGGGAAGAAGATTGGGTTGTTTTTTTTTGGGGGGGGGGTCCAAAATTCTGTTTTGGACATGTGGAGTTTGAGATTCATAGGAAACATCCAGTAGGCAGTTGGTAATTCAGGCCTGGAGCTCAGAAGAGAACCATACCTAGACACGTAGATAGCTCTGAGAATCATTTGCACCGAGATGGTAATTATATCCCATTGTCAGGTGAACAAGCATTTATTAATTTCTTAATATGAACCAGGTGTTGTGTAAGGCTCCAGGGATATTAATATTATAAGCAAGAAGAAAGACAGCTCCTGCCCTCAAGGAACTTACAGTCTCAGTAGGAAAGATGGCCCTTCAGCATGAGCTGCAAGAGGGAGAAGGGGCAGGCAGGGTGGTAAAAGTGCAGAGAATGGACTATGCTGGAACCTCACCAATAGGAGAAGGTGGCAGCAGAGGTCAAGGAAGAAGGCAGCAGAGTCATGGTGGTGAGATATTGAGAATGGAGGATGGCTGGGCTGAGCCCTTCTTCAGAATATAAGTTCTAAACTTACCAATGGGAGAAGGGAGCTACAATGGTGGAGATGATCATAGAGTGTACAAGAAGAGAAGGTGGCCCAGGAAGGACCCTTGGAGTATATCCATAGTTATGGGTTAGGACATGGATAATGATTTAGCAGAAGAGACTGAGGAATGATTAGACAGGTAGGAAAAGAACCAAAAGCTTGGAGGAATAAGAATATTTGGAAATATTTTGGAAAAATTTGTCTAACCCTGGAACTTCTCAGTGTCTGAGGCCTTCTCATCTTACAGTATACCTCCCCCAGCAGTCCCCTCCTCCCATTAATGAATTCTTTCTGGGGCCTACAATTTGGGGAAAGATACTGGTCAACTCTGCTTCATTCTCCTCCTGGCTGTCCTTCTGATTCTAAGGACTTGGGCTCCCTCCTTCCCCTTTTTTAAGGATTTGGGCCCCCATCCCACCCCCCTTTTCATCTCTTTTGTGTTGTTTTCTACTAGAACAGGGCAATGACTGTTTTTGTTAATATTCGTTTCCCCAGCATTTAGCATAGCACCTGGCACATTGTAAGCACTTAATAAAAAAAGCTGTTTACTTGCCTGTCTTCCTGCAGAGAGATGGAGAAAGGTTGAGGATTCAGAAGAGGTTATTGGGTTTGGCAACTGGTAATTTTGGAACCAGCGGTTTCAGTTAAGTGAAGTCAGAGGCCAGATTTCCAGTGGTTTAGAAGTGAGTGCTGAGAGAGGAAGTAGATGATAGCTTTAGAAGATAATGCTACAGTTAAGTGAGGATTTTTTAAGCTTGGGGGAGACCTGGGTATATTTTTGGGGCAATGAGAAGGAGGCAGTAGATTTAAAATGAAAGATAGAGGGGCATGGTTGTGGGGACAGTTTTCTGGAGGAATTAGATGGGATGGGATCAAAGTTATAACTAGAAGGTTTGGCAAGGAGAATGACCACTTCTTCATCTGATATTGGTTCAAAGAAGAGAATGGGAAATGAGGTCAAAGGGTTTTGATAATGTAGATTAAAGAAGAGAGAACTCTTTGTATATAACCTATTTTCAATATAAAGAATGAGGCAAGGACTCCATCTGAGAGGGTTGTTTGTGATTAGTCATTCAATAAATATTTTTTGTGTGTCTTCACTGCTAGGAGTTGGGAGTGTAAAAATACAGTGTCTGAATCCTTAACTCCCCAAGGAGCATTCATTTTAATATAATGAAACCATGCTACTTCTTTGTAATTACTATTAGATTTAAAAAAACAAAAACTAATCTCCCTTCAATGATGTGTTCTACATTTTTCTAGGAAATGAGTTTAAGTTTACTGGCCTATAGTTTACAGAATCTGCTTTCCCACCCCCAACCACTTTTTGAAGGTGTGCCTTTCCCTGGTTCTGTGGCATCTTGTTTTCCACAATCTTTCAGAAGAGGCTCAGGAATTATATTCATCAGTTTCTCTAGCATCTCAGGATATAGTTCATTTGGTCTAAGTGACTTGAATTCACCAAAGGCAACTAGCTGCTTTCTTATCTTGGTATCAGCTTTCTTAACTTGGCATCAACTTGGTTTTCTGTGTTTTTTTTTTTCATTTTTTTCCTGTTATTTCCACTGTAAAGGTCATTCTTGGCAGAGTAAACAGCAGCAAAATGAGAATCGGGAATTCTTCCTTCTCTCTATTCATTTTTATTGTTTCACCTACCACAAGTAACAGTTCTCTACCTGATTTGATCTTCCTCTTTCCCCCAATAGTTATCTTCCTCCATCCTACCTTTTTGTTTCTTTTAGCTTTCTTTGATAGCCTTGGCTCATTCTGAGCCTTCACATTCCTTATTTTTATAGGACTGTGCCAATTTTTATAGGATTGTTCCTCCTTTGTTACTTGTCCTTTCTTCCACTTTCTGTACATTATCTTTTAAAAGTAAAATCTAAGTTAGTAGATGAGTTTTCTGTTCATCCTTATTGTTCTGATAAAGCCTTTTCTCTTCTCTTAAGAATTTTTTTCCTCTACCTTTAGAAGTTCATCTGGAGGAGTTTCCCATCATCTATTCATCTTCCACTGTATCTACTCTCCCCAAATTTGGGGTACATGTTACATTGTTCTTAGCTTTCCTCTTGTTGGACACACTGACTACGCCATTTCTTAGAAGGAGACTTTTGATCTGGTCAGACGGGAAGACAGGAATGGAGCCATAATAAGGGGTTAAATAAGCTTGCTTTATTCTATTCTAGTCTTGTCAGAGGGAGTTTGCTGATAATGGGAATGCCAACTCCTACAGCATTCTCTAACAACCCTTCTTACAGGGGCTGGCGTGAACAGGGTGAGTAGGGGGGGAGGGGGGCAACTACTCCTCGTCTCTATGGGGTTAGTTGAGACCAGCACAGTTGTACACTCTCCTAAATCCCTTCAAGCCTCAATGGGGGCTGGTTGAGGCAAACACACAAATTTCCCCTCTCAAGCCTTGATGGGGGCCAATCAAGGCATGCACAGCATTCAGCCTGCACATTCACCCCTATGGGGGTCTCCAGGCACTGACCAGTGCCCACTTGCTTTATAGGGCAACAGACAAAGAAGGCACATTGCCAGCAATAGCCTCACAATTTTACATCACTTCATTCCTGTATCTATTGCGACTGCGCAGTAGAAACTGTTTTGAACCATGATCATGAGAACTCATATCTAACACCTGGGAAGTAGAGATTGTTATGGCTATGGATCCTGGGAAGAAAACTGTAAGAAAGAATAACAAAAAATTCACTTTACACACTCTAAAATTCACCTTACTTACACCTCTATTAAAAAAAAGAATTGCTGCAGGTAGGTGGTATGGTGAATTAGAGCTCTGGCCTTGGAGTCAGGAGGACCTGAGTTCAAATACCACCTCAGACACTTGACACTAACTAGCTGTGTGAACCTGGGCAAGTCTCTTAATCTCAGTCACCTAAGCAAAAAAAAGGAAAAAAAAACACTAAGAAATGGTCACCTCTCAAGGCTCCCATAAATTTTACTCAAGCAGCCAATTCCTTGATTAGTCCTTTGAGAATAGGCTTTCTTCATGTTGAATCCTAAATGTTTTGAAGAATGACATTCTAGTTAAGAAGCTCTGCTTTTGATGAAGAGAATTGCAGCTGGTCTCTGGAAAATTGAAGACACCTGTCACAATATACTGTCATGACTTTGGGCCAGGGTTGTGATCTATTTCATTAACTTCTCATCAATTTCTTCTTCCTGTCCAGGTGGTTGGTACAATACTATTATGACAAAATTGCTTCTGTTTTTCACTTCATTGATTTCTTCACCTGATTATGTCTTATCACTGATCCTTAAGGACAATGGGACTTTCCATCCAACTTACAGTTGAAACCTCCTATGTGTGTTGTCTCCGTCATTAGAATGTAAACTTTCTAAAACAGGGACCATCCTCACTTTTCTATTTATATCTCCCTCACTTTGCCCATAGTAAGGTTTTAATAAATGCTCTTTGATTCATTCATTCTTTTTTTTTTTTTTGGCTAGGCAATGGGATTAAGTGACTTGCCCAGGGTCACACAGCAAGTAAAGTGTTATGTGTCTGAGGCAGAATTTGAACTCAAGTCCTCCTGAATCTGATTCATTCATTCTTAATATACAATTCTACCCCTTCCTCCAACTCAACCCCTTTTACCTATCCTGTTTCCTTTGATCAAGTTAGACTTTTGCAGATTCCGTTCGTATTTCTTTCATTCTACCATGTCTTTGACCTTTGAGGTCAAATGTGCTTGCTTGCATTAGGACCACTAGTTGTTCAATCTAGCAATAAGCTTTTATGAAGTGCTTGCTATGTGTTAGGCACTGTGCTACAGATGCATATGCAAAAGTGAGATGGTCCCTGCTTTGAAGGAATCTTACATTCTATGACAGTAAGGTTCTCAACCTGTGAAGGGGTCTATGGAGCCCTTGTAGTAGACATTTCAGGGAGTCCTAGAACTTGAATGGGGAAAAAAATTAACATTTATTTGCACTAATTTCTACCTGAAATTTAGCATTTCCTTAAATTATGAGTGGAAACAAGAAGCCATTATTCTGATAAAGGATCGATAGGCTTCACCTATGGACTGCCATGCAAGTCTGTGACACACACAAAAAGATAAGAAACCCTGTACTAGAAGGAGTCAGGTTGCCTAATCTTTGGTCACCTTGAAGCCATTAGTTTTGGTTCTGATGCCTTTCCTGGATTTTATGTCCTGTGAGCTGCTGGTGTTTGAGTTGCTATTCTTTCTTTATTATAGCTATTTATTATATATTATCTTAATTGCTAGATATACATAGGCAGTTATCTCCTTCCATCCTTTTTATTGTAAAACCCTTTTGATCAAATAAGTATATTCTTTAACAAATTTTTGGTTAAGAATTTGAAAATATCAACAAAATGAACATTATCCATATACAAAGAATGGGGACCAGGGAAGGATTGTACTCTGAAATGTTGATTCTTTTGTAAAACTTGTTTGTTTGTTTGTTTTTTTAAAGTAAAAGTTAAAGTTAACATAGTGCCAACCCTATTCTAAGTCCCCTTAGGATTTTATTTTAACTCTCTTCTGAGGATTTTTAAAATGTTTCATTGCTAGCCCAACTAGTAAGTAGCAGTACTTGGATTCAAACCCGAGTCTTCTGTCTCAGATCCAGTGCTTGCTGTATTCCCATGAGCTTCCTCTTAGGATAGATACTTAACATTTTAAATAGGGGCAATAATAGAAGTAAAGGTATCTAGGTAGTAGTTAGCATATGATTTGGTTAAAATATTCCATAGAGTTCTGCTTTATTCTCCCCTGGTCAGACCAATCTAAAATACTGTGTTTGGTTCTAAGCACTATGTTTTAGGAGGAGCATTGATATCAGTTGAAAGACTTAAGGGTGTTTATCCTGGAGAAGAGAAGAATTGGGGGAGGAGAGAGAAGGGAAGTAGTTAGCTTTCTCCCATCATTTGAGGGAGGAGAGATCAGATCACATCACAGAGGACAGAGTTTAGGAACTATGAGCAGAAGAGGCAAAATTTAAGGAAGACATTCTCATTATTTTTTGAGCTTATCCCCAAATGGAAGAGAGGGCTGCCTAGGTGTGGTGATCATTTCCCCTTTCTGAGGGTCTTCGAATGACAATTTGATCATCACTTATTTATTTTGTAGAGTGGATTCTTGTTCAGATATAGGTTAGACTAAATGGTTTCTGAAGTCCCTTGCAAGTCTCAGATTCTTTTTTTTCTTTAATTCTATATGATTAATTTTCGTAGTAAGACATGAAATTAAAAATCATTTGCTGATAGGTGACTACTCTGATCAGATATTTTAAGCCTAAGATTCTCTTTGGTAATAATAAATTCAACATTATTCCAGTAGGGGATTGTTTTTTACTTGGATAAAGTCTGGGTGACCATCACCAAATTTCCTTAAAAATTATTTTGGCTCTAGAAGGCACCTTAAATAATAACTCACATTTAAGAATTGTAAAACACTTTCTTCACATCCTTATGAGATAGGTAGTACAAGTTAAGATTTGTTTTACAGATAAGGAAACTGAGTCTCTGACAGGTTAAGTGATTTGTTCATGATCACACAACAAGTAAGTATCCCAGGTGGGATTGAAATCTGACTTTAGATACAGCACACTTGAGAACTGCAGCATCCTACCAGTCATAGTACTGGGGATATTACCCTCTACAAATGATAAAATTAATCTCAGAACAGCAAATAAATGGTCCTCAAGGCTAGGCTGATACTGACTAGACCAGCTGTTGTTCAATAACATAATTGAGGAATACACTATGACATTCAAAAGAACTTGGTCATAGAATGGGGGAACCTAAAAATGTTTTGAGGCCAGAGGTAGTAAAACCTGTAATATAGATGAAAAGTCTCTCAGAAATTTTCCTTGTCCCTTTTCCAGTAACCAGTTTTCTCTGGAAAAATAATTTATGATACCTTGGAAAAACTAGTTTTCTTGAGGATGTTATTCTTAAAATGCTCATTGGTTCACATAAAGAGTCCATGCAGACCGTTCATTCATTTATGAAATTGAATCTCAGTTGGTCTTCCTTACGCTGTTTAATGTTTAACTTGGAAAGGGTAATTAAATGTCTGCTTTGTTTTGTTTAAAGACTGTTCTTTCCAATACTCTTCTGAGTGGTAGCCTATTGAGAGTGGTACAGTATATAATTTTTCTTTTAAAATATTTATGACTATAAAAAGGGCTGCTTAATTTAGGATATAAAATACAAATATTCTTCATGTAGTTTCCAGTTAATTCTGAAGTGTGCTTTGATGATATGTTTTAGAATTATAGGGTTTCCCTCTCTCCCCAACCTGTTGACATTAAAACATGTTGTTATCCTCCCAATCCTATTTGTTATGTTCTTTGTTCTTGTGTTATTACCTGGAGTGCCTCTCCAGTCAAATCAATAGAGAAATCATTCCTGGGAAAACACTGAAATCTGAGGGTGTGTAATTACTATTTTTGTTGGTGTGGAATGTCAGTAATGTGAATGTCAGGTTTAGAGTTTGAACTGTTTAGGCCTGATTATTTTAAATTCAATAGTATATTGCGTTACCTTAAAAATTTTTTAAGGCCCTTTATTTTATATTGCCCAAGAAAAATCCAATCAATTAACAAGCATTTTTTAAGCACCTGCTATGTGCTAGGCACTGGGAGGATACTAATACAAAGAAATGAAACAATCCCTAGGCTTAAGAGGTTGATATATTGGGAGACATCAAGGACATATGTGAAGTTTATGAAGAATGAATACTAAGAATAAAACAATTAAAGTAAATATAAAGTAACTAAATACCAAGGGAGTTTGAAACTGGTTGGCCATGTTAGTTGAGGGGATCAGGGAAGGGCTCATATAGGAGGTGGTATCTTGAAGGAGGAGAGGGAATCCATGAAGACATAGAGGACAGCCAGTGCCTAGGCTTGGAGATGGAGAATTTGAAGAGCAGAGAGAAGGCCAATTGGCTGTACCAGATTGTGCAGGAGGGAGAGTAACAAACAATGAGGCTGTAAAGATAGGTTGCACAAAGTTTTCAAGGCCTCTAAAAACTAAACAGAAGAGTTTTTATTTGATCTGTGCATCCTGGGTGTATGATACGAGTGTCGCCCTCTTTTCTTGGGCTCTATTGCATCATGACTAATTTAGTAGCTATAGCTGAGTTTAGGACTTTTTTTTTAAATGTGCTTTATGAGAAAATGTTTTTATTCTATATATAAAGGTTCATATAACTAGTAATACTTTCCTAACACAAATCAACTGTTCTTTTGTTTCTGTGCTGCCTTCAGTTTTTTGCTCTTTGTTAACTACCCATTGTTATAGGATAGGTGCTATACAAAAGTTGACTAAATATGGCTAAAATTCCTTTTTACTTTCTTTACTCCTTTTGCTTATGTCTGCATTGCTGCCTCTTGTAAGCTTGTAGTAGTGGATATTTTTAGATTGTAAAATCTTAGGGATGGTGTCAAACGAGTGGAAAGGGTTTGTTTAAGGAGTATGTTTTGGTTGTGCTGCAAGATTGGTATGGGTAGAAAAGGGGATGAGATGGGGAAATGGGCCCTAGACGAACTTAAGCCAGAAGAATGAAAACCGAAGTTGTTTAAACAGGCCACAATGAAAATGTAGATAATCAGTTGGAAGGTTGAAGAAAAGCTGCAGGGCTGGGGTTTTGAATTTAGTTGACAGCATGCTTCTTTAGAGCAGCAGAAGTCAGGAAGACCCAAATTAGGTTTTAAGGTTCAAATCCAACCTTAAGACACTGACTAGTTATGTGATTCTGGACAAGTCACTTAGCTGCTCAGCTCCAGTTTCCTCATCTGTAAAATGAGGTGGGGTTGAAGTTCTAAGGTCATTTCTAGCTTCAATCTATGATCTTATGATCCTGGTAGTGAATTTCCTATAGACTCTATTAAATGCTTTGGATTTAAGTTCTGATGGGCTTTTAGATAATAATGGAGGGCCCTTCCCCCAACAGAATCTGAGGGCCATGAAATGTTTAGTTAGTAGAAACTTTCCTAAAAAAAGATAACGTGGGTGTGGAGGGAAGCATGTAATTGGGCTATCAGAGCACAAGTGAGTGGTGAGCTCCCTGTTGGGGATTCAGTACACAATGTTGGTTTTCCAGAGTTTTCTAACCTTGTAATTTATTTTAACTTTAAAAGCTTTTAAAATATGAGGAAAATTTTTCTTTTTAAAATACTTATGACTCATCTTTTTGGACAAATTGAAAAAGAGAAAAAAGCAGTGTCAAAGAAAAATATTAATAATAATTAATTAATAATTAATAGTAAATGTAATAGCAATTTAGGCTCAGATATGCCAGAAGCATTTTTATTTAATTATTAAACTATCCAAACCATTTCTAGCTTGGAGAGAAAACCAAGTTATCATTCCATCCTTTTCCATCTATATCTTAATTTTTTCTTACTGGACAATGAGTCCTAGAGCTAATAAATTCTGTTGGTTAGGGAAGGCTGTGATGTGATAAGAGTTATTTTATCTTAAAAGTACCACACTTAATCCATTTTCCTAAGAAAAAACTTGTCCAAGAATTTTGGAAAGAGCTTTAAAGGAAAATATTGTTTTTAATATTTTTAATTTTACTGAAGGAGTTTTTAAATAATGCTTCCACAGTAAGATTTTAGTAAAAAGCGAGTTAACCTCATTTACCTTAATAAAAACAAGATGTCCCTGCATTCTGGTAGGTTTCCTAGGAGTCTTGTATAAGTGCACAGGAAAATAAAACTGAAACTACTAGTAGAATTTAAAGCTTGAAGGACTTTAGGGGTTACTTAGTACAGGGGTTTTAACCTGGTGTCCATGAATTTGTTTTTTATTTTAATATTTTGATGACTATATTTTAATGTAATTGACTTCCTTTGAAATTCATTATATTTTATTTTGTGTATTTAAAACCAGTTCCAAGAAAGGGGCTATAGTCTTTACCTGAGGGCCACAGGGATCCATGACACCTAAAAGTTTAAGATACCCTGTCTAGTACAATTCTTTCATTTAATAGACAAAGACACCTTCTGAAAGGTTAATAAAGTGATTTACCCAAGGTCACACAGGTGAGTAGCAAAACTGAGATTTTAAGCCCAAGGTCAGACTCCAAATACAGTATTATTTCTACCTTGTCAGAGTTTCTTGAAACAACTGTAGAGTTTCATGTTGAGAGCCATGATTTCTAATCATGATTTTAGAACATTCTACATTGTCTTTTTTATCTGAAATTCTAAAGTAAATTTTTGGAAAAAAAATTTATTTTAATTTAAAAAATTGACATGTTGTAGTATTTCCCAGGCCTCTTCAGTCTATACTATTTCTATGACCTCTTCATGCCTGGAACACACCAGAGATAAGTAGGGTTCAGTTTTAGAGCACAGGGGCAGCTAGGTGGCACAGTGGATAGAGCACCGGCCCTGAAGTCAGGAGGACCTGAGTTCAAATTCGGCCTCATACCAAACACTTCACCGTACTAGCTGTGTGACCTCGGGCAAGTCACTTAACCCTGATTGCCTCACCAAAAAAAAAAGTTTTAGAGCCCAAAGTCCCCCAAATGAGATATATTGCTTTGAGGTTTGCAAAATGTTTTCTTCAAATTCTGGCTGTAAGCAATATTGTCTGTGTGACTGACTTAGCATCACTTCACCTCTTTTTCCTTAATTGTAAATTTCAGGTTATAATATTTGTATTACCCACAGTGTACACAGTGGAAAGAGTACTGGCTCAGGCATCAGGGGTCCTGGGTTCAAATCTTGCCTGTGATGCTTACTATTTATGTGACCTTGGACAAATAAGACACTTAATTTCTCTGGGTCTCATCTGTTTTCTCATGAAATGATGGGATTTATATAGATCAGAAATTCTTAACCTTCCTTGGGAAGAGAAGAGGAAAGGAAAAAACATTTATTAAGCTACTTCTTATAAGTGTTAGGTACTATGCTCATTAGCACTTGATATTTTATCCTCAGAACAACCCTTCAAGGTAGGTGCTATTACTATTCCCATTTTACAGTTGAGGAAAAAGCAGACAGGTTAAATGACTTGCTTAAGGTCATGCAGCTATTAACAGTCAAAGGGTGGATTTGAATTTAGGTCTTCCTGACTCCAGGGCCAAGGCTCTCTATCCACTGAGCCACCTAGCTACCAAGGGGGTCATAGACTTGTCAGTCTGTAAAAGCCTACAGACTCCATTCACAATAATGTTTTTAAATACATAAAACAAATTAGATTATGAAGGAAATCAGTTACATTGAAATACAAATATAAAAATATTTCAAAAAATAAGTTCATGGAACCCAGGTTAAGAACCTCTGGATTAGATAAACTTTGAAGTTCCCTCCATTTCTACATCTATGACCCTAAGATCACAATAAGTTTGGGAACCATTTTACAAAAATGTCATTTACTAATACTCATTTATTATTCCCATTTTACAGATGAGGGGGGAAAAATCAGCATTTTTGGAAAAAGAATATGACTTGAGATTTGACTCAGTCACCTGGCTCTCTTTACCTTTCTTCAACATTCCTTGTGCTTTACTACATAATGATTTACCAATCTGTTTGGTAAATGTACACTACCTCATAATGATTTACTAATCTGTCTGTTTCAGTTTGTCTGAAAAAGACAAACTGCCACACCATAGCTGTATTTTTCACTTTAGACAGGACAGATTAAAGGTCAGTTGTAATAATAATGATAATAGTTAGCTAGCTAGTACTTAAAGGTTTGCAAAGCACTTTACAAATATTATCTTATTTGATCCTTACAATACCCCTAGGAGGTAGGTGCTAGTATCATCCCCATTTTACAGTTGAGGAAAACAGGTTAAATAACTTGTCTAGTTAGTATCTGAGGCCGGATTTGAACTCAGACCTTTCTGACTTCAGGTCCAGTGCTCTCTCAATTGTGCAACCTAGTTGTAGCATTTAGTTAATCTTTTTTGTTTTTTTGAATAATATTTTATTTTTTCCCAATTACATGTAAAAACAATTAACATTCACTTTTTAATATATTGAGTTCCTATGCTCAAAGGACTGTAAAACTGTGCATACCCTTTGACCCAGCAATAGCACTTCTAGGGCTGTATCCCAAAGAGATCATACAAATGGGAAAAGACCCACATGTACAAAAATATTTATAGCAGCTCTTTTTGTGGTAACAAAGAATTGGAAATTGAGGGGCTGCCCATCAGTTGGGGAATGGCTGAACAAGTTGTGGTATATGAATGTAATGGAATACTAATGTTCCATAAGAAATGATGAGCAGGCGGACTTCAGAAAAACCTGGAAAGACTTACATGAACTGATGTTGAGTAAGTAAGCAGAATCAAGAGAACTTTGTACACGGTAACAGCAACATCTTACGATGACCAGCTTTGATAGACTTAGCTCTTCTCAGCGATAACAGTGATCTAAGACAATTCCAAAAGACTCATGATGGAAAATGCTATTCACATCCAGAGAAAGAACTGTGGAGTCTGAATGCAGATCAAAGCATATTATTTGTGCTCTCTCTTTGTTTCTTCTTTCTCGTGGTTTCTCCCATTGGTTCTAATTCTTCTTTAGAACATGACTAATGTGATTCAATGTGATGGTATATGTATAGCCTATATTAAATTGCATGCCATCTTGGTGAGGGGGGGTGGGAGGGAGAGGGAGAAAATTTAGAACTCAAAATCTTATACAAATGAATCTTGAAAACTGAAACTAAATAAAATGTTGAGTTCCAAATTCCCTCCCCTCCCTGAGACTATAAGTAATTTGATTTAAATGATACATGTGCAATCATGCAAAACATATTTCTATATTAGTCACATTGTAAAAGAAAGCACATACGCCCTCCCCAAAAAAACCGTGAAAAATTGTATGCTTTGGTCTGCATTCAGACTTCATCAGGTGGATAGCATTTTTCATTATGAGTCTCTTGGATGTCTTTGTGTCAGTCTGGGATCATTGAGTTGCTGAGATTAGCTAAATCATTTGTACATTATTGCTGTTACTGACTACAGTGTTCTGGTTCTGCTCACTTCACTTTTCATCAGTTCATGTGAGTCTTTCCGAAATAATCCTTCTTGTTTCTTATAGCACATTAGTTAACCTTTTAAAAGTATTTCAGTATATGTCAGGGTCAGGGTTATAGTTAATAATCCATTCCTGCCTATATAACATTAGATTGTGCCATAGTGGATAGAGGACTCGTAGTCAGGAAGACTCATTTTCAAATCCTGCCTTGGAAATGTACTGAGTATGATCATGCACAAATCACTTAATCTTTTGGTGACTTAATCAGCTCTCTATGACTGTGATGAGTTGCTGATATGCATGGGGAAGAAGTTCCATGCCCAAAATAGCAGAAAACAAAAATGACCAAAAAAATCCTTCAAACATTAAATTCATCCATAAAAGTGATTATAATAACCCTGAATTATAAATTGAGCTAATCTTTACAAATCTTTAAACTCTTAAGTTATTAGTTTTTTTTTTTGTTTTGTTTTTTGCTGAGGCAGTTGGGGTTAAGTGACTTGCCCAAGCTCACACATTTAGTAAGTGTCAAGTGTCTGAAGTCGGATTTGAACTCAGGTCCTCCTGACTCCAAGGCCTGAGCTTTATCCACTGCCTCACTTAGCTGCCCACTCTTAAGTTTTTAGTGAGATCTTTATGTTAGCAGGCTTTTGCAATTAATTTAAATAGATTATGACCTGGGACAATGAAATATATTTGCATTTGAAATGTAATAACTATGGAGAAAATGACTGAATTGAAATATGTTTGTTTCATGGCAAGGATTATATCTGTTGTTGAGGGTTTTACTTTATCATAGCTTCTTTTTCAGAGTACTTGTAGACTCCTTTGTAAAATTCTATATATGTAAATGTATATCTCATGTACATTAATGTCCTGGTATTAATATTTAGTGCATAGTGCAAAGTATAAAATACTTTTCTCCCATTTTCTTAGCACAAAAATCTGATGGGATTTACTCTTAGAGGAAAAAATGCCTCAGTTAAGGTAAAATCATTTAGGTCTTTTATTGCTGCACTTATAATGTACCTATTACTGTAGGTGACAAAATCTTAAGATCTGGAAGAGACTTCAGAGCTAGCTGCCTAGCAGCAGTATTCAGTCAACCTTTTGAAAGTATTCTAACCAATAAAATGAATGTAGTACCATCCCATACATATATAATATAATATATATTGCTTACAATATGTAATTCTGAATATTATGTAGAAGATGTACATTTTGGGCCACATGGGTTTAGTGTATGTCCACATGGGTTTGTCTAAATGTAGTTCATGGGAAAGGTGTGAATAAATATCTCTGGAATCTCACTCATTTCTCCCTAAGGGAGACCTTGATTCCTGCTGGAGGTGAGCAAGAGATTGGGTCCACTAGACTTTGCCCTCCTCAGAAAAGAGGTATTGTATTAAAATTATATCTATCTGCCCCCTAAATATTTTTATCTAGAGGAAATACATTTTTGGGTCCAAGTTAAAAAAAAAAGTATTCTAATACAGACTGTACCTGAAGAGATATGCAAAACTCTCAAGGGGTGCACGAGCCAGATTAAAATGTAATTGGGAAACTTTTAATAAAATAAATAAAAATACAAAACAACATTGATAATGTTAATTTGTGGTTTTCTAAGTCAACAAAGCCACCCAGAAGTTTCCATTTGAGTTTGACACTGCTGCTCTAGGCTGCTCCAGTTCTTATCCAAACTCCATTAGAAACTTTTCCAGAAACAGCTTGTTCCACTTTTAGTCTGCTCCTTTGTTTTTTCCTTAACTACAAGCCTATTTTGAATTCCTATCATTCTGCCCTCTGGGGCCGCTCAGAACCAGCTTAGTCTTCTTTCTCTGGATGTCTTTAATTTCTTGCAGAATACTAGCACATACCCCTAAGTTTTCTTTTTCTAAGTACAGTACCTTAATATGTCACTCATTTTCTTTTTATGTACATTAACATAATCTTGTGTATGTTAAAACTTCCTCATTTTGAATCAGGGATAATACTTTTCTGTTGATACTTTGCTCTAACCTCATGAATGGGTAGCTTCTCAGGTATGCTAAGGAATTTAACTGATCTTGTAAAGAGGAGTAACTTCTCATTTTCCCTAAAGACATGAGGGGTGTTTGTGTTTGGGGTTTCGGTCTTGGGGTGTGTGTGTCTGTATGTGTGTGTGTGGTTAGCTATGAAGCCCCTTAAGCATGGGAGGTGGGAGGTTCTAGATGTGGGTTGTTGCTCTTTGGAAATTCCAGCAAAATGAAAGTGAAGAGAGTCTTGATGGCAGTAACTGGGTGTCTTAATTCAGGTTTGGGATTCCAAAGGAAGCACAGAGCACCAGAAGAGTGAACACAGGTTAGCAGAGAAGTAAAGCAGGCCAGCCTTGTTGTGGGGAAATATAGTAAGAAGGGCAGTCACAGAGGCTGAACACAGATCATACAGTTCAGGTCTGCTGAAGACTCAGGGGAAGGGGCTACCAGAACCAGTAAAGTTGGGTGGGTTTTTATGGGTGGTTTTTTTTTTTTCCTGGGGAAAGCCCCACTAGGCTTTTGGGGTGAGCAGGGACTTGAACCATGATATAGATGAAGATTTGGAGACTGGTACTGATTCATACTGGAATGGGATGGAGGTGGTTCGAGATACCCATCTCAGTCAAAGTCCTTGAGCCTCCTCCACATGCTTCTTGTTTAGCATGAGGAGAGGTTGCAGAGGTCCTTATACTGGTCTAGATGAGGAAAGACTTAAAAGATTGACCTGCAGATTGCAGTTTTTTTGGTTGGGGCCTCCTAGTGTATATGCTTAGATTGTGTGTGTAGAAACATTGTGTCAGTGGGTTAAGAACTGGCCTTGGAGCAAGGAGGATCTAGGTCTAAATCTTGCTTCTAACATTTACTGGCTATGTGAATGTCAGTGCCTCAAATAGTTCTGTGACTAAAAGTTGCAGAGAAGGGTCATTGTAATAGGGAAATGTACTCAACAGAAATTTTCTGCATCAATGAAATCATTTGTTATTGTTCAGTCATTTCAGTCTTATCTGACTCCTTGTGACCCCATTTGGGGTTTTATTAGCAAAGAAACTGGTAACTGGTGGTTTGCCGTTTCTTTCTTCAGCTCGTTTTACAGCTGAGGAAACTGAGGCAAACAAGGTTGAGTGATTTGCTCAGGGTCATATAGCTAGTAAGTGAATGAGGTCAGATTTGAACTCAGAAAGAAGAGTCATTCATATCTTATCCATTGTACCACCTAGCTGCCTAATGAAATCAGAGGTCTGGGCAAAAAAGAAATGTAGAGAATAGGATTTTGAAAGCATTCAAGTTTCTGTGTTAGAAAGTAATTTGAAGGCTGACTTTACTTCTTACTAAGTTTATGTCATGGAAATAGGTGTTAGAGTAAAATCTTCTGTGGGTTTAGGTGCTAGAAAAGGATTAGAGAGCGGTAGCAATTTCAGAGTGACAGAGAAATGCAGAAGGGAAAGTGTCTTTACACAAGTCATATTTGATTTCAATCTTTAAGAAGAGGAGATTAAAAAATAAAGGTGCCTTTGTCAGATCTAGGTCTGTGACCCAACATTCTAGTACTTTTCTTTGGCACATTAGTTCTTAGACCTTTAAACTGGCTTTGGAAAGTAAGAGAACAGATTGATGTAGCTTAGATATCTTGGTTGGGGGATGGGGAGAATACAGTGAGTAGACATAAGGGAACAAGATAACAAAAGGATAGTAGACTTTGGAATCAGAGATTCCAAATACAGAGATAATACAGATTATTTTATACAACTCTCATTTTAGAGGTGAAGAAACTGAGGCCCAGAGAGAAGTGACTTGCTCAAGTCACATAGGTAGTATCAGGACTTGGAACTCGTTACTGATTCCAGTTTTGGTGTTTTCCTCTTGATTTATGATAAAGGGAAGATAAAAACTTAAATTATATTAAGGATATCAATAGTCTATGACAGAGGTGCCAAACAAGCTAATGGGCAAAACTCCTGAGTACCAATCCTAACCAGATTAAAATGTAATTGGGAAATATTTAAAAAAAAATAAGAAATAGAATAAAAAGGTAGATAACATAGATAACATTTTAAAACTAAGTCAATATGCAGCCCACAGGGATCCTTATGTATGAATTAGTGGTCCTCATTTCTCTTTGATTTGGTCACTATGAGATAAGCAAAGGAAAAGAAAGCTGGTGAAAAAATTAAGAAAAGAGAGACTTAGCATTTATCCTACTGTGGAGGAGGTAGGGGAAAGGAAACAAATATCTCATCATCTGGGGATAAATTAATGTCAGGATTAGGTTTCCCAGTAGAGGCTTTCACTGTCTAAATTTTAGGTAGAGCTTGAAAGAACAACTTACCGAATAAAATCCTTAATTTTCTATGTTTTATACTTGCCAGGAGGAATCAGATACTGCTCAGAGATGTTTTAGGAATTGACAGCTTTAAAGATTGATTATCTGAATTTATTCTGAGTTAATTGTTCTACTTGGGCTCTAATGAGTACTAGTGTGAATTCTGGTGACTATCGTTCCTGTCTTAGAAAGGGACACTGAGGTGAGTTTGTTTTCTATACTAAGTATTCATTCATTTGAAACATTTAATAAGCAGTTCCTTTTTAAAGTCTTACAGTTTAAAAAAAAGTTTTAATTGTTGCCTTTTATTTTTAAAGCAATGTTATTTCTGGATATGCTGTCCTCTTCTCCAAGTTGGACCCTCTTTTGTGTGGAAGAAAAACTGTAACTTGTCTAGCCAGTCTGTTAGAAACATTTGTTAATATGGAAGTATTTCTGCTTGGAGAGAGGCTTGAACTGGGAGAATTCCCTGTGCTAATTAGAATGTTTTCATTCCAACAATTTCCATTAAGTTTCATAATAATAAAAGACAAAATTCCAAAGCAACATAAAATAAAAGTACGTGGTTATTTAGGTATTTGATTTTCTTAAACAGAACAATAAGTACTACAGCAAGATATTCTTAGAAAAATATCTTCCAGAAACCAGTCTAGTCAAAGTTGAACAAAGATTAAATAAAGTCATTTCTGTCTTAGTCTGGTCATCTTGAACAAGGTAAATTCTAATAAATCCTAATTTCAGGGATCCTTCCATCAAAGTGTTTTTCACTAAGTGAAGACTGATTAGGTCTTTGATTCCAGTTAGATTGACAATTCTAGATCAAGAGACTCATAATTTTATTTCTTAATTTGTTATACAATCAAGATCTGTATGCTGTATGTTTTCACATGTGTAACTCCCACAAAATAATAGAAAGCAACAGATGCAATAACCATTTCACAATGTCTCTGATATTCTACTCTTCTATATTTGTAGGAAGGAGTGGTGGTTCATTATGTGTGCTCATTGGGACATTATTGATTTCTCAGTTATTCAGAGTTCAGTTTCAGAACTTTAATAGTCTCTTCATTGATCTCATTATAGTTATTGTATATTGTTCTTTTCTAATTTCACTTTGCATCAAGTCATACAAATCTTCCCATGTTTCTCTGAATTCCTCACAATCATCATTTCTTATTGGACAATATTATTCCATTACATTTATACGTCACTGTTCAACCATTTCACACTTTTGTTTTCTTGCTCTTTTTGTTTGCTTTATTTAGTGGACCTGTGATTGCATTGCCATGAGAATCTCTCTCTCTGTCTCTCTCTCTGCTCCCCCCCATACTTTCTTTGAAACTTATAATCTTTTATTAGAGAGTTACCAAGGGGCACTGAGAGGTAAAGTATCTTGGTAACACTGCCAGTATGTGCCAGGGGCAGGACTTGTGCCCAGGCACTCCTGACACTAAGGCCAGCTCTCTACCATGCAGCCTCTTTCTCAGTGATATAATGTACTCCCCAAAGTGCTGTTATGATATACCCTGGAACTTTGTTTCTGTCTTTGACCTGATTGACATAAACCAAGTCATGAAATTGCTGGGCTGAAGGGTATGAACAGTTTAATCCTTTTTCTTGCAGAAATCCAAGTTGTTATCCGCAATGTTTGGACTGATTCATAGCTACGCAATGGGAACAGTCAGTATTAGAAAGGAAGGGGTTTTTGTTTGGTTTTTTTGTCAATTATTTGACTGTGTCTGTTAGCCATTTGAGCATATATCTCAGTATTTCTTACATTGTATCTATTGTCTGACATTTTTACCTTGTCTTTTTGAAGAATCAGATCACTTGATCTCAGTCCTTTAAAACAAGAAGGCCCATGACAAAGCACCAGAGACCTTTGATTGTTGGTATTGGAAACCTGTGGTTTTCATTGGCACTGGTCCTGTGCCTTTTTTTTTTTTTTTTTTTTTTTGCATTGTTAACTTAGGACATTGCCGGAACTGAATAGACAGCATTAATCATGTAACTGTATAAATTTCAAGAATGAAGGCCCTCAAACACTGGAACTTTGTAACTTTAGTTGTCCCGGAGTCTGGTTGACTTCTAGTTATTAATGAGTATCTAATTCTCTGAAACAAAAAACGAGTCCTCATCTTGGTTTTGATTTGTTACTTTGAGCAAGTCATGGCATCTCATCAGAGGCCAGAGAAGGGAAGACAAGAAATGAGACAAGATATTTATAGGAGACTTATGACCAGTAAAGGTTCTGGATCATAGAATACCATTGAGGGAAGGTCTAGGGCACCAGGGGGCAGAAGAAAGATGTGGGCTTTGAAAGTGGGGAGGTAGATACTGAAACAGACTTTGGTTTACGGTTTTTCTGAGGGTCACTGAGTCCTTCTGTTGAGGTTTCAGGGTGCTGGGACCCCGAAATAGCAATGGAGGTCCTGCGTCAAATGAATTTGACAGAAACCTTCTCTCAGCCAAAGAAAAGGTTTATTAGAGCATGGGTCACGGTGGGTGAGTTTTTAGGAATCCTCTGTTAGCAGGATTTTAAGAATCAGCCCTTTAATGGAGGCTAGATAGATCTTTTATATAAAAGACTGTGGGAACAGAGAAGGGGGTCTAGATGGAATTAACGGTGGGAAGTGGGCCTGGTGATCCGAGGTAATAGACAATGGAGGGCTGGGCTAGGTTAGAGGTAACAGAATTGGGAGATTGGGTGTAGCTACAATGAAAGGTCAGTTGGAATGAGATGATGCCTCAGCTGACCCCCAGACCTTGTGTGGGAAAGTTCAAGGAAATTGGGGGGGGAGGTTTCTAGAGCCTATATGCCATCACCTCTACTCCCTGCCCCTTTTTTAGTCCTGGAACCATAATCAAATTCAGATCTTCCATTGCTTCTGTAAAGGGTGTGTGGGTCTACTCCTTTGCAGTTCCCCTCACTGTCCTGCCCCTATAACTTCACAAAACATTCCTATCCCTCTCTCCCCCAGGATAAGTTAGATAGAACATAAGATCCTGTAAGGCAGGAACCAGAAGCACAGTGCTTGACACATAATGTTAGTAAATAAATGTTTTTTCAGTCATTTATTACTTGTTTTGAATGGGAAATCATATCAACCTCCCAAAAGAATCTTAACCACAAAGAACTAAAAAAATAAAAACTTAGTGCTGTGCCAGCCTGTAAGTTGGTTCACCAGATACTGAGCAGATTCAAATCTCTACACCTTTATGATCCATCTGGGAAGAATGGGCCACCTGGGCCACAAAGAGCAACAGGGAGCTCACCATGCTTTCCTGCAGTAGACTGGAAACTTGTGGGCCGCTTGAGCAACTGCATCGGAACTCTGGACTGTTAGGGCCCCCAGGCCCTGTAGTGTGCTAGGATTAATAACTATAAAATGCTGTCAGCAGTCAGGAAATGGTCCAGGTAGCAGTTCATGGCTGAATAGTCAGTCTGTGTAGAGATTTGGTTAAAATTGTTTGTCTGGTTCTCTGCAGTGACACATGTCAAATGAAACTGATTGAAAATCAATTTTTAGTTTATTTCTCAAATGGATGTAGGAAAATATGCAAAAAGTCTAGACCTGCTCTGAACACACAGTGGTGTGATAACTACTGGGCAGTCCTTTTTGCACACAGATGTGAAGTTAAAGACATTGGGTACTACCTGTTTATCTTAGTGTGTCTTTTTTTTTTCTTTTGTAAAACTATTTTACCGAAGTCATTAGACAATTCCCTGTTGACTGAAGGCTTTTTTTTAAAAACAGTTTGCACCCTTTGTGACTTTGCCTGTAACTCTATTCACTCCCCTCCCTTCCTGTCTCCTCACCTGAGGGTGTTCTGCCTATAGGAAGGTAAATTTTGATGACCAAAACCTACCTGGGTTTACTGGCTAGATTTCTTTCTCAAAGATCAAGCCTTAAACCCTTTTCCCTCTGGATTTCATTGATTGGACAATTATAGGTCCCTGCCCAAACACCACTTAATGGTTGTTCTTTAGGCCCTCCAGGCTGAGTGAATGTAAATAGTAACTATTTCTCTTTTGGCCAACAACCCTGAGGGTCTTCCCTTCCCAGTTGTTTTTGTTTTTGTTTTTTAGTTAAAGGGGCCGTCCCTTGACTCACTTCTTAGAGACCTACTCACAGAATGGGCCTTGTCTCTCTTTAAGTGAGAACTTGAAAAGGTCTCCCACTGCATACTGGGCCATCTCCAGGTCAATATCTGCCCACTGTACCCACATGGCTCTGGAGGAGAAAGTGAGGCTGGTGACTTTGCACAGCCCTCCTTCCCTCAAATCAAATTCAATCACAGATCATGTCATCATCTCCCAGATGTCATGGTCCTCTCAGAAAGCAAAGAATGAACCACACAAAAATGATTACTATTCAATTTTTAGCAACTTTAGACAAGAACCTAATTCTGTGTAATGCTGGGTTTTGTATACTGTGTCCCAAAAGTCTTAGTGAAGTTTTAGGCTATTGAAACTTAAAAGACTTTTGGGAAACCCTGTTCTATTGATTGTGGAAATAGTTACGTAGAATTGCGCTTATTAAAGTACAACATAACTGAAAAATATTGTTAGACTTAATCCTAAAAAACTGCATTGAATTTTTATAAAGCATTGGGATTATTTATCATGGGTTTACAGATGGATTATACAGTGTATTTATCATTTAAAAGCTGTATAAATCAAAACTTTAAAAACCTAGAATTTAATTTTAAACATTCTTAGAGAGGTTGCTATTTAAAAAAAATACTTTTATAGATCTCTTTGTAAAACAAACATTTCCCTCATCTTTTTTGTAAATCTGCGTTTTAATATAGGGTTTGCTTAAATCAAGGCACAGCTGTACTGATGTAAATAATTAAATGAACTAGTATAAACAGAAAAGTTAGATTTCTGAAATTATACTTTTAAAGGACTTAGAAATAAATTGATTACATTATTTGCTTAACTCATCTTAAACTCCCTCATTTTAAAGTAAAAATACTTTCCCTGCATTTGGCATAGTCCTGCTAGTCAGTTTTCATATGGGTTAGTTTCTGTAAATGAACAAATCTTACTGCATGCATGAAAATTGAATTCACTAGTAAATAAGAACATTTAAGAAAGAATAAAATAAATTCTTGGTCAATGGAATGGATAAATTTTTGTTAATAGGTTTATTCAAATTCTTTAAAAACATTACTTGCTCTTATTAGAGTAAGAAATATTATAGATATGAATTCACAATATAGATTTTTTAGTTTCTCTTGGCAGATGAGAAATTTAGCTCTATCACTGTTTAGCTGTTGAGATCTTGGGCAGGTCAACTGTAAACTGTTGCCATCTGGGTACAGCAGCCAGATATGGACTTGGAGGTGGCCCAGGATACAGTGGGAGATCTTGACCCTTTTAAGCTAAGGTCGTTTCAAGTTCTCACTTAGAGGCAAATGAGGGAGTTGAATTAAGTGATGCTTTGTTTTAAGGTTCTTTGCAATCTGACCCTTTCCTGCCTTTCCAGTCTTGTACTCTACAAATTTTATGATCCACCCACACAGATCTATTTAGTGTTTCTTGTTCACTACATTCCATCTCTGGGCTCCAGGCCTTTGCACTGTCTGTTTATCATTCCTAGGATACTTCATCCCATTTCCAAAAGAATCTTTAACTTCCTTTAAATCAAGTTTCATCTCTCCCAGCATGCCTTTCCTGGTGTCTCCCCCTTCTCATTTCGAGCTACTAATGCCATCCCTTATAAGGCTACATTTATGGAACTCTACATATGAATATTTTAGGAGATTTTCCTGTAGCCCATTATGGTGGAAGCAAAAAATTACTGTTTTAGGTTCAACCATTTGGGTCACCTAAGCTCTGAAGCTTTGGGGAAGCCAGAGGCCACGGATTATATTTCCATTGTAGGGTACTCTATAACAGTTCATTTATGTAAAGCAGATAGAGTATTGGATTTGGAGTCATTAAAACCTCTATTCAAATGTTTCATTAGATACTTAGTTGCCATTTGGCCAGGGGACAAATCACCTAAGTTCCCCAAACCTCAGTTTCCATATCTGTAAAGTAGGGCTTATAATAGCACCTCCCTCACAGGTTTGTTCTCAAAACATTTTACTCAAAAATATTGAAAGGGGGTAATGGAAGCAAATAAGCATTTATATAGCATCTGTTATGTGCTAAGCACTATGCTAAGTGCTTCACAAATATTATCTTATCCCTGTGAGGTAGGTGCTGTTATTATTTCCATTTTACAACTGAGGCAAATAGATGTTAATTACAGCTAGTAAGTTTCTGATTTGAACTCTTGGGTCTTTCTGAATCCAGGTCCAGCATTCTATCCACTGCTCTACCTTGTCCTTATCAAGTGAGACAATATATTAAAGCACTTTGCTATATGTATTAATTATTTTTATTAAAGGTGGAAAGGACGTTAGAAATCATCTAGTCTAAGCCAACCTTCTATTTCAGGCAGGTATCCTCCCTCAGTAGCAATTTTCATAGTCCTGCACCGATGAGAAACCCACTATCTTACAAGGCAGTCCATTCTAATTTTGGATTGTCTTGACGTGTTAGAATGTTCTGTCTCTTGGTGCTTTATACTTTGAACTCAGACTTAGGGGTCCTAGTTCTATGCTCTGCTGATACATAGAATAAATCTAATCCAGATGAAGTTTCCTTGCCTCTTGAGATTTCTCTTTTCCAGCATAAACATCCCAAGCTATGCAGCTGTTCCTCATGAAATACTCTTATTCATTTCCTGATTATTTTTTGTACTCCATAGAGACTGTTCTAAACTTTGCCCCCTTTCCTTAATTTCCCAACTCTATTACCAACTCTACACCCACAGTTAGAACAGATGTCTTAACCTCCTATTTTGTTAAGAAGGTTGAGACCATCTCAGGTGAATTTCTTTAGCTCTTTCCCATCATTAAAGAGGTATCCATATTCCTTCCTGAGAGAAACTAGCCCCTTTATTTGTGTCCTTGAGCCATTCCCTTCTGGTTCCTCCAGGACTTTATTCTTGCATCTTTAATCTTCCTCAGCATCAGTTCCTACAATCAGAAAAACAGCCTTCCTTTGATTTTTTTCTCTATTTTTTTTTAATTTTATCAGCAAAAATCTACCATTTCTACCTTCCACTTAGCCTCCCTCCCATCCCCATATTTGCCCAATTGAGAGGCAAATAGAAACAAAACCTTTGTTTTAAACATGAATAGTAAAGCAAAACAAATTTCTACATTAGCCAAGTCCCCTCTCGCCACCCCCCCAAAAAAAACCTGTCTCTTCACTGTGAGTCCTTCACTTCTCTATCAGGAGAAGGGTAGCATGTTTTGTTAGTTGTCTGAAATCGCTATTGTGATCAGATTTCTTCAGATTTTTTCAGAATTGTTTGTCTTTATCTTATTTTTGTCTTTGTGTAGATTGTTCTGGTTTTATTCATTTCACTTACTTCTGTTATTTATTTTCTTCTATTACATGAACATCAGTTCATGTAAATCTCCCCAGGTTTCTCTGAAACCATCCCCTTCATCATTTCTTATAGCACAATACAATAGTATTCCATCACATTTATACACCATAACTTGTTCAACCATCCCCCAGTTTATGGGCACCTTCTCAGATTCCCATTCTTTGCTACATCAAAAAGATCTATTAATATTTATGTATATCGTTCTATGTACTTGATTTTTCTTAGGACAAATTCCTCCCTTAATCTACCCTCCCTCTAATTCCCCCTTTTCCCTTCTCTCACTCCCTACTATTTCCTTGTTCAATATGATGTATTCTTGTACCCAACTCTGTGTGTGTGTGTGTGTGTGTGCGAGTGCGCACCGCCACTTCAAAAGAGAGTGAGGTTCAAGTGTTAGCTGTTCCTCTCTCCGTTTCCTGGGCCCAGGCCCAGAGTCAGGAAGATCAGAATTCAAATCCAGCCTCTGACATGGACTAGACATGTGATCCTGGACAAATCACCTAACCTCTGTTGCCTCAGTTTCCTCAACTGTAAAATTGTGATAATGACACCTATCTCCCAGGATTGTTGTGAGGATCAAATAATATAATGTTTGTAAAATGCTTAGCACCATGCATGGCATATAGTAGGTGCTTAATAATTGTTCAGTCCCTTCTTGTTTGTATAGATGTTTACTTGTGTACCCTGATTATGTGAAATAATTTTTCCTAACCTTCCTCTCTCCCTATCCCTAGTATATTCCTCTTCCCCTCTCAGTACGACCTAACAGAATTACTCCCAGGCCTTCTCTAATTAGACTCCTTCGACGTCTGATGATGATAAGATTCAGAGGGGACATATAAGCAGTTTATCCTTGTTTAGTTCTTCTTCATCGTTCATTCATGTTTATTTTTTCAAAATTTCTCTTAACTCCTGTGTTTGAACTTCAGAATTTCTATACAACTCTGGTCTTTTCATCAGGAATGCTTGGAAATCCTCTTTATTTCTAAAAGTTCTTTTTCTCTCCTAGAATTATGTTCAGTTTTGCTGGGTTATTCTTGACTGTAAATTTATCTTTTGCCTTCTAAACTATGATATTCCACGATTTCTGCTCCTCTAGTGGTGGCTGCTAAATCATGTGTGATCTGATTTTTGGCTCCTTGGTGCTTGAATCGTTTTTTTCTGGCTGCTTGAAGTATTTTTTCTTGGAACTAGAAGCTCTAGATTTTTGGCTGTGATGTTCTTGGGAATTTTCGTTTAGGGATTCTTTCAGGAGTGACTGGTGAATTCTTTCTGTTACTGCTTTGCTTTCTGGTTCTAAGACATCTGCATAGTTGTCTTTTAGGATTTTATGATATAGGATGTCTAGGCTCTTTTTGGTCATGGTATTCAGATAGTTCAATGATTCCTAATTTTTTTCTCCTCAGACTGTTTCTCAGCTCTCTTTCTCTCCCCCTCCCCCTTCCTTCCTCCCCCGCTTTGCTCTCTCACTCTCCTCTACCCCTCCCTTTCCCCTCTTCCTCTCCTCCCTCTTCCTCACATTTTCTTCTTTTGATATTGTTTTTAATATTTCTTGTTTCATGGAGTCATTGCCTTCTATTTGTTCCATTCTGATTTTTAGGGAGTTTGTTGCTTGGGCAAAATTTGGTACCTTTCATGGCAAGCTATTAATTCCATTTCCAATTTTTTCTTCTATATTTGTCATTTCTTTTCCACCTTTTCCCTCTAGCTCATTCCACTGAGAGAAACATTTTAACTCTTAATTCATCTCTTCCAGGAGTTCTAATTGAGTTTATGCTAAGCTATGTTTTTCTTGGAGGCTTTGCTTGTAGCTATTTTGGGTTTGTGTCTTGACCATCTCTGTGTTCCTGGTTTCTTTTTTGTTTGTTGGATTGCTCATTCTTTCGTTCTGACTTTATTTCCTGACTTGAAACTTGATATTAGGGCTAGATTTTGTAGTTCTGGAGGGAAAATCTGGACTGGTCCTGTTGCGTGTTGTATTGTTTCAGGATCTCGACATTAGCTTAGGCTGGGGACCTGGAAGCTTTAAGTTTTTCCAAAGTGGTCTGATCCAGGATAAAGACTGCTTGCAGTTCCTCTGGTCTGAGCTCTGCAAGTTCCTAACCTCAGTTTGGATCTGAGTAACAGTAAAATGCTGCTGGACTCAACCATTATCAGCTATCTGGCAAGCCCTGCTGGCTCCCCTTTGGTTTGCAATGTTTGCTTGTTTCTGAACCTGTTTCTTCTACACACATGACGAAATGGGGGAGGATTTATGCAGGTCTCCTCAGTCTGCCCTGGATCTCTGACCTGGAACTTGATATTAGGCTGCAAAGATGCTAGTTTACTCCTCTCCCATCTTGGTGCCCTAGTATGGGTCTGGAATGTACACTTGTCCTGGTGCTCTGCCTCTCTCAGGGCACTGTGTATATTCTTGGTCCCAGACCTCATTGTTGGTGTCCTTATGTCATCCTGGGCTGGAAAAATAACTCACAGTGACTTTTTTTTTTTTGATTTCCCCCTTAGGATTTGGTCTGGGGCTTTTTCTAGGTATTTTTGGAGGAGTGTTTTTGGGAGTGGAAGGAGCCCACTGTGCTGCTTCTTGATATTCTGACATTTTGGCTATGCCTCCTTCTTTGATCCTTTAACTACTTCTGGCAGCTTTCCCTTCTATCTCTTCCCCTTCATAGCTAAAATTCTCAGAACTCTAGTTTGCCCCTAATGTCTTTACTTCTTCACTACTCTTTTTTTTTCATTTCTCCATCATTCTACTGAAACTGCCTTTTCAGATATAAGTGGTCTTGAATACTTTGCAACTTTTGAATTTATTTACCATCCCTTCCTATGACGTGTGTGTGTATTAATGTGTGTGTATTTCCTTGGCTTCAAAGTAATTGCACCCACCTATTTCTCCTTTCACTCCTCTAACTTACTTTTCTTTAGAAAACAAAATATTTTTAGTCATTTTTTGTTTTCATAGCCTAAATGTCCCCCTCAGCCATCCTTTACTGTAGAGAGGAAGAAGAACTATTCAACAGGGTTGATCAACACAACAGCTCTCCAAATCCATTGTTATATACGATGTTCCATGTCCATCAACCCTGATTTCTTCAAAGGAGCAGAATGTGGTTCCTCATATCTTTTATTTGGGGCTAATAGCTATTGTTTTTGTCTCCTACACTGACTTATTGTCCTTTTCCTGAGACTTGGGACTTAAGTGCTCCCCAAAGTTCTTCTCTTGGTTCTCTGTTTTCTCTTCACTTTGCCTTTTTGCAATCTCATTCATTCCCACAGCTTCAACTACCTCCTCAACGCAGATGGTGCATTTGGTCCAAATCCATATCCCCAGATATTCTTTTTTTGAGTCTAGATTTCTATCTCAAACTACCTACAGGTAATATTCACCTGAATTTTCCATGAGAATCTCGAATATAACCAAAACACAAACTTATTCTTTTCCCACCTAGACCTGCTGCCCCTTGTGTCTTGATTATTTCTGTTAGTGGCACAGTTTTCCATTGTTGGAAATCTTGAAGTTATCTCTGAGAAGTCCTTTTCTTAGCTTTCTTATAGTTACTCAGTCTTGTTCATTCGACTTCCACCATATCTCTCATCCCTACTCTTTATCTTTATCCTCACAGTTGCCACCTTTTGCATATCACCTCATTACCATCCTCCTGTAACATTTCAATATCTCAAACCAGTCCTAATAGGTCTTCCTGTGTCTATATTCTTTTCTAGTCTATCTTTTATATACATATATAGTCAGTTACTGAGGCTTGTAAATTTTCTTTACTTTTCCTGTCCCAGTTATGTTGTCCTCTTGCCACTCGCATAGGTCAAGCCCCATCACTTCTCAGCCAGAGACTGTCGTGGTAGTCTCTGCATTGTTCTCCTTGACTGACTTCAGTCTGTATTCTCTGTCTTCCAAATAAATACCACTGTGATATGCAAAGAAACAAAGGTCTGACTATGTCATTCCACTTTTCTGGAATCTTCATTGGCTCCCTCTTAACCTCAAAAACAAAATACAAATTCTTCTGTTGTCATTTAAAACCCTTTGAAATACAGCTCCCAACCTATATTTCTAGATCAAGGGTTCTTCACTGATTATGTTACATTATCAGTCTTCTGTAGTCATGATTGTGTATGGACTCCTTTGGCAGTCTGGTGAAGCCTGTAGAGCTCTTTTCAAAACTGTTTTTATAGACATAAAATAGAATTATAGGGCAGCTAGGTGGCACAGTGGATAGAGCACTGGCCCTGGAATCTGGAGGACCTGAGTTCCAAACTAGTGACCCTGGGCAAGTCACTTAACCCCATTGCCTAGGGCCCCCCAAAAAATATTGTAAAGGAAACAAACCATGATGAGATACAGTTATCAAAATATTAAATTCATAAACTCCAGGTTAAGAACCCCTTGGTTTTGGCCTTATTACAATTTTTTTTGCCTTCGTGTACTTTACTTTTCAGCTGAGCTGCCCTGCCTTTTCCCCCATATGTGAAATTCCATCTCCTGCCTGCACATCTTTGTGCACGCTCCTAATGCCTCAAATACTTTCCTTGCTTCCGCCTCTTTAAATCCTTAGCCCAGAATGTATAGGTCAAATACTTATTTTCTACATAAAGTATTTCCTGACTTCCCTTTCCTTCCTTTATCAATGTTCCCTTGTCCCTGAAATTTCTTTGTTTACATTTTGAATCTGCTTATTTGTGTACCTGGTGTTTTCTTTCAGCAGAATGTAAGCTTCTTGAGGGTGGGGACTGTTTTGGTTTTATCTTTGCATCTCTTGCACCTAGCACTGTGTCAGGCACATAGTGTTGCCTAATAAATGCCTGTTAAATTGAATTGAATACTGCTGACAACAGATTCTTTATGCTCAGACCTGATTATGTTACTCCTCTGCTCAAAATTGGATTCCTATTACCTGCTTAGTAAAGTGCAAACTCTCATTACTGGCATTTAGGCCCATCACAATCCGATACCACCTTAACTTTACAGGCTTCTTATATTTCTCTAACATCTTTTCTGTGTTTAAAATGAAATGTTCCTTGAAGATAATCTTTGTTTCCAGCGTCTGTGCCTTCATTCATACTATTTCTGGATTATAGTCTATTTCCCATTTTTGCCTGCCCCTAGCAATTGTTAAAGTCTACCTCAAATGCCCATTCCTGTCCCCTGATGACTTTTCCCTTCAGATATCATATAATACTAGGTTTCACAGTTTTTTGGATATTTTCTTTCAAATTTTATTTATTATGAATTAAAAAAAACATTTTAGTATGCAAGGAACAGAAAAAGAAGATTGCCTGTGAAGCTAAATTATCATGAAACTTGGGGATTTTTTTTGGTGAGGCATTCAGGGTTAAGTGATTTGCCTAGGGTCACACAGCTAGTAAGTATCATGTGTCTGAGGCTGGATTTGATCTCAGGTCCTCCTGACTCCAGGGCCAGTGCTCTATCCACTGCACCACCTGGGTGCCTCTGGAGATCATTTAAAAAAAAAAAGTCTATTAAATACAGCACTATGGTAACAAAAGTGGTCAGCTTGTATTTTAAAAGTATTTTATTGATACATTTTTTTTGATCACTATCTCTCTTGCCCCAATTCCTCCATCCTCCCTATCCAACACCGAAACCCTATTAAACAAATATTTAGTCACACAAATTCATGCAGTAGGATTTCTTATTTTGCACCTCTAGCCTGTTACATTTCTGCTAAGAGATTGGAAGCAATGTTACATTGTCAATCTTCTTCAGTCATGAGTGGTCATTGCATTCATAGATTCATATATTCATTCATAGATTCATAGTTTTTCACTGTTGTTTTCCTTTATATGATGATAGGTCAACATATACATTATTCTCCTGGTTCTGCTTTATATCATAAATGTGTCTTGCCATCTTTCTCTGAATCATTTTTTTTTTGTTTCTTATGGTGCAGTAATGTTCTGTTACAATCATGTACCATAATTTGATCAGCCATTCCCCTTTTGATGGGTATCCACTCTATTTCTAATTCTTTTTTTTTTTGCGGGGGGTGGAGCTAGGCAATGGGGTTAAGTGACTTGCCCAGAGTCACACAGCTAGTAAGTGTTATGTGTCTGAGGCCAACTATTTCTAATTCTTTACTGCTCCAAAATACGTAAAAAAAAAAAAAATTGTGTACCTGTGGGTCCTTTCCCTGTCTTTGACCTCTTTGGAATATATTCCTAGTATTGGTATCACTAGTTCAAAGGTGATATAGTTTCTTACACTTTACTAATACACTTATCTTATTGTGTATTATAGTTATCTGTCTTATTCTCTTAATACAGTTCAAATTTCATGAAGTCAGTCACAATGTATTAGCTAAGTCTTGTGTCTATCCTATTACCTAGCACATCACTCTGCTACAGAGGTATTTAATTTCACATCATTTTCAGAGTTACTGAGCTCTAGTTGACTTCTTTATGTGCTCTAGTTTATTGGTCCCAGATTTGAACATTGTAATGCAGATATGCTTTTGCTAGTGCTGAGTCAAACAGAATAATAGTAATTATAATGTTGTTTTATTCGTTTTTCAGTCACATCCAGTTCTTTGTGACCCATTTGGGATTTTCTTGGCAGAGATACTGAAGTGGTTTGCCATTTCCTTCTCCAACTCATTTTACAGTTGAGGAAACTGAGGCATACAGAGTTAAGTGACTTGCCCAGGGTCACAGAGCTATTAAGCGCCTGATGAGTCTTCCTGACTCCAGGCCTGGCACTCTATCCACTATGGCACCTCAGTAATAATAATATCAATCACCATTTACATAGTGTTTTAAAATAATCTTACTTGACAATTACAATAACCCTGGGACCTGGGAGGTAGGTGTTATTCTTATACTTATTTTACAGATGAGGTCAGGCAGAAATTAAGTGATTTTTTTCCCCACACAACTAGTAAGTTCATGAGGCTGAGGCCATATCTGAATTTAGGGCAGCTAAATGGCACAGTGGATAGAGTGCCCAGCCTGGAGTCAGGAAGACTCATCTTTTGAGTTCAAACCCAGCCTCAGGTGCTTGATAGCTCTGTGACCCTGGGCAAACCCATAACCGTGTTTACCTCAGTTTCCTCATCTGTAAAATGAATTGTAGAAGAAAATGGCAAACCACTCCAGTAGCTTTGCCAAGAAAATCCAAAATGAGGTCACAAAGAGTTAGTTAGAACTGAAACAGCTGAGCAACACCAACTTCCTGACTCCATGTCTTGCACTTTCCCCCCTGAGCTGTCAGACTGCCTATTATTATTATTACAGCAAACAAACATTTATTAAATACTAATTGTGTACTAGACACAGTGCTAGGCACAGTGCAAGACACTGAGTGCTAGAGATGCAAAACACAATTAGCAGTACCTGCCCTGAAGGAGATTACATTCTAATGGGGAAATTTGATATTTTTGTAGAGAAGTAGCTAAGTGGTTATTTGAGAAGAGAGCAAGTCCTTGCTGCTAACTGGGGGTAATCAGGAAGGAAGTAGGAGGTGGCACCTGAGCTGAGCCTTAAGGAAAAGAAAGATACTGAGAGGCTGAGATAAGGAAAGATTACATTCCAGGAATAGCAACTGGCTTGTGTGGAAGCATGTGGGTAGGAAATTGAATGTCCAGTTTGGAGAACAGTTTGGCTGGAACATATGCATTAAGGTACATACAAAGCACCGTGATAGATGTTTGGAGAGATACTAAAGGTACTAAGATAAAATGTCTTTAATTGATGTCTTTAATGTCTTTATTGTCTTTAATTGAGCTTCTTTTCAAGAAAAAAAATGCAAACATAAGGCTCTTTTAAATGTCGTATTTTAGATTCAGTGTATTGACCTATCCTTCCAGTATCTTTTTGGATCCCAATTCATTCAATCTGTGAGTGAATAGGATTGGACCAAGGAAAGAGCCATGAGACAGCCCATTCTGGGTTGACATAAATCAGTACTGAGTATGGTCATTCAGTCACCCATGAAGCTATTCTAAGTGAACTGTCATTGAGAATACAAATCTTGGTTAAATGCCTTGCTGAAACATATATACACACTGTATAACATTTTCTTGAACTCCCTTGTAATAATCCTTTCTGAAAAGGAAATAAGATTTATTTGGAAAGACTTGTTTTTTTTCTTTTTTTAAAATTTATTTTGATTTATCAACATTCACTTCCATAAGCTTTTGAGTTTTAAATTTTCTCCCCCTTTTCTCCCAGCCTCCCTACCCAAGATGGCATGCAATCTGATATAGTTTCTAAATATACATTCCTATTAAACATGTTTTCACATTAGTCATGTTGTAAAGAAGAATTAGAACCAATAGGAGAAACCACAAGAAGGAAGAAAGAAAACAAGAAAAAAAAATAGCAAATAGTACGCTTCGATTTGTATTCAAATTCCATAGTTCTTTCTCTAGATGTGGATAGCATTTTTCATCATGAGACTTTTGGAGATATCTTAGATCCTTGCACTGCTGAAAAGGGCTAAGTTTATCAAAGTTAGTCATTGCACAACGTGGCTGTTGCTGTGAACAACAACTCCTAGTTCTGCTCACTTCATTCGTCATCAGTCCATACAAGTCTTTTCCAGGTTTTTCTGAAGTCTGCTTTCTCATCATTTCTTATAGCACAATAGTATTCCATTACATTCATAAACCACAACTTGTTCAGCCAATCCCCAGTTGCTGGGTATCCCCTCAATTTGAGGGTACTTTGGGTATAGGAGAGTGGAGGGGGGGCATCCTAGGGCAGGATATGATGAGGAATTTATCATGAGAACCTTACATGCCAGGGACTTTGTGCTATGGCAGGAAGAGGGATGAGAATTAGTTATAATCCTTTGGTGAGGTCACTCTTAAGACTTAGCACAATTAGGTTTTGCCAAATTCCATATTTTTTCTTAGTTGTGTTGTGCTTGGAGGCTCAAATGGGGAAAATAAGAATGGAATTTGGAAGATCCTAGAAAAGACAGGAGCATCTTGAAAAACTTATGGGTCTCTTAGGAGGGCCAAAAATTTCATCAAATCAAATTTGTTTAACCCTTTCTACTTTGAAGAACATTCATCCTCATAGTGTATGGAGCAAAATAGGCCTGGAGTGGTTATTACCTTTTCAACAATGGTTATTATTTTTTTTTCTTTGATATATACCTCAGGTAGCAGAACTGTTCTATCTTTGCTTGCTTTCAGCAAAAATATCCTTAAAAACCCTTTTCATTGTACTTTGTAATTTTTGCAAGCCTCAGCTCATTCTGAGGTTTAAACTTCCTGACACCAGGAGAGTTATATTTGTTTTTATTCTTCCTTGGCTCTATGCCCTATGTTCTATCTTTTATTTGATGTCTTTTATAATCACATCATGTATTCCTCATTGGGAATAAAGAGAAAGACATTTGTGTTGTGAGAATTTTGTGTTCTCGCAACATGACTAATATGGAAATATGTTTTGCATGATTGCACATGTATAAACTATATCAAATTGCTTACCTTCTCAGAGAGGAGAGAGCAGAGGGAAGAAAGAATTTCAAGCTCCAAATTTTAAAATGTGAATGTACATGTAAAAATTATTTTTACATGTAATTCAGAAAAAATAAAATATTGTGAAAAATAAGACTTTTGTGTTTGTGCTCAGATTTCTGTTGCAAGATTTTTGTTTGGAGAATTTCCTCAACCTGTCTTCTCTTTTAGAATCTTAGACCACAAGATCATACCTACCTATCATTTAAAAAAAAATTTCTGCTTTCCTAAAGTATAGAATAATTATAATTGATAGTAACTTGCATTTATATAACATTTCCTTATTTTCAAAGTGCTTTCATCACAACAATGCTGTGCAATAATATTGTTAAACCCATTTTACAGATGAGGAATCTGGAATACAGGGAGAATCACAAAACTCAAGAGTTGAAAGTAACCTCAGAGACCATATGATATGTGTGTGTATGTACATGTTCACATACATTATGTACACACTATATACGTGCCTATATGTACATAGGCTGCTTTCCCTGTGCCCATCATATTTTGTTTTAGGTTATTTTGATTAGATTTGTAATGTACCAGGCAAATATATTCTTATTATCCTTGTTGCCATTCTTATCTTATAAACTATGGTCTACAAATACTGTTCAAGTAGAATCCTCATTTTTATTCTTGTCTATTCAAATGTTTATGTTTGTTGATTAAGTTTGTAATAAAATTTTTTTTAAATTGACAGTTATGCCCTTGATGTCATCATCCAACTAGGATTCAGGTCTCTGAATGACTTTTTACTATGTGACCTGGGTGAATTCCTTCTCTCTAGATTTATATCTCCTCAGTGTAATTGGGATAATCACTCTCTTCCTAGTGTTCACTTCATCACTAAACTGTTACTTGGCTCCTACAGTGGACTAGGTACCACAATGGTCATGCAAAGTCAAAATTTCCCTATTGGAGCTTGGAAATTAATGAAAGCTCTTTGTAATGCAGAAAGTTCTAGGTTACGAAGGTTTGCTTAGCTCTTACTAACTCACTTATGTTAGACTCTTTTGAAGATCCTCTTCATATCTCTGACATCTTCCTAGAAGGAGAAGAGGCCCATGGATTGGTGAAGAGCAGTAAGCAAGGAGTATGAGAAATCATGGAGATGGCTTTTAACATTTTGAGTGAGGGTATGGTGGGGGCACAGGAAGATGGTTAGGTCTGTTGGAACAGGACATCAACATTTCAATTAAAAAAAAATGAGAATTGAAACTGAGTGTTTTGAAGGAGGCTCGTGGGCAGTATAGAGCTCTTTAATGTGATTGAATAGAGGAAAGATCACATTTTTTGTCTAGAATTCCTTCTACCTTTGAGGGAGTACTACTCCCTCAGTAGTCCCCTAAGTCTTTTCAAAGTTCCCTGCCCTCTCTTCTTTCAGTGTCCCCTCCAGCCCTGTTTCTTTCTCCCAGTGTTCCTACAGTCCATTTCTGTATCCTCCAAATGTCCCTGCAGCCACTGCCCCTCTATCCCTGTAGCTTCTTTGCTCTGACTCTCCCTAGTGCCCCTCCAGCCTATGTCCTTCTCTACCCAGAGTCCTCTCAGCCCTGCCCCTCTCATATGCCTCGCAGGCTCCTCCTCTCTTTCGCAATATCCTCCCAGCCCTTGCTATGTGACTGACAATCTATACCAATTTAACTAAACAGAATTGTTTGGACTTTGTCTTGATGCTTTCTACATCATTTGTAGCTTTTGTCCTTTGGGAGCAATGCTGTTCCCTAAGGGAGGCTAAAACTTAGCATCTGGTCCCATTCTCAGAAGACAAATTCTAGCTATGAGTCAAGGAGAATATTTTAATGATGTTGAAAATAGGTTAATGGGCTGTGGAACGTTTTTTTCTTCCCCTGCCTTCATTGCCCACCCCCAGCCCTGAACTAATGAATGCTTTTTTAAGTTAGCACCATGGAGAGGGATTCTGAGACTTCTACTAGGGACTTGGCATTTTACCTATCCTCCTGTCTCACAACCAGGACCCACCCTTTCACTACACACTTAAAGTTTACCTTAGGCTTAAAGCCAGTTATAGAAATAACCAGCCATCCTCAGTCACCCTGTTCCAGGTTCTTACATGTCTTCCTACTGAGGTTTTTCTTATTAAAAGATTTTAAAAAATTTATGAGGTCTCTCCAACTACCTCCTCTTTTAAGTGGAGCATTTTTTTTGTAAAGAAAGAAAAACCTTTATTATAAATATGTATATTCTAGCAAAACAAATTCTCATGTTGGCCATATCTGAAAATGTATGTCTCTCCATTTGAAATTTATTATTTCTCGGCAGGTAATGAGTTTTTTATTTTCACTACATTGATCAGAGTTCTAAAGTCTTTCAAAAAATTTTTTCTTTCTAATATTGCCATTGTAGTTCCCCTGGTTCTGCTCACTTTGCTCTGCAGCAGTTGATTGAAATCTTCCCATTTATCTCTGAAACTGTTCTTTTTGTCATATATGGTCATTTGTTTAGCCATTCCCCAGTAGAAGTATTGCCTCCTTAGTTTCCAATTTTTTGGATACTATTAAAAGAACTGCTGTAAATATTTTTGTACTTATAGGTCCTTTTCATCTTTTGTCTTTTGGGGGTATAGCCAATAATAGTGTAACTGGGTCAAAGTGTATGTACAATTGAGTGACTTTTTGGGCACAGTTCCAAATTGCTTTCCAGAATGGCAGGCCCAATTAAATGCTACATCAGTGGTAGAGTAATGAGCCTATTTTGTAAAGCTTCTCCAACATTTGTCACTTTGATCTTTCATCACCTTTGC
The DNA here is from genome assembly GCF_900497805.2 of Vombatus ursinus. Taxonomy (NCBI): domain Eukaryota; kingdom Metazoa; phylum Chordata; class Mammalia; order Diprotodontia; family Vombatidae; genus Vombatus; species Vombatus ursinus. The sequence continues at coordinate 32,513,095 of NW_020954569.1, read as the reverse complement.
CAATCTGATGGGTGCTTTAATTTGCATTTCTCTCATTTTTAGTAAGCATTCCTTCCCCCCCTTTTGACAGTTCATTTATGACTTGTTCAGTTTCTTTTTTCTGATATTGGATTAAATAGTTTTATTTCTTCTTGGTACTTTGCATAATTTTTTAAAGTATCCATTTGTTCTCAGTTACCAGTTTTGTTAGCTTATAATCTGGGTAGTTTTTGATAATTCCTTTTTCCTCATTATGAGTTTATATATATATAAACACAGGTTTGGTTTTGGTTCTCCATGTTTCTTCATTTTTTAACATTATTTTCAGTTTTTTAAAAGGATGCTTCCTTCTCTAACTTGGAGGATTGAGAATCATTATAGCTGTGGATGACATATAACATTGAGCATTCTGTATAGGATATTGTAAAATTTTCATGTTCTCATACTATGTGGAAATGAGATATTAAGTTTTTTTTGTGATTCTTGCCAATAGCTAGCTCCTTGAGAGAACTGCTTGTGGGTCTTTTTGAATTGTGCTGTCCTTTTCGCCTTGTTAATACTTTGACAATTAGACCTAATTTCCTGACCCTAGTTTATCAGATTGTCTTATTAATAATAATCAACATTTATATAGCAGCTTTATAAGTATTATCTTATTTGAGCCTGAAAACAACCAGGTGAGGTAGGTATTATAGGTATTATTTTCTTCATTTTGCAGATGAGGAAACTGAGACTCAGAGAAATTAAATTTTTTGCTCGTGAACATAAGGCTAGTAAGTGTAAGAATCTGGATTTGAATCCAAGTCTTCCTGATCCCAGGCCTAATATTTTATCCACTTTACTACATTGCCTCCCAGCACAAGTTATCTTGTCTTGTCAACTTTCTTTCCCCTCAAGGCCTTCTCCTATTCTTTCTCCCTGAATCCTTTTTCACTTTTAATTAAAATCTTCTCCCTCTACTACATAGGACACAAAAGTTAAAAAAAAAAAGTTCTTATACTTGTCCTTGACAGAGCTAATTTCCTACTAGGAAGGATATAATCATAGATTGAGAGATTAGAAGGGACCTTTCAGATTTGTCTAGTCCAGGGGTGGGGAACCTGTGGCCCTTAGAGAGATCAAGTTGCTTACCCAGGGAACTTGGGTTTGAAGAGTATACAAATAATTAGATGTTATACAAAGTAGAATGTGGTGAGTAAAGAATCCATTGAAGAAATTGAGGCTAGTTAGATTAGAGAACAGACAAGGATTATTTTACATTTTCTATCTGTATCCTCTGTCCTGCATAGTACCTTGTTGTTTAGTCGTTTAGTTTTGTCCGACTCTTCGTGACCCCATATAGGGTTTTCTCAGCAAAACTAGAGTGGTTTGCCATTTCCTTCTCTAGTGCATTAAGGCAAACAGAGGTTAAGTGACTTTCCCAGGGTGACACAGCTAGTGTCTGAGGTTGAATTTGAACTCAGGTTTTCCTGACTCCAGAGCCAGTGCTCTATCCACTGAGCAATTTAACTGCCTCTGCCTGGAGGCACTTAACAAATAGTCATTGATTGGTTGACTAATAATAGATATCTTCAAAATGTTTTAAAGGGCTGTAGTACAGAGGAGGTCTTTGTGCCCAGGAGTCAAACCTAGAAGCAGTGCAGGGGTTTGGGGTAGGGGAGACATTGTGGAGAACTGTCCAATTGTACTACTTTGGCTGTTAGTGACTCCCTCTCATTGGAGAGAGGATATTCCTGTTAGGTCTTGCCCAAATTTGACATTATACAATTCTGTGAGGTAGATAGACTACATATTCTAGGAAAACTTGAAGAGGGAAAGAATATTTTCAGCTTATCAAAACCAAACCTGATTGATAAATGATCTACTGTGAATCTCCTTTTCTATCCTAACCTGGGCTAAAAGCTTAATCTTTAATTACTATTATTAATTAAATTAACCAATTAGTAAAATTAGTTTAATATTACTGATATAATAATATAATTCTTTTAATACTGCCTCTTGAATCTAGAGCAAGTTTTGAGTAACCAGATACCTGCTAGGTAGCACAGTTGCTAATCCTGGAGTCAGGAAGACCGGAGTCAAATTTGGCCTCAGAAACTTACTAGTCATATGACTCTGGGCAAGTTACTTAATGTATTTTCCTCAGTTTCTTCAATTGTAAAATGGGGATAATAGCACTTATTTTGCAGGGTTGTTGTTGTGAGGGTCAAATGAGATAATAGTCAATGCTTAGCACAGAGCTTGGCACATAATAGGTACTATACGGGTATGTTTATTCCCTTCCTTCCTCCTCTTTCCTTTCCCTTCTCTTTGTTCTTAGTGACACTTGCTTCCATTCATCAGCCTCCTGACCCTAGTTTAATTTTCTCATAATTTCTCTTCCATCTGGTTCAAGAAACTCTGATTCATAATCTTAGTTAAGTCATTTTCCCCTATTTAATTGTGTGATCCAGTAAAATAAAGCTAATTAACCATATTTTTTTCCCCTACTGTGTGTGTATTTGTGTGTAAAATGTATATATTTTTATGTAGACACAAGATGTCATCCATCATCTCACCAAAGTATTTTCTACCTTATCCTGGTGGGAAATGACCCTGGGTTCTCAAAGACTGCCAGGGAAATAGGTATTACTGAACAGCAAAGGCTTTTAGAGAAGCTAGTGTGTGATAGAGCCAATTTAGCAACCTTTGACCCCAGGTGATTATTTGACCCGTAGCAAATTAAGAACCTTCTCCTCCAGAGTAGAGTAGTTTTAATTTACATTTGTGGGTGGAGAACCTGGGCTGGTCACTTCTATGTCTGGAACTATTTCGTATTAGGCAGAAAGTAATTTAAAAAGCAATGTAATAGGGTCAGCTAGGTTGCACAGTAGATAGAGTACTGGCCCTGGAGTCAGGAGGACCAATCTTCCTGATTTGAGTTCAGCCTCAGATACATGATATTCACTAGCTGTGTGACCTTGGGCAAGTCACTTAATCTCCATAACCTTGCAGGAAAAAAAAAAGCAATGTAATAGAACAACCCCCTACAAGTAAGAGACGCTAAGACCTGTGTGACCTTGGACAAGTCACTCCTATTTTCTCAATTGTAAAATATAGATATTAAGTAATATGTGTATGACTACCTCCTAGAGTTGTTATAAAGTTCTTTGTAAAGCGTAAAATTGCATCTAGATGGAGTTATTATTACTACCAAGAGGAAACCACTAATGTTTCATGTTAGATGTTTTCAAGCTCATCTTTTTACTTTTATATATAACAAATTACACATTTTATCAGCAAAATGATAGGAGAGATTTTTTGAGCTGGATAATTAAGCTGACATTTTAGGTAAGATTGACCTTCTTAATCTTTTGTTGGAACTATTTTTTCCCCCTTGGCAGAAGTAAAATGATATTTTTTTTTAAAAAGGGAAAAAACCAAATATAACATCAATTATAGAAGACTTTCCAGTAAAAATCAGTTGTTTGTTTGTTTGTTTTTTTTTTTAAAAGAACACCTGCATCCTAATCTATATCTTACCACCAGACCTAGCTGGCTTTGGAGGAGAGAGTGAGGCTGGTGACTTTGCAAAGCCCTCCCTCACTTGAATCCAATTCACTTGCAAGTCATGACATCACTTTCATGGTCCTCTTCAAGAATGAAAGACAAAAACGAGGAAGGAATGAATGTTCCCACCCTATCAAACTGTTGGTACCCACCCTATCAAACTGTCTTATATTTAAGTGCCTTGTTTTTATTCGTATTTATTCTTGCTCTTTTTATTTTGTATATTTTCATCTATCTACTTGCTTTCTCTCCGTTAAAATATAAATTTCTTAAGATTAAAAAAAACAACCAAAAAGTCCTGATAATAATGAACAAATGATAGTTCTTTAAAATGTATATGAAGAAAAAAATTTAGAACCTATTTTGTGGTTATATACTTATATATGATTTATTATGATAGACAATAGGTAGTGCAGTGACTGGTTTCAGCCTCCTTTTGCATTGACTCATAGCTGGTTGATACCTGGGATCTTATTTCTCAGCTTTGGAGGCTTTGATAATCAGTTCATGCAGGGGGTGGTCAGACCCAGGAAAAAAGCTCTCACTCATGCTACTCAAAAATCCAAAAGAATAAAAGCCAGTAATAATGAAAGATTGTAAATGTTTGTAATGTTAAAACACAGCAATGAAACTTTTTTTGGGGGGGGGGTGCTCTCCCTCCTCAACTCTTCTGACTTCCTAGACTTCCTAGTTGGAAGTCCCCACTAAAACACCATCTTTTACAGGAAACTTTCCCAACTCTTCTTAATCCTAGTACCTCCTCTCTGTTATTTCCTATTAAGCTTGTATATAACTTGCTTTGAATCCATTTGTTTGCATACTATCTCTTCTATTAGATTGTAAGCTCCTTGAGAGCAGGGACTGTCTTTTGCCTCTCTTTATATCTTCCATGCTTAGCACATAAAGCTTCATAACCTATCCTGCACCTACATCCCTTAACTTTCCATTCTTTTTATACCTCATTCTCTGCCTCTCCTGTCTATTGACAATGATTTTCCTGCTCTTCCAGAAACAAAACACTCCTTATCTTGGCTCTGGGCATTTTCTCTGGCTGTCCCCCCTGCCTGGAATGCTGTCCATCATCATGTCTGCCTCCTGGCTGGTTTTTTTTTTTTTTTTTGGTGAGGCAATTGGCTGTTAAGTGATTTGCCCATGGTTGCACAGGTAGTAAGTATTAAGTGCCTGAGGCCGGATTTGAACTCAGGGCCTCCTGACTCCAGGGCTGGTGCTCTATCCACTGTGCCACCCTGCTGCCCCAGTTTTTCTTTCAACAATCCTGTGAACTAGGTGGTACCAGTGCTGTTATACTTGTTTTACAAATCAGGAACCTGAGGCTCATAGAAGGTAAGTAAGTTGTCCACGGTGATAAAATATGACTGGGAAGTAGCTGAGTAGGCCAGGATGTGAATCTGGTCTTTTTGTTCTACGTGCAGTATTCTTCCCACTGTTATGCTGTATGTTCTTCCCATGTCATACCACAGAAATCTCCTTGGGAAAATCTTTCTTGGTTAATCTATGGAATCAGAAAAGAAAGTTGTATGCTGTTGTGAGGTACTCACTTCAGGTTGAAACAGACAGCTGGTAAAATAGGCTTTTGTCATTGGGTTGTATCTGTAATGTGGACCAGAATACGTGAATCTGCAAGTTTGGGTACTTTTGAACAATGCTAGAAAATCATCATCAGTTTCTCTGCAAGCTCATACTCTTAAATATCTCAAGGTGACCCCTCAGGTGTTCTGCTGTACATTCCCATCACCTCTACGATTAGAAAATTCTGAAAAGAGGATTAAGCACTAGTCACTCTGATGTGGTTTAGCAGTTCAGGGGTCCTGGGACCCCAGAATCACAACATGAGGGTCCTGCCCGAAAGAATTTGACCCAGGCCTTCTTTCAACCAAAGACAAGGTTTATTAGAACATCCGTCATATTGGGCAGACTCTTAAGGAGTCTGAACATGGGTAAGCAGTGGCTAGATTATAAGAATCCCAGCAGAGGCTAGATTTTAGGAATCCCAGCTGTGGCTAGATTATAAGAATCTGAGCATCTTAAATGGAGGTGAGATGGACCTTATATGCAGAAAGACTATGGGAAGGATCTTGGAGTGGCCAAGTAGTCTACGAGGTAATAGAACTCCAGGGGTAGCCGGCCAAGGGAGAATGGAGCCTAGATAGGACCAAGGGTGGGAAGTGGCCTGGGGCCATAGGGAAGCAAGACAATGGAGGGGAGATTGGGTATAGCCACAATGAAAGGCCAGTTGATGGGATTATAAACACCAGAGATTTGGCCATGTGGGAAAGTCCAGGGTTTTTCCTTTCTGGGGCCCAGATCCCAACCCCATCAATTCCTTCAGAGTGTGAATGAAATACTGCTATTTTCAGTCCCTCTTCTGATCTGCCAAGTTTTCACCTTTCTTTAATAGTCCAACTTTCATGATTGCCTATAATCTTTGCTTTCCTTTAATTTTCTTTTTTTTTCTTTCATGATACTTGAGAGAAGTTGATGTTCCCAACTGAAACTTAATGCTTTTTAGCCAGGTAATCACTTTAATTTGTTGTTGAATTTATGCTCTGGAAGGAAATATATTTATATATATTAGATTATATTATAATATATATTAAATATATTTAGCACTACCAGCCAAGTATTTTATTGTGTCTATGGGGCTAACATAGAGATTATTTGACTGACACCAGTACAACAGCCAATCAGTTTGAGTGCTTGCAATCATAGAATTTTAGAGCTAGCAGGGGCTTTAGAGATCATTGAGGTGACTCCTTCATTTTTCAGCTAAGTAAAAAATAACTAAGAGACTTTCTGTGTATTATTGATGCGGTCTAGAGGTTAGGGGTCCTGGCACCCCAAAATCACAATACCCAGGTCTTGCCCAAAAAAATTCGACCCAAGCCTTCATGCAGCCAAAAACAAAGTTTATGAACATTAGACATATTAGCTAGACTCTTAAGGAATCTGAGCATCTGTGGGCTATTGGCTAAATTCTAAGAATCAGAGCATCTTAATGGAGACAAGATGGACCTTATATACAGAAAGACTGTGGGAGAGTGGCCAAGTACTGAGGTAATAGAATTTCCAAGGGTGGGAAATGAAGCCTAGGTGGGACCCAGAGTGGAAAGTGGCCTGGGGCCATAGGGAGGTAAGACAATAGAGGGGAGATTGGGTGTCCCTGAGGTAATAGAATTCCCAAGGGTGGGAAATGTAGCCTACGTGGGACCAAGGATGGGAAATGGTCTGGGGCCATAGGGAGGCAAGACAATAGAGGGGAGATTGGGTGTAGTCACAATGAAAGACCAGTTGATGGGACCATAGCCTCAGGGGAACTCCAGAGATTTGGCCATGTGGGAAAGTACAGAGTCCGTGAGGTAATAGAATTACCAAGGGTGGGAAATGGTCTGGGGCCAGAGTTTTTCCTTTCTGGGGCTCAGATTCCAACCTCATCATTATCTTATAGTTATTAGTGCCAAAGAATCTATACCTTTCAGTTCCCAGTATCTCTCTCTAGATGGTAAAATGGATAGGGTGCCAGGCAATCTGGCCTCAGACAGTTATTAGCTGTGTGACCCTGGGCAAGTCATTTAACCCTGTTTACCTCAGTTCCTTATCTGTAAAATGAGCTGGAGAAGGAAATGGCAAACCACTCCAGTATTTTTGCAAAGAATAGCCCAATTAGGATCAAGAAGAGATAGACAAGACTGAAACATGGACAAAAAATTTTTTTTAACACATTACTTGATCAAATTTTATTTTCATTGAATTCAATAGTTATTGGTTGGATTAATGAAAGCTATTCTCTGTAGCTTTTCTGAGTAAGCACTGAATTTGGAATCAGGACTTTGAGTTTGAATCCTGGCTGTCCTTCACACATACTGTGACTTTACCCAATCTGTAAAATGAGGGATTTAGACTAAATGTTTCTTCATGAGGCTTTTCAGGATTGAATTAGTAGACTGCTTGGAGCTATCATTCACCACCAAAAGGGCTGAGAACAGTTACAAGGGAGGGATAGGATAGCATATGGGTAAATTTATGCCTTAGGACTATGTTTGTTTTCCTTTTTTTATGCTTCACTTTGACTTTCTTGGGCTACAGTACTTCCTTAAGGTTAGGGGGTTTTTGTTGTTGTATTTGTTTGTTTTGGGTCTGTGTAATGAGGAAACCTAACCACTGGTGACTTTTTTCAGTTATATAGTATTTATTTTGATCAGTGAGAAGGTGAAACAGAACAGCAATTATGTTAACCAACAAACATTTTAAAAGGACTTATAAAAACATCAAGACATTTCTATAGATAAGAACTCTATTAGAATATATTATTCAACAAACACCTATCCACTTTGTGCAAGGCCCTCTGTGCTCATACTTGTTGCAAAGATGAAAAATGACACAATTCCTGTCCTTGGAGCAATTACACTGAGAAGGAAACCTACATGTGCAAAATTATAATAAGGATTGCGCTGTGATAGAGACCAAGAAGAATTCAGATGAAAGTGTTCCAGAAAAATTTGAGGAAGGAGGAATAATTTTCATCTGAGTAGGTCAGCCTCTTGGAGGAACTTAGAGGGAAGAACATAGGAAGCCAAGGTAAGATGCAGGGTGAGATCATCTATATATATAGATATATAGATATACACACACATATATATATATTTGGGGAATGAAAGGAAAATGAAGAATCAACAGATGACTTGAAGGAATCTGGAAAGAGATAGAAAAGATAGAAGCCAAGTAGTGGAATAAAAAGTGAATTAGTTGGAAGAAAGCCAAGTGTAGATTATTTTTTTTCTAGAGGATCTTCAGTAAAATGGGTGACATAATCAAGGGATAGAATATATTTTTAAACCACTGGGAGCTCCATTGCTTTTGTAGGATGTGAGGAGGGAGCCAATAGTAAGGGAAAATGAAGAGAAATGATAAAGAAATGATACATGATATTTTACACACAGTAAGGGCTTAATGAATGCTTGTTGATTATTGATTGGTGGTGTAGTAGAAAGAGACAGGAGGGGTTGGGATTAAGAGCAAAAACAAAAGATTTTGCCATGAGAGGGAAGGCTATTTTACTTCATCCTGAGAGTAGAAGAGTGGAACAAAGGAAGGGCAAGGGCATGTAAAAGTTTTGAGGTATAAAAGATGGGAAATTAGCTCATGATAGAAGGTTTTAAGTAAAACGGGCTGAGAATATTTTGTGTTATGAGGGAGTTTGGGGTAGTTTAGGGATAGAAGAAAAGGTTTGGAACTGCTACTGTAGGGATTGTGATAAGGAATCAATCAGAACTGAATAAAAAAGTTTGCTGTGAAGCCTTGAGGGACCAGTTGAAGTTAAAGAGTAGTTTTCAGCCTTCGGAAGCTAAGATCACATAGAGAAGTCAATGAAGTAATCATGGTTTTGTGGCTTCCTAAGTGTTAAACACACCTAACCAGTTGCCACTGGCTAAGGAAAAAATATCTTGGATGTTCACTCACATGTAAGAGTTTTCTAGGTGGTCATTAAAAAATGATGATAGCTAGCATTTATATATGTGGCTTTAAGGTTTGCAAAGCATTTAAAAAATATTATCTTATAGTATCTTCCCAGCAACCCAGGGAGATGGGTGCTATCATTACCCCTATATTACAGATGAAGAAACAAGGGAGACAGGAGTTAAGTGACTTGCCCAGGGTCATGTGGCTTGAAGTGTTTGAGGGTGCATTTGAACACAGGACTTTTTGACTCCAAGCTAGTGCTCTATCCATTGCACCACCTATTGCTTTCAGGGATGTAAGTTTGGACCAGTATGGGGCTGAAAAAGTTAGTGTTTCACTGGTGACTTTAAAGAAGGCTTGCCCCATACTGGACCCAGTTTCAAAGTTTTTCAAAAGTTGTTACGTGGTTTGGAATGAAGACAGAGGTAGGAAGGAAGTTTAAGCATCACATCCTCTTACATGGCAGCTTCCTTCCCTTGAAGTGTTTGTATTCTGACCTAAATGGAGCTTGAAAAGGCCCAGGGCTTCTGGATCTTAACTATCAAGCTTCTCTATAATCTACTATAGTATATAGTTATATAGTTGTAGATAGTTACAACCCATTGGAAACCCTTGAAACTGGCCTTACTTCTTGGACATCCATAAATTGGGATTTATGTTCCTACCAGGGAGTAGGAAGGACCTCCAGCAGTGATTGGGGCTGCCCTTGGCCAACCTTAGGTCCCCCTGTTGGACTGGTAGCCACAATGACATGCATGCTGGGCTTTTAAGGGAGATAGATATCCCATTGTTACCTCAGTGAGCTCATACTAGAGTCAAAACGGTGTGACATTATGATGCTCTTTCAGAGATATTCAGTGTGTAAGTTGACTGATTCCCATCTTCTATAAGAAACCTTTCCTTATCCCCCTTAAGGCTGGTTATCCAGTCATTTCATTCATGTCTGACTCTTTGTGACCCCATTTGAATTTTCTTGGCAAAGATACTAGAGTGATTTGCCATTTCCTTTTCCAGTTTATTTTACAGATGAGAAAATGGAGGCAAACTGGGTTAAGTGACTTTCCAGGGTCACTCAGCTACCATCTGAAGCCAGATTTGACCTTCAAGTCTTCCTGACCCTAGGTCCAATGCCCTGTCCACTGCCCCACCTAGTTGCCTCTTAATTCTAGCACCATCCCTCTATTAATTATCTCCAGTTTATTGTGTGTATCTTGTTAATATGGAGTTATTTTCATGTTGTCTCCCCCAAGCTGCAAAAGCAGCTTATATTTTCACTTGTCTGACAAGGAGTTCTCCAAAGTTAGTGATATCTCAGGTCTTGCCAAAAAAAGAAAGAAAGAAAAGAAAAAAAGCTATTGTTCAAGATGCAGAAATGTGTAAAGTATTGTGGCTATGATACATCTGTACCACCTCCTGTCTTTCACTCCCCTGCCAACTTTTTCTGTGCGTTCTGCAGTATGAATTGGCAGTTCTGTGTTAACATTCAACTTGTGCTTTTCAAACATCAACTGGGCTAATTGCTAGAATTGTCCAGCATTTCTCTGATCCATCTTGAGATAAGGAATAATTCCCATGTGAAGAGGAAAGAAGGGGCAGGTGTTGGCTGCAGCTAACAACTGCTCATTTGTTCCTGAATCAACATTCAAATTTAATGCACTATGAAAATACAATGTGGATATAGTTTCCCTAAACTCAAGCCTAATGCTTTCCTGATATTGGTTCAAATTCACTGAATGCAATATAAAATTTCCCCAAAGCCTAAAATTGGTTTTTCAGGGAATGATAATTTTTCTTTACATTCCAAATGATTTAGGTGAATATAATTGCTCTTATTTTCAGCCTTTCAGCACTGTCCATGTTCATCTCTTTGTTAATGAACAAGTTGGGAAAACTTCATTTTTTCCATGAGGTTTGAGCCAGTTTCAGCTGATAGATCTTTTGATACAAAATGGTAGACTCTTTGCAACAAATTTACCTTTACTTTTAGATACACTTCTCAAATGCTTCCCTGACCTTTTAGCACAATAGCTTCTCCTGCTTAGCTCAGTGATTCTTAGAATTCTTTGCTTGCTGAATTTCAAAGCAGCAACAGAATTGTGGTATCCTTTAAATTTTTACTTCTGGGAGAAGATTGTTTAACCTTTTAAATTTAGAAAGATCCTCTATTAACAACTTTTCTTTGTTTTCTCTGTGAATAGTAGAGAAGAAATAGTTTTGTAGATGTAAAGTTAATGTATAAACTATTAAGGTGATTATCATCAGGATTTAGGTAATTCACCCATGGTGTATGAGTGAAAGATAGCATACAGACAGCATGAGTAATGTGCTCAATGTTTAAAGACTTAAGAGGACATGGAGATGTCCTCATCTCACAGAATAAGGCATGGGGCAGGAGCTATTGGAGAAAAGATTCATTAATTAGCCAGTGGCTACATTGAAGTATCAGTCATTTATGTGCAAGCAGAAAGATTAGCATGGTCATAGAAAGTGCACTTCATAATTTTTTTTTAAAGGACCAAACCAGTGAGGTTTCATGGAAGTTCTGACTTCCAACTCTACTGCTTAACTCTTCGGTATAACATTTCACTTTGTGAAAACCACCCTGACTCACTAGAGCTCTGCACTCATAGAGTTGGACTACATCATTGGTTCTCAAACTTTCTGGTCCTGGCTCTGTCAATCTATGGCCCTATTAAATTATCTGTGAGCTAATTTATAGCCATTTTCTCTCTAGAATTTGTAGAACGTAAAAAGAAGCCTTACGTTAAGGATATAGTGTAGAACCCAAGTGAACATAAACCATTCATTTTAGTGTCTGCTGAGATTTAATTTGGATTGCAGATCTGTTATTTTGGACCAGTTTTCCATATGGAGAAACTTTCTACTCAAGTTTTAATGTAAAATGAAACAGTTATGTATACCTTCGGTAAATACCCTGACATTGCCAACCAGAAATGATGCTGAAAAATTATTGCTTCATTTCACTTCTTGTAATTTGGCCTCCTAGTAAAGATTCTTTGAAGTAATAATGTGTCACTGTCTTTAACTAATGTAAAGATATTCTCAACATATGTTAAATAACTAATGGATTAGTCCCAGTCAAATGCAATTTTTAAAATCAAAAGAAAATTAATTGGAGTAGAACTACAGCTTTTGTCAATTTATTTTAGTACTTGTAAACTTTTTGCAGTGAAATTAATTAAATGAAATAATGGAAATATTTCAGTAGCATTTTATTTATTTGACATGGATTTTTACTTACTTCCTTTGTCTTCATTTTCTTTTGCTTGTTTTTCATATTATCACAGATTCTTTCACTCAAGGAGAGTGCACTTTAGTACACACACAAGGAGAGGTATGTGCCAATTAGTACTGTTAGGGTACCTCTTCTGATTTCATTACTGCCAGGACACCCACATTCTACTTGTTGATAATATTGTCCCTGCCAAGCAGTTTGGAATAATTAATTCAGGAAAAAAGGAATACAAGGATACCTTTGGTTCCTTGGTGTTGTGGGAGGAAATAATATTGACTAGTCCAAATTAAATTAGACCAAGTGACAGATGAAAAGTCTTCAATATCTTAAGTGTTACCATTTTCTGAGCTAAATTTGAACTTTGTAGGGCAGCTTCAGTGATTTCATCACCCTTCAACTCTCAGTTATAACCTCTTATTTTTACTTTTTGATTTTGAGTAATAGATGTGGTGACTTCATTGTCTTTTTTTTTTTTTAATAGAAGCATATGCTGCATAGGGTTATCATTGTTTTCTTACAATTCACACCATTTCTCCTGCTATTAGCCTTTCTTCCATTGCTCATATTCTTATGTTACTAAAAAAAGATAGGGAGAAAAAGACATTGCCAACAAACTACACTTGTTTCCCAGTGGTTTTTAAATTATGTTGATGCCTCAGAACAGTGATAACATTGTTAGGCATGGCTCCCTTAGCATGACCCTGAAGTTCCTGTTGGTTATTAGTGCTCTTGAGGGGGGTGAAGGTATATAATGGAGCTCTAGAAGTGGAAGAAATCAATGTTGGGCCAGAGGTAGGAGGGAAGAGAGAGAGAGTTAAGAGGAGGCTATTGTAAATTGAGTCAAGGCCAAGTAGAGATTAGAACTAACACAGCTCTTAAAGCCACATGTAGTATGATCAGGATATTTCCTGGTTACTCTTCCTGCAGGATGGGCAGGTTATGTACAAGGTGGGCCCAGTGGCCCAACTCGTATATGGCTACCTAAATGTTAATGTTTCCATGATGAGAGATGTCATGTGGTTTAGCTGAAAAGAGTTGGAATCAATATGTGTATTTATATCCTGACATGATACTTGTAAGCTGTGTGACCATAGGCAAATTACTTGATTTTTCTGTGCCTTAATTTTCCTCATCTCTAAATGGGGGTAATATAGTACTTGTACCACCTACTTTACCAAATTGTGAGGGAAACACTTTAAAAAATGAGTTGTTTTCTGTAATCAAAATTATCCATTTTATGTCCTATGAAACTCTGTATCCCTTATTTGGTCATGAACTCTTTCCCTATCCATAGGTGTGAAAGGTAATTTCTTCCACCAATTTGATTATTTCACCTTTTATGTCTGAATCATATACCCATTTTAAAAAATTAATTAATTTATTTTGATTTATCAGCAATCACTTCCATAAGTTTTTGAGTTCTAAATTTTCTCCCCAAGATTGCATGCAATCTGATATAGGCTATACATATACATTCCTATTAAACATATTTTCACATTAGTTATGTTGTAAAGAATGATTAGAACCAATAGGAGTAACCATATCAAACAGTAGATTACTATAGTCAGTGACTACTGTGTCTTGCTTACCTAACCTATTCCACTGATCCACCTCTCTATTTCTTAGCCAGTACTAAGTAGTTTTGATGATTGCTGCTTTATAATACAATTTAAGATCTACAATGTCTAGGCCACCTTCCCTAGCATTTCTTTTTATTAGTTCCCTTGATATTCTGGTCTTGTACCAATTTTGAACTCATCTTGGTATATGGTGACATGTTGATCTATGCCCAGTTTTTGCCAGACTACTTTTTAGTTTGCCCATTAATTTTTGTCAGATAATCAGTTCTTGCACCAGTAGTTGGGATCTCTGGATAAACACTGGATTACTGTGTTAATTTGTTTTACTATATTGTATACCTAATCTGTTCCATTGATCAACCACTCTATTTCTTATCCAGTACCAAATTGTTTTGATGATTACAGCTGTGAAGTATAGTTTGAAATCTAGTGCTTACAGATGCCCTTCTTTCCAATTTTAAGAAATTTATTCCCTTGCTTTCTTGACCTTTTGTTCCTCAAATTTTGTTATTTTTTTCTAGCTCTATAAAGTAATTATTTGGAAGTTTGATTGGTGTGGTATTCCATAAATTAATTAACTCAGGTGGCATTGTCATTTTTATTATATTGGTTCTGCCTACCCATCAGAAGTTAATATTTCTCTAATTATTTAGATTTGTCTTTGTGTCTTCACACAAAGTTATTTTCATAAAATTCCTGTGTTGTGACTTGGCAGGTAGACTCCCAAGTATTTTATACTGTCTGTAGTTATTTTAAATGGAATTTCTTTTTCTGTCTCTTCTTACTGGGTGTGTGTGTGTGTGTATGTGTGTGTGTGTGTGTGAGTGATATATTTATTACAACTTTGGTGAAATCATTAAATTAAACTAGTATTTTTTTAGTTGACTTTCCAGGGTTCTCTAAGTAAACCATCATATCATTAGCAAAAAGTGATAGTTTTGTTTCTTTTTTGCTTATACTTATTCCTTCAATTTCTTTTTCTTTTCTCATTGCTATAGTTAGCGTTTCCAGTACAATATTGGGTAATAATGGTGATAATGGATATCCTTGCGTCACCCTTGATCTTATTGGAAAAGCTTCTAGTTTATCCCTATAATAGATAATGCTTGCTTTTGGTTTTAGAAACTTTATCATTTTAAAGAATTCATCATTTATTCCTATACTGTCTAATGTTTTGTGTTTTTTTAAACAGGAATTTGTTATATTTTGTCAAGAGCCTTGTCAAGAGTATCTATTGAAATAATTATTTTTTCTGTTTTTATTATTGATATGGTTGCTTATGAATATAATTTTCCTAATATTGAACCAGCACTGCATTCCTGATACAAATCCATCTTGGTCATAGTGTATGATATTTGTGATATATTGTTGTAATATCCTTAATATTTTATTTATAAAATTTGTGTCAATATTCAATAGGGAAATTAGTCTATAATTTTCTTTCTTTGCCTTGGCTCTCCCTGTTTTGGGCATCAGGATCATATTTGTGTCATAGAAGGAATTTGATAGAACTCCTTTCCCGATTTTTTTAGTATTGGAATTATCTGGCAGGAATAATAATAACTTACATTTATAGGTTAAAGTGTTTTATATACACATAATCTCACTTGTCCCTCAAAACAACCCCATGAAATTGGGATTATTATTAACCTTATTTTACATCTGAGGTAACTGAGTCTCAGATTAAGTGACTTGATTTCAGTATTTGAGGCAGGATTTAAACATCTTTATAAGTCTTCCTGACTTATAAATCCAGCATCCTATTCTATTCTGCTGTGCTGCTTGATCTCAATTAAGTCTGTCTACCAACTACTGATGCTATCTTGTCAACTTTATGATTACTGTTAATATAAAAATTGCTTTAATTTCACTAATGAGTTGAACATTTTGAATGATTGGTTTGGAAATCAATAGACTTTCCCCAGACAAAATCTAAGTCAGATTGCAGAGAGTTTAGACCTCTGGGTGTGTTAATTCTTTCGACTATTCTTTGCCACTGAAGAATTTTATCAACCAGCCCATTTCTTCAGTATTGTGTTTGCCTTTAGCCATTTGGATGTAAGTGCACTTATTTAATATGGTTTTTTTTGCAAAGCATTTATTATTATTTTCCTGTCTTCCATAATTTCCCTTTTATTAAAAACAGAGGTCAGAAGGGTTGGGGGAAAAAAGGCATAGCAAATTGCCAGGTAGTTTCAGTATTTTAGAGCAGTATAAAAAAAAATTTTCTGATTTTATTTTTCAAATGCAGCAGATAGCCACAGAACATAGGACAATGACCTCATGTGAATTTGATGATAAGAACAAAGTTAAACATTTAAAGGGCATCCTTGCTAACAATAAGAAATGTGAAGCTTCAAGAAAGCACTTGTGTAGAGAAAAAATGATCAGGCAACATTTGTAATTTCGTCTTATAATTCATCTAAACTGAAATTTTTTTTCTTAAGAAGCTTCATCATGAATTGTCTTTAAATATATGTAAACATTTTCTGTTTTGTTCTAGACCTTTCAGGGGGTCAATGAGGTAAAAACTAATTTCATAAATTATACTAATACTTTATTTGCTTATCAAAATAATTCTTCCTTTTCCAACTACATATCTGTGTGGATCTGGATTTTCTTCATTTGCTTCAACCAGTGAGTCAATATCAGTAAACATTATCAAGCACTTGCTGTTTGCCGGGCACTCTGCTAAGCTCTAAGGATTGTTGTTTGTCCTTTGTTCTTGAAGAGGACCATGACATCAGGAAGGTGATGCCAGAACTTACAAGTGAATTGGAATTAAGTGAGGAAAGGTTGAGTCACCAGGCTCACTTTCTTCTCTGGAGCCATCTGAGTCCAGAAGCAAGCTATAGATCAGGATGACTGGAGATGGCCCTGAATGCAGTGGAAGACCATGACCTTTTAAAGCTAAGGTCATACTAAAAAGAAAGACAGTTCCTGCCCTCAAGGAGCTTTCAATCTAATAGTGGAAAATAACACACAAAAAGAACCTGAAAAAGAAAAGTAGGGGAGGGCTTATGATGAAGTCAGACTAGTTGCAACTGATCGAGAAATGTAAAGATCACTAGCCTGGAAATCCTCCTTAAATGGAGGTTTTGGGGAGAAGTTCTGGGCTCTGTCCTCCAGTGAGAGAGAAGGAGGGTACTGGGGTGGTGTAAATACTGAGGGTGATGTGATCTTGCAAGATGACAAGGTTCCTGATGATGAGACTCTTGGGAGTATGAGGGGGAGAAGTCCTTGGAAGCATTATGGAGGAGTCCAAAGGAGTTCAGCGGGGTGGGAAAATGAACTAGCACAGATTAGTTGATTGCAGAAGCAGATAAAAAAAATCCAACTCTCTTCTATTACGCTAGACATTAAAGAGATATTTAAAATAACATTACTCTTTTGTTTTTGGAGAATAGTTATTTTTAATAAAAAGGTTATTTATGTTAACATGTAATGGGATTGTTATTTTGAATGAAGATAGAAATTAAAATTGATAAATTTTAATATAATGTAAATATTGATAGGTATAACATATAAACTAAAGTTCTTTGAAGTCCTTAATTTTTAAGAGGGTATAGGGGTCCTGAGACCAAAAAATTTGAGAAACACTGGCTTGAAAGTTTATTCATATGGAATCTGTTCATATATATAAATGGGAAAAATATAAAAATATTTTAAATAGTTTTACTCTAGTTAGTACTATGTAATGTAGTGGTATAGATCACACTTTACTTTTTTAAAAAATTGATACAAAAAGATTATAGCATGTTTTTGGCTTTTTAAAATAATGATCGCATTCATATAATCAATCTATTTCGCAGAATAAACAGTAGTTTAAAAATCTTCCAGTAGACTATTTGGTTGAATTGACTGGACAGTTTATTCAGCATAGTTGAAAGAATGTTTCATGTTTATGTGGCCTATATAATTGTTAGAGGGAGAATTCTCAGTTATAAGAAACAGGCCAATAAGGAATGTTTTGCCTACTTCTGCTTGTTTATCCAGCTGCTAGTTACATGTTTTGTTCAAAGATACTATTTTTTTTTATCGACTGAACCTAATACAAATATAAGATACATACTGACATGCATTGTGCATTCAGTTTATTTTCTAGTGGAATATTATTTTTCTTTAGCCTAGAAATCGGTTTGGATTTTAAAATCCTGAAAGAAATTGTACAAGTGAATATTCTTTTTACTTCTGCCTTGTCTCATGGGTATGTTAATCCATTTTGTTTACCACCAGAATGAACTTAGACATGAAAGAAGTTCTCAGATTGTTATATAACCCAACACTTTTTTTAGTACTTAGATTTTCTAAAAAAGATTCATTTCCTCTGTCTAATTTAATGCAGCAAAAATGAGCCATTTCTTCCTCCCTTTAATTAGTCAAGTGTTAACAATGATCACAAAGGTTGATGTTAGTAGGAAGAAAATATACTAGTTTGTTATGAAAAATCTTTTACATTGTCATTTCAAATAAACAATGATAGAGTCTTGTTGTTTTGAATGAATTCTATAGATAGGGCAGATATTTGTTAATAGATTGCTTTTCATTTGACAGCTGTTTGTTCTCTTCTTTTGACCACTTCTCTTTTGGGGAATGGCTTTTGGTATTATGTATCTCTGTTAATTGTCTACATATCTTGGGTACCAAACACTTATCAGAGAAATTTGATATAGACTATTTTCCATTTGACTGTACTACCTTTCTTATCCTAGATACATAAATTCTGTCTGTATAGAAGCTTTCTAGTTTCAGATAATCAAAATTATCACATCAGGTACTTGCTCTGCTTTGCCCTGCGTGCAGTTTTAGTTAGTTTTGGCTCTGAGATTCCATATGGTTCACATTTATTTGACTAGACAAGAGAAACAGATGAAAATCTTTCTTCTTACTCCATTATTAGCATTGATAATGTAATCTGAGGGCATCTCTCAAATGTCTTAAATAACTATCCTGTAGAATATTTACAGATGATATTGACAGTGAAGTTCTAGTTTCCATTTTTTGGTACTGACATCTTAAATCCTCTGTCCCTTAAGCCATTTACTTTTTCTTATCTTTCATAACTCTCCCACACCAGCTGCCTGACTGTCACAATTTTGCTATGGCTCTGGGAAATGTTATTAATTATTTTTCATTTTATGCCATCTCAAGTTGATGACTATGGGTAATGGGATAAAATTAAATGAAGGAAAGGTTGAACATGTTTAAACTTGAAATGTTCTTCCATCCATGAATTCTTTTCCTGGGAAATGAACTGAAAATATAATCATTGAGTCATTGAAAAATCTGAATACATAAAAGCCCTTGAATATACTAGAGGGAATATGTTTTATTAGTAAAAGGGACAGATTGAGTTTTATTTTTTATGAGGTTTTTCTTAACCACTTGTAATATTATTCTCTCTCTGGAAATGAGGGTAGGAAGAAAGGCAGTCATCTTTTATAGACTCAATTCAGCAAGTATATTTAAAAATAGATTTGTTTGGGTATCTTTTGTTTTGATATCCCTTAAATTTTTCCCTATATACTTCTCCCTTCCCCCTTCTTCCTTCTGCTTTCCCAGAAAGCCATCCCTTAGACATTTTTTAAAGGAAAAAAAGCAAAAGAGGAAGGAAAAACTCAGAAACAAATTTAAGAAATCTGACTTTATATAGTGTTCCACACTTGTGCCCTCCACCTTTGTAAAAGGTTTCATAACTCTTTAGTTTGAATCAGTTGTGATTCTTTCTATGCTTCTCTGCATTCATCGTGTTTGTTGCACCATAGCTAGTATTTATTAGTCACTTGTTATCCTTTGTTCTGGAGGTACAAAGGAGCATTATTGACATTGAAGCAGGTTCAAGAACAGTAAGGATCAAACATAACTCTGATGTTATAAACCTCAGTGAATGGAAGAATTGGGATACTCTCAACAGAAATAGGGAAGTTTGTTAAAGGATGGAAGGTAATGAATTCTGTTTTGGACATACTGAATTTGTTTCCAAGGAATCCAAATCCAAGTCTACAAGTATTTGGTGATGTACTGGAGAGGGATTATGGCTGGCTATATAGGGCTTCCCAAGAGCTGTTAAGGTTTAATAGTTTAAAACTACAACTGACTTTTGCAGCCCTCTGTACAGAGTTGAGTCATCTGTTTAGAAATGACAAACCCATGGGAGCTAATGAGATTACCGAGAAAGAGTATAAAGAGGGGAGAGAAGAAGGTATGACAGAGTTTTAATGACCCACACATTTAGGGGAGCAAGACATGCCTGAAGAGGAATGAGTGGTCAGACTGGTAGTATAGGAAAACCAGAAGAGAACAGGCTCAGGAAGTCATTTGAGAAAAGAGCATCCAGGAGGGATGGGTCTATCAACAATATTAAACCTTGGGACTCACTGATCAACAGCCAGTTGAGTTAAGCCCTTACTATGTGCCCAGCATTGTTCTAAGAATTGGGGACACAAAAGAAAAGCAAAACAGTTTCTGCCCGTAAGGAATTTATGTTTTAATGTGGAAAACAACATGAAAATGACTATGTACAAATAAGATATATGCAGGATAAACTGGAGATAGTCTCAGAAGATGTGATTTAACTGAGACTTGAAGCCTAGGGGGAGCCAAGAAGCAGAGATGAAGAGAGAGGACTTTCCAGGTGTGGGGGATGGCCAGCAAAAATGCCCATGGTTGGATGGTGGAGTGTCTTGTGCAAGGAACAGCAAGGAAGCCATTGTCACTGGATCACTGGAGTACCTGTGGTAGGTTGTAAGGGGAGTAGGATGATTGGTAAGGTAGTTATTAAGCATTCAAATTATAAATAATGCATTTAAATAATTCAGATCAAGAACACAATGTTGAAAGTAGAGTAATAATATTTAAAAGAATTTTGATGACAGGCATGGAGTCTGAAAGTTAAGTTCTGTTTTCCTGAAAAAGGCTTAGTCTCTCTGTGAGCACCTGGTCACTCATGTGATTGAATGAATTGGGACAAAAAGTTTTTTTTCTTACCGATTTGTTCATGAAAGGAGTAAAGGGTAAACCAATAGATAGAGTGGTTTAATATGGGTTCTGATACAGTATGGATGACTGTAGATTTAGAAAATAGGGGTCTTATGGAAGTTTCCAAGGAGGTCCTTGGGCAGTAGTTGTGAATGACTTAGAACAGGGTAGGACCTTGCAGGGAGTGATCATTAGTCTCCCTTCACTGGTTTTGTTGTTCAAAACTTTTCTAATTTTCTGTAGATTGGCTCAGAGTCCCAGGTTTCATCTTCTTGTCCCAGATGGAAGGATAGATCATTTGTATCTTGGTATGTTCTGGATTTTGATAGATGGCAATCAGTTTAGAGTAGTGAGAGGGAAAAGAAGGAAGATGTGTATTTTAACCTCTACATTTTCATCTTTAGGCTTGGAATTTAGGGAGGAAATCTTATGTCTTCACTTATTTGAAGAACTGTTATGGAAAAAGGATTAAAATTTTCTCCTTATCCTCAGAGGGTAAAACCAGGGTAAGAATTGGGGGGAAAAATGATAGATTTCAGCTTACTGTAAGGAAAAACTTCTAGGAGCTATAGTTGTTGAAAAGTGGAATAGGTTATCTTAAAAGGTAGTGAACTTCCCATCTTTGGTGGGAGAAAAGGCTAGACAACCACTTCTCAGGGATGTTGTAGAGGAAATTTCTGTGCATCCACAGCTTAGAACTAGATGACTTCTCAGTTCCCTTCCAACACTGGGATTCTGTGAGAGCTTTTGTGAAAGTACTAATTTCACTAAACAGATTATATTAGTGACTCACCAAGACTGTTCCCTTTTTGTTGAATAGAAAGGGATGGAAGAATATTCTCACTGTCTTTTAACTTTCAAATGTTTGGTTTATTTATGGTTACTTATTCTCATATTCATTACTACATATGGATATATGACACACCATCCTAAATGATAGATGATACCCTCTAAGATGTAGCACCTCTAAGGTGCTACATGTCAGGATGGACCCTACCAAAGTTGAGAAAACCTTAATGCCATGAACAATGTCTGGAAAATGTAATACTGATAGGTATAAAAATCAAAGCATTTTTGGAGGCCAAGCCAGGCTGTGAGCTCAGGGCCTTGGCATCCTCAAAATAACATACAAAGAGTTTTTCCTCAAATGATGCGTCTAGACTTACTTTTTGTATATGTGTAATATTAGTTCAAGCAGTGTCTAGATCTCTGTGTGGCTTGAGTTCTGCCATCTACCATTTATATCTCTTGATCTGTGTGCCTAGTCTCTCTGAGATCTCACTTATGTTTCTATTTAGCATCGACATGTGCCTTATTGCATATTATAGCATATATTAACGTTAGTATTATATTACAGATCTGTAACATATTAATTCTTGGAGAGGAGAGTGTGACATGAAGATAAATTTGTGTAATCATCATTTGCCTTTTTTTTCTGTAGCCACTCTAACTACAAAACTGACTTTATATAGCCTTCTTTGCAATGAATGCTTTCCTTCCCCTTATCTGATATATTGGAGGAAAACTAAGAGATGGCCAGGGTATGACTTCAGAACTTTTTGTATCAGCAAATAAATAAAAAGTAAAATTCCATTCACAGACATGTGCTTATACTATCAGATACACAGTTAGAAATTACAAGTTACTCTTTGTGGAGTGTCGGAGCCCTTTAAGTTTACCTTGAAGAAATCAGACCTTTTAAAAATCTAAGAGTGCTCTTTCAGCCATCTAGTATAATTAAAAGATGCTTATAAATGAATGAATAAATCACTTCACTTCAGTTCTAGTTCTGAAAGAATGATTTGGCATCTTTTTTTATGAGCACCATAGATCTCTTTTTTTAATGCCTTAGAGATGTTTGAAGCCTCAAAGGAATTCCCTTGGGATTGTTTACCTGAATAATTTTGTATTTTTTGCCTCTGATCTAATCAATGATCCTAAGTTTAAATGAATCTCAGGTGACTGGGAAACATTTCTTATACTGGAGTCTAGCTTAGGCTTACCCAACTCACAAATCTGAATAACTTAAGGCATATAAACATACTCATTTGTGGGGTTTTTGTTGTTATGATTAATCATTTAAAACTTTGCCTCTATGCCTTATTTTATGAATATGGCTCCTTTTTTTTCTTTCTAAATTATCAAAGAATCTTATATTTAAGGAATATCTAAGATCATCTAGTCACAGAAATTCCTTCTACATGCTTGAGATATGTTCATTTTGGCAAGGCAACAAGCATTTATTAAGTGCTTACTGTGTGCCAGGCACTGTGCCAATAAGCTCTGGGTTACAAATAAAAGTGAAAAAGAAAGCTAGTCCCTGACCTAAAAGAGTTTCCACAGAAAAGGGAGCTGAAAAGCTGAAGGGTAGATATTGAGTGGGACCATCATTTCCCTCTTCTTGACACTGAACCAGTCTTAATTCAGCTTAAGACGGCATTAGTTTTTCTGTGCTACCAGGGCATTATGTCAAATTGTATTGAACTTTCAATTTGTTCGGAAACTCACATCTTTTTCATATGAATTGCTATAGGTCTTTACTTCCTTATCATGTACATGTGAAGTTGATTTACCAAAAATAATCACCCCCCCCCAAAAAAAACCTCCAATATTGGATTCATCACTATACTTTAGACAGTTAAGGCCTTTTCAGACAATGATTCTGTTATCCAGCATGTTTGTTATGCCTTCTAGCCTTGAGCTTCTAATTGAGTACCTCCAAAAATGGGGAAATCAATATGTCCTGAAGTAGCCCATTCATTTCTGATCAGCTATAATTCTTAGAAAGTGTTTACTCATATTGAACTCAATATCTGTCTTTCTGTAAATGACATCCACAGTTTCAGGCAAAATAATTCTAACTCCTCTTCTATGATACAATACTTCAAAAAGTTAAAGGCTGCTCGCACCACTTCTTTTGTTCTTCTTCCAGATAATTTTTCCTTCAATCTAATATCCTCTTATGGGATGGTTTTGATCCTAACCCCCCATTATCATTGACTTTTTGGGATATCCTTCAGCTTTTCACTGTCTTTTCTAAAACTGACCAAAGAACTCCAGGTGTAGTCTGACCAGAGCAGGAACTGTAGGACTACAACATCATTCTTCTGGAAACTATAGCATTAATTCAGGCTGGATCCTAACAGAATGCATCTAGAGTTAAGTTCTTAAGCCAGAAGTCAGCAACCTCTTTAGTCCTGAACACCAACAGAGGTTCTAACTCTATGGCCATTAACTACTAGTGTCAATCAGGTTGTGATTTTCACTATTGGAGTGAAAATTAAGAAAAGTTCATCAAGTTACAGTGTTGTAGGAATTGTGTTTAATCCATAGGAATACATATTGGATTTAAGTGATACTGTGCCATTTAAATACCTCTGTAGCTCATAGTATACATTTTTATTTTTGGAAGTATGTATTTGGGAAGTATCATGCCATTTCACAGAATTGGAATTCTACAAAATGCCACTGTGGTAGCATTAACATTTCTTTTTTGCGTGTGAAAAGCCTTCCATGCTATTTCCTTAGGTGTTACAGGGATTGAAATGTTCTGTAACAGTAGATTTTTCAGATCAATAAAGTTGACCCTTTCATTTTCAATTCAGTTCAGCAAACATTTATTTAAAAACCCATACTGTGTGTCAGGCGCTGTGATGGACATTCAAGTGATAAAAAAGATAGTCCATGCTTTCGAGGAGCTTACAATCTAATGAGGGAAGACAACACACAAGAAGCTGAAAGTGGGGAAGGAGGAGGGCAGGCTACCAGGGGGTACCTGGAACAGGAGCATGATATTCCCAGCAGTCAAAACCAAACAGAGCTGCTGATGGAGAAGGGAGAGGTACTTGGAAAGTTCTGGAAGTTCAGACGCCTGTATAAAGGAAGACTTTGGGAGGAGTTGACTGCTCTACCCTCTAGCCTTCCAGTCACGGAGGAGAGGCAGCTGAGGAAATTAAGTATCAAAAACTGAGTCAGTCAACATGATTATAGATCTCAGGTGATCAGCACACATTTTTCCTCTAGTTTAATCATTTGTCCCAGAAATTCTAACATGTATTATTATATGTGTTCTTGCCTTCTTAAATAGAGTATGAGAAATATGATTCTTTTTTATTTTCATGATTCGGTGTCATTATCAAGATTTAGATCTGCCTTTTTAGGTTTAATTTTTTTTTCTTGCCATGAAGTTTCTACTTCTGTCAGAATGCCCACTTCTGGCAGGTACCAGGTTGCTGCTTCTATTCCATTGTGATCTGAGAAACCAGATGACCACATTTTAAAAGTGTTAGATTTGTGGCACTGTGTTAGTGGTTAGAGGTCTTTTTCTGGTTTTTCTAAGTTCAGGGCTGTGTTCCAGAGAGTTCAGATTGTTAATTTGTCCTTAAGGCATATCTGCAGATATAACTATAGAGAATCCTTACACTTCCAACTCACAGTCACTACTGATTCTTCTATTATTAATATGTGTGTGCGTGTGTGTGTGTAGGACACCTGTTATAGAGGTAGCGTAGTGGATAGAGTGCCAGGCCTGAAGTAAGGAAAGCTAATCTTCCTGAGTTCAAATCTAGACACAGACACAAAGTGTGGGACTCTGGGCAAATCGTTTAACCCAGTTTGCCTCAGTTTCCTCATCTGTAAAATGAGCGGGAGAAGGAAATGGCAAACCACTTCAGTATCTGTGCCAAGAAAATCCCAAATGGGATCATGAAGAGTTAGGACATGATTGAAACAACTGAACAACAACAACTATGTATTACTTTTATGTTACATAACTATATATGTATATATGCATGAAAGGTATCTGTGACTTCATATGCCTACCTGAAGCAGCAGCTGTAGAGCATCTATGTTCTGATCAGTCCTATATTGTTGCTTAACAAAGGTATTATTTGGGAGGCAGTATGGTGGTATAGGGGAAAGATAATTGACTCTGGAGCCAGAGGACCTGGATTTATAGCTTGGCTCAGTTAACTTCCCAAGTCCTTAGTTTCTTCATTTGTCAAATGAAGGAGTTGACGTAGATGTCCTCTGAGGACCCTTCTAACTTTAGATCACATGATTTATTGGCCTTTCCACATTCTTCCCATTATTAGTGCCTCCCTGAAATTACTTTGGATTTACTCACAGGAATGTGTTGTTTCCCCTGATGGAATGTGAATGTAAGCTACTTGAGAGGAGCAGGGATGGTCTTCCTTTTTTTTTTTCCCCTTTTTTTTCTTCTATATTTCTCCAGAGCCAAAACAGTGCCTGACAATTAGTAGGCACTTAATACATGCTTACTTGACAACAAAGAAAACTATTAAGCAAGGTGGGACATGATCAGAGTTTCTGCCCTGGCCTGCCTGTGTAGAATATCCTCATGCTTGTCACATAAGGTACTTAGAGCAAAGTAAGTAAGGGCTGTAGGTCACCTGGCCCATTTGACCTCCTACATGGTGTGTTTTATGAATGAATGGTCTCTCTTAGACCAGTGGCAGCCATCCCTTGCTTAGACTCTACTTATTTTCTACTCCTTTGGCAAGGAAGGCTCACTATTCATTCCTCTTTATCTCTAATGTTTTTTCCTGGGTTTGATACTATTGGGCTTGAATGTGGTTTAATAAATAAAAGACATAGCTGGTCTCATAAAACCTTAATTTAAGTTTTCATTTATGGCTCTGGCTTGTGATTAATAATTTATGGAAATGGCTATATTTATTCTATTGAGTCAAGGAAGCACATGCAGCCTCAACTTTCCACAAATTTCCTGTGGAAGAATGATCATAACAACTAGCTGCCCAAAAATAGTGATGTTCCTTTTGGTTTTGGTACACTTCGTGGGATTCATCACTTAAGCAGGTGTAGAGTTGGTTTCACTTTATCAATTGGGCTAAGGAGTGTTCCAGAGTCTTTGCATTTATCCAGCAACCTTCCTGTCTTTTTCAGTAACTGGTTGTCTTTGTTCTGTATTATATACCCTTTTTGCCTTCCTCATTAGACTATAAGCTCCTAACAGGTAACAATTGTTTCATCTTCAGTACAGAGCAACAGTGCCTGGCACATAGTGGATATTTGATAAATCCTTTTTGATTAATTATTGATTGATTTGTTAAATGCTTATTTTGTCAAGTGCTGTGCTAGATGAGCAAAAATACCCTTAAGAAACCAATTATTAAACATTTATTAAGTGCCTACTATGTGCCAGGCACTGTGCTAAGTGCTGGGTATCCTAAAAAAAAAAAAAGGCAAAAGAAAGTCCCCTTCCTCACAGAGTTTACAATCAAATGGGGGAGATTGCTTGCAAACAAGTATATACAAAGCAAGCTATATGCAACATAAATAGGAAATATTTAACTGAGAGAAGGTACTGGAATTAAGACTTGGGGAAGACTTCTATTAAAAGATGGGATTTTAGGTGGGACTTAAAGAAAGCCAGGGAGGTCAGTAGGCAGAGCAGATGAGAGGAGGGTATTCTAGGCATAGGAAACAGTCAGCAAAAATGTCGAGCACTGAGAGATGGAGTGGAACAGCCATGAGGCCAGTGTCACTGGATCAGAGAGTATATGGTGGGGAGTGAGGTGTAAGAAAATTGCATAGGTTGGAACAGCCTAGGTTATGAAGAGCTTTAAATGCTAAATAGAACATTTTGTATTTGATACTGGAGGCCATAAGGAGCCACTGGACTTGATTGAGTAGGGGGAATAACATGACTGAACCTGCACTTTAGGAAAATCAGTTTAGAGGATGAATGGAGGAAGTGAAGAGAGGCTTAAGGCAGAGAGACTCACCAGCAAGCTACTGCAGTAGTCTAAGTGTGAGGTGGTAAGGGCTTGCTGAAGTAGTGAAGTGGCTGAGGAGACAAGGGGGCACATTTGAGAAATTGACAGGCATTCCATTTTGGATATATGGAATTTAAGATCTCTGCTGGACATCCAGTCTGAGATGTCTAAAAGGCAGTTGGAGATGCAAGATTGGAGATCAGCAGAGATTTTGGGGCAGTATAGGTAGATTTGAGAATCATCAGCATGGAGATGGTAATTAAATCTAAATTGCCAAGGGAAATAGTATAGAGGGAGAGGAGAAGAGGTCCCAGGGACAGAAAGCCGAGGGACACCCATAGTTACAGGGAGTGCTAGCAAAGGAGACAGAGAAGGAGCCATCCTTTCATCCCCATCTCAAGAAGCTTATATTCTATTTTATATACATATGTAAATATAGACTTTGGGAGAGCACTGGTAGTTGGAGAAATTTTTAAAAAAAGCCTTTACCTGAGGTGGTAAGATTCGGGCTGAGCTTAGAAAGAATCTAGAGATTCTGAGTGGTCAAAGGTAAGGAGGGTGGGAGTGCATGCATAGACATGGAAAAGGAGTAAAATGGAATGTTACATACAAGAAAGAATAGGTTTGGTTGGAATGTAAAGTATGTAAAGGGAGACAGGGTAAAAGTTAATAAGCCTGGGAAGGTAGACTGGAGACAGATTGTGAAGGGCTATAAATGCCAAATGGGTATTTTTATTTTATCCTAGAGGTGTTTGGGAGCTATTAGAGATTCTTGAACAGACTTGAGCAAACAATTTTTTTTTTTAAATTGCTGTTTAGGATTTACTTTCCCCTAGAACCGAACTGAATAGGCCTAAGCAACTATTAGCTCCAAACCAAATTTATTTTGACTAAAACACTTTTCCCTGAAAGAATATGCTTTATCTATATATTGCATGTCCCCAGCATTTTTGTGGTAAGGAGTTATTCTACTTAATTTATTTAAAGTTATTCTACTTAACTTACTTAAATTACTTATAGCTTAACCAAATGCTTGCTCTGTTGGGCAGAGGGGCAAAGGAGAATTACTGACAGAGATAGATAATTGTTAGAGTGGGAGGTTGGGAGATTGTGGTGGCTGGGAAATTTTTCCATAAAGACATGGGCATATTGCTTGCTACCTGTCAGTATTTCAAGCATAGTAGCTTCTGATCACACCTCTTTTTTTGCTGAAAATATTAGTGGGAAATGATTGCTGACATATGCTGGCTCCTTCTAGCACTCAGAAGTTTGAAAGTTCTGCAAGCAAGCTTCTCTGGCATTTTACATATTTAATGTTACAGAAAAATCTCCTTACCTCATCTTTTCAAGAGTCCTGAGGCTGCCTATGATAGCCTTTTCCTCTTTTTTTTGGGGGGGTCATTGTCCAGAGACTTAATTATCCAGATGAATAAGAGTTGTTGGGAACCATGCTGTAGTTACTGTATTTTCTAGATAACTTTTACACATATTTCATTTTCTGTGTCTGTAGTGATCTTACCTAATATCCAAGTTTTATATGTACTGAGCCTAAGTCTTTGGCATGTTTGTTACTGATTTCTGTATCACTATGACTTTTATAGCATTTGGAGAATACAGTTAATGGAGAGACAACAAATGTTAATGAAAAACAATTATCAAGAATCTGCCACCTCTGACCCAATTCTGTCTTTTTATTTATAGACTGGCCTTATTGTTGCCTGCTACCAAGGTTTTGTGGATATTGTAGTAGCCTTAGCAGAGTGCCCTCATATTGATGTAAACTGGCAGGACAACGAGGGGAATACAGCACTAATTACAGCTGCACAGGCAGGTAAGGCTCTACTTTTCATTTCACTCTTTGGGATATCTAGCTATAAAATCTGGGTATTGTGGCATAGTGGATAGAGTACTGGCCTTTAAAATGGCAAGGCCTTGCTTCCAATCCCATCTCTTGACATTTGTTTTGGGACCATGGACCTTGTTTCCTTACTCGTAATATGGGAAGAGTAATAAATAGTACTATTTCACAGAATTGTCCCAAGGTTCAAGGACAATAGTGAATATAGAGCTACTGTACCTTGTGCTGTCCGTGTGTGTGTGTGTGTGTGTGTGTGTGTGTGTGTGTGTGTGTGTGTG
>NW_020954569.1:32359912-32483371 GCF_900497805.2 Vombatus ursinus | reverse complement strand
TGTGTGTGTGTGTGTGTGTGTGTGTGTGTGTGTGTGTGTGTGTGTGTAATCCATGCTACTAGGGGAGGCTGGGGGTGATGGATCACTTGAGTTAGGAAGTTCTGCATACAGTTGGTCTAAAGCCAATAAGGTGTCTTTTGCACTGTCTGGCACCAATATGGTGGGCCCTTAGGATGTTGTATGGGGAGGGGCCAGGCTGCATAAGAGGAGTGAACACAGAGTGGGTCAAAGCTTCCCTGTTGATCAGGAGTAAGGTTGGGCTCAAATGTCTGCTGGACTTCCTGCCTGGGCAAGATAGGGAGGACCCAGGCCAATAAATGACTAATTCATGTAAAGCACTTTGCAAACCTTAAATAGCTATATGATATCATTATTCCCAGTTCAGCTATTTAATCCTCTGCTGTGGCTAAGGCTTACACTCATTAAGTTCAGATTTTTTCCTGTGTGCTCAAAACACTTAGAACGCTTGAAAAATCTGTTTAGAATTGCCTTCAGAGGCAGTTTGTAGGTTATACAGGAAACGTCAGTCATTGCTTTATATGTCTATATTGTAGGCCAAGACTGACAGAAGCCCTAATATTTTCAGTTTGAGATTGGAATAAAATGAGGCACTCCTAGTCTATTGAACAATTCACAAAGAAGATTTACTTAGCCATGACAGGGGAGGGATATTTAGCAAGGACACTGTGATTCAGGTACAGATAGCTCCCCTCTCTCTGAGTTGTTGCCCAGGACAAAGATCAAGGAGGGATCTGTGCTCTTCCTGGTTGTTCTCTTAGAGACCAAGGACTGATGTTAGCAGCCTTTGGTTCCCTGGTTAAATCAGTCTCAAAAATAATTTCAGTAACTTTTAAGGAAAATAACTAGCCCAGCCCACATACCTGGGATGCTGGTGGTCATCCCTGTTACTTTTCCCCACCCTCATGCAGACTTTTAGAGGTCTTGTAGAGTAGTGGTGTCAAACTCAATTAGAAACTGATCCTGCAGTATACTATGTCGTATCACATTTTTGTTGATTTTGTTAAACTTTTCCCAATTCCATTTTAATCTGGTTCGCAGGTCTCTCAAGCTTTGCTGGTATTTTGATGCCTCTGTTCTAGGGGATCTTCTGCCACTTAAATGACTTTAGGACTGGTACTACCACCCTGACCTTGGGGATACCAGAGGCCTAGCAAAGGCATCAATGAAGGAAGAGAAACCAAGCCATAAAGATAACAGCCCAAAAGACAATAAGCCAAGTAATCGCAGACTGAGAGAGTGACAGAATATGGGAGAATGAAGATCAGAAATTCCAGAATTCATTGCCCTATTCTGCAGTCCCATGACACCAGCCTCCTTGCTGTTCCTTGAATATCAAATTACAGCTCTCAGTTCTGAGGATTTTTACTGGCTGTCCTCCCCTACTCAGATCTCCTCCTCCTGATTTCTCTGGCTTTCTTCAAGTCTCAGCTAAAGTCTCATTTTATGCAAGAAGTCTTTCTTACTTAGTTTTAGTGCCTTCTCTCCGAGACTACTCCCAATTTATCCTGAATATAGCTTGTTTGTAGATGTTATTTGCATGTAAATAAATGCACTTGTTTAGATTGAGGTCTTAGTCTTTGCAGTCAGTCAGACATAGTTAACTAGCATTTATTGAGCATTTACTATGTGCCAGGTACTGGGCCAAGCACCGGAAATACAAACAAAAACCAGACAGACCCTCGCGGTTTAATGGGGGAAGACTACATGCAAATAACATATACAAACAAACTATATATAAATGCAATATAAAGATATACACACACACACACACACACACACACACACACACACACACATACACACATGCAAAATCTGGTCCATGTGGTGGGTGATGTTACATCTTTTGTTGTTGTTCAGTTGTTTCAGTCTTGCCTGACTCTTAATGACCTCTTTTTGGAGTTTTCTTAGCAAAGATACTGGAGTGGTTTGCCCTTGCCTTCTCCAGCTCATTTTTACAGATGAGGGAACAGGCAAACAAGGTTAATTGACTTGCCCAGGGTCACACAGCTAGTAAGTGTCTGAGGCTGGATTTGAACTCTGGTCTTCCTGACTCCAGACCTGGCATTCTATTCTCTGTGCCTGCCACCTTGCTGCCTCTATGCTACATCTTAGCAGTTTATAAGTTCCAAGGCAACCCTAGATGCCATTCTTCCCAAGGAAGACATGGGAGCTAACAAAGGGACTTTCCTGAGGTTACTGTGTACCCCTAGGTTTGTTCTCTGGCTGTCAAGTTCATTGTGATTACACCTGAGCCTTAGTGCTGGGTCAGCTATGACTGCCCTGCATTTCAACTGTTTTTGTTGCTAGTGGTTAAATGGTTTGAAAAAAGTGATAATATAGCTCATTTTTGCCCTTATTTTCATTACATATTTCATATGAAATATTTTATATTTCAGACACTAGTCAATATGAAGAAGTGTTTTTTGCCATGATTTGTTTATTTTTTTAATATTTAACCTCTGATCCTGCTCATTAGCTATCATATTGATTAGTAAACGGCTAAGTTTATACCCAATGCTACTTAGAGCCTTTTTCGAGGAATACTGCTGACCATGTCAGTGAAACTTCAGGAATAGACCCAGAAGATTCGTGACCCTAATGTAATTTTTATGTAATTTTGGGGGAGTAAAATATAAGAAGACTGGAAATCTAGGAAGGGGCCAAGTTGTGAAGGGCTTTAAGTGCCAAACAGAAGATTTTACATTTAGCCCTAGAGATAATAGCCACTTCAGTTCATTGATTGGGGAGGAGAGGTGAAATATTCAGATGTGCTTTAGGAAAATAGCTTTGAGAGCTGAGGACATTGATGGATTGAAGGGGGAAGAGGTTTAAGGAAGGCGGATGAGTTAAAAGACTGTTACAGTAGTCTAGGCAAGAGGTGATGAGGGTCTATGTACTAGGGTAGTGGTTTTGAGAGTGGCGTGAAGGGGATAGAAATGAGAAATGATATGAAGGTAGAAATGACAAGATTTGACAGCAGATAGGACTTGTCACGTATATGAGATTCAGGAGTTCAGGGTGACACTGAAATTTCAAACCTGAGTGACTGGGAGAAGGGTGCTGGCAATGATAAGTGGAAAGGTGAAAAGGGAAGATTTTAGTGGGAAAACAATGAATTGTGTTTTGAACATAGTAAGTTTAGAATAACTACTGGGGATCCAGTTAAGATGTCCAAAAGGAACTGATGAAATAAGACTGGAGCTCAGGAGACAGACTAAGTCTGGATATGTGGATCAGGGAATCATCTGCATTGACATAATTGAACCCATGGAGGTAATGAGACAGTCAAGTGAGGTAGTATAGAGGGCAAAGAGAAGAGGGCCCAGGTTAGAGCATTGAGAAACCCCTGCAGTAAGTTGGCATGGCCTGAATGAAAGAGTTGTGGGGTGGGGGAGAACCAGGGGACAGTATCTAGGAGAGGAAGGTGATCAACAAGGTCAAGTGCTACATAGAGCTTAAGGATGTAGAGGATTGGAAAAAGGAAATGAGCATTGGTAACTTTGGAAAGAGTAGATGAAATTGAATGATGAGGTCAGAAGCTATATTGCAGAGGATTGGAGAGAGAGGGAAAAAGAAAGAGAGGAGAAAGTGGAGCAACTGAATAAGATAGCTTTCTCATTTAGCTGCAGAGGTGAAAAGAGATATAGGACAATAGTTAGTGGGGAAGGTAGAATAAAGTGAGGATTTTTTAAAGGATGGGGGATAATGTATGTTTGTAGGCAGCAGAAAGGAACCATTAGAAAAGGAGAGATGAAAGATCAAGAGAGTGGGGATGATATTAGGGACAATCTATTGGAGACAGGATGGGAGCAAAGAGATAAAGGGGAAGGAACAGATAGGGGTTTTGTGAGATTTGGCAGAGGGGAGAATGGGGGCTTAATTTTATTTGTCGAGGGAGAAGCCTGAGAGGAAGAGGTGTTACCACGGGGAGGCTTGAGAAAGGGATGAAAAGGTTTGTAATAGCAGCTGTGGTGAGTTGTATAGTGAATCAATTAGGGATGTGTTAAAAAACTGACTCAATGCAGTGAGGGTGCAGTTGAAATTATGGAACATAATTTGTAGCGGACCCAATCAATATGGTGGCTTTTTGTTTGTTTTCTCTGACTCCACTCAGCAGCAAATTCATACAAGTTAAGAATAATTTGCAGTTAGGGTTTGGCAAGGTGTTATTGTCCATCTGATATGGATATAAAGGGATTTGAGTGTAGAAGATGGAAAAGAGTTAAACTGATTCACCAAGAGGTCAGGATATTGAAAGGCAAAAAGTGTAGATAGTGCTGAGGTGATGACTTGGGGAAGAACTGGAGAGTGGAGGCAATGGAGGTCTCAGTGAGAATAAAGAATAGGGTTAGGGATCATAAGGCACAGGGAAAGATGGAACAATGAAAGATTTTGATCAGGTATAAACATTTTAGTTCATTAACTTGTAAGTGGAGCACTTGTGGCTTCAGAAAAGGTCAAGGGTATGACCATCTGTGTAGGGCTGATGGGGAGGGAATAGGTCCTGGTAATTTAGGAACTAGTACAGGGGTAGGGAACCTGTGGCCTTGAAGTCACAAGTGAGGCTCTTTGACTGAATCCAAATTTCATGAGTCAAAGGGCTGCACTTGAGAACCTAGAAGTCAGGTTCCCCTCCCATGAACTAGGAAGTTAGTGTAGTTGAGAGCATCAATATGTATCAAGTAACTCACTGTGCCTTATCCAGATTTGAAGAGCGTGATATCTATGTATTTACCTAAGTTATTGTAAGAATGTTATGCTGCTCAGAGCCAAATACAGATCCCTGGGGTTTTCTGGTAGAGGCTTTCTAATCTGGTCCTCTGACCAGTTTTGAATCCATAGAGTTGAATTAAAGTCTCTACATACCTATCTCTCCATCTTCTCCACAAGAAAAGCATTGATAATGCTTTATCAAAAGCTTTGCCAAAATCTAGGTAAGCTATTTTCTCAGCATGCTTCTTATTTCCTGGTTTAGTAATCCTGTCAAAAAAAAAATGAGTTTAGTCTGTCATGACTTGTTTTTGATGAAACCTTGCTGGTTCTTTGTAATCACTGCTTCCTTTTCTAGATGTTTTGCTTGTATTCTATAAATTATTTAGCCTAGTAAATGTTTAATGCTTCTGGGAGTTAGAAAGCTACAGAAACGGGTGGAATTGGGTGGCCCGTGGACAAATTCTGCACAAGTACTCTGCAGGGGAGCTGCCAGTGGATTTTGTTAGACACATAATACCCTCTACAAAATTTTCCAGGAATATTGTCCTGAACTCTTTAGTGGTGTTGGGTATTGGTTTTGTAACTGGAACAAATGTCCCCCAAGGACAAAGCCAAAACCACCTTGCTTTTTTTTTACTTGGGAAAAACTAAATTCTGTGAGCTAAATAATTTGAAGTCATGAATATTTAATCATTGTTGTATCCCCACGTTGACTCATACATAGTGGGAACTCAATAAAAATGTGTTGAATGAATAAAAAGTAAAAAATTCATACAGTATCCAGTTGAATATGGAGACCCTCCATACTTTTGTATTTCTTGTAGTTGTGTTGAATTATCAGGTGCCTATAAAATTAGAGATGGAATTCTGTTGACTTCTTGAAACAGAATTAGGAAATAAGTTTATTGAGCTATGTTTTGGAAGAGAGGGGAAAGGTGTTCAGTAAATATTAAATACTGTTTCACCCAGTTCTCAATTAAGTGAAGTAAAATGGAAAGCTTGTATAAAGAATTCTGAGGTAAAGGGGACCAAATTGAATCAGTTTCAACCTCCTTTCCCATATCTAACTTCACCTCTGTTTGAGAAAGCTTTTACACAGGACATTAAAATATGAAAATGGACTGGTCTTTTTCTGTTTGCTTTTCTGTTTCCCTCGCTTCCTTTCATGACATGTAGGTGTTGAAATGGCCAAAAGATGTGTAGCAACAGAAAGAACAGAGGCAAAGAAGAGTCCCTGAATAACTAGTTGATGTCTATACTACTTTAAGTACTACTAATGTTAGTATTATGTAAACAGTGCTAGGTGGCTCAGGGCATAGAGCACTGGTCTTGGAGTCAGGAAGATCTGAGTTTAAATCTGGCCTCAAACTGTTGTTTGTCCTTTGTTCTTTAGGAGGACTAATGCCATCTGGAGGGTGATGTCTTGACTTGCAAGTGAATTGGATTTAAGTGAGGCAGAACTGTGCAAAGTCATCAGCCTCACTCTCCTCCAGAGTTATCAGAGTCCAATGGCAAGACATAAATCAAGATGACTGGCAATGGCCCAGGATGCAATTGGAGACCTTGGCCTTTTTGAGCTAATGTCTTTACTCGGGTCTCAGTTTGTCTGAGGCAAAGCCCATTCAGTTATTAAAGGCTAGGTTAGAATTGAAACAAAAGATGGCCTAGTTTGTCTTCCCAAAAAAATCAATCTGGGAGGAGAAGACCTCCAGAGTTTCTGGCCAGGACAGAAAACGATTGCTATTTGTACTCAATCTGAGCCGTCTGGCCTCAAACACTCACTATCTGTGTGACCCTTGGGCAAGTCATTTTACCTCTGTTTGCCATAATCCATTGGAGAAGGAAATGGCAAAGCACTCCAGCTTCCTTGCCAAGAAAACCCCATGGAAAGATTGGTGTGTGAGAGTCTGTGGGCTCACCAAGAGTCAGACATGACTGAACAACAATCTCTGCTATATTTGCTTCCTTTTTAACACCAAAATATGAAGAGAAATTTCCTTCCTAATTTCCACAAGAATAGTGTTAGTGTTTCCACTTTTCTACATTAATAGGAAGTTAATAAACGGTATTGCCTTATGCTCACTACCTTCTTTACATAAGGGTCAAAATATTAAATTGAATAAGGCCTTTATAGGGTTAGGATTGAGATTGGGCCTGTGATTAAACTGATAAAGCAAACTCTCACATGAGGAAACTGAACAAGTAGGTAACTTATAGGCTTAATGAGTTGCCCAGACAACTGAAAGTTTAATTGACTCGGCCAGCCTAGGTTCACACAGCAGTATTTATCGGAGGCAGGACTGAACACAGGTCTTCAGGCTTTGAGGCTACCTCGATACTCACCATAGCACCTAACACTCAAACATTATATAGATGTCAGTTATTATTCCAAGAACCTCAAGTGTGGTTTGTCTTGCTCTTGGGTAGGACCCTCTTGGCTTAAAGGATGAACCCTTTAGGATAGGTTCTGAGCCCTGGGAGAAAAGACAACAGTCTTTATTTATCCAGAATCCTTCTCTGTCTTGAATCTTCTGTGAGCTCCATAGATTCTGGTCTTTTTTTTTTTTTTTTTAAGATTGTGTTTTCCTATCTTGCCCGGGCTGGAAGTACGGAGGCTACTCATAGGTCTAATCAAGGGATCTTTGACCTGCTCTGGTCCTATCTGGACCAGTTCACCCTTTCTTATACAACCTGGTGGCTCTTTCCTGGGGGAGGGGAGGGTGGTGAGTTAATACATTACTGCCAGACTTAATGCAGACACCATATTGGCCCACTGCATCTCAGAACTTCTGAGGTCAAGAAATTTGCCAGTCTCAGCCGCCCCAGTAGCTGAGAATAAAGCTATGAGTCACCAGGCTTAGCTGATTATGATCTTTTAAGAAAAAAAAAGTTATTTAAAAAAATATTGTTTTTACATCACCTGTATTTCTCTTCATCTTCCCACTTCCAACTCACAAAGAGCTATTTCTGAATTGTTCAAAAAAGAAGAAAAGAAGAAGAGGGGAAAAATGAGCAAAACCAATCAATACTGAAAGAAAGCTGTCATTATCTGTAATGTTTCACACCTGGGAAGGCAAATAATCTTCAGTCTCTTCTTCAGGACCAAGCTTATTCTAGAGCAGTGGTTCTTAACCTGGTGTATGTGAATTTAAAAAAATTTTTTTTTTGATAATTATTTCAATATAATTTATTTCCTTTGCATTCTTATATTTTATGATTTTAAATATTCTGAGAAAGGCCTCGTTGTCTTCACCAGACTTCCATAACACATAAAAAGTTAAGGACTCCATTTCTAGAGGCTAATTGTTTCCTACAGTCATCTTTCTCTGTGATTCAGTCCGGGACAGCCTTTATGGCTAAAGAAGGGATTTTTACAGATATCCTACGTATGGTTTACTAAAGAGTGAATTCACTCGACTAATGTCGCCAGTAAAGACTGGTTAAATAATTCACAAACTGTTTCTTTTTTTTCTTTTTTTCTTTTAAACTTAAATATTAAAACTTAAATACAAAATAGGGAAAGAAAAAAATTGCCATTTGTGCAACAGAACATAAGAGAGATTCAAAATATACAGCAATAAATTTCCATTTCAAAAAAGCCTATGTAATAAATACTAATCTTTGCTTCCTTTTAAGTTTTCTTTTGTTCTCTGCTGTGCACTTTTTACTTTGCCCTTTCCCCCTTCCCCTCCAAATCAATGAAACTTTGATTTCATTGACATTGGAAATTCCATGCATTTATTAAACACAATTAATCGAAGATATATTTATACACTCACATATATATAACACATCATTTAATAACAAGCATTTAAATTATATGCTTTAGTATATGCAAGGCACTATGCTTGGTCCTGGGGATCCAAATATTTCTATATAGTGGGTCCTCATTAGTTATTTGTTGATGTGTAAGATGCTGCTGACCAATCTCTCTCCATTTTCATAGAGAACCAAACCAAATGAAACCATGAAAGCTATAGCAGCATCAGAAGGAACCTTGGCAGTAAAAGTGATTAGACACTGAAATTACTAAATATGGAATTTCTAACCTTACAAGTCTCATGAAACTCAGGTTAACTAACTTTATTTTGTTAATTAGTTTAAAATTTTGCTTGCTTGGTGTGAGGGATATACTATATGCAATTCTAGAATGTCAGAACTAAAAGGAAGCTTCAAAATCATTTATCTCCCTTATTTTATGTGTGAGAAAACTGACTCAGAAGGTAAATGACTTGCCCTATGAACTTGACATACACTTTTCTTTTGCTCATACACATTATCTTTTTATTTCTTGAGTTCCATCTCTAGGCTCCTATGATTTTATTAATCATACAATCAATTCAGTTAAATTAAATAAACATTTCTTAAACATCTGTTTTATGTGAGACATTAGGTTAGGTTCTGGGGAAACAAGGATAAAAATTTGAATAATGTATGAAAAATTAATACAGATAAACAGGGTGCTTTGAGGAGGTGGACTAAAACATTGTGTTAATATAAATGAAAAATTATGTGGAAGTGTGCACACATTGGGGAGGGGGAGACTGCAGGAGGGATCTTTTTCTTTCCTAGACCACTCAAGGTGGGGGAGGTTCCTACAGATCCTGTTAAATTTGCATGCTTTTTTCCCCCCCAAGCCATTTCAACATCTTTTTTTTTCTTTTTAAACTTAATGTTGCTGCCCAATCCCTCCTCAGATTTCCTTGTATATTTTGTATCCTCTCCCCCCACCCCAGTAATGTAAATTCTCAAGGTCAGGGGTATTTCAGTTTTGGTTTTGTGTCTTTTCTCATTTCTGTTTCAGACCAGAACTTTGATTTCATTGACATTGGAAACTCCGTGCATTTATTAAACACTGATTTGCTATTTTCCAGGATCTAGGGATACAAATGCAAAGAATGAAACAATGTCTACTCTCTGGGTTGAATTACAACCCGTGGTAGGACCCTCCAGAACTTGCTTTTGCTGACATAGCTTTCGTGAACCCAGGATCACTTCTGTGTCATGATCAAGCCTCAAAGTAGGACTTCTGCAGAGAATTAATTGAAAAATAGTTCATTTAATACTTCCTCAGGATCATAGACTTAGAGCTTAGAAGGGACCTTAGAGGGCATCTCATCTTAACACCCTCCGATGGAGAAACTAAGGCCCAGAGTGATAAATTGGCTTGCCCAAGGTCACACAGGTGTCAGAGATGGGATCTGAACCCTGGGCCATTGATTTCAAATCTATTGCTCTTTCCATTCTACCTCTCCTAGAGCTATATGCTCTCCATGGATTCAGAATTTTAGGTGTGGTAGGAACCTTGGAGATAAATACACTCTAAACATCCGTCCTTTTGTGGCACGCGCGCGTGTGTGTGTGTGTGTGTGTGTGTGTGTGTGTGTGTGTGTGTGTGTACACAGGCAAAATAATTAGGCTAAAACCACATAGCTAGTTCCAAAGCAGAGACTAAAATATAACACTCCTTACTCGAAGGCTAATATTCTCAGTACTGCACCATATTGCCTCTCTTCTTGTAATTAATTTTTTAAATATACATTAAAAATTCTGAACTTAAAAACTAAAAAACCTACCCATAATCATACATGAAATAGAATGGAAGACGAGGTTTATAAACTTGCCAAGATTTCTGTATTATAATTATAGCATCACTCAAGGAATTGTGCCTTCATCTTTAATATGTACTTTCAAAGGTCATAATTGGGAAAGTGGAGATGACAGAGAAGACAAAAGAAGGTTTTGGCCTTTTGGACCACTTTTTTTTTTTTTTAAGAATGTGGTCTGGACACTTGAATCATTATTCAAGGTATATTCGTATTTTTCACTTCATCATCAATCATCCAGTGTAAAGTTGCAAAGCATTTTACTTACGATACCTCACTTGATCTTCTTGTTGACATGTTCTTTTTTATGACTTCACACATTACTTCATACATGTTTGTTTTTATTTTCCTCGTGGCAGGGACTGTATTTCCTAGCTTTTCTTTGTTCCAGCAGGTTCTTTTATGGTGCTTTCTCAGGGTAAGAGCTCAATGAATGCTTGTTGACTTCCTTGTTGTTTTCCTGCCAGGATATAATAGTTTTACATTTATAGAGTGCTGTACAATTTACAACATGCTGTTTGGTGTCCAAAGCCCTTCACAACCTGGCCCTTCCTACTTTTCTAGTTTTCTTACATCTTACTTCTCCAACCCCCTTCCTCACCCTAACCTTCACTATGTGATCCAGGGACACTTGCCACCTTGCTCTTTCTCAAAGAGGTCACTTCATCTCCAGATTCCAGGCGTTTTCATTGGCTGTCTGCCCGTATTTGAAACATTTTCCCTTCTCAGCTCAGCTTCCTAACTTCTCTGACTTTCTTTAAGCCTCAGCTAAATTCCTGCCCTCTTCAAGAAAGTCTTTATTGATTCCCCCTTAACAATAGCACCTTCCCTTTGTTGATTATCTCCAATTTATTCTTTATATAGCTTGTTTGTATATAGTTTGTGTAGTGTCTTTACCATTAGACTATGAACTCCTTGAGAGCAGAGACTCTTTTGCCTATTATATTCCCAGCACTTAGTACAGTGCCTAGAACATATTAGTCACTTAATAAATGCTTTTTGACTGATTGGCTGACATTTGATCACCATATAAAATTTAGAAAGTAGCTTATCTGAGATAAGAAAGGAACTTAGAGAGGTCAATCAGCTTACCCCAGTTCACATGGTAGTGAGTGGCAGAGGAGACCTTTTTTATAAAGGGTTTATTAATTAGTGCATGGCCTGACACAATGTGCTTAAAAATGCTTATTTCCTTGCTTCTAACCCAAAAACAAGTGGTATTTCCATTAGTCCATACTGCCTTTTATGATTTTATTACAGCTAATAGTAGTATATATAATAGAGTATTCAGTTTGTTCCCTTTTTGTAAATGAATGCTGAGATTCCAAGGACCTTCTGCTATATGTTTATGCTTCCTTTATTAATCAGAAAAGTTATGGGTAGACTGAAATGCTTAGTTTTCAGCTAAGTTTCTCAGTTTCTTATTTTTTTATCACCATCGTTTGCCTTAAAATAATAAAATTAGGGAGTATTTTCTGCTTTTATAGGTTTCTACAATGGTTAGCAACTTGTGCAAATGTAGGTATTTGATTACAGTTTCATTGCTGTATAGGTAATTATAGGGTTTTCTCATTAGCAAATAATCTTATAACCTTAGCGTCTACTTGTTAGCTAAGAGGATCTGTAACTTAATGATTAATTGTAAGTTTTTTTAAAAGGGTGAGCTATTTTTAAAGGCATAGTTTCTATATTGTTTTCTCTGCAATGGTGACTTCTTTGCTAGCAATACTTTAAGAAAATAAATGACCCATTTTAATGATTTATAAGGCTAGTAAATTAAATAATTTGTGTGATATTTTTATTTATAAGACCTTTTTCACTTTAAACCAGTGTGTGTATATATGTGTGTACATATATTCATATACATATGTGTGTACATATATATGCATGTACATAATATATATACATATATTTGCTATACTTGCCATTTTATCGTTAATAGCTATTTTATAGATTTTGCTTGCTCTCTCCTCACTGGAAAGGAATTTCTCCTTGCTTACCATTTTGTTAGTAGATACCTATTTCCAGTTAAAAAACATTTTGATCTTTCTTAGAGATACCTTTATACTTATGTGAACACTGTGCTTTACAAAGAAAATTAAAGATCTATAGGAGGTCCCATGAAGTGCATTTCTTTTTGTTTGATTTTGTTCCTGAAGCGTTCAGGGCCATCCATCCATTTTCTGATTGTTTATGTTTAATCATGGTGAGCCCAGAAATTATTAAAAAAAAATGCTTGTATTGGCTTGGTATTTTCTTCTTTTGATATTGATCTCAGTTAAAATTGAAACTGTCTTGTCAGCAGAGGCTTAGAAAGAGAATTGGATTATGAGGCAGAACACTGGTTTCAAATCAGCTCTCTACCTCTGTGACCTTAACTTCTCCTAGACTTTTCTTTCTTCCTTTGAAATGAGGTAATTTGACTCAGATTATCTTTCATATTGCTGCTAGCTGTGTGTCGTATAAGCTGAGCTACAGACACTGATTAATGAGTGCTTTGTCCCAGCACGCTACTGTTGGTATATAGTCACCAAGATATACTGTTCAACATATGTTTTGTCACATGAAAATGTCTTGGTGTTTTATATGTATTTTTGATGGTGAATTAATAAAAAATAAAATAGGAATCTCATCTATTTATTGAATGACATAAATTCCTATAGAAATTATGCACTTTGAGGCAGTGACATGTAGTTGGGAGGTAGGAAGTATTGGAAGAATAGGCAAGACTCATTAGTTACCTTTTTGTTTTCATGCTATGAAAAGCCCAGGTTTTATGTACTATGTGGCAGGACAGGCTGGGACATATTCACATGTGCTCAGTCACGCAGTGAAACTCAATATGTTCTATCAGTTTTGTACCAGGAGTCTGGCAAACCTTGGAATACTAAGGTTTCTAATTCTGTTTTCTTCAGTGCTATTTACTTTGTTGGTATGCTCTGCTTAAATTTTAAAGTACACCTCATAAGCATGTCAACCATCCAGAAAGTTTTTGCTATGTATATGGTGAGATCACTTGTAAATCTCACATATCACCTTTACTGTAAAAGAGATAAGAAAGCATATAAACTCTATCTTGGCTGAATAATTCATGGTTAGGACAGAGCTTGAGCCCCTCACATGTACTAAATTGTTTGTACTAGGACTGCTATCTGTCTGGATGTATGGATCTCATTACAAACCCATTTATGATTCCTCTGATAGGGGGAGAACAAGATCTTTCAATAGGTTGCTGGTTTTGCTTAATGAATTGGGATACTTTCACAGTATCCAAATCGACTATCAGCTATAAAACCTGTTTCACCCAGTGAAGAACTACCTGTCCCCAACAACCAGACACGTGGAATTTAGATGAAGAAGATGAACCTGATAATACAGAGAGCAAAAACAAGGCTCAGCATGAGAAGGAAAGAGCCCAGAAAAGTAACCTTTCTGAAGTAAATTCAAGCTGAAGTAAATGGCCTCATTTTTTCATCTAGAAATCAAGTTGAATTTATCTACTAGAAGGAAAGTATGGAATGTCCAAAGCATGAAATGCTCTTGAGAAGTATCAAGTATAATAGGTATATCTGTAGGCATCTGAAAGTAATTGGTCATTGTGATACTAGGGTTATAACTTGAATATAACAAATATTGTTGCTATACTTAAGAACAGGGCAGCAGAGATTTTTTTTTTTAATCCATAACTGTAAGCAACACTGGTCTCAAAGGGAAGAAATGATTCAAGAAAAAAAAAAGCCAACAGTTGGTTAATTCTGAGACTTAACCACTATTGCATATTAAACTTTGTTTAATGAAAAAATGTAATTAAAGTAATGGTATGAGTTTCTTTATTTGAAAAATAAGTTTTCTGTAGTCAGTAAAGCTGAAATAAAAGATATTTGTTGAGTCTTCAAATAAAGGGAATGATATTCAACCTTTTGAATATTGTTTGAAGTTGAAAAAGCTTCACAGAAATCATTTTTTAAAGTAACCAAAAACTTTTTGGGACAGTACAAGGCAGAAGACTATCAAGAAATTGTCAGTGATCTTCTCAAAACTATGAAGCTATAGGTTCTTGAATATGCATTTAGATTTTTTGGAAAACCTACATGCAATAGGTGATAAGCATAGGTAATTTTTTCTTCCAAAAGTTAATGGTGTACATGTCCTTTGACTCAGTGATAGCACTACTAAGCCTATACCTCCAAAAAGATCAAAGAAAGCTCTTTTTACAGTGGTAAAGAATTGGAAACTAAAGAAGTACCCATCACTTGGAATGGCTGAACAAGTTATGGTATATGAATGTAATGGAATACTAATCATGCCATAAAAAATGAACAACCAGATGGTTTCAGAAAAGCCT
This sequence comes from Vombatus ursinus, assembly GCF_900497805.2. NCBI lineage: Eukaryota > Metazoa > Chordata > Mammalia > Diprotodontia > Vombatidae > Vombatus > Vombatus ursinus. The sequence continues at coordinate 32,468,686 of NW_020954569.1, read as the reverse complement.
GGGAAGATTTCTAGAGAATAATACAGATTAAAGTTAGCAGAATGAGGAGAAAAATTTTATACTGTGACATCAATGCTATAACAAGAACAATTCTGAGATTTAGTAACTCTTATAAACAAAATAATCTACCATGATTCCAGAGGACTGATAAAGTAGAACACTGTCCACCTCCTAAAAGAGAGATTTGTGTATTAATATGCAGAATAAGAAATGTATTTTTGGATGTAGCCCCAGTGTGGCAATTTATATTGCTTAACTGTGCTTATTTGACACAAATTTTCTCTGTGTGTGTGTGTGTGTGTGTGTGTGTGTGTGTGTGTGTGTGTATTAAGTTGGTTGGGAGCAAGTGGAAGGGAGGGAAAATATGCTTGGTAAGTGAAAAAAATTAGACATATTTTAAAGATGAGAATCCTCACAATGGAAAAGTTATAAAGGGCAGGTAAAGATCCAGCGTGCTGACTGATTGCTGTTGGACACTGAGAAGTGATGTTTCCACAGCAGGAAATTATAAGTAGCTATAGTTGTTTTTAGGTAAGATAAAAAAAAAGCATAATTTTGTTTAGTGAAAAAAAGTTTTTAATACATAAAATGAATTCCCCTGAAAACAATGGGGTGATATATAGCATCTGAATCCACCCGCTTAATCAACATGAAACACTGTAAAATTCATTTATTTTTATATAAATGACAAAAAAACTGGAACTTTTTGGGGTTGTTTAAAATTTTCAATACTTAAACATTATGTCTACGTTTTTTTTGTAGAGAATAGAATAGAGAAGAGAATATTTATAGCAGCTTCTTGGTTCTGTGATCTATTATCTTTCCCTGCTCATTATCCTCTGTGTTCTATGTTTTTTTTTTCTTTGAATAAGAAGTGACAATGAAAATTATTTGAAGCTGGGCAGACAGATCTCGTGAGATTCCCTGTCCTTGCCTTTACTTTCCATGTTGGCTTTAGCTTTCATAGACCACATCAAAATAATATTGTTCTGCCTCTCAGTGTGGTCCTGATCATCATTTACTTAAGATCCCCCTCAAGTCTGTTTTCCCATTTGCTACTATAGTTATAAAATTCTCAGTTAAAACTATTTTTCTATGTTCTGTTTTCATCCTTTTCAGGATAAGTGGATTACATACTTCTCCCTTGTGCTTGAGTTATGAAGTTTCATTAGTAAAGTCTACAGTTCCCCCTACTGGCTTCATTTGGAGAACTACAGATTTGGCAACCAGATTCAGAGTACTGATTTTTAGAAAAACCTGAGTTAGAGAATATTATTATATTCTTATGATAGTGCTAGACTGATGATAGTAATTTATATATTTTTGAAATTGGACATTTATGTGTATTGGTCTATATGACCAATCTATACTGTCTTCTTCAAGTAAGGAAAAACATTAAAGGGTACTCACTCAAAAACATACACACCATGGAATTATTGCATCAATAATAATATTATAAAAATGATATACATCAATAATTCAACCAAGCAAGCAAGCATTTATTAAGTGCTTAAGGTGAGCCAACACTCTGTGTGTGTGTGTGTGTGTGTGTGTGTGTGTGGGCACGCACGTATTTTTTTTTGTGTGTGTGTGTGTGTGTGTGTGAGGCAATTGGGGTTAAGTGACTTGCCCACAGTCACACAGCTAGTGAGTGTTATGTGTCTGAGGCTGGATTTGAACTCAGGTCCTCCTGACTCCAAAGCTGGAGCTCTATCCACTGTACCACCTAGCTGCCCCTTAAATATTTTTTATTGGATGAACTTATGAATGTGTATAGAATGCCAATGTGATGTTCCTACCAATTATAGAAAATAATAATAGCTAGCATTTATAGTGTGATATCTCATTTTATCTTCATGAGTACCCTACTGTGCCCTTTTTATAGATGAAGAAATTAATAGCAGACAGAAGTTAAGGGACTTGCCCAAGGTCACACAACTAGTAAGTATCTGAGTTTGGACTTGAACTCAGGTCTTCTAGACTGCAGGTCTTGTGCACTCTATCTCCAGTGCTACTTAGCTGCCCCCTGAAAAGTAATGAGTAGGATCAGACACTACTTGTAAAAAACATTTTCTTTATTAGATTATACCTTGACTTAAAAAGTTAGATTTATTTTTGCCTCTGTCTCTCTCACTCTCCTCCATACCACCCTCACTTCCCACCATGTACCTAGTTAAACACATTATTACATGTACTTAACAAATCTTTTAAAATAAAATAAATTAATAGATTCAGGCTGGATAATATGACTTTGTGTTGCTAAGACAGATGATGCAAGAGCTCAGCCAGGTAGTCCAGTGTCTTTAGGAGGATCCATGATTTCTCCCCCCCCCCCCAAAAAAAAAGCCTGCTGAGGCACTCCAGGAGGTTCAGGTCACAGCCGAACTGTAAGCCATCTTGTGATGATTTGATTGCTCCAACCTGTTTGCCTTTGGTTCTTATTTCCTGCTCCATTCAGGTGCCTTCATACTCAGTGCTTGTTGGACCCAGTTATGGGTTATGACTTGTCTTTCTGATTTTTTTTTTTTTTTGGCTGGGCAATGGGGTTAAGTGACTTGCCCAGGGTCACACAGCTAGAAAGTGTTAGGTGTCTGAGGCCGGATTTGAACTCGGGTCCTCCTGAATCCAGGGCCATTGCTCTATCCACTGCGCCATCTAGCTGCCCCCGGAATCATTTTTTTTTTTTTTTTTTGTGAGGCAGTCAGGGTTAAGTGACTTGCCCAAAGTCACCCGGCTAGTACATGTCAAGTGTTTGGTCTGAGGCCAGATTTGAACTCAGGTCCTCCTGACTTCAGGGCCGGTGCTCTATCCACTGTGCCACCTAGCTGCCCCTTCTTTTTGATTTTTTTCCTCCTGACTTCAGTCACCTGGCTTTGTCATGCTGCTTGGCCTTCATTCCTCTTCAGGATGTACTCTTGAATCTTCAGACGTTCTCTACCATAACGCAGAAGAAACCTCTTCTTCGAGGAGGCTCACCCTACCCCTGGACTTCACTCACAGGCTGGAGATGCAGGCTCTCCCTCTGATTGGATGTCTCCTCCCAGAACCTCTCTTTCAAAGTGGAACCAACCATGTCTTCATTTATCTCTAGGCCAGGCTTCTGACTCTACTAGGCTTTCTCTACCTGCCTGGTACCTTCATCTCTTCTTTTCCTAGACTTTTTCAACTTCCCTTTATGTGTGGTCTTCCCCAGAATGTAAGCACCTCCAAGGTAGGGACTGTCTTTCTTTCTGCTTGTATTTATATTTCCACTGCTTTGCACAGTGTCTGGAACATTGCAGGTGCTTAATAAATACTTGTTGACATGAAAATAGAGGCTATATGATAATAGAAACAGCTAGATGGCATGGTGGTGGATAGAGCATTGGGCTTGGAGTCAGGAAGGACCTGAGTTCGAATTCTGCCTCAGACATTGACTATCTGTGTGCATTGGACAAGTTACTTCACTTCAGTTTGCCTCAGTCTTCTCATCTGTAAAATGGGGATAATAATAGCACCTGACTCCCAGAGTTGTCGTGAAGATCAAATGAGATAATTGTATCATTTAGCACAGGGCCTGCAGAGAGTAAGCACTATATAAATGTTAGGAGGAGGAAGAGGAGGAGGACTGTAGATTAATTTTTGATGTTCACCTTGCTATAGTGAAGGATAATCTAATGATTTATGCACTTGCCACATTATATGATCGTGAGCCAACTCTGGAGGAAATAAAAGGTAGAAGCTGTTTGGTGTGCAAAATAGAAATAAGGAAAATGGTTAATGATAATTTTATAAGAATATGGTTAAAGAATAGCAGGCCATGTGAAAATGATCTCAGGGCTTTAATTGAACATAGCTTTAATATAGGGATATGATGGTTAAGAAAGCTCATGTAATCTTAGTAGTTGCTAATGAAATTTGAACATTCAGGTCATGACAATGAATAGCTCCAGTAATATACTTGTAAGAAGAGAAAGTGGCAAGGAAGCAACTCTTAGCAAAAGCCTCCTTAATTAAGTAGTCAACATCTGGCGTCTCATAGGCATTTTTTTCTGATGGGGAAAACATAAACTCCAAGTTGTTTTTAGCATGGAATGTTCTATGGGCAGAGTTCAACTTGGCAACATATGTTACATTCCACAAAATGGTCTCTGCTCTGCAGAAATGATAGCAATAGAAAGTGTGACTAACTAGTCACCTTGTGCTAGTGGTAAAATTGGCAACATTATGATTTGACATGAAGTAATAATTGTAATAATTCCATTTAACAGTCTACACAGACACACACAGACATAGATACACATGAGGCAGCATGGATAGAGAGCTGGGCCTGGAGTCAGGAAGACCTGAGTTCAAATCCCATCTCTGGCACATCCTGATTGTGTGACCCTAAGAAAGGCATTTAACCTTTTAGGACCTACATCCAGTAAAGGGAGTTGCCACATCTGCGAGTTCTCTCTACCACTGAAATACAAATCCAATCCCTTTCCTCTAAGTGTACACCCTTTCATAGACACATTGGCTTGGCAAAATCCCTGGGAGTGTTTTGTTGCCTGGTAACCAAGCCCAAACTTAAAGCGCTTCTGTAGTGCTGATTTGTAAAAAGACCAAAAGAGCAACTCTCAAATCCATGAGGACTTTTCCTAACTCTTACACGATTTCGAAAGGGTGAGGTGGTAACTTGTGCCTCAGTCACATCCTTCCTGCTACTTGAGTATAGGTTGCGTGAGGGCAGGAGACAGTTTCTTAATTGAACTTTGGATCCTACCAGGCATAGCACACTTCTCTGTACACAATAGTTCTTTAATAAGTGGCAGTTGGATTGAAAAACTGAGTTAAATGTAACTTAGTTTATTTGAGAAATTCCAGTAAAAATGTCTTAATGGGTGGTGGTAGGGGATATCTGTGAGTACACATGCATATATGTGGGTACATATCCCAGGCCCTACAAAATGTAAAATCCTTAAAGGTAAAGACTGTTTCATTTTCGTCTTTGGGTCCTTGCACCCAGCATGGCACCAAACACATAGGAGGTATTTGGTAAGTGTTGGTTCAACTGAATATGACCAAACAGCCTAAATATTACTGTCATTTGAATATTTAATGCAGAGGAAGCTCATTTTTTCTCCTTTACAAATGATATATATAGATGGTATGACTAAAAGATACTAAGTAACAAAAAAAAAAAAAAGATTCTAGGCCATGGGAATTCTGCTTCCTTCCATCAGTGAGCAATTTCACTCCTTTTCCAATGCTAAGTATTGCTTGAAGATGTCTGCAGTTAGGCCAGGCTGGTTTAAAGCACAATCTTTCATCGTTCTGTGGGAGTGCTTAATTGATATGAGTTCATCTGACTTAAGATGTTCCATTGAAGATTCATTGTCCCCATGACTCATGGGCTTCTAAATACTCTGGAGTCTCATTATATAGCTCTCCTTAGGGCCTATGCCATGAATATATACCTTACAGGTGAGATTATGCATAACAAGGTGCTTTGGGAATTTCAGTAACTGAACCCCCCCCCCATGAGATCGAAAATGGATTTGTCTTATACTGTCTTCCACTTTATAGTGAATAGTCTTATTTCAAAGTTCCATTGCATAAAGAGGGCTATATTTTTGTAGGTTACAAAAAAGAAAAAAGGGAAAAATGGATCATTTGTCATTATTTTTAAGGAGAAAATTTAACACTTATGCTTCCCAGATGAACAAGAGAGAAGCGGCTATTGGCCTATCCTTGACTTGACTGAAACAAGATCAACTGAGCAATAAAAGGCACCCGTTGATGTGGGCAAAACATGTCATGGAGCATTGAGTAATTTCGTAGACCATTGAGAAGTCAAACCCATAATCAGGACTCGTTGGTTGCATGGCCATTCTCCCGAATGAAGCATAAGATAGAGAGACAGTCTAATTTGAACACTACCTACTGTGTATAACAGGCAGTTTGCTTTGTGGATTTTCAATTTTTTCTCTTCTCTCCTCTTCAAAGTGTTTAGGACATGGTCAGTGCAAAACACCTCCTGCTGAAAATTGCAGTGGATACAGTATTTCAGATAGGAAGAAAAATGACTCTGAACAAATTGCAATCTACTTCAGTTACATTCTTACTCAAATTTAACTGACACATCACAAAGCATTCAGTTGAACTACAGAATGAGATCAAAGAGCATTCTTTTATAGTTTGCCACAATTAAGCTGTTGCAGCTGCCTGACAGCTTGCATTACCATACCAGCTTTCACACCCTTACTAAATAAATGCCAAGCAAAGGGGAGTAGGGGAGAATGAGAGTGATGTAAATGAGTCAGAAAGGAAATAGATATTTGTCTTGATCTGTGAATCACATGGCTATAACCTAATATTAATTTGTTTTTGGACTGTAGGCCCTGTGATGATGTGATTATTTTAGGTAACACATCACTTGCAGAGCTACATTGTCTGCAGAAAGGCTAGTAGATGAGGTGAAGATGTAAATGATAAGTAGACATGATTTCTTTTGACCAATCACAACTCTACTCTTTTTTCTTTTAAGCCAGGAGGCCAGCTCCTGCATCACTCACTGAACCTCTGATGTTAGCCTCAAATAAGGAAATTACCCATCTGATCTGATTATTAATGATTCTCCATAAATAGGCAAGGCAAATGTGCCCACCTTTCATGATGTCTGCCTGGGTGTCAGTGCCCTTAGGTCTATAGGTGTTGATCATAACCAGGAATTGGTTATAACCTGCCAGGGGCAAATAAAACCTATTCCTGACTAAGGCAGGAACAGAGATTCTGATATACCAGAATGACTTCATCGCAACCTAGAGCTGGAGGGAACTGGGAATATGTGGTTACTCAGGAGACTTTACTGGGGGTTGGGGGAGGGGCTAGGCAATTTTTGTTTGGTGCCATTTTGTTAAACCATTTGGATAAGATATTCTATGAGCAAGCCAGCAGGATTTCTGATCGGTTGATTTTTTTCTTCAGTTCTACCCCCTGGACTGAGGCTATATGATGCTATAATGCATATAATATATGATGCTATAAGATGATGCTAAAAACAGCAATAATAACAATAATAATATTTATATAGCACTTTATGGTTTGCTAACAACCCTGCAAAAGTGAGTGTTATAGATGACCAGATAGCAGTTAAATGGCTTCCCAGGGTCACACAGCTAAGAAGTGCCTGAGGCAGGATTTGAACTCATTTCTTCCTCACTCCAAGTCCTGTGCTTTATCTACTGTACCACCTAGCTGCCTATAGAATTAATAAGCATAATGAAAACTATTAGGAAATGAGGCTCTAACCAGGAAAGCTAGTGGTAGAGAAAGTAGAAATAATCTAGAAAATTCTCCAATCTGATGTTCCTTGCCACAATGTGGTATGATGTCTTGTGTGTTGATAGGAACTTCTGGCATATATTAGTCAAATCTTATAGCAGTGGTGAAAGCTTTTTCTTTTTTGATTGTCAGAGTGATTTGGAAACTGTCCTTATTTGTATCTGTGTTTCATGCTGTTGATGGCATCAGAGGCTAATTCCTAGATTGTGTCAGATGTCTACAGTTAGGAGATTCACTACCGTGATGAGTTCAGGCACCTGGAACTCCATCACTTATTTCCCCTACTTCTTAATGATAGATTTCAAGTTATCCGTTTGCTAGAGATCAGTAGGACAGCCCCATATTATCAGAATGTGACTGAGGGTCATAAACTGGGAAGGAATCATAGGTGGTAAAAATAAATGGGAAAATCTGGAAGTATTCTGCTTTCTTTGCTTTTTCTCTTATTTTCTTACTCTTCTTTACTTAGACTGTGTTTACATGGAAAATAATTATTGGTAACTCAAAGAAGTACGAAAGGGAAAAAAAATCTTTAAATTGTAAAATTTATATTGCAAGTGTCAAAGAAAGAAACTTTTGAAGTGATTTTAGTGAATGGGAAAGAAATAACTTATTGCCACATTTAGCTTTTTAATTAATGAAGTGACTACCTCTGTTTCCCTTCCCTGCCCCTACCCATACCTGTCCACATACCTTCTTATGCTCATGCATATTTGGTATATTGGGTAGACAGCTGCCTTTGGTCAGGAAAACCTGAGTTCGAGGCCTCCTTCTGACATGTACTGTCCCAGGCAACTTTCTTGACTCAGTTACAGAGAAGCTGTCAGGTGAAAGGTCAGAAGATTTCTATACTAGTGATTCCCAACATGATGAAATAATCAGTCTAGATAAAGAGTGTTTATATATACATCCATGTGTGTCTGTTCAACTTTCTTTTCAGGGCACATAATCATCACCAACTACTTGCTGAACTATTTTCCTGGTCTTGACCTTGAAAGAAGGAATGTATTTGGATACACAGCTCTGATGAAAGCTGCCATGCAAGGTCGAATTGAATGCATCCGAGCTTTAATGTTGGCAGGTATGTGGTAATCTCTACTTTGGTAGGTTCTCATCTCTTGCACTCTCCACAGGGTCAGGGGACAATTAAAATTGTGTTTTTTATTCAAAGATATCCAGGTGTTAGTGTACAATTAGTATGTTAACAAAGCCCTATGTTTACAAATATCAGTAGTCTTGGAGAACATTTTATTTTATGAGGTTTATTGTCACCCCAATCCAAATAAACAAACAAAAGAAAAAGCTATTAAAAATTGCAGGAGGTATTCCAAAGTTAGTCTCATTCCATATTTCCTGTCTACCGTGGATCTTGGCTGCCTTCCCCCATATCTATACTGTCCACATCCTCCTTCCTCAGGAGTTTGTGCCCTGATCCTATTAACCACAAAGCTACTTGATATATCAAAGGTGAGGGTCAGGAGCAATCAGTGACTTCTAGGTTGGGATTAAATGACAGTTGAATACTTCAGGGATTCATGATTTCTGAGGCCTGCATCAAGTCAAATCTATGAGCATTTACTAATCACTTACTGCATTCCAGGAGCTGGGAATATAAATACAAACAGTAAGAAAAACCCTCAAGGACATTACAATATAATGGGAGAAGTCTACAATAAAAGGAAGATGAAAAGGGGGCTGAAATTGAAGGTACCAGGTGAGGGGCAGCATGGTAGAGTAAGTCCTATGGAGTTAGCAGTGTAGCCTGGAGAGGAAGAAAGACAGATTAACATGGGGTGCCTCCTTAATATGAGGCTCCAGGAGGAAATAGTCAGAGGGAGAAGGCACAGGGATAGAGTATACTTTCATTTTGAGAAATAATGCAGAAGGGAAGAGCTTCCAAAGAGACGGAAATGAGTCCACGCCCTCCACTAGTGCTGACCAAGCCTTCTCTATGTGTTAGTAGAATGGTTTTTATGAGTTGCTGTGGCTGAAGAATTTTACATTCCCAATTAAAAATTTGATTCAACAATCATAGCAGAGCAGGTTTTTTTTGTTTTGTTTTGTTTTTTTAAAGAGAATTGTTGGGGCAGCTAGGTGGTGAAGTAGATAGAGCTCCGGCCTTGGAGTCAGGAGGACCTGAGTTCAAATGCAGACTCAGACACTTGACACTTTCCAGCTGTGTGATCCTGGGCAAGTCACTTAAGTCACCAAAGTCACCAAAAAAAAAAGAGAGAGAGAGAATTGTTATTTATAATAATTTGATTTTGATATTCTAAACTTAACAAATGCCAACAAATAATAGCAGTTCCATTTACAGAGAACAGAAAAAAGAGCACTGTGTATGAAACTGAATCTCTAATTTGTATAACTTGAGTTTTTTAAAGTATATTAAGTATATATTTAACACCTTGGTTTCAAAGTTGACCTGCTTATCTTTGTCTCCCTCAGAACTTTCTTCTGTTAATTTCTGTGCTTTAAAGAAAAATGCTTCAATGACATTTTTTGCCCCCTTGGTAGCACTATTACCACCTCTCCTCCACATCCCTTATATAACCTTTCTCTCATGCCAAATAAGCATTGTCTAATGCATACCACCCTCTCCACCCCCCACCCACTAATCACACATTGTCTACATACAGAAACATCTCATTCTGCTCCTTAAATTTATCACCTCTGTTTGTCAGGGTAGCATGTTTAATCATTTCCTTTACTAAAGTTCTACTCCAATGTTTAAATCCACCATGGGATGACCCTGGGTTCTCAAGTTATGTTTGTGGAGCACAAACTTGCCAGGTCCTAACCAGATGGAAAGGCTTTGACCTTCCTTGGTTTCAGCTCCTTCATCTGGAAAATGAAGGTGTTGGATTAGATGACCTCTGTGGAAGTCCCTTCTGATTCTAAATCTGTGAGTACTAGCCTGGTGATCGGCTTGTCTCTTGTCCAAGGAGCAGCCTAGCTAAGTTTGGAGAGACTCATTACCAGAATGTGAAGCTCCTGGTGATCACTTTTTTAAGGTTCTCTGAAGACTGTCTTCTAAGGTATAGGAAGGTTGTCATACATATCTGATGACATGATGGTTCTTTGAAGTGATAATAATAATAATAATAGCTCTTTAAGGTTTGCAAAATGTTTTACAAACATCTCATTTGATCCTCACAACAACCCTAGAAGTTAGATGTTATTATTACCATCTCCATTTTACAGATGAGGAAACTTGAGCTAAAAGGAGATTAAATGACTTGCTGAAGATCACAGCTATTCAGTGTCTGAGGTAGAATTTGAACACAGGTCTTCCTGACTCCAGGCACAGGTGGAACTGAATCTGAATTTTTAACTTTTTTGACCAATTGCTTCTAAAGCTTTTTAGCATATTGTTGATGAAAAGAGGACCCATGTTTTAGCTCCAGATACATTATCTGCCTACTGCATCAGTAGGTGTTTCAGGTATCTTGGCATCTTGGTTCACCAATCATGAGATAGGAGTTTTTAAGAATGAATTCATTGAAAGTATACAGTAGATGAGTTCAAATTTTGTCTTTAATACAAAGTGTCTGAAAAATGTGAATTTGGTATTTAGGGTTCAGATTTTTTCCCTTTCTCCATCTTCTGGGGAGAAATAATTAGTCTGGAATATTGTGTTGTGTTTATTTCATCTTCAGTTTTATCAGTGGTTATCAGATCACCTTGATGAAGTATTAACAACTGCTTTTCTAATTGGTGGTAATAGAGTTGATCTTATCAGTAAAAGTAGTAAAGCATCTCTCCCTGATTTTTCTGTATTAATTCCCCATCTTGTTCTATATTCTCCAAATAACAAAAAAGTATACTGTTATTATAGGGGATTTTATCTGCGTCAGTCTCAGGGTTTGGATTCCACCTTATTTATCTTCAATATTAAATAAGGATAAGGACTAGACCTGTAATTTTGCTAGAACAAGGAATTCTTACATGATGAAACTCCTATTTATCTTTTCTCAAATGAGATAATATTTGTTAAAAAATAAAAAAGTGCTCAGCACAGTCCCTGGCACATAGATTATATATTATTATTATTATATTACTATTTATAATGCCTATTCCCTTTTCCTCCCCTTAGTAGTGCAGATCAGCACCGAGAGTTATTAAGAGGTTAAGTATCTTGGCTAAGATCATATATCTAGTATGTGTCAGAGGTATGAGTATAGTCCACATCTTCATGGCTCCAAGGCTGGCTCTATATACTATGCCATACTTCAGTCTTAAGAAAAGGAAATTAATGGTAGTGTCCAGTCCTGGGGTTTTTGTTGTTGTTGTTAATAACATTTTATTCCTTATGGCTTAAAACTTCAGTGTTTGCACTTTTGAGATAGGGTGCCTTCTATAACTTTGACCAAGAAAATATGATCATTGTGAGACTGTAATTAGAGAACTGAAAGACACAGGAGTACCTCCATATTGAAAGTTAAGGTGGAAATGTATTTTGCCCTCCAACTCATCCATTGCCACATTCCTTTGTGAGCTGAATTTTTCTGGCCCCAATTTCATTGTATTCAACAAGAATGGTGTTTCTTCTCCCCCACTCCCCCCTCGCCCGCCTTTTTTTTTAAACAAATGATGTATTGTTTATCAGATTGCCCTTCCTCCCAAACTAACATCTTCATAGCGTATATACTATAGAGTCACACATCAATAACTGCTTTTATCTGCTCTGATCAAGCAGAATGAAGAGATATTAGAAATTTCAGAAACTCTGGAATTTAATAATAAAAAATTATAGTTCAATAAAGGATTTTCTCTCTCCAAGGTTCTGAAATTCTGATTTATTGGAACTTTGTTACTGTGGTTACTAAGGACAAACACATCAGCAATACCAGCTGTGCTGATTATAATCTCAAGGGATGTGAAACCTTATTAATTTGGTAGAATATTAATATTCCCAAAGTGACAGGTCGGTTTAAATAAGTTGCCCTGAGAAGGCTGTATTCAGAGCATGATTTTATCTACATAAAAACATAATTCAGTGGTGATACTTGTTTTCTCTTTTTAAGAAGAAGCTTCAGGGCTCAGTTTCAAACCTGAATGGCATATACCAAGTAAGGTGGAACTGTTATGGCGTTTGGGAAAAACAAAGGAAAAACATCTTTGAATATTCATGTCCATCCTACTTCATAAAGTTAATATAGATGTGGGTGAGTGAAGAATTGTAATAATGAACAGGACCTAGTCACTCATACACTATCCTGCCCTCAGGTAACTCCAAACTACTTGCTTTCATGAAGCCAAATTAGACTCTCAGATGAATATCCATATTTTTTTTCTGCTTCATACCCTTATTTCCTTTGTGTTTATATACATAGTACAGATTGCATATTGGATTTGCTCGACAAGAGCACACAACAAACAGAAAATAGTGGTAGAAATATAACATGTGGTAAGTCAGGTTTCAGTGAGTAAGTGTAGATGTTTTCTCCAAAGATAAGACTAATCACCTCTTAATCTGGAAAACTCTGGGCCTAGCTTTCATTGAAAACCACCTGGGAACCTGTACAGTGGTGAGGTCCATAAGGGTGAGACTAGGTTAAGAAGCAGCGAACATGGATGCTGTTTCAGTATTTATTCAGTCCCAAGCAGCTGATTACAAGACAAGTCCTTTTACATGTTAACACTAACATGGTTGAAAGGCAGTAGCTTCAATGCCAGCAGTTTTGCTAACAGGTTTTTTGGTTGTAAAAAAGAAATTTAGTCATTTTTTCAAAGAGCTCATAGAATATTAGAGTTAAAAGGGGCCTTTATAGTAATCAGGCTCTCTTCTGTTATTTTTCAAAATGAGGAAACTGAGTTTCTAGGATAGAAGTGGCTTGTCACTCAGCTGGTTAGTGGAGAACCTGGACTGGTCTCCTCTGTCTACTTCATCCTCTACTAGAGGTCACACCTTCACTGATTTCTAGATAAGAGTCTTAGGATCATAGGAGTTAAAGCTAGAAAGGACCTTTGACATCATCTAGTTGAATGCCCTCATTTTATAGATGAGCAAACCGAAGCCCAGGGAAGTTAAGTGAATTGCCCAAGGTCTCATAGTACCCATGCCCTCTGACTCCAAATACATTTCTCTTTCCACTAAACCACAAACACAGTCAACATTTATTAAAGACCTCAAAGGTGCTAATCAGCATTCTGGAGAGAATGCTCAAGCTTAATCAGTGCATTTATTTATTTGTGTCAGCCACTTTGCTAAATACTGGGACTATAAATACAAAAAGTATCCATAATGAGCTTATAGTTTAGTTGTTGTTGTTCAGTTATTCAGCCATGTCTGACTCTGGGTGACCATCACATACCAGGCCCTTCTGTCCTCCACTATCTCTGGAAGTCTGTCCAAGTTCGTGTTCATTGCTTTCATGACACTATCTCATCCTCTGCTGTCTCCTTTTCCTTTTGCCTTCAATCTTTCCCAACATCAGTCTTTTCTGGAAAGTCTCATCTTTTCATTATGTGACCACAGTATTTAAGTTCAGCTTTAGCATTTGACCTTCCAAGGAATAGCCTGAATTTAATTCTTTAAGTATTGACTGATTTGAATCCAAGAATATAAAATCTACCACTGCTTCCATTTCTTCTCCCTGTATTTGCCAGGAAGTCTCTCTTTGTGATTCATTTCAATAGGAGGCAATATTGTCTTGGTCCCCATTTTTATTTGTACCACAAAGTCTGTCTAGTATGGATTCTTGAGTGGCAGTAGATGGATGATGCTTAGGAGGGAAGATAAACCACTGAGCAAACTTTTCTCATCACTTCTCCCTCCACCCCAATATTTTTATGCAGGTGAAGTCATTAAAATAGACACGTAGAACAGCTTTGAAAGGGGGAAAGATAAAATATGTAGCCAGAGGATTGTGTATATATTCCTACCCCCTTTGCTTTACTGATGGTGGAAGGTTGGAGGGTATTGTATATGTGGCTGACTGGGTATAAGTCCAGTAGATTCAGAGTCATAAGACCTGGTATAAATGATGACTCCATCATTTACTGTGTTTTGGGGTAAATCACTTTATTTCTCTGGTCTTCAGTTTCTTCACCTGAAAAATGTAGTTGTGCTAGAAAAGATCTAAGTTCTCTTCTCAGTCACAGTCATAAAATGTTGCCACCACTCTAAGCCTCACCTTTTTTTTTTTAAAGAGTGGTAATTGGAGTTAGAAAACCTGACTCATAAGGTATAACCTTTGACAAAACACTTAAATTGTCTGAGCCTCAGTTTCCTCATCTGCAAAATGTGGTGCTTTCACTGCCAACATCAGAGTTGTTATAAGGGTCAAATGAGATAAAGCGTTTTGTCATTGTAATTGCATTATATAAATGTGAGCTGAGTTTTTTTATTTTAGCACCAGTTGACCCAGTCCCTCCCAGCTCCACGGAATCACTTTGCTAACAATTTAGCTAGTCTTCTGGCTAAATGATTATCAAGCACCTTCTAAATCTACTTCATAGTAAGCTAGCTATGGGAAGGGGGAACAGGCCCTGCCTCTTTTCTTGCCACCCACCATGAGCCCTCTATAGGTGCATGTATTCAGTGTGGGTGAGCTGGGGGTCTCATATCTCTACGGTTAAGAGCTGTGTACTAGGACAGTGGCATCTTTGATGTTTTCCAGCCTTTCCTTCTCAGGATGGTCAGGGAGTAGGGTTCTGGATTCAACAGTGGATAGAGAAGGAGGAAAAGCTAATGATAGTCACATTGTAAAATGATTAATATGACAATTCTTTGAGGTTTTCATTGAATAGCATGACGTAAGTATAAAATAATTAACATCAGTCCATTATAGTCCATTATTTAATTGCTATATCTATAGCATTAATATTCAGTTTGATAATAGGTCTTTTGAATTAGAGTTCACCCTGATTTATGATACGTCTCACAGAAAATCTAGGGCTATTTAATGTCTCATAACGGAAATGCCTTCTGATCTTTTGAATCTTTTGTACATCCCAAGATCATACACAGAGGGCAAAAAGGAAGGCAGATTTTTCTCCACAGGGAGAAGATTCTTAAAATTTTGACAGCTGTTCCTTTTGTGTTCCATTAGCATTTAAAAAATGTCTCTTTCAAACAATGAATTGTTCATTAAGATTTTAATTTTGCAGTTTGTTCTCTTTTAAGTGACATGCAATTAATTTAGTTTTAATGTGCCATTTATTTTTTGTAATGACATTTTTAGGGCCCTGTTTCCTTTTTAGTCAATTTATAAATTGTACTTCAGCTAGTGTTACTTCCTAATTTTCAGTTCTAAATAATTGCAGCTACTTCCCACATAGCTCTTTAATTTGTCTGAAAATGAGGATGTACTGAAGTACTGCTAGGCCAGCTTTGGCCAAGAGGAGAACTGAGCAGCGGCATGGGAGGCCAAAAATGGTCATTACCTGATTATGTAGATTACTACCCTAAATCATCCCATTGCTTTTCTGCTAGAGATACTGTTACTAAAAGCAGAAGTCTCAAATAATTTTATAGCCATTTGTGCAATTGGCTTTGTTTTGGGGTGGGCAGTACAATAAATTTTTGTTCACTTGGATTACTGAAAGGTAGATGGGTGGGTATAATGGACTGAGAGTCAATTTCTAAGTCTCTTCCCTGACACAGCCTGGCTCTGTGGTCCTGGGAAGGTTGCCTAACCTCCCAGTGCTCTAGATCAGTAGTGACAAATTCAATAGAAGTGGATCCCTACAGGAACATATTAATAACTTAGAAAAAACACAAATTAATGTTACTTTTTATTTTTATATATTTTGTCAAAAATAGCCCAATTAGATTTTAATCTGGTTCCTGGCACTCAGAGGGCTAAGATGGCAGCAGCATATTGGATACCTCTCCTCTAGACGTCTATATCAGTTATATAACTATACATTGCCAAGCAGAGGTTGACAATATTAGGCAACTAGGTGGCACAGTGAATAGAGTGCTGGACCTGGAGTCAGGAAGACCAGATTCAAATTTGACCTCAGACACATGCTAGCTGTATGACCCTAGTCAAGTCACCAAACTTTTCAGTGCTGTAAACAAGAGATTAAGTTATATAATTAACAATAAATTGCAGATCAGGCATTGATAATAAGAATTGTTCATTAATAATGAATTGTTCATCAAGATTTTAATTTTGCTCCCTTTCAATCATGAGTCTATCCCGTGAGTAACTGCCATTAAGCAGGTGTCTAGTTGGGTTTGGGTGATTCTCAGCTTCCTGGGATGGAGTGATCTCCATCTTTTTTAAATGGGGTGGAGGAGAGAGGGGGAGAGGGAGCTAAATTCTTTTTCCTCTTTTTTTCCCCTTCTCCTTATGGAATATCATTGCCGTCTTTGATTCAACTGGCATATTTGTACTTCTGTATCTTGTTCCTATTATAGAAAACTACAATGTAAAGGGAAATTCAGTCTTTTGTCAAATTAGCATTATGATTTGGGGCCAATTAAAATTTATGGGGTTTTAAAAAAACTTTAATTTTGCAGTTTTAGTGGGTACAGTGGATAGAGCATTGGACCTGGAGATAGGAAGACTTAAGTTTGAATCTGGCTTCAGACGTTTACTAGCTGTATGACTTTGGGCAAATCACTTAATCTTTGTTTGCCTGAGTTTCCTCATCTGTTAAATGGGGATAATGATAGCACCTACCTCCCAGACTTGTAATGAAGATAAAATGAAATATTTGTAAAGTACTTTGCAAACCAAAGCACTACCCAAATGCTAGCTATTATTATTGTTATTATAGCTAGCAGGTATGTACTGGTTTTTCCGCTTGTAAAGTGCTTTGCATGTGTTCATTCATAAGATGTCCATTGATAATAGGAGTTTCCTTATTGTTGATTCCCAACTAATGAAATTGTAGGTCAAGGGAAATGCTTAACCTACTTGAGTGTAAACTGTTTCCAGGTACTTTAGAAGCATCTTTTAACATACCACCAATTAAAATCATAATTAAAAATTATTCTTATCCATTTCTTGAAGCAGGTTCCAAGGGACCTTTGTTAGCATAGAGATAAGACTCTCTATGTAGTAGAAAGTAACAAAAGTTTTTATACATCCTCATATACTCCAAACTGCAGATTAGTGAGAATAGAATCCAGAAAGATAAAGCACCAAATAGAATGTAAGAATGAAAGTTTGATTTCTACTCATAGTTGTTGGTGATTATGATAATAATACAAAATGCCCACATTTGGGAATTAGATTTTTCCCAAGATGAGATACCTGCAATACACAGTGAGTTGTTAAGCATTTTAAATTGAGTTCAATTTCAATTATCTCTGTTCTATTTTTTGGGTGGGGAGTAGAGAGAGAGTTCTTATTTTTTTGTCTTCATTTTTCAGGAGCAGATGTCCATGCAACCGATCCCAACAGAGGGATGACTCCACGGGAATGGGCATCTTATACAGGCAGGTCTGAGGCTGTCTGGGTTATTCAGAGACTGTTGGACAGGCCCTGTCCAGAGCAGTTCAGTGAACAGTATAAGCCAGAGTGGCCAGTGGTGAAGGACATTCTTGTCAAACCAGCAGAGCCCAAGAGCTGTTTACAGAGGCTAACTGAGTGCTTTCGGTCAATCTTGTCTTCCCGCCACGTCCAAGGACCTGAAGATGGGGGAGTCCTTGACCATATGGTTCGAATGACCACGAGTCTCCACAGCCCTGCTGTGGCAATTGCCTGCAAGACTGTGTGCCCTGAGAACCCCCCCTGTGTGGGGAAGAGGCGCCTTGCAGTGCAGGAGATCCTCTGGCACCAAAACACTGGAGAAGCCCACGATCATGAGAAGGGCAAGGTGGAGAGCTGTGAGGTCTTTCAGAGCTGCCAGGTTGAGGTGGTTCCCCAAACGTGCAACTTTACAACTGCTCAGGGGAGCTCTGCAGTTTCCCGGAAGGCCAGCCTCTTACCCCTGCATTTGTTAAGGAGGAGTAGCGTGAGACCAGGCTTTGTCATTCCAAAGGTCCGCATCAACAAGGCCCCCACTCCCACTTTTCAGCCAGAACGAGTGAAGAAGAAGAGCCGAAGTGTGAAGGATAATACCTATCTGCAGATTCCTAAATGGAGATACAAGGAAGCAAAGGAGGAGAGGAGAAAAGCAGAGCAGGCAGAAAAGAAGAAAGCAGCGGAAGCTCCAAAAGAAAGACGAGCATCTCCCTGGAGGAGTAGGACTTGAAGCCATGGTGGAGTTTCAGCATCTAGGATCAGCTTCCCAAATGCAGGCTCGAGGGGCTCTCTGCTCAGCCAATGGCCATGCGACGTGGGGGTGTCCCTTTGGGTCATGCTGAGAAGGCACGTAGGGAGAAAGTGAGGAGAATGCTGAGTGAACACAAGGGTTTGGGGAGATTCAGCTCATGTCAGCTGCTTGAGCCTGTCGAGTGAAAAGGTGACATTTTCCTTTGCTGCTATGTCTAACTCAGGGCTCCAAGGTTCCTGTATTGCCTATCCTCTCCTTTGGTCTGAGTGAAAATGTAGAAATTGTCATGGTGAATTGGTAATGCTGCTGTGAGATTTGGTAGCTGGGCAGTGATTCTGCCAGGTATGAAGAAGGTGGTTACTCTAGCTAATGGAAAACAAACCACCTATATAAATTCCTCCCCCATCTCCAAGGGAAGGTGGGTGGGATTGCTTGTGCTGACCCCTCTTCAACCTCACCCCAAACCCTCTCTTAATTTTTCCCCACATTGTGGTCCTTGATGTTCTTTTGACCTAAATTTCACCACTTAAAAATATAAGTAAAGGGAAACCAGAAGGGAGTATAAACAACTCCCATCAGGCCTGTACCCTGTAGAAGAAACCATGGTACCACTTATATCAGAGCCAGTAAGGAAGGGTAGTGAATCCATGACCATAGGTATTGTGGAATATTTGTAATGCACACACTACTGGCAGTGGCATAGAGATACCGTACATTTCCAAAATACTGACCTCTCCCCTATTCCTCCCATATTCAAGGACTGTGCAGTTAAGTGCCTAACACAGTACTCTGCATACAGTAAACAAAATAAATGTTTATGAAATTAAAGTTTAATTTAATCACATCCACCTTGTACTAATCTCTCTCTGTAACATTAGGACTTCACCATTCAGATGTTATCTTTGCCAATTCCAACATTGTCAAGGGGTCTATCTATATATTATGTACATGAGTGGTTCCTGAAATGTGGGCCACTTACTTCATCCATTTTATGTGATTTTAAAAAAAAAAGCCAAATTCTGTCTGAATTAACAGGAGATTCATGTTGGTTTAGGATGTTCCTACTGAGGTTATTTATGTTTTACATCTGGATTTATTAAATTATTAAAGTCAATCAGAAACAAAAGTATAGACATTTTCATAATAAAAAAGATGAGAGAGAGCAACCTGCAAGCTTCACTGATCCCCAGAATTATATCTGTAGAACCAGAGCCACCGATGTGGAGAGATATATGGATAATTCTCATTCTCTGCCATTTGGAAAAGATGACATCTCTTAGGTGGAAGCATATTGCTATAACAAAAGAAGTGTGTGATGGTCAGAGCTCCCCCTTTTATTCTTTTCTTTCTCTTCTATCTTGTTTCTAGCACTGGGAAGTTGGGGGCCAGCATGCATGTAAATGGATTGGTTATCAAGCTTAGGAAGCGATAATCTGTTAACTAAGCTTTTGTGCTAAGAGGACACAAATGCAGTGACAGATGTCCAATTCTGCTGGGTAGTTAGCAGCTCAGCTTCTCACCCTTCTACAAATATCATCTACCCCAGAGCAGTCATTATATCAAAGAGAGCAAATTTGATGTCCCAAGTTCTTGCTGGTACCTAGTGAGGTTAGAGGTTGGGGAAGAAGGTTCTGTTAGCCAAATGTTTGAAAGTCCCTCTATCAAATCAGTGATAGGTACGTTTATATCGTGACAGTACTTCCTATGTTCCCTCAAAGGTTGGTCATTTAATATTGTATAGATGTCATTCAATACTGTATAGTATTTATTAGGCATGCCCTCCTCCGGTGCTGCTCAGGCCCCTGCCTCATCATATGCCTTTGGCAACTGTTCAAAACTTGACCAGATTATTGATACAGCTGAGCTCCACATTTCTCTAGCTATCATATAAGATTAGGAAGTGAGAGTTTTGAATATTACTGCATTTTTTTCCTAGCTTCGGTCACAGGCAAAGGACACTTTGGGGTCCACATTCTGAATAGGCAAACAGTAAAGAGAATGCTCATGATGTCAGCAAAATGAGCCTTATATATTTCTTCTAAACTGTCAAGCCAGCAGGTCTTGGTCAAGCAAACGTGTTCTTTGCAAGCCAGATGCTGTGTTTGTCACTTTCCCTGTTACTGAAGAAAACAAGATAATTGGTCAAAGGAATACAGTGGAAAAGGCATAATGTGGAACATAGAGTTAGTTGTGTGTTCGCAGGGACAGAGAAATAGTTACTGTGTGTGTATGTGTGTGTGTGTGTGTACACATACACACATGTATGGGCACATTATGTGGAAAACAGAAAATGAACAAAACAAGTGAATGTTTAGTACCACATTAGGGTACATGATAGTTATCCAACTATATTATTAACCCCTCACACCCAGACTCTGGAGGGAAGGCATTTTATATTATTTCTGCACTCATGGCAGGCTCATTTGGTTCTTTTCATTTTTCTCCCTGAATAAGCAGATTTACTAGTACAGCAATTTCACAAGGCAAGGAAGTTGTCTTCCAGGCCTATCTCCCAGCTGTAGCAAGGATGCTTATGCTCTTGTTTTGTAACCCAGCCACAGGATGGGAAAGGGCGCAACTCTGCATTCAATAGTTGACAATGTCGGCAGAATAGGTTGATGAAAACTAAAGAAAAATATAGATACGGTTGGTTCGTTCTGTTTTCTTTGGGTGAGCTAGTTCAGCCAACCTCAGTGGGGGAGAAAGGTTTCCTGTGGGGGAGGCATTGAGTTCTTAGGCAAGATAATTAGATTGTTTATTCCTTGTCCCTTTTTTAAAAACAAGTTTCACTAGAGCAAGAAACTGGCCCTCTTTGTCCCTACTGGGGAAGAGAATCATGGAACTTACAGTATATATGTCAGTTAAGTGTGAGTGTGTCAGAAGTGTGTCAAACTTGGCAGATTTGAAGAGGGTTCTTCCACTGTTAGCATCAAAATGGCACTAGGGTTGGTTTGTTTGTTTTTCCCAGTTGCCACATTTGCTAAGGTTCAATAGCTCACAGAACTCTTTTCTTTACCTTCCACTCCCACCCCATTGCTTCCTTTTGGGGTTGAAAAGGAGAATAAGTGTGACTATTTCCTGCCTCGTCCCTTGATATTTGACCACCTGCCTTTCATATGCCCTTGCATTCTGTGGCCTCTGCTTTCTTCCCTTTGCTGGCTGCCTCTCTCCTATCCCTATCAAAATTCCTTGCGGAATTTCTGGCATCAGCTACTCTGGAGGCAAAAAAGGGGCATAAAAGTGAGATGAGAGCAATATGGTAGCTCCCTGATTTGGCAATGCTAAGTGACAGTCTTTAGACTGCATGAAATGAAAAGAAAAACTGATTTCTCCTGTTTCTGTCAATTTGACTAAATTTTTTACAATTTTCTTTTTGTAGATAGGAAAACATAATGTAGTGAAATAACCTAGTACAGTCCAGATTGAATAATGGAATAAGAATTTCCACCTCAGTTCTTAATTACTACGACTACTGAGTAAACCATTTGACAGGTATCTCTCTCTCACTCACACAGAGTTAGAGATTATTTTAATTTTCTTTAATCCCTTGAGGGTATTATAGTTAAACTGAAAATAAAATAGATTATAAGACAGTTGCACAGCTCCATCCCTACCCCCACCCCCTGCCAATAAGATTCCTGGGAATTTCCTTTTGAATTTCCTTGATCATAAGCAGCCCAGATCTGTGGCAGCTGAGGACATTTAAGAGAATGTTGCTCTTTGGTTTGTGTGAAGTCAGTCATTGGTCTTTCAATAATTTCTTATGACTATGAATACTTTGAGTTAAATAAAAATCTGATCTTTCATGAAAGTAGAACATACCTGTTTGATGGAAATTTTCAGTCAAAACCAAATGGACTTAGAGTTTTAACAAATACGTTTACCACTTTAGTTGATTTCTTTAGGTCTCAAAGTTGTACGCTGAGGGTTAGAACATATACTTCTGTGTGTTTTCTACCTGTTAATGTGAATAAAAGGCCCCAGGTTCTGCCCTGCATTAAAACTACTAGGGAAAAAAGAAGCCTGCAGGAAGTTAATCCAGGATCTATTGGACTTCCAAAAGCCTAAGCACTTTAGTTGGCCACCAGAGCACGGCATATAGAAGGCTCTGAAGCATTAAATGGCATTGGAAGTTTTTCTTTCTCTTTTTTGAAGTCATTTCCTGGCAGCACTACATTACATACCTCAAGAATGCGATTGACCCGTATTCCAGAATTTCTTCAGTTTGGCCAGGTTATATTTTAGCCTCTTGTTTGATGAAATATATAAGTATTATGCAAAATGTTTATTTTTGTAGTAATGTGAATACTGAAATGGTGTTTGTGCCACTCTTGTCCTTGTTTCTAGCCCATAATTCAATTTTCTGTGGTCAGAAAGGGGAATGCTTTATGATGACATATTTTCCCCAAATTTAGCTCCAGCATGTGGGGGGACTGATTCAGGTGTTACCTTGTCCAGTTGCAAAATTCTTGAATTACCCAGATAGTAGGTAGAAGCAAATTAATATGAAAAAGAGTCACCTTGAGGAACAGAGAAGATTTTTTTTTTTTTATTAAAACTAGCTAAGAAATTAGATTTTCCCTGATGGCACATTGACAAGAATATTGTATCCAAGGGACATTAAACTTAGGTATGAAAGTACAGAGGCGATGATTTTTCTTTTCACAGTTTGATTTGGTGCCTGTGACATTTGAAAGGAAAAACAACTCATAAATCAGGTTTGGATCATCCATTTCCCCAACTTTATCCAGATAGTCTACTCCAGTATACTCATAACTGTTCAACATCAGCACATTTTAATACATGTGAAGATATGAAAATCCTTCTTCATAATTATTCTTGCATATGACAAGATACCAACAATTGTTTAGTGTTTACAGTATTTCTAATATGCAGTATTATAGGAGTTAAAATGGTAATACCAAAGAGTTAACTCAGGACTATTTTCTTCCCATTGTGTATTATTGATTCAGTACTGAGAACAAGCAGTTTGATATTTGATATTAAAAAATATACAGTTCAGTCTCAGGGTGGTACTGAACTCTGGCATGTTGTATAACTTATGTGTGGTCCTGGATCTGCCAATGACTGACTCTTTGATCTGGGTAGGTCACTTTATCTCTTTGGGCCTCAGTTTCTACATCTGTAAAATGAGAGGGTTGGAGTAGAGAGTCTCTAAATTCCCTTCCAACTATAATGTTTTATGGTTCTGTGTGGACGGTCATAGCACAGGCCACTCCAGCTATGCAAGTCATCAACTTCCAAGTTTTTCTGGAAGATTACTAATCTTCTTGACTTGGAAGGACCATATATTATCCCCATCAAAAATGTTGGCCCTTATGAAGAAATATAGTTGCTTTAAAAGTCATAACAAAATTGGTTCAGTGATAAGAGCCACAGGGATGTTTTAGCCAAGAAGGTTCCCCAGCAGTGGTTTTATGCCTTGAGTAGCTTGTTTAAGGTGTTGATTATGCCTTTTCTTTGTTTTCCCAGTTTTTGATGCACTAAGTACTTGGTTCAAAGGGGTACCTGTACACCTGTAAGCCACTAACTTGAAATCATTTTTTTAACCTTGGTGCTTTTCATGCACATTGATGGTAAATAACAGAAAAAGGTCACTAAGGGTTGAAAGAAAAATAAATGAAAAAAAGCCAAAACAATGTGGATTGGTTTGATTCTCTTTCTTGAGTTGAATTGACAGCAGTGTTATTTCATTTTCCCAATATGTATATGGCCTAAATATATGTATATGTATAAGGCCTAAAATGGCCTTTCAGGAAGAACACTGGTACAGCAAGCAGATATTTGGGTAACTGTGCTTTGGAAGCACATCAAGAAAAGGGCATTATGGTTGAATATGTGCGATTAGTGACTTCTGTGGGTTCCCTGTAAATGATAAATACTCTAATGTGGCCTATAGCTGTCTATGTATTTGAAAAAAAAAATAGTGCCCTCCAAGGCAAAGGCAGCATGGTATATGGAAAAGAGCACTGAATCCGAAATTTTAAAACCCAGGTTCCAATCCTGACTCTGACACTAACTTACAGTCTGATTTTCTTAAAGAGGTTGGCAACATTGGAAATTTAAGGTCCCTTTTTTACTCTAAGTCATATGATCTTGCATGAAAAGATGTCCACCTATACAAAGCTGTGCCTGGGGCCTAATCAAATCCCATGGCTACTTACTGCATATTAATGGTGACATTCATCATTGCAATATAGCCCATTAGACTCTATATAGGTGACCTGGTTTCTAATTTTGGGTCTATCACTAACTCTGTGACCTTGGGAAAGGTCCTTCTTTCCTCTAGACCTCATTTTCCTCATCTGCTTCATAAAATAAGAGGTTCTTTCTAACCCCTAATGATCTATGGTTCCTTAATGTTTCCACTGTCAGGTTTTGAAATTTTCTTTGGAAACCAACACAAGATTTTAGCAGCCCCACAATCCATCATCTTGCTTCTAGGAAACTGCTAATCCCCCCCCCCCCCACACACACAATCTTCTCTCTAGCCATTAGATCCATAATGGCAATCTAATATTGATCCATAAGGGCTTCATAAATCTATAAGATTAAGGGGAATATTTGCTATAAACTATTAGAGTGAAACTTGCTAGCTTTTTAAAAAAAGAGTCAGAGAAAAAAGACACATGAAAATGACACAGTAACACAGTCACAGTTGCATCATCTGATGCATTCTCAGATAGCAAGAAGTCCCAATTGTGTAAATTCTTGTCATGAACATACAGGTTTAAAACTGTACCTTAAGTATATACTTGGTAAAACATTAAAAGAGGAAATTATAGCATCAGCCTTTTGAGGGGGACAGTTAAGGGAAGGGACTTAGAATGATAATAGAGAGTTTAGTTGTTTTCAGTCATGTCCTACCATTCATGACTCCATTTGAGATTTTCTTGGCAAAGATACTGGAGTGGAGCTCATTTTACATATAACTGAGGCAGACAGGGTTCAGTTACTTGCCTAGGGTCACACAGCTATTAAGTGTCTGAGGTCGGATTTGAACTCAGGTTTCCCTTATTTTCAGATTCAGTGCCCTATTCACTGTGCCACCTAGCTGCCCTAATAAGAAGTATGAGAGAATAATAAAAGCACCTTTCACTGAAATTCTATCACTCTGTATACAAATGCCTATTTATTGAGCTTCGAGTTATTTTGGTCTTGATCAACAACAATACTATAAAATAGCCTAAGAATTTAGCCTGCCCCTTCATGATCAGAGTGTGAATTTTTTAAAAATTCCTGATATGTCAGTATAAAGACATTTTCAAATAAACTTTCTTTTTTTATGGCGCAGGTCTTGTTAAAATGATGTTGAATGTGGCTGTAATTGTATTATTGTGATATTAAAGTTTATTTCAAGGTTATGCCTTTATCAACTACAGCTTGAAAACATTTTGGGCCATAAGAACATTTAGGGACACAAATTGAAGAGACGGGATTATAAAAATACTAAGGAAACTAAGTTTACTCAATTAAATATCATGTAATGATTGAAATATATATTTTTTCTCAATGTCTACTGAATTATTACCTCATGTTAAAATGAAATCAAAGTAATATCAAATTACTGTTGAAGGGAGTGTTAAGTATGCATGGGTAGAGGATAAAAAAATGAAGTATACAAGGAACCTGTTCTGAATGTACAATAGTGTGATGCTTGAAGAAAACGAACTATTTTAACTTGAAGATGATTGTAAAAAAAAAAGTATACTTTTTTAAAAAAATTGTATTTATGTTAATTCAGATAATTGTGAGATTTCTTAGTTACTATTTGACTTGTTTTCAAAAGGCATTTATATTCTTAATTTAATAAGGGTTTTTGTTACTTCTTGATTGAATTAGTAGTCTTGTACTTTTTGGTTTTTTCCTTCTATAGGTCTTACAGTGAACTTATTAAAGCTCTGAAGTCCCATCTATAGAAAAAGATTTTTAGTATTGTGTTGTTCAGGAGGGCCCTTGAATAAAAAATAAAACATGATACTTGTTTGGCTTGGTCTCAGTGCTGTCCTTGCCCGTACAAGGAGAATAGTGGGTGTCCCTGTGTTAATTTTCCAGCAGGGAGTTTAGCTGAGTGCAATATCTGAATTAGCCACCAGATGTCGCTCTGCCTAAGTTATCAGCCTCATTCCTGGTAAGTCATGACGAGTGTCAAGGAATTGGCACTTTCTATTAGGCTGGAGTATTCCTATTGGCCGTTAAAGAGCACTGAAGCTTGCAAACAGCAGCTAGGTGACCCAGTGAATAGAGTGCAGGAGTGGGGGGTCAAGAAGACCTGTGTTCAGGTCTTCCTTATGAGCTGTGTGATCCTGGCAAGTCACTTAACCTGTTTGCCAGTCTTCTCATCTGTAAAATGAGGATAATAATAGCACATACCTCATAGGGTGGTTGTGAGACTCAAATGAGATGAGGTGTAAAGTATTTTGCAAACCTTAAAAGTGCTACATAAATTCCAACTATTAGCTATTATAACAATAGCTAACATTTATATAGCGCTGATGTGCCAGGCACTGTACTAAGTGCTTTAAAATGGGGATAATAATAGCATATACCTCTCAGGGTTGTGAGGATCAAATGTGATAATAATTGTAAAGTGCTTAGCACATAGTAAGTGCTGTAAAAATGATAGCTATTATTATTATCTCTATTGAGGAAACTGAGGCAGGTGATGGTTAAGTGACCTGCCTAGGGTCACACAGCTTGTAAGTGTTTGAGGTCAAATTTGAACTCAAATCTTTCAGACTCCAAGCTGGGCCCTCTATGCTGTATACCACCTATTGCTATTATTTTCACAACATGGCACAAGGCCCCACTTCAGCACTGTTGACAGAAGTAGCTTTTTTGTCAACCTCTTGCTGATTGGGTTCAATTTAGTCCAGGAGATGAAGTGGAATATTAGTTAAATATTAAAACAATCTGCTATCTATATCTATCTGGACACTCAACCTTGCAAAGAGTTACTTCCTACTACATTCAAGTCCACAGAAATTTGAAATTTAACTTGATCTTTGAAGACTTTCTTTTTGAATTCTTGTGTGAAACTTTGGGGATGGTTAAATGAGGGAATTAGGTGATATGGAGGGTCAAATGAGATAATATATGCAAAGTGATCTGTTAACTGGAAAATGCTATACAAATGTCAATTATGTAACAAAAATAAGTATGTCTATCACAAGAGTTTCCTGGTTTTTATTTAATTTTTGTTTGTTTTGTTTTGAATGGGCAAGCCTTTGAATTGGAACTTGGAACTTGAAAGATGGGGAGGAGGAAGATGGTCTAGGCTGGGGTTGCATTATATTTTACCTTGCTTAAAATAAAGTTGTTAATAAAGAGCAATAGAATAAAAAATGAGCAGTAGAAGAACAACATAACAGCAGTAATATATATGATCCCTGAACAATTGAATAAAACGCCATAAGTATCTTCCAGTTCTTCAATTCTCTCTTGCAGATGAATTTTTTTTGGCGGGGGTGGGGCAGGGTATTCATTCGCTTAGTGGACTTGTTAGCCATTGGTGAGACAGGTGCTCAAATAGAGAAATTTTTGAAATATAAAAATTGTATCTTACAGAATGTTTTAATCAGCCAGTTAACAGCAAAATACTTATAAATAAAAATAATACTTTTTTTTAAAC
Organism: Vombatus ursinus; assembly: GCF_900497805.2. Taxonomy (NCBI): domain Eukaryota; kingdom Metazoa; phylum Chordata; class Mammalia; order Diprotodontia; family Vombatidae; genus Vombatus; species Vombatus ursinus. Next base: position 32,440,548 of record NW_020954569.1, on the reverse strand, counting down.
CTCCTCTTTTACCATCCCACCTCCACCTTCATGGAGATCATGGCAGGGAAGTTTTTGTGGTACTGGATGTACCTTTGGTACATAGATGTGCCAATGCACATATGCATTCCAGTGCTCTCTTCTCTTAACTCAGAGATAGAACGAGCCCCCTGCTAAACTGAAATACAGAGGCAGTCTGGATATTGAAGCCTAAGAAATGGCCATTTTGGTCTGAATTAAACTCAAAATAGCCTCATCTTGCTGCTGTGGGAGTGCACACCTGGACTTGGGAGAGCAAAATTGAGAAAACTTGAGCGTTCAAGTATCCAGGTGGTCTGGGTATTATTGCCAGTCTTCCAGCAGGAATAAAGCTATAAAACGAGTAAAGTCTAGTTGATGGGGGAGAGGGAGCAGCCCCTTCAAGGCATATGCTATAACCTTTCTTTGGGGGAATTACTTAGACTTGTGCCTCTGGAGCCCTTGTTTTCATTTGCTCTTCAGTCAGCTGCCAGGAATGAAGCTAATTGTGGGATTTTTCTTTGACTACAACACCTGCCTGCCACTCATTTCGGTTCACTGACTCATTTCATGTGATCACCAAGCACATGTCAAGTAGCGACTTCTCTCCTTCACCACTGACCTGGGCTGAATTCCAGCAAGGGACATGAAAGGAGAAAGTTTCCTTCTGCCCTGAAGCTTCCAATTCTTCTGACAGAATAGACTTTGATATGGAAATTTTGCTAGTAAGTTGTCAGCAGTGAGATTCAAGCCAACAGCTGCATCTCAAACTGTTAAAATTCTCTCAGTAAAGAGGTTTGGGACTGATAGCACCAACTAGCAAATTAGAGTCATCTGGGACTGAAGGGTGGGTGTGTGAAGCACATTAGGACAGGTGCCAAACACTGTAACAGAGATGGGGATACCATACAATGAAGCTGCCTTCACTCTTCCTTGTGCAGCACATTATTGTCAGCAGAATCATAGTCTTTGATTTGGAATCTTGACGTGTAAATCCTGTTTGAAGAAGGAATTGCCTAAATAACATCCCTACAGGTGGCTATTCAGCTTTTGCATAAGTGCTTTTGGTGAGAGGAAACTCATTACTCTACAAAGCCCATTCCATTTTCGGACAGCCCTAATATTTGACTAAGGGCTCATTCATTCATTTAGGTTTGGGTGCTTTGTTTTCCCATTTGATGAGTTGATGGGTTTTTAAATTTTTTATTTTAAACAAGAGATTTTAAATAAAAGACTATTTTTGTTCAAAGAAAATCATTGAATTCTTTCTTATTAAAAATAACTTTCCAAACTTAATTCAGAGACCATTAACATGCCCTGAGTTTAAATTGAGAGCCAGATTTGGTAATCTGGACTGTTGTTCATCCTTTCATTCTCGAAGAGAACCAATAACATCAGGAGGGTGATATTTTGACTTAAAAGTGAATCGGACTTAAATGAGGCAGAGTTGTCAGCCCCACTCTCTCCTCCAGAGTCACTGGGGTTCAGTGGCAAGACATAGGCCAGGATGACTGGTGATGGCCCTGGATGCAGTAGGAGACCTTGGAGTTTTTAAGCTAAGGTCTTTCCCAGGTCTCAGTTTGTCTGAGGCAGCACCCAGTCAGTAGTTAAAGGCTAGGTAAGAATTGAGGTAAAAGATGATCTACTTTGCCTTCACAAATGAATCAGTCAAGTTGGGGAAGACCCTCTGAGTTTCCGGCCAGAACAGAAACAACTGCTATTTACACTCACTCTGAGCCATCAAAACCCAAACAATGATCAAGTGAGACTAAGGCTGGGGCCTGTTAATGGCCAATCAGTGACAGCCAGAGTGATTTGGGTTTAAAGTCAAGTAGCTCCATTTGAATCCCAATGGGCTTTATCAAAGCCTGGTTTTTCAGAGCTATATTTCAAGAAATAAATGAAAACTATATGAGACAAAAGAGTTAATTGTCCCGGTTTTTTTTTTTAGATGATGGAATAAATAAATAGGAAAGAAAAAAATCCAACCCCCAAACCCTTATAGCTTGCAAAGTATAAGTGATCAAAATGTATATTCCTTTGAACAGAGGGCCCATCAGTGGCCAGAGGAAGGAGAGCTGAAGCTGGACTACAGCAATTGAGAAAGAAGAGCAAGTATGTTTGGAGTTGGCAGAATTACAAGGTGGGGGAAGTGTGAATGATGAGTCTAAAGTGTGACATGACAGCCAAGAGAGCCGCTATAATACAATCTCAGGCTGGTTAAGAGAGTCACAGCTTGCAGGAATAAGGAGTTGATAGTTCTGCTCTATTCTGTTCTGATCAGACCACATCTGGACGGCTGTTCAATTCCAGGTACCACATTTAATGAAGAACATTGGCAAGCTGTGGACTGTACAGAAGAAAACAACCAGGATGGTGAAGGGCCTGGAGTTTGAGCTATCTAAGGACTGGTTGAAGTAACAAGAAATGCTTAGCCTGGAAAGCGAAGATTTGGGGAAGAAGGGAGTGAAGGCTGCCTCAAGTATATGAAGTGCTGCTATAGGAAAGAGGAATAAGCCTTGTTATCATTGGTCCCAGGGTAAAATCAGAAGTACTGTGTACAAATTTCAAAGAAGAAAACTGAAGTTTGATCCAAAGAAAACAGCAATCAGCAATTCCAGCAATCAGAGCCACTCCAAAGTAAATGGGGCCTGAGGAGTTAATGTTTCCCATAACTGGAAGTCTTCAAGCAAAGGCTAGGAGAGAAATTGTCAGGTACTTTGTAGAGAGGATCCTTTTTAGATAGTATGGGTTGGACTAGATGGCACCTGGGATTCTTCTGAACTGTATGTAACCTGAGTGCCCCCAAAACCCATTGGCATGGGACTGTCTACTTACTGGTAGAGATCAATGCCCCACCTGTGTGGAGTGGGACGGAGTTGGTGAGAGTGGGAGACAAGACAGCTCCTTAGAGGTTCGAGTTTCTTGGGGACTCTTTGAGTGCCTCTGGCTTATAGCTTTGAAAGAAAAGATGGATACTGCCAACCTCACTTCAGGTTGCTCAAGGAAGAATAAGACTCTGGGAAGAAGTCGATATGAGAGGAACTAGCAGTCTCCATCATGTCCCCATATCCAGTTTGCTAACACTAGAGACTTAAGGGAATTTTCCCTTTTGGGAGAGATCTGGCACTCTCCTTTGGTTAAACTGAGATATCTTGCTCCAAATGGGAGAGATCCTTTACTCTGTGTTTTCTGGTATATATTCTCCTATGTATATTTTCTCTGATTTCTCTTTTGCTATCAACTTGAATAAATGGGTTTCTTTGATACTTGCTATGTGTGTTCATTGTGGAACTGATATTTGGCAGTGAAGCCTTGCATGTAAAACTTGGGTGTTCCTTCCCCCATTAATTGCATCTTGAAATCATGAAAAGACATGGAGAAGAGATGGTGGGCATGGATGGGTTCTGGAAGGAACACCCCACTGATCACATGAAAGATGCATTGGAGTATTTGGTGGGGAGGGGAACAGCCTCCCCGATAATCAGAGCTGGCCAAAAGTGGAATGTCTGCCTTAGGAAGTAGGGTTTCTCTCCTTGGAAGAGTTGAAGCCTAGGCTAGATGACCACTTATTTTAGTGGGGAAGTTCACTCTTGGATGTGGGCTGGACTTGATGGCAACTGAGGTCCCTTTCAACTCTCAAATTCTTTGTTTGTATGAATCGAGGGAAGTGGGCTAGTCATGCCGCAAAAATGAAGGATACTAATGGATAATATGGCTTTGTGTTATGTTTGTATTCATGTAACATTAATTGCCCTAAGAGGAAGACCCCTAGCATGCCAGATGGAACCTCTGTGAAGAAGACACTAGTTTTGTGACCCTGTCACTTAACCCTGTTTGCCTCAGTTTCCTTATCTGTAAAATGAGCTGGAGAAGGAAATGGTAAACCACTCCAGTATCTTTACTAAGAAAACCCCACAATGGGGTCACAGAGAGTCGGACACAACTGAAAAATGACTAACAACAAAAATTGAAGCATAAGATTTCTACAAACATTCACAAAAAGGGCAAGAGAAAGCAGAGGCAGAAGCTACTATATTTCTCTTAGATCAAGGACACCTGGCCTGTGCTGTGTTGTTTGCCCTAGATAGCTAAGCCTGTGTGTTCATTCGTGTATAATTCAGCTTGTTTGTGGCTCTTATTTCATGCTTTTGCTTGTGGTACATTATGAAATGCTCTCTCTATTAGTCACTTTGGCTTTACTTCATTCAAAGGGGCTGTTTGGACCTCATCCCTGGAGGCAAGCCCACTGCAAGGTAGGTAATTGTTTCTCAGCAATCAGCAGAGGCAGGTGTTTGGTTTATAGTTGAAAGATGTTGAGACTTCAAGTAGGGAGGCTTCGGGCCTTGCTCAGGACTGCTCATTCTTACCAAATGCTCCTGCAGCACTTGACCCAGGACATCAAGGTAGGTCAGTCTGTGCCTTTGCATCTTGAATTATGAAGGTTAAGTGCCTATCTTCTCTTTATTGCTCTGCTATTTGTTGATCCACCAAGCTGCATGGGAAGGAGGGAGATATTCAAGAATTTTCAGTTCTCAACTCTTCTTGCATTTTGCCTACTAAGACTCATAGAATCCAGGAGCCAGGAAGGATCCCCAGGATAATCTAGTTCAATCCTTTCACTGTATGAATAAGGGAACTGAGACTCAGGTGAGTGATTTGCCCAAAGTCAAACCCAAGTCTTCGGATTCCAAATCCCAGTGTACTTTCCAGTACACCGGTGAGGGCTGTAAGGAGACCCACGATGAGTCTCTGAGAGCAGAAGCAATGTTGCTTAGTAGTTGGAACTAGTGATTTTTGAATGAAAGAAGTTTAGTGAAAATGGAAACAGGCAAGTTTAGTTTGGTTAAAGATGCACCAATGTTGGAAATGCCTTTCCTACTTTATTAGTATTATCTTGGATCTTTTCCCAGAAGAACATATGGTGAAGATGCTTAGATTGCCTAATTAAATCAACTGGCTGGAGGCTATTCTTAGAGTCAATACTTCAGCTGCAGTTCTCTGTTAGGTGAGATAATCCCATAAATCTGGACCCCCAAAAAAATACTTTGTACTTGTTTAGTGTGGGTTTCTGCAGAAGGATCAAGATGCTACTCAGGGAAAGCCCAGTTCTTTTTGAACCTCCCAATATCATTATAAGATAAGAAAGAAATGAAGCATTCTTTCTGTTTCCTAGAAGAAGCTAAAAACATTAAAAAAAAAAAAAGCCTCAGGGAAGCAGAGTTGAGGGAAGGTGAACTTTGACTGACTTTACTTTCTCTAATGGTAAATCCCTCAGGCCAGGCGGATATTTGGGTAGGGATGAGTGAATTCTTTCAACTCCCATCACGTATCTGGCCATCCTTGTAAGGACTATACAGATTATCCTGGAGTTTCATTTAGTAGTACTGGAAGGAGTGGGTTGGAGCTGGTGACCTTGATTGTGCATTTCTGCAACTAGGAAATTGTTCCTCTCCCTCCACTATGATGTCTCCTGCTTTTGCTGTTTCACACTAATACCTTAGGGTAGGCATTGACAGGAGTCACATTGTTTCTTTGTATAGGGGAGAAATACATGTCCTGTCTATAGTCTTTGGCATTTTATATCATAGCTCTCTAAATGACTGGTGGAAAATTAGCAAATAGATGCTTCTTTACCTTCAGCAGCCCCACCAGCTCCATGATAGCCTCCACAGAGTGGAAAACTATTGTACTTTTGACTTTTCACTGCTATTCTTTGTCTTTCCATGCCTCTCTCACAAATAAAGCAGCCTTGCTTTGAGATTGAGACCCACTGCCTTTCACCTACACTTCAGCAGATTATTTGAAGACCAGAATTCAAACCATCTGTGTATTCAGTGTAGTCCCACTGTTTGGTACAGGGGCTTCCTATACCCAGGATCAAAAGCAATCTCAAGCAAAACATACTTCTAATAAAGAATTCAATCCTAATACATACTCCATTCATTAGCTCCGCTTTATAGATCATCTGGAGTTCCTTTTGTGGTTTTAATAATGCTTTCTGATCCGTAAGGACAAAGAGATTAGCTCAGAATTTTGAATCATAGGTCCTTTCCAAACCAAGGAATCCCAGATATCAATCTTTGCGCCATTTTATCTCATGGCTGTCCCTACACATTTTGTACATCTCCAAGGATGCTGAAGCTTCCTAATGTTTTGGTCATTCTGTAGATCCATTCTCCATCAGTGTCAGTCACTAGCCACCCACCTCATGCTTGGCTCACCTTTTTCCATAATTTTTCTATAGAAGATCCATCCAATATAATGGAGGCCTTCTCCTGGTTCTCTTACTGATAGTGCATGTCACTGTAACACTTGGGCTGTCAGTCTGTTATCACTCATTCCTAATGCGTGATGGACCCTCTTCTTTTCTTATCATAATTCTTTTTAGCTTCTTCTCATGTGCAGGTCATTTGGTAAAATGTTGCAACTTGCTGGTACCCACCATGCATCATTGAATTCACCTGCAATGATGACTCTTCTGAGATCTTTTTTTTTTATGACTCAGTGCCATAAGGTATCATTGGGAGAAAAAGAAATACTGGCATTAAAAATATAAGGGTTTTATGGCAATATATGGTTTTTTTTTTAAGAAATTTAACATTAAACATCACATGAGCAATGCAGCATTGTTAGAGCTCTATTTTTTTTTTCTTTACTATCTACAGACAATAAAATCTACCTCTGACCGGCCAAGAACTCCTAATATTTTTACTTCTTCCTCTCTACCTAAGCTTTTTTTTTTTTAAACTGAGGCAGTCAGGGTCATGTGACTTGCCCAGCGTCACACAGCTAGTAAGTGTCAAGTGTCTGAGGCCAGATTTGAACTCAGGTCCTCCTAGTTCAAAGGCCAGAGCTCTATCTACTATACCACCTAGCTGCCCCCTCTACCTAAGCTTTTATAATTTGAGGAGATTCTTATCCCATAACAACATTTACCTATTCAGTAATCTGGTCTGGTTGGAATTGCTTCCAATAGCTATATATTTAGGCTTCTGTCAGGGTCTAGGGAGCAATCAATCAGTACATTTTTTTTTATTTTTTTAAAAATGTTTTTGTTGATATATTTCATTTTTTACATTACCATAGTTTTCTCCAATATCTCTCCCCCTCCCAGAGAGCCAACCCATATAACAAATAGTATTTTTAAAGAAAAAAAAAGGAAAAATCAGCTTAACTAATCAATATATCAAAAAAGTTGGAAAGTAGGTGCAATGTGCAACTCTTGTAAACCTTCCATCTTTGCAAAGGGGTGGGGCAGGAATGTCTTCTCATGTCTCTTCTTCCAAGTCATGATTGTTCTTTACAATTTTGCAACATTTAATTTTGATTCTTTTTTGCAAGTGTGGTTTTCTTTCTATGTATATTGTTGTCATTGTTGTCTTGTGTTCTTGGCTCTGCTTACTTCACTCTGCATCAGTTCTTCCCATACTTCTCTGTATTCATCATATTTGTCATTTCTTACAGTGAAGTGATATTCCATTACATCATGTTCCATAATTTGTTTAGCCATTTTTCAATTGATGAGCATCTACTTTGTTTCTAATTCTTTGCTATCACAAAAAGTTCATCAAATGTTTATTGAATACTTACTCTGTGCCTGGCACAGGACTAAGTACCGGTGATAAAGATATAAAGGGAAACAGTACCATTCCTTAAGAAGCTTACATTCTGGGGCAGCTATGTAGCACAGTGGATAGAGCTCTGGCCTTGGAGTCAGGAGGACCTGAGTTCAAATCCGGCCTCAGACACTTGCCATTTACTAGCTGTGTGACCCTGGGCAAGTCACTTAACCCTGACTGCCTCACCAAAAAGGAAAAAAAAAAAAAAGCTTACATTCTAACAGAAGGGACAACATGTATTTATAAAAGCATATGTGTGTGTATGTATATATAGAAGTAATATTGATCCTCTTGGGTGCCACAGAGATAGCATGCTGAAGATGGACATCTACTAGTCAGGACAGGGATCTCCATAGTGTTCTCTCCTAACCCTCACGGAGTCGGCCTTCACATGGACTGATATGAGTAGCTGATGATTGAAAGGTGAGACTTCCTGTCCTGATGGAAAAGGAGAACAGAAGCCTCAAGATATCTACATCAGATGGTGGGAGAAGAGGATGGGAGACTGGCTTTGAGGAGACAGAGGGAGCAAAGCTTCCCTGGGCTACCACTGCTTCCAAAGCATCCTCATGCTCCATTGTGTCATCAAGGGGACCTGTCCAGATGTGAGAGTGGCCACCCTACCTCATCGGAGACTGAGTGGAGCAGTGAGATGCTCCATAGACCTGTGCCATTGAGACCATCAGTAATCAGACTCTAGGGCCACGAAGTATGTCAGATAGATAGATAGATATATAGAGATGTATATAGATGTAGAGAGAGAGAGTATAGGCAGCCAGTGGTTTTGCTGAGCTTGTCAGAAGGGCAAAATCCAAGACAGTGATTCCATTCCCCCAATTCCTTCTACCTCATGAATCTGAGCCCTGTGGAACATAGAATGAATCCACCTTGTATGCAGGGTTGTTGCCTTGGGCAATTTTCCCTTTTCCCATCATTCCATGGCAAATTTAATAGGAAGTCCATCCTCCAAACTGATGGCTCTAAGAAAGGAGCTAGGAACAAAGGGCTCTGTCCACAAGAGAGTGGGTTCCAGCCCAAAGGGAGAAACTGGTTTTCCTCAGCTGCACTTTTGCTGTCACACACTGTGAGAGGATGCCAGCACTGCTAGATAAACAAAACAAATACAAAGTAGTTTTTGAAAGGACATCACTAGCAGCTAGAGGGATGAGGTGGGGAGGGATTTAGGAAAGGTGCATGAAAATGTAGGAGTTGACCTTTGAGCTGAGTATTGAAGGAAACCCAGGACTTCAGAACATTTGAAAGGTAAAAGAGGAATACACAGCAGGTGCTGACTTTTCCTGACTTGGTAGTTTCACCAACTAGTTTCTGAAGAGGGATAAACTTCACACCTAGCTTAGAGGCACTTTCTGTCCTTCTCACTGGGATCACACCTACTGGAAGGAAGAGTACAAAGTTGATCTCCTGTTTACCCTTGCCCTACTGTGGTCCCATCTCATTTATCTTGACATATTTTATATTAACCTTTCCATTTTCTCCCCATTGTTCTTTGTTCTTTCTGCCCAGTGCTTCTCAGTCCCTTCCCCGACCCCATGAAGACTTAGTACTCGGGCAGGTTGAGTTAGAAGCTTCTGTTTTGGAAATAAGAAGAGATTTGGTTGGAGAAGGGGAAAATGGAAAAGAAGAGTAAGTAAAAAGCCTATTTGAATCAGCATGGAAAAAATTCAAGCATGGAAAACTGAATAACAATGTGAAAACACCAAATTTAGATCTGTGTCTCACTAGGTATAGCATTACAAACTCTATTTGGATCAATGAGTTAAATTCAAAACAACAAACCATTAGAAAGTGAGAGGAACATGTGTATTATTCTTATTCCAAATGGGGAGCGGAGAATTCTTGCCTATTGAACTAATGTGAAGGTAAAACTAATGGGGACAAACTTGAAGATTTGATTATATAGTTTTTTTTTTTAAAAGCTTCACACAATGAAGAAAACAAAACTAAGATAAAAATAAAAGCAACAAAATGGGGAAATATTTGTGATGACTATCAGATAAAAGCTCTACTGAGAGCTTTTTACAAGGAATTGATACAAAGCTATAGGGGGAACAGATATTCAGTTTCCAGTGTACAAATAATGGCTAAAGAATATGAATTGACAGCAAATGAGGAAACAAAAATAGTAAATAAACACTTGAGAAAAATGTCTGACCTCACTAAGGATTTTAAAAATTCAAAATTACTGTAAAGCACCACCTAATACCCACTAAGCTGGTGAAACTAGACACATATGTTCCACCCCAATGTTGGCAGGACTGTGGGAAGACAGGTATATCTATGCTGTCTGGAAAGAGATCAGAGACTGTGCAATGGGAACAATCAACCTGGCCTTGCTCTGTGCTCCAGTAATCTCATTATCCTGTTAGAAAATATGATGTAGTCAGAAATATCTAAATTTGAAATATGAAAATTCAATTATCCTATTAGGAAATACGAAAAACATTTGTATGTGTGTGTGTGTGTGTGTGTGTCTGTTTAAAGAACTAGAATGCTCCACAGATGTAGTAACTTGCCCACAGACCACTGTAAAAGGATAAACAAATATCTTGTGGATCTTTTGCTTGGGCAAATAATTGTGGCTATACTAAAAAAGATTTTGTGCTAGATCCTTTTATTGGATATCAAATTCTTAATTTCAACCCCCCCACTTGTTATCCCAAGCATCATCTGCCCATTCCTGCAGAATGGGTAGATGAGAACAATTTGTTTCAACAACCATGAAGGCAGCTGAAGCAGGTGTTGTGGAGCACTTAGAGGTTGGTCAGACACTGAAGACACCAAGGTCATCCACTGCATCCTGGGCTATTGCCAGTCATCTTGACTTTTGTTTTGCCACTGGACTCTAATGGCTCCGGAGGAGAAAGTGAGGCTGACAACTCTGTGAAACTCTGCCCCACTTGAAGGGTCCCTAAAGACCACAGCAATGTTCAGGCTAAGTCAAGAACCATTGATTTAGATCACTTAGTTGCCTTATTTTAAAAAACCCTCCATTAATCCTATTGCCCTCTCCAGCTGTCATCCTATTTTTCTTTACATTCACAGCCAAATTCTCAGGACGCGAATGTTACAGTGGGGCTGCTACCTCCACTTTCTTATTCCATGCTTTCTGTCTCTAACTCTTTGTCCTAATCATCCCATTCTTTTTTTTTTCAGTCCTTATTCTTTGTGACTGCTTTAATAGAGCAGTACTACTGCATTTAACATCATCAATTATTCCCTTTTGTTATTATCATTGTCATTTTTCAGTCATGTCTGACTCTTCATGACCCCATCTGGAGTTTTCTTAGCAAAAATACTAGAGTGGTTTGCCATGTGTTTCTCCAACTCATTTTACAGATGAAGAAACTGAGGCAAACAAGACACAGCTAGTGTCTGAGGCCAGATGTGAACTTAGGAAGATGAGTCTTCCTGACTCCAGGCCCAGCACTTTATCTACTGTGCAACATAGCTGTCCCTGTCCCCCTTTACAATCCCTTTCTATCTTGACTTCCTTCAGAGTTCAGCATCTTAATGCTCCTACCACTGGGAGCAGCAATGGTACTAGTTGGATTTGGAGAGTCAGGAAGACTGGGGCTCAAATCCCATCTCTGAGCTTACTAGTTGAAGGACAATGGGCAAAGTACTAAAATCTTTCTGACCCTGAGTTTCTTCATCTATGAAATGGGGGTTATAATATCTGTAAAGCCTCTCTCACATGGTTATTGTGAGGCTCAAATGAAATAATGTATGCAAAGTGCTTTGCCCACTTTAAAGTGCTTTATAAGTGTAGGTTATTACCTGACTGCTTTTTTTCCACTTTTTTTTTTTTGCTGACCTCTTCTTTTGCACCATAAGTATTGATGCTCCTCAAGTTTTAGCCCTTAAAATGAAAGTTCAGACCTGAGAGAACATTGCTTGTCTCTCTCCCTCCTTCTGTCTCTTCCTCTGTCTGTTTCTCTCTCTCTGTCTCTCAGAATTCTCATCCACTCCAAGATCTTCAGCTTTTGAGTGGGGAACTACCAAATAAATATCTCTAGCACTTGTTCCTCTCCCAAATTCAAGTATCACCTCTTCAGATACCTTCTGGTCAGTTTCATTTGGGTGTCCCTTCATCAACTCAATTCAATATGTATAAAACTGAACATTGAATATCTTTCTCTCCCCCAACCCATATCATCTCTTATTTGTAACTTCGTCATCCTCTTAATGATCCGGCACCACCTGCCAGTCACTTAGACTTAAAACCTCAAAGTCCCATCTGATTCTTTTTAAACACCTCCTCAACCCCATCTAATCAATCATCACATCTGGCTGATTGTTCTATTGCCACATCTTTTGCACCTATCCCTTCTTATTCATTTTTGTTGCCACCACTACATTTCATGAAGTTATTAGCTAAGCCCAAATATTTCCAATAGTCTCCTAATTGGTCTTCCTCTTTCTAGTCTCTTGCTCCTCCAATTTACACTTAACATGGCTTCACAACTAATCTTACAATATCAATACCCTTATAGCATCATCCTGTCCAAAGTCTGTAGTGGTTTCCCTTTGTTTACAGGACAAAGTCCAAACTGTAACCTTATATTCAAGGTACTGCAAAATTGGATCTCTGTGAACTGCTTCAGGGCTCACTCCCTGGTTCCAAAGATAAGTTTTGGCTTGTTTTATTCTCGTTGCTGTTGTTGTTCCTTAACTCCACAAAGCCGCCGTTCTCTCATTTGTAAAATGAAGAAGTTAAACTAACTGGTCTCTAAGGTCATTCCTCAGTCAAATCCTGAGAGTCCTTAATGAAAACAGTTAAATAACAATAGTGTGGAGGAAAGCATTATTAATACAGTCTGGAAAAGACTAATTTACTGATTGTTGATCCCTTTTAAGCAGACTGACTATGACAAATATTATGTATGTATGTATGTATGTATAAGAGACTGAGTGGGTTATGATTAGTAGGAGGAGTTAGCTCCATTCTGTATTTGTTAAACATATATACATATGCTAGCTGTGTGACCTAGGACAAGTCACTTAACTCCTATTGCCTCACCAAAAAGCAAAAAATAAAAAAATAAAAAATAGGTAAACATATATACATAAGATAAAGAAGTAGGACTTTTGTGTTGTTCTTGGAATTTCAGCTCATAATGGCAACGCAGATTGATAACTCTTCTGTCTCTTAAGAGTTGTCTGGGGCATTGACAGGTGAAGTGACTGCCTAAGGTCACACAGTTTGCATAGTCCAGAACCCAGTTCATACCGATTTGAAAGCCAGGCTGACTATCCATTGCAACACACAGCCTCTCCTAACTCTGTAGTTATACTGGTAAACATCAGTTCCCTGCACTTCACCTTTCTTAAAAACCTCTCCTCTTAGAAAGAAGAGAGCTTCAAGTATATTTCACACTTCTCTGAGAAGTGGTATATTCTAGGAAATGGGGGTTTTGCCACCTTGGCCACTATCTTCTAAAATGAGGAAACTTGCACAGAATGAGTCAGTTTTCAGTTCCCATAGTTCAGAAGTCTTACTCGTATACATACATTTTACAATGTCTCCTCTCTTATCGGTGCCTTGCCGTGACACATTTGAAGGCCGGTGGCAATTGTGACCTGGAGTACAGTGACTTTATTAAACTCCAAAGTGCCGTTTATTAAGAGATCAAGGTGCCTCTTACCGTGTGACTGACAGCTCCCCAAAGTAGCAGCATCCCCTCTACAGTTCTGCTCTCTGAGCAGTGTTTTCAAAATGGGATTCAGTCTGAAAGAGTGTTTCATTTCTTATTAATGTGCAGGCCCCTGGGGCATCATTGGGATGGACAGAAGCTTGTGTGAGGAAATATATCACTTGGGCAAAGGTTTATGATTTGCCTAAAGGACTGAAGTTTATCTTTCGCTTATTACACATTGAGGTCTCTGGGTTTAAATGGTGTCTCTGTTCTAGTCCACTCCAACTAATTTCAGTATTACTTGTATCTGTCCTTTAGATCTGTGAGGGATGTCTGGATTTCAGTTTCAGGAAACCACAACTATTAAAGTGATAAGAACTAGACTTTAAAACAACAACAACAACAAAAACGAGTGCTCCCAGTTAGGCATCCTTGGTAGTCATAACTAGAACAGGACAGCTGTGGCATTGCCTAGGGTAGGTAATTTACTGGGCTATGACAGCATCATTTCCAGCCCTGGCCCCTCCCTCCCCTTCCCCCAGTCTCATTTCCTAGTTGGACCCAGCAGCAGTAGTGTGTTCCTTCCTATTTCAGCAAAGTAGAAGCTGCAAGGTGTCCCAGGTTGCAATTCCTCCTTCCCCCAGACCACACCAGCACCACTACCACTTACTACAGATGAGAAGTTTTGCTAGTTTGAGCTGTACTTCCCGGTCCTTAATCAGAACCACAGACTCAGTGTAGCAGGGATAAGATAAAGAGATGTGCCAACACCACCCAGTGTGCCATGGAACAAAATAAACCATCCATTCAGATCTATATCTTCCTTCCTTCCTCCTCTCTTCTATTCCTTCCTTCCTTCCTTCCAACATGGATGACTACAATAGCCTGCAGGTTGGTCTTGCTTCAAGTCTCTCCCCACTCCAGTCCATCCTCCACTTAACTGTCAAATTAATCATCCTAATCAGTGAAGGTCTGCCCCTGTCACCCTCCCTTCAGTAAACTGAAATACTTCCTGTCACCTTCAAAATAAAATACAAAATTCTTTGTTTGGTATTCAAAATCCTTCACAGCTTGGGTCCCTCCTACCTTTCTGGTCTTCTTATACCTCAACCCCTACTGACTCTTCCATCCAGCGACCCTGGATTCCTGGCTGCTCCTCCTACAAGACTCTCCATCTCTAGGCATTTTCACTAGTTGTCCCTGATGCCTGAAATACTTTTCCTCTTTATCTCCACCTCTGGGTTTCCCAGTTTCAGCTGAAATCCCACCTTTGACAGGAAGCATTTGCTGAGCCCTAGTAATGCTAGTGCTTTCCCTCTGTTGATCATCTCCAGTTTATTCTGTATATATCTTACTTGTACACAAACTTGCATATTGTCTACCCCAATAGACTGTGAGTCCTTGGAGAACATAGCCTGCCTTTTGCCTTTCTTCATATTCCCAGTGCTTAGCACAGTGAAGGGCACATAGTAGATGCTCAATAAATGTTAACTGACAAATTGATTCTGAAGTCCATTCTTTCCCACTTCCTTTCCTTCCTTCTTCCTGAAGAATGATAAAATAATGTCTGCAGTTCATGTTTGTCTTATTCCCTATCAATTTTTTAGACATTTTTGGCCAAAGCAAGGATTGTTTCTCTGTTTCAGCTTGACCACCCAGCATTTTACATTTGTCTGTGTTCTGTGATCTCCACTTTCAAAAGAGATAATTGCTTTTGATGAAATATGGGGAGCTTTTAAACAACATCAAGATCCATCTTAAATTTGACTTGTAGGTCAGTCTGTCATCTTTAAGCAGCATCATGTTTTCAAATAGGCAGACCTCTATTTCCTAAAAACAAATTTCCATGAAATATAGGAGGTGGGCAGAGGTGGTACAGCTATGTGATTACATACAATGAAATGTATAGATCCCCACCACCATTAGACTAGAGTCCTGTTGAACTGGAATCTAGTCAAGCAGAAGGTCTTGGTTTTCTTCATTACTGGTATTAATACAGATATAATAATAGGAGAAAGATAGGCTAATGTAGTAGTACACAACTGAAAATGACTCAGAGATAGAAGCAGTGATAAAATGAATGAATCTGAAGAACCACAGTTGGGAGGGAAGTTAACACATTTGAGAGTCAGGATCTAAAAAGAACTTGACAGTGTCTAGAACACTGGGCTGAATCTAAGAAGATGAAATGCAATAGGGATAATATGAGTCTTATATTTGGGTTAAAAAAAAAAACAAAACAGCTCCATGAGTCCAAGATGAAGATGGCATGGTTAAATAACAATTTGAAAAAAAATATTTTGGGGTTTAGTGATTACAAGCTCAAAGTGAGTCAGCAGTGTGAGGTGGGGGCTAAGAAAGCCAGGCTGTGTGGAGGGACCCAGTTTCCTGGAATGAGTTGATGATCCTGGTCTCTTGGTATTTTGTTATGGTTGGAGCTTATTTGGAGGTCTGTGTTCTGTTCTGGGGGTGCCCTGGTTTAAAAAGGACATTGATAAACTGGAAAACATCCCAGGTACAACAACCAGCTCTTAGTAAGTGTGGTACGAAGATCAAGGAACTGGGGTTTTTTTTATTTAGCCTAGGGTGAAGAAGACTCTGAGAAGGCATGCCAACAGTGTTATTATCAGGGTGGTCATGAAGAACAGGGATTAGATTCATTCTGTTTGGTCTTAAGAGGCAGACCAAGAGCAATGGGGGAAGCTGCAGAGAGACAAGCTTATTCTTGACATTGGGAGAAAAGTGCTAAAAAAGAAAAAAACGTAGAATGAATGGCCTCAGGAGGTGGATTCCATCTCATTGGGGAACCTTTAAAAAGAAGCTAGATGACCCCTTGTCCATTTCCACCCAGACCACTCAGGTAGACGATAAAAAGGATTTAGTTTAAGTCTTGAGGGAAGTAATTGTTTTTCTATTATATTAATAACCAAATTAGGTTTTAGGTTCTTTCCTTTCTATTTCCTCATTCAGGGACCAGTCCTTGTAGGTCAGTCAGTCTCCAAAGGGCAAGGCTAACGATGAGATTGGCCTAAACCTCTGGGAACATTCTCCTCAATCTTGGGCATGATCCCACCTACCTAGGAGAGCTTACTTCTGATTAACACGTAAATAAATCTAACCTAGGTGAATTCCAGTCCTAAATCATTAGGCATGGAACCTCCCCCCCCCTTCAACCTGAGTGGTCTGGGTGGAGATGGATTCTTTTGTCCAGAGTTGTAGTCCTTCATTTTCTAAGAGGACCAAAATGACATCACTATGCTAGAGTCCAGTTTCAGTCCTTGTGAACCTTTGGGCTGGATTCTCTAAGTTTGCGCATCTTGCATTTCTCTTTAGCTACCTCAATTCTGCTTTGCTTACAGAGCACAGCACCTTCTCTAATGGGGGCACGCCATAGCATGCAGTCCTGTGCCAGTGTCTCCCAAGTCACACAATCAATTCAAAAGTTCTTAAGAGAGACTTTGAGAAGGTCCTTGTATCCCTTCTTCTGACCACCACATGAACTCTTGCCCTGTGTGAGTTATCCATAAAATAGTCTTTTTGGCAAGCGTACGTTTTGCATTCGAACAACGTGGCCAGGCCATGGGAGTTGCACTCTCTGAAGCAGAGTTTGAATGCTTGGCAGTTTAGTTTGAGAAAGGACCTCAGTGTTTGACATCTTATCCTGCCAGGTGATCTTCAGAATCTTCCAATTCAAATGGAAGCATTTCAGTTTCCTGGCATGGCGCTGGCACACTATCCAGGTTTCAAAGGCATACAGCAATGAGGTCGGCACAACGGCTCTGTAGACTTTCAGTTTGGTAGTCAGTCTAATAACTCTTCTCTCCCAGACTTTCCTTCAGACCCTCCCAGACACTGAGCTAACTCTGGCAATGCATGCGTCAATCTCATTATCAATGTGTACATCCCTGGAAAGTATACTACCAAGGTAAGTGAACTTATTCACAGTATTCAAACTTCTCCATTTGCTGTAACCGATGGTTCCACATATGGATGGTGTAGTGGTGGCTGATGGAGCACCTGTGTTTTCTTGATGTTAATTGTTAGACCAAAGTTAGCACAAGCAGCAGAGAACTGATCCATACTTTGTTGCATCTCAGCTTCAGAGGCTACATTGAGTGCCCAATCATCTACAAACAGAAAATCATGTACCAATCCTCTCTCCACTTTGGTCTTAGCTTATAGTCCTTTCAAGTTGAAGAATTTACCATCAGTGTGGTAGCTGACCTTGACGCCAGAGTGCTTTGTCCAGAGTGCTGGAGTGCTGGAGGCAGCTGAGTCTCCTAAGCAAGCCATATCGACATTCTCTGCCGGAGAGACTGAGGGCTTTTAGCCCACCCCCTCATTAGAAAAAGTTTACCCACTCATTAATCGTTAACCAATCAGGGTTGATTTTCATCTGTCAGGGGTAACCCCTTTTGCAAAGGTATTTAAGCATTCAGTGATCTCCATGATTTCATCTTTGGTTACCAAGAGAGACCACTGGCCACCAATTTGTTGATTATTTGCTAGCCTAATTCTTTTTTTTTTTTTTTGTGAGGCAATGAGGTTAAGTGACTTGTCCAGGGGTCACACTGTTAGTAAGTGTCAAGGGTCTGAGGCTGGATTTGAACTCAGGTCCTCCTGACTCCAAGGCTGGAGCTCTATCCACTGTGACACCTAGCTGTCCCATAGCCTATTTAGTAGATTATTAATTATCCAGAAACTCTGTCTCTCAGGCTGTCTTCAAATCCCATGCTTAACTCATTACATCAGTGCTGCTTATCTTTAAAAGGCCATATAATTTAAAGATAGAAGGCACCCTAAAGATCATCTAGGCCAACCTCCTTATTTTACAGATGAGGAAAATGAGGGTCAAAGAAGGAACGTGGACCAGCAGTTGCCTATGTAGTGAATAGCAGAGTCTGTAACTGAGCCTTGGTCCTTGACTCCAAAGCCATTGCTTTCTTTTCCCCCATTATACCATACTTCTCCCTCCTACGTCCATCTCTAGTATATTTAAAGCATATAGCTATGGAGGCTTACTCTACCCTACATCAGGGAAACATCTTGAAAAGGTCTGTATTTCAGAGAAGCCTGCAGTGTATCTTTCCTCTGTTAGACAGGCATCCTGAGACAGCTCTGAATTCAATCCGACAAACAGGGCTTACTATGGGAAAGGCAATAAGAAAGGTACAAGGGTATGAAGATAAAACCTAAACAATCATGTCTTCGAGGAGTCTGCATTAATTATACTGGGGGATAGAACATGTACACTGATAAATAACATGTACCAAGTATTACAAAGCACATTCAGGAGGCAGAGGGCACTGACAATTGAGAGGTTCAGGAAAAGGGAGAGGGAGGCAGTGTGGTTCATTGGAAAGAGTAGTGAATTTTAAGTTAGAGGATTTCCATTCAAAACTCAGCTCTGCTACTTTACATATGTGTGACGAGCAAATCACTTAAATTCTTTTGGCCTCAATTTCTTCATCTGTAAAATGAAGGGGTTGGACTAGATGACTTCTGAGTTCTTTTCCATGTTCAAATACTAGGATAGACCTCTTGAATGAGGTGGTGACTAAGCTTTGCTATGAAGGTAGCTGGGGATCCTCTAAGGCAAAAATAAGAAAGATCATTCCTTGCCTAGGTGACTGTCTATACAAATGCATGGAAGTACAAAATGGACAGCTGTTTACAGGAAATGGGCCATTTTGACTGGAATAGAGTATGTGAAGGAGAGGAATGTGAAAAAAGACTAAGAAAGGTAGGTTAGAGCCAGATTATAATTCCATAAACAAGTTGAGAAAGGAGCTACTAAAGATTTGTGAGGAGAGGGATATGGTCAGATCTGTGTGATAAGAATATCAATTTGGCAGTTATCCGGAGGGTGGATGGGAGAGGGGAGAGGCTGGAGGCAAAGAGGTCAATTAAGAGGTTTTCAGTAGATCAGGTGAAAAATCCTAAACCTGAACTACAATAAAGGCTGTGAAAGTGAGGAGAAGAGAACAGATATAAAATGATGTTATGAGGTAATTAACAAGATTTGACAACTGATTGAGTGGTGGGGGGAATGGGGCTGTTTGACCTTGGGTACCTGGAAGGATGGTAGTGAGCTCAACAGAAAAAAAGGAACATTGGAAGAAGGGTCTGGGGGAAAGATAATGAATTCTATTTTAAACGAGTTGAGTTTTAGATGTCCATAGAACATCCAAGTAGAGATGTTCTATAGGCAATTAGCAACAGGAGACTGGAGGTTAGGAGAGAGATCGGGGCTGCATGATATTTAGATTTGTGAGTCATCTGCAGAAAGATGATAATTAAACTCATGGGAACTGATAACTAAGACAGAGGGTGCGGAGAAACAAGACAGCCAGGACAAGGCCTTAGGGAACACCCACACTCAATGGGTGGGAGCCAAATACTGATACAATGCAGGAGATTGTTTTAATATGTGATTTTAATATAACTTGAATTATACTTGATCCTGAGCAATCTTGATATATCAATTATGATGCTATAAGATCTTATAGATTTTTCTAGCAATTAGAGTGAAGTATCAGAATGGAATTCCAAGAGAGCTTGTGAACCCTCCACCCTTCTGATTCCATCCACATGTATTAAGCACTTACTGTGTTCAAGGCACTGTACTAGACTTTGGAGATGCAATGACAAGATGAAAAATAGACCCTGACTGAACAGTAAGTTTAAACAGACAAGTATATACATAATAATTTGAAGAGTGAGAGAGAGCACTAAAGAATCAGAAAACAGTTTCCTATAAAAGGTGATCCATAGGACAAGCCTTGAATGAAGCTACAACTTCTAAAAGGCAGAAGGGAATCTATAAAAGTAGTGTAGACTCTTCCATTAAATTTTATGTTTTATATATGTATGTGTGTGTGTATATATATATATTTATATATATATGTGTATGTATACATATATAAACACAATTATGTTTTTAAAACTATGTAGTGATTTTTTAAAATATTTTATTTTATATATAACCTTTTTCTTGCTGCTTTTTACATACTAGAGACTTCCCCTCTAAGGTTACCTTTCATCTAGTCTGTATGTATCTTGTATGCCATTAATTACTTATATGTCATCTTCCCCTTTAGAATGTAAGCTTCTTGAGAGCAGAGACTATTTTTGCCCTTTTTTTTGTAGCCCAAGAGTTTAGCACAGTGACTGGTACGAGGTGCTTAATAAGTGTTTGTTGATTGATATTTGTTGATGATTTTCTAAATCCTAATGAAGGATTTTTAAAAGACCTCTAGATCCTCACTGGTCTGAGAAGGTTTAAAGCACTGGTTCCAGAGAGTGGAATAGGAGTTGGAGTAGGCCATCAGTTAAATATCCTTTTAAATCCTCTTCAATTTCAAAGAAGGAATAATTTCAATGATGCTTTTCCTGGACCATTGCAATAGACTCCTATGGTAACTGGTCTCACTACCTCAAGTCTCTCCCCAACCCAGTCCATCCTACACTTGGATGTCTAAGTAATATTCCAAAAATACAGCTCTGACCATGTCATTCCCCGTTCAAGAAAAACCTCTAGGGTCAAATACAAACTCCTCTGGCATTTAAAGATCTTCAGATCCTGGCTCAAACCTACCTTTTCAATCTTATTACACATGACGTCCCTTCATGTACTCTTTGGTTCAGCAGGGTTTGTTTGTGTGGTTCATTCAAACCAATCGTCTAGCTGTTCTTCATGGATGACATTTCATCTTCTATCTCCATGCCTGAGTATAGGATATTCCCCATGCCTAGAATGTACTCCCTATAGTCCTCTGACTCTTCTAATCCTTTAAAACTCAACTTACACGCCACCTCCTATATGACGTCTTTCTTGATCCCTTCTAGCTTCCAGCTTCCCCTTCCCCCCCCCCAAAAAAAATTACCTCATATTTATTTTGTATATATACAGCAGCCTTTCCAGGCTACTCTTCCAAATTACATTTGGGGGTTAGGTCTCTAGAAGGTTACTATACTCAGGGTTCAAAGGTGTACTTTGTGGCACTAACCTTTTAAAATTGTAGTTCAAACTCCTGGGTGGCGTTCTTCCCATTAACACTCAGTAAAGACATTTACTATGATGTCATAAAACTGACAAAATACTCTCCTTTTAAGCCTGGGGCATTCTCTCCCAAAAACAGACACAGCATCCATGGGAAGAATGGACTCAGAGTAAAATGGCAGTGAGGCAAATGTGTAGGACACATGTGTAACAAACACAATGCATGACTCCTGGGGATTTAAGACCTCAATATTCTTGCTCTCCTCAGATTCTCTCTGTAGTGGGATGTACATACCATCTGTGCTGGGCTGCTGCTTAGCTGGTTCCCAGGGTCTACTCCTGTCTATAGTCAGCTCTCTTCTTTTTTTTTTTCTCAACTTCAAGTAAAAATTTTTTAATATTTGTTTTGTAAAAACATTGAGGGGCAGCTAGGTGGCACAGTGGATACCAAACAGGCCCTGGAGTCAAGAGAACCTGAATTCAAATCCAGCTTCAGACACTTGACACTTAACCAGCTGTGTGACCCAGGGCAAGTCACTTGCCTCGAGCAAAAAACCAAACCAAACAAACATAAATCATTGAGTTCCAAATTCTCTCCCTCCCTCTCTGCCCTCATTGAGAAGGCAAGCAATTTGCTATAGATTATACATATGCCATGATGAAAAACATTTCCATACTAGCTATGTTGCAAAAGAAAATGCAGACCAAAAACAACAATAAAAAACAAAACAAAACCCAATCCAAGAATAATAAAGAATGTAAAAA
Organism: Vombatus ursinus; assembly: GCF_900497805.2. Classification (NCBI taxonomy): domain Eukaryota; kingdom Metazoa; phylum Chordata; class Mammalia; order Diprotodontia; family Vombatidae; genus Vombatus; species Vombatus ursinus. The sequence goes on along the minus strand of NW_020954569.1, from coordinate 32,418,505 downwards.
AAACTATTCAGCTCTCTTCTTTGCTATCAATTGTTTGTTAAAGGTGCTTCTTTCCCCTAGTGATTGTTTCTCTGGAGGGGGCCATCTCCAGTCATCCTGATCTATATCTCACCACTGGAACCAGATGTCTCCAGAGGAGAAAGTGAGGCTGGTGACCTTACACAGCCCTCCCTCACTTAAATACCATTCACTTGCAAGACATGACATTATCTTCCTTAATGTCACAGTCCTTGTCCCAGAATGAAGGACAAACAACAGCTTCTCTGGAACTGTGTCTGTCTGGATTATTTATCTCTGTTCCTTGCTGAATACAGTGTCTCCTACTGTTGGAGTAGCTTCACTTCAAAGTTACATGGTCAATGAAGGTAGGGAGAAAGGAGAGAGAAACCTTATTCTCTCCCTTTTTCCCCTGCAAATAATAATTCCCTTTCAGCATCCCCATTCTTCTTCTGTTTCTGGCTCCCTGCTAAGGACAAATTCCACAGGGCTTCATTATTTGATGGGGTGTCTAGGTGGCACAGTGGTTAGAGCGCTGGCCCTGGAGTTAGGAGGACCTGAGTTCAAATATGGCCTCAAACACTTACTAGCTGTGTGACCCTGGGTGAGTCACTTAATCCTGTTTGCCTCAGTTCCCCTTCACCAAATGAGCTGGAGAAGGAAATAGCAAAGCACTCTGGTATCCAAGAATGGCCCTCTTTCCCCCAAATGGGGTCAGGGAGAGTCAGACACAACTGAAAGACTATCAACAAACAGTTATTTAATGCCCCCAGGGATGGGACTAATTTGTTTGATCAGTCAATCACTTTGTTCCTTTCTGATTAAATTAGGAAAGGGTAGTCACACTTCATAAAGGAATAAGGGCATAAACACATCTCTACAATGAAAGACTGTTAATGTGAGTGAATTGTCGGTTTTATGGCCTGGGGGTTGGTCACAGATCAACTCTCTTCCATATACTTATTTTATATGTAGCACATGACTACGGTGGTGTGGTGGTGGTGATGTGTGTGTCTTATAGGGAGGCAAGAATAGACATCTCCAAAATATCTTCCCCCTATTCTTCTCCAAGGAAGACTTTGGTTTCTGTCAGAAGGGGAAGCAGGCTGTTCTGTTCTTCTTAGAGAAAGGGAGTACAAGGTAAAGTTATTATCTATTTCCTCCTTTAAGGAGCTGTTAGCTGTTAGCTCAGCTGATTTAATTTTTAGGTATAAGCTAAATTCCTGAAAGCTATTCATTAATGGAGGAAAGTGTGATGGGGTGATGAGATCTGAACCCCCTAAAAACCTGAAGACCATGTCTTTGAAAGCTATGGCCCTTGCCAGCAGGAAGCAGTTTCCCTGAACTTTCCCACACAACCCAGTCCCTGGTGTTGTCCTGAGGCATCTGGCCCATCCTGGTCCACCTAGACACTCAATAATCCTTTTAACTGCCCTTTCACTGTGGCTCTCCTACTACTTAATTCTTCATTGTCTGCACATGGACCACCCCATGTTCTTTACCACTCCTTAATCCCATCCAGATCTTCTCACTGTCCTTTCTTGTATTTAAGTACCAATCTTAACCCTATTAAATTGTGCAGATTCACTGGGAATCTAGCCTGCTCCAATTGGCATTACAATAAACCTTGCTCCTTTGACTGAAAGAAGGCTTGAGTGCTTGAATTCTTTCCAGGCAGACTCACCTTGTATTCTGATATTTCATGGTTCCCAGCAACTCCAAACCATATCCTCAAGGTTCCTAGAACCCCAAACTGCATCTAGGACTCCCAAGCTTTATATGCAAGACTTAACTCCCTTCCCACCAAATGCCAGTTCTACAATGAATACGTAACAGATGGCAAAGAAACCTATTTATCCCAGTCAGTAGCAAAACAGAAATCAGAGGAAGTATACACATGAGCATATAGACCAGATGATACAGAGTGAAGGAACTCTCCCACTAGGAGTGAGGTAACAGCTTAACCCAGAGAGAGAGTCTCATAGTTCACCCAATGGGAAATTCTCTGAAGTCACTAGTGTAGCAAGCTGAGGCTAGAGACATGAGGCTAGAGACTGCCAGCTCCTCTCAAATTGGCTTCTTTCCATTCTTTTTCTCCCTTCAGCAACCTGAAGAGAGGGTGACATTACACGTCTCTCTCAAAGTTGGAAGCCAGAAGAGCCTGAGGAGATTGAAGAGAATGGATCTCTCTTCTCTCCTGTTTTCCCAACTCTGGCTCACACAGAGCCTCAGGGCATTGATCTCCAATGAGGACAGTCTCACACAACTGATCCTTTGAGCCAGGGTTACATTCATATACTTATATATGTACAAGTTGTCTTCCCCAATAGGATGTCAACTTTTTGAGAACAGAGATTTTTTTTTTTGTCTTTGTATCTCAGGTGCCTGGCATAGTGCCTAGAATATAGTAGTTACCTAATAAATGTTTGTTGATGAATTGTTTACTGAGGGTGCTGGAAAGAAATGATCAGTTTCCACATGCTAGGTTTTCCATTTGATAATTTCTTGATATCTATAGTGTTCTGTGTTTCCATAGTTAAAGTTCTAAAAATATCTAAAACACAAACTGGCCTTGCCTGAGCCTTTATTTCTAAGCTACAGTTGGGGTTTATGTATCACTGATGAGTTCTAACCCTTTCTCACATGCCTCCTTCTCTTATCTATTCTGTGGATTGTGCTAATGCTGGTTTCCAGTTCCCAGGGAAAACAAATTCCTTGGTTGCATTGTTTCCTTTTGGTTCTCAAAAGAATGCAAAGTTCTGCAATAAAATGGGGATTAGGAAAGGCTTTATTATTGAGTGTCTGAGAAGTAAAAGTCAAGGACTCATCAGCATTTTTGCATGCCAGGGAATTTCATTAACAGGAAGCAAAAGTCCAGGTAAATGGGTTCCAGGGGATACTAGGAGTACATACTCGATGAAGCTGATTTAGCTATCCCAGAATTGAAACATATAACCTGAGTTGGATGAGTAAGTATGTAAGTATGTAATGGAAGTAGTAAGTAATGGTATATGATCAGAATATTATGGATTCACAGGTCCTAGTGATGGAGTTGGAATCTGGGCCCCAGAAAGGAAAAACCCTGGACTTTCCCACACGGCCAAATCTCTGGCGGGTCCCTTGCCGCTATAATCCCATCAACTGGTCTTTCATTGTGGCTACACCCAATCTCCCCTCCATTGTCTTGCCTCCCTATGGCCCCTGGCCATTTCCCACCCTTGGTCCCACCTAGGTTCCATTTCCCACCCTTGGGAATTCTATTACCTCATGGACTACTTGGCCACTCCTAGATCCCTCCCACAGTCTTTCTGTATATAAGGTCCATTTTGTCTCCATCAAGATGTTCTGATTCTTAGAATGTAGCCAATAGCCCATAGATGCTCAGATTCCTTAAGAGTCTAGCTAATATGGCAAATCTTCAATAATGTTGTCTTTGGCTGAAAGAAGGCTTGGGTCGAATTCTTTTGGGCAGGACCCACGTGTTGTGATTTTGGGGTCCCAGCACTCCTGAACCTCTAAACTGCATCACTAGGATCACCGAGAGTTGGAAGGATCCTCAAAAGTCATCCAGCTTTTTCATTTTACAGATGAGGAAACCAAGGCTAATGGAAATTAATGGACTTGCCTAGGGTCACAAATTGAGTTAAGTATGGGTTTAGAACCAAAATCTTCTACCTCTGGATTTAGTGTTCTTTTTTCTATATCTTACTGCCTGTCTCTTATCCTAGTACATAAGAGCCTTTTTGTGCAGGAGCTAAGACTGCTTTAGATAAGATGGGATGGACTTTAAGGAGGCAGGGAGGCCATTTGGCTTCTGTGCTTCCCTGAGACATAAAAAGGCCCAGCAGGACTTGAGATCAGAAACTGTGCACCTTGTCCCACTTGCTGCCCTCAGAGGAATGCTTTGTTAGCCGTTTGCTGCTAAACAGTGTTCTTTTAACTTAGTAAACTTTTTTTTTTCTTTTAGGCAATTGGGGTTAAGTGACTTGCTCAGGGTCACACAGCTAGTAAATGTCAAGTGTTTGGTCTGAGGTCGGATTTGAACTTGGGTCCTCCTGACCTCAGGGCTGGTGCTCTATCCATTGCACCATCTAGCTGCCCCTTAACTTGGTAAACTTTTAAAAGAATTCTCTTAATTCTTACTTAGTAAAGTTGACTTAATTATGTTTTACGTTCCACTAGGGCTAACTGCATTTAAAAACCTATACAATAGAGTATATATACATGTATACACACATGTATAAGTGCATCTCTACAGAGGGGTACTATAGTACTTTCCTATAACTCTTCACAGGGCCCATGTTACAGTATCACTTCAATCATTTGAGTAATTTTTGTGTAACTAAAATTTTTTAAATCCATGATTTAATAGGTGTGGATACGCTATCCACCAGGCAGAGTATAACACCGCCACTCTATTGTAGTTAGTCTTCTTGAGTGGCTGTGAACAATACAATTTTTCATCTGACTGAATTTAGGCTGGTTTTTAGATGACAAGCATACATTGTACTGTATTAGAAGCCTAATCAGCTAGCCAGTTCTTGCAATCTGCAGCTTTGAGAACCCAAGGCACCTAGAATGGGAATGTGACTATATAAAGAACAATGTTACAGCAAAGTTCTTGTGTCTCTTCAAAGGAAATTGAGAATGATTTGGCAGAAGCCATGGCCCTGTGTGTTCCAGGAAGAAAGATGACCAAAAAGACATAAAACAACCTATTTGGTCAGTGTTGAATAACAGCCATGTACTGTATTGGAGTAATGTTGAAAAAAGGCCCCAGGGAGGTTTTTTGAAATGCATGGTTATCACAGATTTTGCCAAGGCCAGTGGAATTGCCAAGTGTGGAAATTTAGTTCAAGTCCTCATCACTTGTCACTTGGACTATCGCAAAATCCTCCTAACTGGGGAATCACTGCCAAAGTGATTTTCCTAAAGCACAGGTCTGACCCTTTCACCCCACTACCTAATAAATTCTAGTGGCTCCCTTTTGTTTCTAGAATCAAATATCAATTCTTGTTTGGCATTTAATGTTTTTCCATAACCTGGCCCCTTCTTATCTCTCCAGCTTTCTTACACATTTCTCTTCTCCATTCAAATATATGGTGGAATTACACTGGCCTTCTCCCGTTCCTCCTGTATGATGTTCCATCTCCCACTTCCTTGCCTTTGTACTCACTTAAATCCAATTTACATACGAATCAAAAGACATCACTACACCATTTTTCCCTATCTCAAATTCTGGTGGCCACCGGCAAGTGACAAAGCAGCAGATGCAGATACAGTGGGAGCTGTAGTCACAGCCCTGCACACAGGCGGCCCAGGCCATAGGGTCATCTTCTCACTGGAAGCAGCAGTGGGATTCGGCAGCCCCTGGGTGTCTGAGCAGCCTTTAAGGATCAAACTGCTCACCTTTTGGTGTTGATGGATTCTTTACTGAGGGTGCTGGACAAATTTAGAGAATCCACCCCAAATCTTCACATGGACTACTTGTGCCCAACCTGTGGTAGAGCATTCTGAGCTCATACTATCTGATCAGCCACAGTCGGACGCATTGTAACTTGACTCTAACATAGTGATGTCATTTTGGTTCTCTTGGAGAACAAAGGACAACAACCATACCACATTGGCTATCCTTACTTATAATGCTATCCCTTTGTACCTCTACATTTTGGAATTCCTGGTTTCCTTCAGAAGGCCTTTCTTGATGTCCTCACCTGATTTTTTTTGTTGTTGTTTAGTCCATTTAGTTGTATCTGACTCTTTGTGACTCCATGGACCATACTGTCCATGGGCTTTTCTTGGCAGAGATACTACAGTGGTTTGCCATTTCCTTCTCTAGGAGATTAAAGCAAACAGAGATCCAATGACTTTCCCAGGGTCACACAGCTAGTAAGTGTCTGAGGCTGGATTTGAATTCAGGTCTTCCATACTCCAGGCTCAGTGCTCTATTCATTGAACCCTCTAGCTGCCTGATCTGATCGTATCTTCCCATACAAGCTTCCTGTGTACCTACTTTCTGTCTGTCTTGTGTAGTCTTTGTGCTATCTAAGTTTTGAGGTTGAAGGTAAAAATGAAAAGGAGAGATACTCGATTCCTCTTTAAGCCCTCACCCTTGGAATGTGGGTATCAATGACTAGATCCAGACACTCCCTTTTCCCTCCCACTGCTTATAAGCTATTCTCTAGTCACCACCATCATGCACATACTTCCAGAGAGAAGTTTCTGTCCATTGGTTAGGGGAGGAAGGAAACAGTGAAGAAGGAAGGGTGACTTATCAGCCTGGTCTCCTACCAGACAGCAATGGCCATCACCACCTCCCACCTCACTACCCCCACACCCTCAGACCAGGGTGGTATTGGGAAATATATCTCAAGGTGTTGAGGGAAATGTTTTAATATTTGTTACTGCTATATTTTTAAAATAAAAATCCCTTTTAAAAACTAATCTAATGTTAAGTAGAACTTAAGTTAAATAGAACTGGGATGCTAGTCGCTTGAACCTTAAATGTGGGGAACACAGCAGGTGGGAGCTAGAGCTGATGGAAGAAAAGAGACTTCTATCCCGCCTTGGGTGGAAATCCTGAGGGGATCAAATATAACAGACCCAGCCTTTCTAAAGTGGGGCCCAAATCAACCATATTATAAGAAAAAAAATCAGCAAAAACGATCAATACAGAGTCTGAAAATATATGCAGTATCCCCCATCTGTGGACCTTCTAGCTCCACAAAGGATAGTGGTGAAGCTCTCTAACCTTCATTCTGTCTCCTTGCTGTGGCTCTCCTCTAATCTCCTATCATCTTTGTCTCTGGTTTCTTCTCTTCCCCATGTCTTAATGCATATGTCTCAATATAAAGTTGAGTCTCCATTCAGTCCAGAACTACAATTCCCAGAATGCAGTTTCTCCACCTTGGAGACAGAATACCCTTCCACTTGCATGCATACCTATATTTGTTCTTGGTGTCTTCCCACTACAATTTAAGCTGCTTGAGGGCAGGGACTTTGTTTCTAAGTATCTAGCACAGTACTAGAAACATAGTATGTGCTTAATAAATGTGTATTTATCTACTGGTAGTTTTTAAAAGAAGCCTCTGACTAGCACAGCAGCTATGAAATTCAGGAAAGTGTTGCCTGACTGCAGCAGCACAACAGGCTTGCAGATATTGGCCAGGACTTAAATGCTTCCCAGCCCTTCTCTCCCTAGAGAGTACCCTGTGTCTAATACACCTGATGGCAGTGGCATGGTGGACCAAATAATCACCCCAGCTGTGCTGGGCCTTTCTCTCCACTTCAGTGCAAGTTATTCCATTCTTTGTTACTGATTTTCTAGTTGCAGGTATGTCCATTCAACTATGCTAAATGAAAGCACAAAGATTAGCCTTGTGCTCAAAACTTTTGTTACAAGAAAAAAAAATAAAGTCATAGAAATGAAAAACTAACATGTCAATAACTTTGTTCTTATCAGCTTAACAGAACACAGCAGTACAATCTCTGTTGCTTAAGAAAGGCCTGTTCATTAAGGGCTCCGGACTTCTGGCTCTGGTTAAGAGTGGATTTCTTAACCTGTTTCTTGTACTTACTTAAATTGGGTGAAATCTCAGATCTTATGCCTTAAAAAGTAAAGTCCTTATTATCTAGATAGAAATCTTTCACAAAGAGGAGGATATATAGCAAAGAGCAGAACAAAAACATAAACTAAATCAGTTGAATGAATTGAAAAGGACAAGGGGGGTTTAGCTCTGCTCCTGAGACATTGCAGGCATATAACAGGGCAGGGGAAGGTCGACCAAGCTAGTCAGTTAGTTAGTAAGTATTTATTAAGCACCTACTGGAAACGAGAGATGAATTGACTTGAAGGTTACAGAGATACTAACTTGCAGAACCTGGATTTGAATCCAGGGTCTCTGCATCCAAATCCAGCATTCTTCCCACTATAAAGTCTTGCACTTTGATACATCTCTTCTACCTACACTGCCCTTATTCCCTTTCTGCCCCAAGGAGCCCAGTGCCTATCTTGCAGAAGGCTGCCTAGAGCTGCTCACTTGGCACCAACATCTAGATCTGCCTTCTTACACAGTCATCCACTATGAACTTCTCTTCCTTATCTCCCTCAAGGCCCCACTAAGGGTGGCTAGTTTAGGGGGACAATTAACTAACAATTATTATAATTAATTAACAATTAATTTGAACTAAGGGGTTATTGGCCATAATGCAGCATTGAGGACTGATGCAAAAGATCTATGTGACACAGACCCTACTATTCTCTACTAGGGAGAAGATAAGCACGCTGACAACTATGATGCCAGCAAGGATGAGGGAAGCACAGAGTGGTCCAAGCAAACTGAGATGAGAATTTAATGCAGAGATCACTTTCACCTGAGAGTGTGGGTTGTGAAAAGTACAGGACAGGTTCCATGTGCTAAGTGGCACTCTGAAGAAAGGGAGAGACTTCAACAGAGATGGGTGGGGGAATGTCCAATAGCAGGCACATTGGACAGTTGGAGCAAACACAGGAAGACACACAGATAAGACGGAAGGGAAAGGGAATAAGCATTTATATAGTGCCTACTATGATGGAATCCTAATAAAGCTGCCCCCAGCCCCAATGTTCTAACTTCCTTACAGGCCCCGCTGAACAGCAGGCCCACTGCCCTACCTAGTCACTGCCCTTGCCCCCAACTCATTATCCTACCTTCTTCTTATATGCCTCACTGCTCACTAGAACAGCAGGCGTGTTCAGGTGATGGGATCCCAGCCACTGCCTCAAGCTAGTCACTGTCCCCAGACCCATTCCTCATATTTCCCATAGAAACAGCAGGTGTGTCCATGCACAAAACCACATCCATCTAGTCTGACAGGATCACAACACTCAGTCAATCAGAAAGCAGCACCACTAGGATGCCTGAGCAGGATGTGGATCCCAAAACAATAGAAGGGACTTTCCCTGAGTAGGCACCTGCACAGTAATAGCAAAAGCTGCTCTTTAGGTGAATTTACAACATAGACAGGCTTGTTATGATACCATTATCATTACATACCCCTCCAAATGGGTTTTTCTGCAGCATTGTGGGAAATTGCATGCACAGTTCCAATGAAGCTGAGACCACTCCCCCATTACCTAATCTCTTAACAAACCCATTTTAATATTCATAATTTGTTATGTAATTGTATCTTTACCCCATAAAAACCTGTCTTGCTTCCACTAAAGTTGCTGGTTTCTCTTGGAACTTAGCCTGCTTCATAAGAGGCGTCAATCTCAATAAATGACTATACTTGGATTAGAGGTGGTTTGACTATGAATTCTTTGAGATGATTCCGCTATAACACATCACTATGTGAAACACTATGTTAAGTATTTTACAAATATTATCTCACTTGCTCCTCACCATCACCCTGTAAGGTAGGTACAATTTATCCGTTTTACTCTTGAGGAAACTGAGATAAAGAAACAGGTTAAGTGAGTCACATAGCTAGCAAGTGGCTGAAGCTAAATTTGAACTCAGGCCTTAATTCTAGACCCAATTCCAAATAAGAGAGTGTGACAAAAATGGGGGAGAATAGTCCTGTCTGGCTGAAACATAGAACACGTACAGAAATATGGAATAAACTTAGTAGGGTAGATCTGAGCTAGACTTGGGGGAGGAGGAAAGAGGGAGGTTGGACATTAAGAGCCAGGAGTTTCCACTTTATTTCCCGGCTAATAGTGGGGAGAGAGGGCCCTGAAGATTTTTCAGTAGAGGAGTGATGTGATTATAATAGGCTGTTAGGGGGACTGACTGGGCAGTTTGGTAACAGACATATTGGTGATCTAGTTAGGAGGCTATTGCAATGAGTCAGTGGGTCAATCAATAAACATTTATCAAGCATCAGAAACCAAGCACTGGGTTGGTGCTTGGGCACCAACCCAGAAAGGGCAAAAGAAGTCCTTGCTCTCAAGGAGCTCACAACTAAAAGCTGATAAGCAGGTGCAGGAAGGGAGGAAGGAGTGGGTTCCCAGCCAGGGCATGATGAAGTCCTACAGCCAGCTGGGAAATGAGGAGGTGGCTGCCCTAGGCCCACTCCTTAAATAGAGGATATGGGAGGAACTGTCCAATGTCCCCTCTGCCCTCACCAATCAGAGGGAAGGAGAGGCTCAAAGGGCTAGGGTGTTGAGGAGGTGTGAGTTTCAGAGTGGATGCCATCTTGTAGGAAGATGAGTTTCTGGATGAAGTGCACATGTGCAAATGCAGATGCAGTGGTGTATGAAAGACAAGATGAGACACCAAACAAGGTAGGATTGCAATGAAAATGGAGAAGGGTTGAATGTAGAGATGGGGTAGAGGTAAAAATAACAGGCCATGGCAATTGTTGCAATGTGTGGAGTGAGGGAGAAGAGTCCAAGGAAACTTTAAAGTTATGAGCCTGGGATACTGAGAATGCAGGTATGTTATTAACAGAAATAGAGGAATCAGGAAGGAAAACCTGGGTATTTTTGTCTTTAGGAGTTGTTGTGACCAAAAAAAAAAAATCATCACCTGGGAATCAAACTTAAAGGATGAGCATCTCCACAGGAGAAGCTGGTTTTAGAGGGGATAAAATTCACATAATTGATTACAGTTGGATAATAGAGCTAATTTAATCTGAAGACTTCATTTTAGGGATGAAAAAACAGGCCCAGAAAAATGAAGTGATTTGACAAAAAGTCATAAAGGGAGTAAATTGCAAGACATAGGATTTAAACCCAGATCTTATGAATTCCAAGCTCAGGGCACTTTGGTTTGGTTTCCAGTTTGGTAGCACTTTAATCACAAAGCACTTTACTTTCATTATCTCATTTGATGCTCACAACAGACCTATAAGGTAGCTGGTATCAATGTTGTTACTGTGTTACAGATGAGGAGTAATTAATTGACTGTTTTAGAATCATGTAACTAGTGAACAAAGGAGCTGGAATTTGAACCTAGGTGTTCTGGCTCCAAATCCAGTGTGGTTTAACACTAAAGTTGCCTGCCTAAAAAAGTTTTGGGCTTTGTTTTTATAAGCTTCAGAGCTAATAAGACCTTAGAAATCATCTATTCCATCATTTCATTCTTTAGAGATAGGGAAACTGAGGCGCAGGGAGGTGAAATGCTTTTGCCCAGTGTTATACAGGAAGTGACAGTAGAACTGAATTTAAATAGGCACCCTGACACCTGGTCCAGGTTTCCTTCCATTACACTATGGTGGGAAATGACTGCTTACAGACTTTGTAGTTATCTTGAAAAGGCAGATAGGTAGTGCAGTAGCTAGGGCTCTGGAGTCAGGAAGACTTGAGTTCAAATCTGGCTTTGGATACTATGTGACCTTGGGCAAGTCACTTAACCCTGATTGCCTGTTTCATCTGTAAAATGAGCTGGAGAAAAATCACTCCAGTAGTTTGAATAAGCTACTGAATTGGAAAATGGGAAGTGAACAAAAGGAAAAACATTGCCTCATGGGACACCTCGTTTTAGAAAAGTCTAACTCTGAAGTTCCAGACACTCAGTTTCTTTTAACAAACCTGCAGATACTCTTTTCTGGCTATGGTATCCTACTGTTAACTCATATTAAGCCTGTAGTCCTCTAAAATATCCACATTTTTCCCAGATGCACTTCTGTCTAGCCACCCTTCTTCCCTCTTATACTTGTAAAGTTGCTCTAATCCCACTTCAGGTACTTGAAGACAGCTACTCTGTCCCTTCTAAATCTTTTCTTCTCCAAGTCAAACATTCCTAATTTCTTTAACTTCCTCATTGGTCATGATTTTATAGCATGTCATCACCCAGGTATTCTTCCTGTGGATGTTCTCCAGTTTATCAGTAGAGAGTCAGCTCAAGTGAAGAAATATCAGTATCTGCAAAAGGCCCCACAGGACATCTGGTACTAAGATTATTTCTTCCCTTCCCTACTAATGACACCCACAACACTGTGCAGCCACCTGTGGTGGCCTCATGGAAAAAGTTGTTGATAATATTGTAGCAGTGAGTCAAATTCAAAGTTCTTGCCTATTGTTTAATGGATTAAGGAAGTTGCCAAATGAACAGTTACTTGGATTATGTCACTGGTGGGTTGTTTTTTTGTTTTTGCTTTTCAGCTAATTTTGATTTATGCTGTCTAATAAAAATAAGAGGCATTATTACAATAGAGCAAAATTGAATTAACATAATTGAATGGCACGAACATGGTCACAATAATTCTAAAATAGGACTAGATGATGGAATGAATGCCTGCATCTATGGTACAGAATTAAAACATAGGTGCAATAGAAGAAAAAGAATAAAATAAGCAAAATTGCAGGTCCAATAAAAGAAAAAGGCCAAGTTGCATCAACTTTTTGTGGTTTGCAAACAACTACAAGGAACAGAAGTGTTACAATGATAGAAATGAATAGAGTCTTTTAACTGTACAGACTGAATATTGCAAAAGTAATAATGATGAAAATTACTAATGTTTATATGGTACCTATGCACTAGGAACTATACAAGTATTATTTTAGCGAAGTCAAGATGGTGGATTATGGGTAGGCACACAGCTGAATTCTCCCAACATTCCCCTCCAAAAAACTTTTAAAATAGAACCTCAAAGCAAATTTTGGAGCAGTAGAGCCAACAAAAAAGTTAGGGTGAGATATTTTTCCAGCCTAAGAACATGTAAGAGGTAGGCAGGAGAAGTCTGTAACACCTACGGGGAGATCTGATGGAGGTCTTTCCAGAGGCCACACACAGGGTGGTGACAACAGCAGCCACAGCAGCTTCAGGAGCCCAGAGATGGTAAGGGAGTGGGACAACTGCTCAGACAGAGATTACAGGGGATCCTTTGCCAGCACTGGATACAGATGGTGTGGACTGGCAACTCTATTGCCCGTATTCAGTTCTGGGTCACAGTTCCAGGTGGAGAGGAGTGCTGGTGGTCAGTCACAAGGTCAGCAGGGGCTCTGGTCACAGTACCAAAGTAGAAAGAAGCACTAACAAGTGCAGCTGCAGGGGAGCAGGAGCCCTTTCTTGGTAAAGACCAGAGTGCAGACCAGAAGAGCAGTGACCATACCTCTCCCAGGATCGTACCATCTTGGAAAACACCAAAAGCTTGCACACACTCAGAACTTGCCCTGAAAACATCAGCACGAAAAAGCCTAATGATTGGGACAGTGCCTCCCCACCACAAGGTGAGCAGAGCCCAGCTTTTAAACAAAGTTCAAAGTCAAGAAATAGGCTGGAAAATGAGCAAACAATTGAAGAAAAGAATCTGACTATAAAAAGCTACTATGGTGGAAGGGAAGACCAAGACAAACTCAGAAGACTACAATGTGAAAACAGCTACCAAAAAAGCTTCAAAGAAAAATGCTAATTGGACCCAAGCCCAACAAGAATTCCTAGAATAGTTAAAGAAAGAGATGAGTGGTCGAGGAAAAATGGCAAAAGAAATGAGTGATGTGAGAAAATTATGAAAACAGAATTGACAGCTTGGTAAAAAGGAAACAAAAAATACTTAAGAAAATAATACCTCAAAAAACAGAATTGGCCTAATGGCAAAAGCAGCACAAAAATTCACTGAAGAAAAGAACTCCTTAAGAAACAGAATAGATCAGATGAAAAAGGAAGTACAAAAATTCACTGAAGAGAAGAACCCCTTAAAAAGGAGAACTGGCCACATGGCACAAAGTCTCACTAAAAAATAATCCCTTAAATAATCAGAATTGGGCAAGTAGAAGTTAAGGACTCCATGAGACATCAAGAAACAATAAAACAAAATTAAAAGAATGAAAAAATATGAGGAAAATGTGAAATATCTCACTGGAATAATAACCTGAAAAATAGATTAAGGAGAGATAATTTAAGAATTATTGGACTACCTGAAAGCCATAATTAGTAATAATGATGATAATGATAATAATAATAATAATAATGATAATAATAATAATAATAATGATAGCCTAGAAATCATTAAGGAAAACTGCCCTGATAGCCTGGAACTAGAGAGTAAAACAGAAATCAAAAGAATCCACCAGTCACTTCCTGAAAGATCCCAAAATGAAAACTTCCAGGAATACTACTGCCAAATTCCAGAGCTCCCTGGTCAAGAGAAAATACTTCAAGCAGCCAGAAAGAAATAATTCAAATGTTGTAGAGCCCTAGTCAGGATCATGCAAGATTTAGCAATTTTCAGGTTAAAGGAGCCTGGGATATGATATTCTTGAAGGCAAAGGAGCTGGGATTACAACCAAGAATCACCTGCCTAGCAAAACTGAGTGTAATTCTTCAGGGGAAAAAATAACCATTTAATGAAATAGATCACTTTCAAGCATTCCTGATGAACAGACCAGAGCTGAATAGAAAATGTGACATACAAACAGAAAATTCAGGAGAAGCATGAAAAGGTAAACATGAAAGTGTAATCATAAGGGACTCAATAAAGTTAAACTGTTTACATTTCTATATAGGAAGACGATACATGTAACTCCTAAGAACTTTATCATTAGGGCAGTTAAAAAGAATTGACATAGAGAGAGAACATGGGTGTGAGTTGATTATATTGGAATGATCTCAAAAAAAAAAATTAAAGAGACGATAAAGAGGGATGCAATCGGAGAAGGTGAAAGGGAGAGGTAGAATGGGGAAATTTTTCTCACAAAAAAGAGGAACACAAGGAAGTGTCATGGCCGCTGCAGTGGAGAGCATGAGACCAGCTCAATGCTCAGTAACCCGGAGACACATGGATGAGGCGGGAGACGGCAAGATGGCAGAAGCTCCATTTATTAAGTGCTAGTAGCTTTCTTTTATATCCCTAGTAACACCTGATCAAAGCATGATCTCCACGTGATAGCCAATCACCAAATCTGCTGGACACCTGTAGCCCTCATGTCAGGGGTATGAGCAGGACTTTTCTCCCAATGAAAGGAGAGCCGAGCCAACCATGGGAGCTGCGTGTCAGCAAAGGAGGGGTCTTGTGAGACTTTCTTGTTTTTGCCACGCAACAGGTTGTGACCCTCAGCTTCTGCTGAGAGAAGCTAGAACTCCCATGAGAAAATTACCCTAACAATTCCCCCTTTTTGTTTTAAAGAAGGCATCGTTGTGGGTGTGTGTCCATCAATACCTGTAGTTGAGACATAACATTTTTAAACGTGGAGATCATTACTTTCAAAAGACATCCGACTATAGTAGGTAAGCAGCATAAAAGTAAGCACACTACAACAATCAGTATAATCCAATACTCAAATGACCCCCACCAATTGGAGGCATTATCAAACCAATGTAATATATTGTCTGCTGTTTTATCAGGATCCAGGTCCCCTTTAGAAGCCTTTTTTATTTCAGAAACTAATCTATATAGAGTTTCAATGTCAGATTCTATTGTGTTATTTTAGACCATTCAAGTGGTTTCTGATTACTGTCCAGTTGTAAGTAGAATTGTCATGTGTAAGTGGTGTCACACATAAATTTGTATATCAGTAATCACATAGTAAATTTTGTCGTAATTTGATGAGTTCAACCTCAGCACCTATTTCCAAAGTAGTTTCCCTGAGGATTTTTAAACATGGAGTAAAACTGATTATTTATCCTAGCCTCTGCTGCAAAGCCTACAGAAACATTGTTTGCGAGCTCATCTAGAAATCTGGCTTGTATTATGTTATTTTGGGCCTGGGATATTGACATTGCTAGTGAGGCAGAGGATGCAATCAAAGACACCAATAGAGTGATGTCCATGACAACACAGCTGATGCATCGTTTTTCTTGATGTAAAGTGAGGGGATTGTTACTCTCTTTTTTCTTAATTATGGCATCAAATACATGGTCAGATTTAGTGTGGTACCAATCCTTGCTTTCTACGGGAAGCATGACTACATGAAGATGCGTGATGACAAACACCGTTTGATTGACTATCAAAGGTCCTAGGAATTCAGACACTGTACAGTTGTGGCAAGTAACATTATAATAATCGCCACCACCCTCTCTGGTGATATTCACCTTATTTTCCCACATAAAAGCATAGCACTCCCCTAGACATGCCTGAGCGCCAAAAATATACCCAATGTTGGTCCCATGGCACCACGAGTGTGGTCCAAGCACACCTTTCCAAGTTCCAAATTGTGACCCAAGTTGTTGGGTGATTTGTTATGTTACCCATGGCTGCAAAAGCCTTCCAAAGATCACTCCAAGGTTTTCCCATTTCAGGAACCCATACAGGTAGGGGCAGGGAGTCTTATGTCATGTTGTGAGTATCATGCCATGATTGAACAATAGTCCCACTTAAGTTCATACAGAGGCAATGTCCAGCTACACAAGGCTCCACATGAGGCCAGCCAAAACCAGAGTCATTGTTCACCTTACATTTGTCCAGACCCCCTGCGCGCAGGGAGATGGTGTTAGAGCAGGGTGTCCCCTGTCCGCCGAGTAGGTGAAGCTGGTGCGGCCCCATGTCGGGAACGTTCACAGCAAGGGCAATGTTCCGAACTCGCATACAGGCCCCTGGCTGTCACCGCGGGACCAACAAAGAGGCTGTTGCACGGACAGTCCTGCGAAGTCACACCCCACCATTTGCACAGTCCTGTTGTTTTTCACCTGGAGGTTGAATTCATCTCTTACTTCTCCCGGGCAAGTATTGTCAAAAGATGTCACCTGTTCCCCAAATACTTTCCATCTCCCTGGCTCAAAGCAACCCTGCTCTGGGAGCCAGAGGGCTACCTGAAAAGCCAACCTCACAAATTTTCTAAGATCTTTTAGGTGTATCGTTATTCCCTCATTCTTTGCTACCTTATATAAAGGTCTGGCGTAATTCTCCTCATCCGTGGGAAGGAGAAGCCCTATATTTTGCCCCATTGTGTAAAGTGAAACCTTTACCTTCTCCACCCCCAAGGACGGGAAACGTCTGGGAGACCCGATTCCGTCGGGCTGAAAGCTCGAAGCTTGCTGACCCGCTATTTGTGGAGTTTAGACTCCGCCCGTGGGGTATCTTTCAGGCCTGTCATTGATCTGCCCCACGTTGGGCGCCAGTTGTCGCGGCCGCTGCAGTGGAGAGCATGAGACCAGCTCAATGCTCAGTAACCCGGAGACGGCAAGATGGCAGAAGCTCCGTTTATTAAGTGCTAGTAGCTTTCTTTTATATCCCTAGTAACACCTGATCAAAGCATGATCTCCACGTGATAGCCAATCACCAAATCTGCTGGACACCTGTAGCCCTCATGTCAGGGGTATGAGTAGGACTTTTCTCCCAATGAGAGGACAGCCGAGCCAACCGTGGGAGCTGCGTGTCAGCAAAGGAGAGGTCTTGTGAGACTTCCTTGTTTTTGCCACGCAACAGGTTGTGACCCTCAGCTTCTGCTGAGAGAAGCTAGAACTCCCATGAGAAAATTACCCTAACAAGGCAGCACTTTACAATGGAGAGGAAAATGGAGGGGTGGCAATGCTTGAACCCCACTTTCATTGGAATTGGTTCAAAGAGAAAAGACTATATATAAACACCCTCAGTTGTGCATAGAAATGTACTTTACTCAACAGGGAAATATGAGGGGAAGGGGATAAGAAAAAGGGGGGAGGGCAGACTAAGAGAGACAGTGGTTAGAAGTAAAATGAACTTTTGATAAGCAACAGGATAAAAAGAGAGAAAGGAAGAAACAGAAGATAACGGGATGGAGAAAAATACACAATAATCATAACTGTGAATGTGATTTTGATGAGCTCACCCATAAAATGGAAGCTGCTAGCAGAATGGATTAAATCCAGAACCCAATGATATGCTGTTAGAAGAGACACGCTTGAAACAGAAACACATACACAGAGTTAAATAAAAGGCTGAAGCAGAATCTAATACGTTTCAGCTTATGTTAAAAAGGCAGGAGTAACAATCATGATCTCAGATAAAGGAAAAGCAAATGTAGATCTAATTAAAAGGGATAATCAGGGAAACTATATTTTGCTAAGAAGTACCATAGGCAATGAAGTAATATAAAAAATTTTTAAAGCAAGTTTCTCTGATAAAGATCTCATTTCTCAAATATATGCTGAGTATAGAACTGAGTCAAATTCATAAAAAGAGCCATGCCCCAACTGATAAATGGTCAAAGAATGTGAACAGTTTTCAGAGAAAGAAATCAAAGCTATCTAAAGTCAAATGAAAAATGGTCTAAGTCACTCTCTTAGAGAAATGCAAGTTAAAACAACTCTGAGGTACCACTTCACACCTATCAGAAATGACAAATGCTAGAGGCAATGAGGGAAAATTAGATATACTAACGAACTATCTGTGGAGTTGTGAACTGGCCCAACCATTCTGGAAAACAATTTGGTACTATGCTCAAAGGGCTTTAAAACTGTGCATACCCCTTTTAACCTAGTAATCCCATTACTAGGACTGTATCCCAAAGAGATTTTTTAAAAAAGGAAAGGACTTATATCTCCACAAATATTTACAGCAGCTCTTTTTGTGGTGCCAAAAAATTGGAAATCGAGAGTATGATCACCAACTGGGGAAATGGTTGAACAAGTTGTGGCATATGATTATCACGGAGTACTCTTGTAGTATAAGAAATGGCAAGGGGAGGTGGCTTCAGAAAAACATAGCAAGATCTATATGAACTAATGTAAAATGAAGTGAAAAGAATCAGATCATTGTGAACAGTAATAGCAACATTGTAATAATGATCAACTATGAAAGACTTGGCTACCCTGATCAATACAATGGCTCAAGACAATTCCAAAGGATTCATAATGAAAAAATGCTATCTCCTGATGAACTATGAGTACAAATTGAAATATAATTTTCTCACTTAATTTTTCTTGCCTTTTTTGAAATATGGCTAATGTGGAAGTATGTTTTGCATGATTGTGCATATAAAATGGATATCATATTGCCTGTCTTGTCAGTCGATGGAGGACAGAGTGGGAGGGAGAGAATTTGGAACTCAAAATTTCAAAAGAAAAGAATGTAAAAAATAAATAATAAATTGGAAAACAAAAACAAAACCAAAAAACACCACCAAGAATTGCCTCATTTTTATCTTCATAACAACCCTGATTATCATTCTCAACTTACATTTAAGGAAACAGGGACAGAGGTTAAGTGACTTGCCCAGGATCACACAGTAAATGCCTGAGGTAGAATTTAAATTTGGGTCTTCCTGATTTCCAGGCCCAGTGTTTTATCCACTGTACCATCTAGCTGCTTCTAATAAAAATTTTAAAAATTTGATTTTCTGAGCAGAGCAGCCATTCAGACAAAAGCTTCACATTTGTTTAAGATAGTGAAAGAAAATGGAAAGGAAGTGACTAATGAAGAAACTTAGTCAAAATGCTGGGTGGTTTGATACCTTTAAAAACCAAGTTCAGTTGTATAATGTTAAATGCAGATGAGGAAGCAGCAGCTAAATATCCTGGCGCTTTGAAGAAAATAATCAAAAGAAAGTAAATATACTGATCATAGAATTTTCAATAGTGGATAAAACAGGCTTATTCTAGAAAAGGACAACTTCTAGGACTTACATTTCTATAGAAAACAAAACACCTCACCCTGTATTTAAAGCATCCAAGGATCACATAACACCTTTATTGGAAGGTTATGCAGAAGAGGATTTAAAATTAAAACCAATACTTGTTTACTGGTCTCAAAATCCTCATGTTCTGAGAGGCTACGTCCATCAATTGCTTCTAATTCTTTGGTAGTCAAATAAGAAAGCATCAGTGATTAAAGCTGTTTTCAAAGACTAGTTTTCAGGTTATTCTAGTCCAGCTACTGAAAAATATTGCAAAGACAACAATACTAAGTTTAAAGCATTACTGATTTTAGATAATGCTCCAGGTCATCCAACTATACTTGGTTCATTGTGAGAATGTGAGCAGGCAATTTACCAAAATGTAAATAAAGCTCTCTGAATTTAGCAGCTTATGTTTGAAGATTTAAAGACAGTTCAGACTATACTGCTAAAATATCTTAAATGACAATAATGACATTTAAAATATTTTTAGCAACAATAATGACATTTTTCTCATTAGTGTAGGTTTATTTTTAGGTACAATAATTTCTAAATTTTGCTATTACTTTGTAATAGCTTAAACTAGAAATAGATTTCATATCTTCTGCTGTTACATTACCTAATAAACTTTTTAAAAAATTTTTTCATTGTATATTTTCATGGAGCTGTAAGCAATTTCCATATTTCAATACGATTATAAGTCTGAATACTAAGAATTTAAATAATTTGACTACTTAGCGTGATTCAATATTTGTACTAATCACGACTTAGCTGTATTGAGTTCAGCTCCAGACTCCACATTATTGGAAGGATATCAATAAGGTGGAGTATCTATTTTATGATAATGTTTTATATTAAAATTGTGTGCACACGTCATCTACCTTACTAACTTCTAAGCTCCTTGAAATCACAGTTTGTACTTTCCATATCTTTCTATGCTCTGCAGTGCTCGATAAATGTTTGCTGAGTGAAAAAACGGAGTTAATAGTTAAAGGGTACCTTTTGATAAAAAGGCAAATGCATATACTGTCTCTCTGATGACAAGGTGCCGGCTACCATCACAATATTTTCTGTAATACTGTATTAAATCTGCCCTAAAAAGGCCTACCTACCTTAATGAAAGTGCCAGCTAATGGTCACAAGTTACCAGTTTTAATCAAATATATTATGCTTTTCCATTTTATGGTACCATAATTTCAAGCAGACAATGAGTGGAGTGTAATTTAACATAGAAATCTCTGAAACAGGAAGAAAAACAGCACAAAGAGAAGGGCAGGCACAATTTTTATTATTGAAAAACACAAATGATTAACTATAAAAGGAAACACTTGATATAATTGTTTCTTTTCAGTGATATGGAACATGAGGATACACACTACATCTAAGATACATGTAAAATGAAATTTTTGGAAACATAATAGGCTACCATTTCCAGCTCTCAGTGGAGATTTGAAGGAGGGGTGGGAGAAGCTTCCTCTTATAGCAGAGGGTGTGATACATAGATTGTACTAGATTGAATCTACTTCCAATTGTTTTCCCAAGTGTTATAAAGCTCTCCCCTTAATAATGTTTATTTCTGAACAGAGCTCTGAGGAGATGCCAAGTCTTTAGGTACATTTTCCATAGGAATATCAACCAGCAAGCCTCTGGGTATGTGTTCTGACTGTGAAGTAATGACAAAATACAGTGCCTTACGGAGGCAGAAAATGTTCACATTAATACTTCTGCCATTATGAAACAACACAGATGACAGAATGTCACTGCCATAGGAAACTGGCCTGCTGTTAATCTGGAGCTAAGAAAACCCTAAGTTTTCTTCAAAACATGAAACGAAGTGAACTGTGAACATTCTTTTTTGAGAGGAGGGTTAAGAGACATTGATCAAGGGAGAGTTACAAGTATTTCTACCAACTGATGGATGTGGAGTTCATTATTTTATCTGAGGATGATTGGTGTTGTAGGCAGGCGGCCATTCATAGTACCATTGCTGACCTGCAGCAACAAATAGCTTCAAAACAGACTGCTAGTATCCTAACAAGGCAATGCTTTCTCCATAAAATTGTATTGTTTGAGAGACCTTTTTTTCACACGCAAATAACTGGAATGAGTTTATTTTCCAATAGGGAAATAGTATAGTAATCATTCCAGCAGCAGTCTTATAAATATCAACTGGCAAGAATCACATACAAAATAACTCAGAATGACATCAAACACTTAAACATTAGTAGGAGTAATTAATTATGTAATTAGGGCAAAGGAAAGTCTGACCACAGTTGTGAGGTCCGCAAACAATTGCTCCAAATAAAGAGGAATGTATTTATCTTTTCTTGACAATGGGATTAATCTCCCTTTGGAAGAAAACTGGATCTCTTTGAACTTGGTGGGTTTTTACCTATTATTCCCCCTGCTTTAAATCATCTTATTAAACTTTTCTAAACATTATCCATATATCTCTCCTCCCACCCCCCACCACAATGTGGGTAGAGTCCTAAGAGTCCCCCTCATATCCAAGCTACCAAGATGATTACAGAGATGCATAAGTTTACCTATTTCTCAAGCCAGGACTTTCTGGGATACAACAAACTCCCCAGTCCTGTGACTCAAAGCAAAATGCTTCATTTTGAGTAAGACTTCTTGGATTCTCATTCTCCAGCAACAAGACTCTTAAAGGATATAACTGTTCAGGTTATGCATTGAAAAAACAGTATGAAACTTTAACTGACTTCCCCATTTTGCTCTGGACTATATGGGAAGACTCTAGTGTCTGATAAAAATAAGATTACAAAATGACCCATTTTTTCCCTAACCTTTACGTCACTTTTCCCTAAATTGGTTTACAATTGTTTTTAAATATCACACTTCACTTCATGGTAGAAGTCAAAGGCAACTTTAGAACTACTCAAACTCAATTTTTAAAAAACATCACTGTACTTCCTAAGCAAAACTGCAGATGAGGCTAAATTGAATAAAGATTCTAGATGGGGGGGGAGGGAATGAGACTCAAGTGTTGTTTGCATTTAGGTGAACAAGATACATGGGTATCTGATCTATTTGCAGGCAGTAAACAAAGAAATGTAAGGCAAAGGAAGCTACTGATTTGCTTTGTCTTAAATTTTTCTACAGAGCTAGAGAGAGAAAAAAAAAAGCTGGACCAATTCTTGTTGCTCTATAAATGTCAAACCTAAGAGGAAAGTACGTGCTCTTCTCCAAGAACCACAGTGATGGAGTGGCAGCAGGACCTTCACTTGCGGGGCTGCTGGATGTGCTGTGTTGTTCGGTGAGAGGGATGCTTTTCCACAGAGGGGTGTGGTTTCTGGTGAGCCACCTGAGCTGCAGCAGGGGGGAAATCTTTGTCACCCTGTGGTCAAACACAAAGGTATAACATTAACAATGTGGTGAATGAAGTCATTTCAATTTGGGACTCGAAGGGAAGGAAACCACTTGTGTTCTAGAATCATCAAAACATTGAATAGAGAGAAATACTCCAGAGAGAGGTCCTAACCTGCTCACTGATCTTAGAAGCTAACAGGTTCTGCCAGTTAGGAACAAATGACATTGAGAACCAAGGATCTTCGGTCCAGCACACATGAAGGACAGGGCAAATACTCCAGGCAGCCACAGAAGCTACATTGTTTGCATTTCTGCAAGTAACAACTCTGTATGTATAGAATGCAGGTGGGTCTCTCCCTGCTAGAGAAGGAAAATTGCTTTTCTACTCTAACTTAGCAGGGAGATCATTGTGGATGTCATATCTTAAAAGACCCAAGTCCTATACCCTCTTCTCTTCCCATCTCCTGTGGTTTCAATGACCCCCTCCGGGGAGATGACTTCCACATCTACAATTCTACTTCCACATCTACAATTCTACGTCCAATCTGTCCTGAGCTCCAGCCTTACGTCTTGAACAGCATACTCTCTCTCTATCGATGTCTCACTGGCACCTCAAACATGTCCTACACTAGACTTTGCTTTACTGCCCAGATCTGCCCTTCCTTTTAATGTCCCCATTGCTACTGATAACACCAGCATTAAGCCATCTTTACCAACTCCCTCTATTTCTCATCACCTACAACTAATAAGATACTACATCAAGTTGATTTTAATCAAGCAGTATCTCTAGTCTCCATCTCATCCTCTCCAACTTTTTTCCCTCCTATCTTGCTCCCTCATACCTAACTAGATTACTAGCTGTTCCCTGATCCTTTCCTTACTTTCCCACCTTACACAGGAGACTCTCAGGCCTGGAATATACTCATCTCATCTATGGCTTCTGAAATCCATTTCAGATTCTGCGGTTTTTCCTTAAAAGCTTAGTCTCTTCCTTTCACTGATTCTCTCTAGCTAAAACTATTCCTTCTCTTCTCAAATTTTCCTAGAATACTTTGATTGCCCCACTTTTCCCCTTGTACTATACTTTCCTTTGTATTATATTTATGTGTTTCTATATAGCATTGTAGATTGTAAATTTCGTAATGGCAAGTTGTCATTTTTTATGCTTTTATTCCCAAGGGCTTGAACCTAGTATGTGCTTAATAAGTGTTTAATTAAAGGTAGTTGGAACCCCTGAGGTCAGTCTAAAGAGAACTGTATAGGAATGAGGGGAATTAAAGTCATGTTGCATCAAATATAGCAAGTATACCAAAGAATGAACTGTATTCAACCTTTATCTATTCTTTTATCATATCCTCTGAAAGTGGGTTATGTGGGTGTGGTGGGTCTATGAATTCCACCCAGGGCTGGGCTTCATTAATCTTGTTGCTGAATTCCCCCTGAAAGAGTTTATTAAAAATGTAAATAATCAGGTAATCACAAGTGGTGAAGTAATTAATGAAATTAAGTTAAAAGGCCTTTAGTCTCTTTGGAATGTTTAGAGAGAGATACAAATAAGTGCTTACCCTTGCAATAACACCAGAGATGTACACAGTTGGTTTAGGTGGGCTGGAAAAAGAAAGACGAAAAGTAATTTAACATTATAACATGAATCAAGAGTCTGATCTTAAGTGAATACAATAAACAACGGACAAGTAAGAAACTTACTGTTGCTTGCAAGAAACTAGAGGAGGAGAAAGTCAGGCAAAGTGGGAGCCTGATCAGAGTTATTTAGCTACCATAATTTAGCTATTTAGGCTAACACTTTAGCCTAATTTAGGCTAGAACACCTGTGGAGTATCTCTTCACCTGAAGATAGCTTAGGCAAAGAAGAATGAAGAAAATAAATTGTAGCAAACAGCAGGTGACTTGCCTAAGAACACTTTCTTTATTTTTTTTTTGGTTGATTTTTGCTAATCTTCAAATTGTATCTAAGGACAAGGACAGTATTTTTAAACAATGCATTTGTGTGGGTTGCACAAGATTACAAAATGAGTGTTTTTCCTCCCAACAGCAATGCAACTGTATGAACCTGCCTTATCAACACAGTTTGGTCTTTTACTTAGTTACCTAAGCCCCAGAGAATTTCAGGAGTTTTTACTTCCTGAAGCCATCATGGACTGACATTAATGAAGAACTACAACTTAACTAGAAATAGCTTTATCTGTAAGAAGAGTGGAGGGGTTAGATGGAGGATAAGGAAAGATCCCACGCAATTCCCTTTCCTCCAAAATCTAAAATTCCCACCTTACCTTTGAGGCTAAGGCACTGAAAGCTACAACTTAAATATTCTCATATTCAGCTATTGTTATCAAGTAATAATCCTTTGGTGCAAATGAGTTTATAACTTGATCAGTTATTTACAACCTGAGAGAATAGGACACAGGGCAAAGAAAGTTTTAAGGTAGGGTGGGTAGTGGAAGGAACGAAAGCTGTAGAATCAGAGGACCTGTGTTCAAGTCTAGTTCTGCTACTTACTTTGGCAAGCATCATTTTACCTTTTAGAGCCTCAGTTTCCTGTTAAATGAAGGAGTTGGATTAGAAGATTCCCAAGGTCCCTTCTAGCTCTAACTCTCTATTCCTAAGAATGGTCCACCTACCAACTAGGTGCTAACCTGCGGGTACTCGATAGTGAAGAGTGAGAGTAGATAGTACCAGTGAGGAAGATGGTACGGAAAGGGCAGTGACGACGTGCTGAACACTTGGTTCAACTCACTGTTTAAGAACCAAGATGAGCAAAAATCACTGTTTAGGGTCAGTCTGGCTCTGAATGACCACAAGAAAATCACTTAACATCTCTGCCTTTCAACCCACATGCCCTTTAGATCTCAGGATTATCATGAGGATCAAGAAAAATAAATGGTGAGAAACTAAAGGCTGTAAGAATTAAAGTAGTATGATTACTATCATTTTAGTAGCAGATAAATCCATTATCTCCAAACTTATAGTCTGCTCCAATGCCCTTGCTTTACAGACAAGTAAGTATGATATAAGCAATAATATGATAAGGATCTCCAGATGAAGTGTTCCATATATTTAGTTGGCTTTGCCTCTTTTTAGGGAAAAAAAAAAAAGGTTTGTCACAAAGCAAGAGTTGTGGCTTCCTTTTGCTCATGGCAACTGTCCTAGTGTTAAAAAACAAAAACAAAAACAAAAAAAAACTGCCAGTTGTTTACAACTTAAAGAGTTTAGCAAAAAAACACAAAAAAATTCCCCCAAGTCATTTCTGTATCACAATGAGATTAGAAACTCAAGTCTGAGTAAGCATCTCAGCCAAAAAAGAAAAAAACAAAACCAAAAAACCCTTCTTAATTATTTAGTTAAGATGAGCTTCAGTGGTTTTGTTTTTGTTGGCCTTTTTTGTGTTAGCTGGATTGCCATTTCTTTTCTTTTTTGTACAAACAATTTAGCTGCTGGATTAATAGCCAGCAAAAGAAGCGTAAATTCAATTTGTTTCAGTAGCCCCATCTGGATCCCTCTTATCTTTATATAGAGCATATACATGATGTGATTAAGTTATATAAGCTGTCAGCAAGTTAAGATTATTACTGAATTCACAGCCTACCAATATAGTTAACTCATGACTAAATATTTCCGGATCAAAAACCTAAGCACTGAAACCTGGATCATTTAACTATATAAATTATTTTTGAGGGAGCTGGAATATGATATCTTGTGAGGTTTTAAAAAAAATTCTTGTATTCTTTCACTTAGTTTAAAACAATCCATTACTGGGCTGGAGGAGAGATGAATGGGTACTTAAATCACCCATTTCTACTTGTTCTTGAAATGTCTAGTCTATGAATCCATCAAGACTCAACTTAGGTTCCAGCTTCTACCTAAACCTTTTCTAACTTTCCTTAGATGCTTGTACTCCCTTCCTCCTTATTCTTGGTGCATTTTGCCTGATTGTCCTTTTATAAGGGGAGGTGGGGGTAGGTGGGAGAAGACAACTACTTTATATTATATTTATCTGTACAAATATTGCATTTCCCACTAAAACATTACATCCTTGGGCAGGAGAAGTTTCATTTTTGCTTTCAAATTCCCAGCTCCTAACATAGTGCCTAGCTAGGTGGTTTAGTGGATAGAGCAGCTGTGCCTGAGTCAAGAAGATCCACGTTTCAAATCCTGCCTCAGACACTCACTAGCTATGTGACCCTGGCACAAGTCACTTAAACTGTTTGCCTTACTCCATTGGAGAAGGAAATGGCAAACCACTCCAGTATCTTTGCCAAGAAAACCCAAATGGGG
Source organism: Vombatus ursinus (assembly GCF_900497805.2). Lineage (NCBI taxonomy): Eukaryota > Metazoa > Chordata > Mammalia > Diprotodontia > Vombatidae > Vombatus > Vombatus ursinus. The sequence continues at coordinate 32,391,429 of NW_020954569.1, read as the reverse complement.
TTATGAAGAGTCTGATACAAGTGGAAAGATCGAACAACAACAACGATCTGACTAAAATAATAAAATAAAATAAGGCCATTATGAATAAACGACACTGAAAATCAGCAACTAACAATCTAATGGCTTAGATAAACCCTGTTAGCTACAATCATTTTATTTCAATTTAAATTATGGCTATGATGAAAATATGACCCACTGTCTGATCACAGAGAATTACCATAGGCTCAGAGCTGGAAGGCGCTGAAGACACAGTCCAACCCCCTCATTCTGTAGATAAGAAACTGAAGTCCAGTGAAGACAAACTGTGAGCCCAAGGTCACATGGGTTGGTACTAGAATCAATAGAAGAGCTGAAACCCTAAAACTCTCACAGCAATAAGGGAAAAGTCTTTAAATGGGTATGAGAGTTCTGTTATGTTGTATTTTAAATTAGTTGCAGGTGTGAATTACAGAATCTTCCCTTAAGCATAGAAATAGTTACTACAATAAGAAACAAGAATGACAACACTAGGAAAATAAGCTTGGTTCATTAGAAAGTGCCATTTATTCAGGGGGGAAAAAGGACAAACTTGCTGTCTGACTCCCAAGGTAAGCTTAGAAAATTAAGTTTATTTTTTTTTTTCCTTTGGGAGGTGGAGGGGTGGGAGCAAGGTCTTTGAGTTTCTTTAGCTGTGCAGACAAGGCTATTACTATACAGCTTTGGGACTTAATGACTATCCCAGAAATCATGCTATAAGGGCTACCCATCACAAAAAATTCTGCTAAATCACAAATGGTCTGAACATCACCAGTGCCCTGTAAGACTGAATAAACAAAATAAATTCCCAGATTTCATATTACTACTACTACTACCAGTTAGTACTAGTACTCCTAAAAGTGGAGAATGTTACTAGTACTACTAAATATTATTTATATAATGCTTTAAGCATTCTATACGTTATCTCATTGGATCCTCGAAATCCTGGGAAGTAGGTGCTTTTATTATCTCTATTTTACATTTGAGGAAACTGAAGCACAGAGATGTTAAGTAATCTGTCCAGCAACTGGGGGTGCCAGAGACAGGATATCTCAAATACAGTCTTCCTGATTCCAAGTCTAGAACTCTGTTCTGAGCCACCACTTAGCTGTCTTATAATGCAATAATACTAATCTCAGTTCCATTTTCTTAATTTAGAAGTAGTATTCATTTGTGTGGTGGGCCTCATACCAGTTACACATCACCTGATTTAATGCCAGAGATGGCTGAGGATTAATTTCTTAGTGGCCTTCTCTAAAAGGGAAAAGGGTAAATCAGAGACAAGAGAGACATGACCTGTGAGCTGCCTCTCTGGCTTCATACGATTTGGAAGTATCATCAAGACAAAACCTCTGCATTCCTGAGGAGTGGGTGAGCTGCAGCTTTCTACATTTCTAGCTATGTTATTTTCTATGGATAAATGTATGACATTTGGATCAAGTTGCTAAGTCTGGGGCATACTAATAGCTTAAAATAAAACACAGAAACCACAGACCCTTACAAACCTTTCTTTGTCAGCCACTGGGTCAAAACAAGAGCAAGGCAAGAGAGGTTATAAACCTCCGTCATCTCTGCCTTTAGCTCTTCACCAGAATGGCCACCAGGTGGCCTACGAGCTAACGTTGAACACGTAATGTTGAATATAACAATAGAAACACTGGAGTGAATTATTAACTTACAAAGGAAACATATTTTTCCATTTTATAGTTTATTAAAAGCAGAGAGTGGAGTCATTCCCAATTTTGGGTAACCCCTTCCTTTCTCCATTCCCCATAAATAAGAGAAATTTGGTTTTGTGATCCAAGGGTCTTTTTGTTCTGCCACTGTGGTTTAGGGACCAGAAATCTTCTTACTCAAGACTCCATTAAGTTATTTGTAAGATTTGTAACAGTGAGAATAAGATTCCCTCCCTGTGGCGTACTCCTCAAAGCAGAACTGTCTGGGTTTTGGGGTTACTTTTGGCAGGAGGGGTGCAGGGAAGTGGGGAAAGATGCCAGATAACATTGGCTAATATTAATTTGAGGCAAAGAATTTCACAAAGGAGCTTTTTGAAGACTTAATAAATTTTCTTTTGTCATTATTTTTACATTCCTAGTTACTACATGTTTTAGCACTAGTATTTAAAGAAATGAAGGAAAACAATAGTACCCAGAGGCTATCTGACATTCAGTTTTTTGGCCTTAAGATTATGCTTTCCTAAGCAAGGTCTTAGGGAATTCAAGGTTTTGAAAGCTTGAAAGCTACATGGGCAAATATTTAATTTCCCATCTAGCATAGAGAGGGAAAAGGGTCAAAAATTGACAACTCCTGTCGCTTAGGTACCAGTTTATCTCTGGAGAACTTTATCACAAACTTTTCCCCAAAGAAATGGGCTTTGTGAGGGTCATAGTAAGGTCTTTCAACGCCTTAATGTCTTAAAATGGACTTCAAATTACTCTTTGAGAATATTTAAAAACTAGTCACTGAAATTTAGAAATACACCTTTCTGAGAGGATTGGAGAAGTTAAAGCTGCTCTGATAGTCTAAGCCAAGGCTTGTTATGACCTAATAATTCCAAAAGGAGTATCTTCTCCCACCCCCCACATCTAAATTTTGAGGGCCTTAATCCTTTAAGTGGAGAGAACAGCTAATTTTGAAGGCTTTTTTTTTTTTTTGCAAGAAAATTAGAGTTTTATGTAAACTGCTTTCAAGAGAAATCCCAGGGACTTTGGACCTTGGTTCTTTCTGAGAATATACAATTAGCCTTTCTATTCTCTCTGTCTTTCTCTGTCTCAGTCTCTATCTCTCTGTGTCTCTGTCTCTTCCCAATCTTCTCCCTCTCTCTTTCCCTCATACTCTGCAGCTGACCTTGAGCTCCCCTTGCAGTTTTTTTTAGAGCAGAGGACATTTTGGGTTACAGTCAGACCAGGATAGGGGCTGGCACTCCCCTGGAGAAAAATAAGCCCACATATCTGGGTCATGTGGTGAAACCCATCCTGGCTCTGATGCCCTCACATTATTATTCTGGATAGAAACTTTAGGTCAGCAGGTGCTAAATAAGACTGGTTCCACCCAGGACAGGAAGCAATCAAGACTTCCAAGATATTACCACACACTTGGGGCACCATCTGGGCACAAGAGCCCACCCAGGCTGTTTATCATAGAGTGTAAAGGAAAAAGATAATGCCCATGTTTGCCATTTCTACATGGGATGAACTAGTTCTCCAGCTTTGTTTTTATTGGAGACCAGAGCTGTGATTTCATTAGTAAATGCAATTCTCTATTAGGAACTTTTCTCTGTCAGCAAAGATCATCATCTGTTTGACAACATGAGTTTAGAGAGTTGCTTAGGACACAGTGAGGTTGAATAACTTGCTTCAAGGCACATAGTGTGTATTGGAGGCAGGACTTGAACCCAGATCTTCTGAGGTCAGCTCTCTATTCACTATCTCATGCTGCCATCTCCACCTTGATAAAGGAAATACTATCACATGGTTTCACATTATCTTTAATTCTTCAAGTCACACATTACATTACCTCATGTGACCTTTACAACAATCCTACAAGGTAGGAAGGACTGGTAATGTAACCCTGGTTTTGGGGTATTCCCCAATCCTCACATGAGGTCATGGATACAATTGTGGAGGACCTCTCACGTACAGTCTCTCTAGCTTGTGCCCCAGGGAAAATTCTAGAGAGATTAGTTTCTTGCTGGTTTTGCTCTCACTAAAGGGACCTTCCCTTGCAAACACTCAGGCTAATAAGACATTAAATATAGGATAGCTTTCATTTAACTTGACCAAAGAACAAAATTGGATTATACTGGGTAGGCAGGTGGTAGAGGAGACAGAATGCTGGCCTGGGAGTCAGGAATATCTGAGTTCAAATCCCACCTTAGACATCTGCCAACCATGTGACTGGTTAAGTCGCAACCTCTCTAGGGCTGACTTAGTTTCTTCATCTGTACAATAAAGGGGTTGAATTCTATGGCCTCCAAGGTTTCTTTCAGCCGTAAATCTATGATCACTCAGCTATCAGGAAAACTGTCTTTCCTTTTTCAGAGGGATCTATGAAGCTGTTCTGTCTAGAAAGTGACATACACTGTGTAGCTCACAGTCCCTAGGGAGTCCACCTTCCTTACAGCACTTTCAAAACCATCAGACTTACACAGACCACATGATTCACACAGTAACAGTGAAGGGATAGGTCTGGGTTACTTTGTGGTGCATGTTATTCTTTTTTTTATTTTTAACATGTGTTTTTCAAACTTTGGGTTCCAAATTTTCTCCCTTCCTCCCTCCCCACCCACCCTCATTGAAAAGGCAAGCATCTCGATACAGGTTATAGATGTGTAGTCATGCAAAACACTTCCATAATAGTCCTGTTGTGAAAAACTAAGTATAGTCCCTTCATCCTATTCCCCCATTTATTCTATTCTCTCTTTTGACCCTGTCCCTCCTCAGAAGTGTTTGCTTTTGATTATCCCCTCCTCCAATCTGCCCTCCCCTCTATTGACCCCCTGCTTTCTTGTCCTCTTTCCCCGCTTATTTTCCTGTAGGGTAAGACAGATTTCCATACCCCATTGCGTATGTTTTTCCCTCCCTGAGCCAAGTCCTATGAGAATAAGATACACTCATTCCCTCTCACCTTCCCCCATTTCCCCTTCACTGTAAAAGTCTTTTCTTGTCTGTTTCATGTGAGATATTTTACCTCCTTCTACTTCTCATTTTCTCCTTCTCCCAGTATAATCCTCTCACCCCTTAATTTTATTTTCCAGATATCACCCCTTCATCTTCAACTCCCCCTGTGCCCTCTATCTATCTATACATACATATAATTTTTCTCCCCCCCACTACCTTAATACTGACAAAGGACTCATGAGTTACAAATATCATCTTTCCCTGTAGGAATGTGAAGGCTTGTCTTAAAAGAGTGGCTTGTTAAATAATATCCAGCAGTTATTTTTTTTTGGGGGGGGGGGATAAATCTTTACTTTGATAAAGTTCATATTGTGTTTTGCATTTTATCAAACTTGGCCAAAAGGCAGCATGGAGTGAATTTTTATAGAACTGGCTGAAAGGCTGCTACCTCAACCAAATATATTTCTGACTTCAATTTACCAAATCAAATTGGTAAATGATTATTTATGGCATTTACATAGCATTGCACTGATTATTCTCTTCCAGACATAGGAACAAAAAATAAATACAAGAACAAGTAATTTAAGAAAGCAAACCCTAATAAAAAGCCAGTTCCCCAAACTATGTTTGTTAATACTCAAGTATTTTAAATTTTATTGGTGTTTCATTCAAAGTAAAACCTACATTTCAAGTATTCTGTAAGTTATGATGGTTGCTTTGAGGATATATTTAATCTGATGAAAATCACTCACACAGATGTTGTTTTGAAGACGGAGTATTACTTTCTCTTAGGAAACTGAGACAGTGAAAAAAATACCATTCCCCCTCTTCCCCAAATTCTCAGACCTCTCCCATTTTTAAAGAATTCACTTATTTAAGGTTAAAGAAAATGCATGCAAGGCTGAATTAGCTAGGATTAAAGTCCAGGTAACATTTTGTATAAATCAGCAGAAACTCAGAAGCTTATCACATATGGGAACAGCAAGCCATTATCTGTTAGGCTGAGAATATTCAGAGCACTTAAGGTTTTTATACGTGTGAAATTGTTAAGGACCACACCTGCTAAACCTCAAAATCCAAGATCATTCCTTCTTGGGTTGTTTTTTAAAGGTAGCTCATCATAAATTATGACAAATTATCTTTCTGAATAAAATTTAAACACAGTATTTTAAAAATTTAGAACATTCCAAGGAAGCTCCAGATAGTAAAGATACAATGCCCAAAATACTTATTGAATGAAATGACAACGTTGTCCTACAATGAGTATAAAAAATACTAAGTCTGACAGTCTCACCTACAGTTTGACAATCTATGAGACTTGTGCTCACAAATTTTTTAAAAATCTCTGAAGGCTAAACTAAGCTAAGGTTTTCTTGCGATCACAAAACTACACATTTATGTAAAAAAAAAATTAGGCTTAGTGAAGAGAGAAGTCAGGAAAACCGGGATTCAAGTCCTATTCTTACACATCCTAGGGATATGATCATGGGCAAGCAACCTTTGACTGCCCCAGGCAACTTTCTAACTATAAATTACAAATGACTTGCTGATAAGCATAAGAAGGAATTGTCACCAATGAGGAATTCCCTACATTGATGAAATCACAAGTATGGACCAAACAAAACAAATATATGCATATACTTCATATTCTTATAGAGTCTCTGATTTTACTGGTTCATTGGTGGCCACAGCTGAGGAATCAACTAATCTAATACTCTCATTTTATCTTTTATTTTTAATTTTTTTTTGAAGGGCAATCTTGGTTAAGTGATTTGCCCAGAGTCACACAGCTAGTAAGTGTCAAGTGTCTGGGTTCAGATCTGAACTTATAACCTCCTGACTCCAGGGCTGGTGCTCTATCCACTACACCACCTACCTGGCCCTAATTCTCTCATTTTAAAGTCAAGTAGAAATTCAACATCCATAAAGTGCCTTGAAGTTCACACAGCAAATTAGTGGCAGAGCTGGAACTCAACGCAGGTCACTCGTACAATGCTTTTTCCATCTACACCACAAAGGGTACTGTTCTAGTTAAACCATTTAACTATGTCAGCTTTCTTCCCCCTTCCTTCCTGCCAATTTGCTCCCGTGAGGGTTCAGAGTGAGTTAAAACTTTGATGCTACCAAAATGTAACAAAGGTCTATGGTATTTTGGTGACCCGAGTTTGCCATCTGAACTAAAGAGACTAGAAAGGACATGGGGATAAGAGAAGGACTAGAAATAAGGCAATCAGTAGGTATGCACTTTGCTGAAACTTGGGGAATTCTTTCCACCTGAGAAGAGAACTCTTAGGGAATGGGCATAGCTACTGTTCTCCTTGACCTTTTTCTTTTCCCACACATACCTCATTAAGGACACTGATAAAGATAATGTTTGGCACTGAGTCTGTGGGTGGGGGCTGATAGAGGGAGAGAACAGCAGCCCTTTGCGCTGCTGCTCTAAGAAATGATCAAATGCTCCTCCCACCCCTACTTGTTTATATATAACTGATAAATCCTTATAAAAGCCTCCCTCAAACTATTCTGTGGAACTTTTTGATTCTAAAGTGGTGTTAGGGGATTACACAACAAGAAACATGTTGTAATGCTGGAGAAGCATATAGCAAAAACCTATCTACTTTGCCACCAGGGAGAGGTTGAAATTTATCACACTCAAAAACTGGCTTCTTACTCCTCTACAATTATTTATTAACTGTGCAGTGATGCGTAATCAGTTACTCCTTTCATACATGTAAATTATCTATTCATAGTCTTTATGGGTTTTAAAAAACTATAGTGGAATGGAAATGAATTGGGTGAAACTGAAATGATGAAATTTAAAAAAAAAAAAAGCCCAAATGGCGATGACCAAGATTCTGACAATGAAATAGGTTGTGGCATGGTGTAACTTAAGAGTGTAAGGACCTGAGTTCAAATCCAGTCTTCGGTCCTCAATTTCATCTGGGGTAAATAATGAGGTTGAACTAGATAACTTCTAAGGTCTTTTTGAGATTTAAATCTGTAATCCTATGATCCACGAATAGTATCTTATCTCCAAAACAAGAAAAACATAACTTTGCTAATAATAGGTGATATTATATAGTGCTTGAAAGTTTCTAAAACACTTTTATGTACATTATACCATTTGATCTTAATAGCTATCTTGTGAAGTATTTTATCCCAATGCTTAGAAATTAGGTGACTATATTGCCCACAACCGCACAAATAGTAATTGTTAAAAGGCAGTATGTCAGGTGTCTCAAGACTTCCAGTCCAGAATTCTTTTCACTATACTTATGCTGATCATAGGAGGTAGCTACATGGCTCAGTAGACAGAACACTGGGCCTGGAGTCAGGAAGACCCAAGGTCAAATCAGACCTCAGACATCTACTTAAGTCACTTAACCTTTGTTTGCCTTAATCCACTGGAGAAGAAATGGCAAACTGTTCCAGTATTTGCCAAGAAAACCCCATGGATGGTTTGGTCCTTGGGTTCACAGAGTCAGACACGACTAAACAACACGCTGATGATAGTACCTCCAATGTGCGTTTATGTATTTAGTGATTCTTAATCATGGTGTGTATTATATTATCAATTTTTAAAAATAGCTCAAAATCACCACATAAAACCCCAATAATTAAAAAGACCACACAAAATCATTTGTAAGCAGTAAATTTTGAATTAGAATTCTTGATTTTTTTTAAAAAAAGCATCCATATGATGAAATGCATTTGCACTGGCTTCAGTGCAAAACGAAAACTGTGAAGCATCTTATAATGAGCTATTATATACAACACTGTTCCCAACTGTAAAACATATGTAGATATAATTATATACTTTTGACTAAGTTGTAGTATTGTTAGAATATAAATCATCTGAAAAGATAATATTTCAAAATACTTTAAAATATCATATTTGGTACCATGAATAATAAGCATTTAAAAAACACTAAAATATTTAATAGAAGCTAATATTTACCTATTACTTTAAGGTATACAAGGTGCTTTTACATGTGATACTGTGTCTCCCCCTATCCCCCTCGGGTTGTGCACTGAGAATTCAAGGTAAAATATATGAATTATAAAATATTATTTCAACAAACACTGCTTAAAGAAAATTTTGCACCTGGACTTGGTCATATCTCCCAATAAAGATATTATATTAAAAAATTTAGCTGATATCTAGCTTAGAAATAGTATTACATGGAACATAAATGCATTTTAAGAAAACTTTAAAGGAAATATAGTAAGCTCTATCTTAATGAGATGTCTTGTTCTTCTGAACTTAGTGAATACTCCCTCCCTCCTCAAGCCAACAGGAAGATAGTTTTGCTCCTATATTAATTATCCGGTAAGGGAGTGCAATATCTGAGCTGCCCACCAGGTGACACTCTACTTGAGCCACCAAACCTGGGGCCTCATTTTTTTCTGGTACATGAATGGGATAGCCTTCCAAACAGGTTGCAGTATCCCCACCAGCCCTGAGAATTGGCATATCTCTCCCTTATTATCTTTGCCACAATGCATTCTTCTACTTAGATTTCCCCCCCGCCTCAGGGCAAGGACTAGGTTATCTTAAACTTCTTTTCTCCCTTGCAGTCTTCTAAATAAATACACAAACCTTTATTTAAGTGCTCACTGTTAGTAACTACAGGGAAACATATGGCAGTTTAAAAGAACAAAAAAGGGAATCTGGAACATTTCTAAGTTATAAGACACTAGTCTTTAACAAAATATAAACGATATTTCTTAGTTCCCTCACTATTGTTTTTATCTTGTTTCGAGAGTAAACCCCATGAAACTTTTTAAACTTAAAAACAAATCTATCTATATCTATATCTTTGTGTAACACCCTTGGGTTTCCCCTTTCTCTGATCAGGAAACCAAAGGAAACCCTGAACTCATGCATTCTAGCATTCAGACACCTAACATTTTGCAATTACAGTTTATTTTACATAGAATAAAGTAAGGGTGGGCAGTGCCAGGGATTCAAAGAAGAGAAGAAACTATGACTCAGGGAACATGTAGGGTCAGAAGAGGTACAATATACAGTAGGCACATTTTTCAGATGAGGAATAGGCAAAAAGAGACTTGCCCAAGGTCATACACAGTTGTTACTCTGAAAAGAAAGGTTGGAAGTGCACTTTCTCATCTTTTATTTGGGGACAACCTCAGTCATTATATTATATGGTGTCAGGTTCAGTTTTTCCCCATTTACATGGTTGTAGTCATTGTGTATATTATTTTACTAATTCTATTTTACTCTGAAATCACTTCAAATAAGTCTTGTCATGATCTTTCAATTCTTCATATTCAGAAGTATTTCCATTATGTTAATGCAGCATAATTTGTTTGGCCATTCCTTAATTGATGGGCATCTTCAGATACATTTCTACCAATCTTCGTTACAGTTTTCCAATAGAGGGCAGATTAGAATCCATGTAAGTGGGACTGCTAAAGTCCAACCCACTGCTAATAGTGAGAGAGAGAAGTCTGACAATAAGGTAAATGACTCCAGAAAAGCAAGATTCCTAAAATAAAGGGTCTGAAAGGGATCTCAGAGATCAGTTAATGCAATCTCTTCACTCCACAGGTAAATAAATTGTGACCCAGAGATGTAAGTCACCTGATGTAGCTGGGACGATAAAAATCAGATACAAGAATTAGAACAGTGTAAAGCTATTTTAATGTCTGCTCCATTGTAATACAGAGTAATAAAAATAAATGTTCATAACTATGGTCTTAAATCATCAAGAAAAAAATTATGCCCCGTAGTCTGTTTCAGAAAGCAGAAAAATATCTAATACAGTTTAGAAAAATTTCCAACAAAAAGAAATGTTAATTCTAGGGACATAAAGGGGATAAACTTTAGTTATCTGAAAAGTCTGCTTTTTATTCTAGATTAAGAGGTAGAAAAGGCCTTGGAGGATATTTATTCTTTGTCTTCATTTTACAGATAAGGAAACTGAGGCCAAGGGATATTAGGTCATTTGTCCAAGGTCACACTAGTAAGTTGCAGAAGTTCTTCTGACTTGAAAATCTTTCCACCATACCCCACTTCCTTTCTATTTATGCTTACTTAGATCAGGCCTGCACAACCTGCACCCCGCCGGCACACCAAAGGATTTCAGGTGGCCTGTGAAAAATGTAGAGGATGTTTTCCTCTACGTTTTTCGCAAGCTGCCCAAAATTCTTTGGCAAGTAGTCATGGGCCCCAAGTTGTGCAGGCCTGACTTAGATCAAACATAAGTAACTGACAAACAAGGCATTAGGATATTCGTTTAACACGATGAAAAATGGTGAAATACAGAAAAACAAGGTTATTTTCCTGCTCTATTGGGATTTTTACCTGAAAAAGGCAATCAAAACTACAAAAAAGTCAGAAAGTAACATGACTGGTCAGGAGCTGCTTTTGTGTGAAAACTGCTGTCTGGTGCTATGCCTATGGGGAAATCAGCTACCACTTTGAGCAAAAAACTCTTAAACTAAAGCAAGGAATGACTTGGCTCCTTTGGTGGGCAAAATGATAAAACTATCCACCTGTTTAACCTGCAATAAACACTTAGAACTTTGCTTAATTCCATGACCAAAGTACAGACTAGATCTTTAAACCTTAGTCAACCATCATACATAACGGGTCTCACATTTGGAGGGAAAAATCCAATAGCTTTGTTACAGCCCCATGGGAAAATTCACTCTTATAATATCTTGGTACCAGTACTATTATTATAATACCTCCTGAGCAGGTGTGGCATGAGGATACACAATTTAATTTCCCTTTGCTAAGTGGTAAGCATAAGGGAAAAAGAAACTCCTCTTTTCTTTCTGGAATCATGAAAGCTGTTTAATTTTATACACCACAAATCAGCTACCGTAACCGATTATAATGACTAGACCATGACTGCTTGACTGTCTTTGCAGAGTCCGCAGGAAAAAAACACTAGAGTTAGTAGAAAACATGTGCTCTAACCCTTGGCAAGCAAATTACTCCAACTAGAACCGTAGGTTTCTTCATCTGTAAAATGAGAAGTGAACTACTTGTACTTTGTAATACCTTATAGGGTCACTGTGAGGAAAAGTTCTTTGTAAAGCCCTATCAATGGGAGCTACTATTATTATGAAAGAAGAGATATCTTGGGGCAAGTCAGAAACAAATTTTACCCCTTTATTGATTTTGAGTGAGTCTTTGGGTTTTATTGTGGTAGAATGTAGTGAAGTGTGTGTGAATGAGAGTGAGAGTGTGAGTGTGTGTGTGTGTAAAGCACTGCGCAGCTGACATGATTTTAAAACATTTCCCAGCAATCAGACTAAATACAAGCTCACTGCTTATAATTTGTAGCTCTTGAAACATTTTCAGGCTTGGTTTTAATTTATTTGGGTTATTAATTTTCTGGACACCAAAACAATAATTATAATTAGCATGGCTGGCTACCAGAGGGAAACATTTCACTTGACTGAACATAGACATGTCTCTGTAATGTCACTCTACAAAGTTTCTGACAATCAAGGTTGTTTGATTTCCCCAATTCAACCTCCTTCCAAGACCAGGAACCTTTCCACAAGATGGCACTGTTGCATCTTTCAACTTTCCTGTCATTCCACGGAAGCAAACAAAGGCTCAATAGCTTCAGGGAATAATTACAAATAGAAGATTATTACTTGGCAAAGGCTATTTGCAACTAACTTTAAAAAAAAAAAAAAGGCAACCCAAACTTCTAGTTACACTTGTCAAGTGTGCCTGTCTGGAAGTGCATAATAAACCATAATTCAAATCTTCTAAGTGAAATTCCAAACCCCTGAAGAAATTATCTGGTATCCAATTCTTTCCCTATACCATGTTTAAGAGTTGATTAAAAGAGAAAATCACCACAGAAGAAAAATCTTGATTTCACAATGAAATCACCTTTTTTATTTTCAGTGATCTCAAGGTTGTGGGCTTATAAACTAGGAATATAGCCTTCTTTATTCAAATAGTGACTGGTGATGACATAGCAGAAATCTAGTTGCAGTCAAAATCATATATTTTCCTGTGATTCTAGGCAAACAACCACCCACTCTCCCCAAGTACAGTTATCAGCTCTCCTGATCTGAGGGCACTGTGATCCTCTTAAAATGAACACTCACTCACCATCTGTTGTTTTATTAAGTCTAAAGAATGAAAGGGTTATTATGTCTCCATTTGGATGGAATTTTATTATTTGACAGAGCTAAAACATACCTACCCTCCTAGATAACTCCAGCATTGCAGACCCGTGGCTAATTGTGAGTTTGGATATAGGTTATAGCCTCATCTAACATTTATAGAGGACACCAAATAATGAATCTGGAAAAATAATGTCTTATCTAATCACAGAGCCCAGAAATTTCTAACTTATAGAGGAAATATATGTATTTTTATATAAAAGCTAAGAATAAAATTTAAAAACAAATACAGACTTTTTTCCCTCTGGACATAGTTGTTTAAAAGGACATTCTAAACAAAGAACTAAAAATTTAATTAATTCAGAAAACTTCATGATCCTGTTTTTATCATTTCTACCTTTCCCTAAATGAAAAAAGTCATAAAAATGAATAAAATTAGTATTCCTGATACTTAGCTGGCATGTCTTTGTGGCATACAGAGCACTAAGAGGTCACATAACACGAGTTCAAATCCTACCTCTGATAATACCTATACAATTCTCGACAAGTCACCTAATCTTCAATGGGCCTCAGTTTCCCCTGTAAAATAAGAGGAATGGACTGATGGATTCCCTAGACTTACGATCCTACAGAAATTTAGGAAAAAGTGGCATGAGACAATTCTGCTTTGTGACCACTTCAGCTGGGCTTAAGTATACTTCAGTCCAAATGTTTTGCAAACTGTGTTCCATGAGAATAGTTTTCTATAAAGTATTTAGAAGTCCTATGAAAAATATAGAGTATGTTAATGAACATGTTTAATTTTTGTACATTTAGGAAAAAGTGGCATGAGACAATTCTTCGAGTAAGTCAATGAACATGTTTAATTTTTGTATATTTTATACTCTCCCCGCTGTGCCTCACTGGCCACTGCAGGTTGGGACTATGGGGAATTAAAAGCAAAGGTAGAGTCTCAGCCTCAGAAAGCCTGAAAAAATCCTTCACTAAACATTACTGAAACATATCCAAGTTAAGGAGAATAAAGAGCATGATAGCAGTTTGTGCTCCCTTGACTTACAACCAAATAAGGATGTTTTCCTTATCAATTATGAATCTATGTTATAGATTCTATATTTACTAGCATCTTGTTCCTAAGGGTTTATTCTGAGACCGTGAAGACAGTCACAGGCAAATAGATAATTGTGACATGTTTTGGGCTAAAGTTCTTTTAAGAAGCTTTAGAGGGCTGGAGGAAGACACGGGGCATCCACCATGTTTCCTCCTCCCTTCTCAATAAACTTCTCCTTGAATAGTTGGTTCTATCTACCTATGGAGAGAAATGGAGTTGTAGAGAAATGGGCTGTGCTTAAAGATGATCTGAAGGTTCTTCTCTCCTTTGTGGTCTGGGGAGGCATTTCACAGATGATCTACAAGTTCTGTGCTCCAATAGAAATCCTCTTAATTTAAGCTTTTCTGGGTTAAGTGTGGGGAATTGGGGAAAAACGGAAACGAACAAGCTTGTGGATATGTTTCATGTTCCCTACTTTAGACAGGCAAAGTACATTGCGTACAAAGTCTAGATCTTACTTATCCTTGCATCCCTCGGAGAAATGAATAGTGCCTTACATGAAGTAGGCACTCAAAAAAACATTGCTAAATTGAAGAGGAAATGAGTTTCAGCTTCAAAAAATGAGAGGGAAAAAAATGAAAGTCTGTCTAACAGTTACATGCATGAGGGGGCTCTGCAAAAGATAGCTTTCTAAGGGAAAGAAATAAATTTAACAGGGAAAGAATTGAGCTAGCTCTGCAACAAACAGTAGTAAAATACTGAGAGCTCCTCATCTAGTAAAACAGCTACAACATCAAGCTACCTAACATAAATACATATGTTAACATATATACACCAAATCTGTGCAGTATATATGACATTTATCTGTCTGGAAATACACTGCCTCCACTATTAAGATCTGGGATTTCTGCATATCTCTCCAAGATATCCTTCTGGTATGATTTAGTTTAGAAAAAGTTTACCTGTTGCATAGGCTGCACAATTCAGAACCTTAAGATATACTCAAATGAGCTCTTACTGATTCAGGAATTCCTTCCAATTATGCAGATTGCTTAGCCCCACCATGGACCTCTCCACTGCCCTCTATGTGATAATTGTTTTACATTGTTTCTAGACTGTTGCGTTCTAATGCTTTGCTGCCATACAACAACAACAATAAAATGTCGATATTAAAAAGATGAGCCTTTGATTCCAACGTAAGCTTGGGTCACTAAAGGATCTTATTCCACTCCAGATTCAAATTGTTCATCCATATTCTCTGTTTCACATAAACACTGATATACAAGTTTGACAAGTTGTCTACCCAACCTCATGTCATAATCTGGACAATATCCATTCTTTATCTTCTTCGTCTTTTCTGTCTGAGTCGTCAGGTCAAACTATTCAGCGGTTACATATATCTTCTTTATAACACCTTCTTTAAGGGAGGCTTAATACTACCACCATAATGGCCTCGGTGAAGAAGGCTATCTCCATCACAGTTGGGAACATCTTTGCCAAATATACATTCCCTGCTTCATATGCCCTGATGTTCATGACCAGTGGGTCACTGAACAAGGTCATTTTTATTGTTAATGTTTTTTAAGAAATCTTGAATGCTTGTGATGTATGGATGGAAGAAATAACTTTGTTGGAAAAAAGCCTGTAAGGTGATACTTTACACTACTAAATAAAATGCCTTTAAAAAAATATTACATACCCTGGAATAAAAATCTAGATGGAAGAAAATCCAAAAATCCATGACAAAGGCTATTTTCAAGAAATCAAATATCAGACTTTGTAGTGGGTTTTTTTTTTAAATTTAGGGAGCAGTGGCGGTCATTTCAATACCTTTATTCTGTTGAACATTCTTTATTCTAAGGGGCAGGAAAATTCAAGAAAAATGATACTATAAGGCAAATGTTTAGCATTAATAGCATCACCAGAAGAGTATTTATAAATATTGAACCAATCATACCAAAAAGATTAAACTTTAGGTAAGAAAGTAGAAACATAAATTTATCTGAACATTGATCCTTCCTGCTCTGGGACTAGTTATACTTAAAGGAAAGTAAGATAGAACTTAAACTAGATTGGCCATCACTGACATTTACATAAAATTTAACACTTTAAGGGTACATAAATTTGCCAGAGTGGGTATTCCCTTGACTGAATGAAGACTACAAATTTTCTTATGACATGGAAAACTATTTTTGAGATTTTTCAAGAGCCAAAAGGAAATCATCATCCTGAGGCTAACCTGGTGAATGAGCCTCCCCCCCGCCCCATATAGAAGGTAGAAACAAATTTTGGAATATTCCCAGATTATCTTTCTTTCTGGTCCCCTATCTCCAAGTCTCACTGCTATCCATGGAAGTTGGACAAAACAAGATCCCATAGGACTAACATAGTTTTTGTTAAAGTCAAGTACAGAGAATGATGGACAAGAGCCTCTTTATTTCTCTCCTGCTGGATTTGCCAGTAATTATATCCCTAATCCACCTTCCATACTCATTTCAGGAAAGGGATCTGGTGAGGTGATAGCCAGGAGTCTGACATCACAAGCTTAAATTTTCACTACTCTCTGCATTTGCAAATTTAATTCACGGTCTTTTACTACAGAAACTGGAAGCACATTCTTTCCCAGATCATATGCCATTCCATTTTTTCTTTCTTGTTCATTTGCAGAGACAGAAAAAAGGTCAAGTGTAACATAAAACTAAATATGGTGTTTTATAACCTACCCAATACATTTCTCCTTACTCCTGACCTTTTATTTTTTCAAGCCGATTCTGTCTGGTAAGATTTTGGACGTCTCCCCCCACCACCCCCAGGTATTAAATTATAAGAAATCCTAATAACCTGGAAGACTCTTCCTCACCCACACCTGCTTGAAGGCTGGAGGCTTCTAGAAACTTCACTAGAATGTTAACATAACAAAACCCAGAGTAATATCAAACTAATGTTCAAGTGGAGGCTTAGACTATGAAAAGAGAGTTGGGAGAAATCCACAAAGAAATGATGGTTAAGGTAAAGGAGAATGGATGAGATAGCCAGTAGAGGTGGTGCAGTGAGAAGAGTGAACACAGCCCCAGTCAGGAAGACTCATCTTCTAGAATTCAAATCTGGCCCCAGGCACTTACCAGCTGTGTGACCCTGGACAAGTTAACTTAACCCTCATTTAACCCTGTTTGCCTCAGATTCCTCATCTGTAAAATGAGCTGGAGAAGGAAATGGCAAACCACTCCAGTATCTCTGCCAAGAAAACCCCAAAAGGAATCATGAAGAGTTGGACGTGACTGAAAAACAACTGAACAACAGAGAGAGATTGAAGAAGGAAGAGGTTAAAGACAGAGCTCTTGGGCAATGCCTACATTTGGGGTATAGGAAGAAGACAGAGGTAGGAGGAAAACCAAGTTAGTGCTGTATAATGCATACAAAATAAAAAAAATCAAGGAGTGATCTGTGTCAAATAATATAGAGAAGTCAAGTAAGATAAGAACTAATAAAGGGTCACTGGAGTCGACAACCACTGATAATTTTTGTGAGGGCAGTTTCAGGAGAATACAACAAATACAGCATTAACACCAGCAACAAATATTTAACAATAGCAGGGAACTGAAAATGTGACAAGATCCCTGCTCTTAAGGAGTTTACAGTGTTTCCTGTGCTCTGGGAGATAAGTTCAGTGTGACTTTCTACCTGATGCTACCTCCAAGACCAAATCATCCTGAGTCAAAAGTAAACATCCACTTGACACAGGTACTGCCAGTGACCACCCTAATTGCCAAAAAGCCTAAACTTGTTTGTACCATTGTGGAATTTCTAAGAAAAAGGCCTGATACATGGAGTTATATGTAGCAATATAGGATTTCCCCACAGTAGTAAGACGAGTAATGTGAGGAACATTAATTCCTTTGAATTCTCCAAATTTAAGGCACTGGCAAATAAAGCTTTCAATCCCATAATGCAAGTTTAGCCAGAATGTGGAATAAAGTACATTTCCCAGGTGACTCTCTTTATCATCATCTCATCTCTCTAGCATTCAATAAACCTTAGCTAAATGAGAACTCATGAAACTATATTCAGGAAAATTTCCTTATCAAATTAAACACGTATATGTCTGATCGTGAAAAACAGGGTAGAGGCCACAGACTATCTGTGTAATGATAGTGACAACATTCATAACACTCATAAAATATGCCCATGTCTATAGGGTAGACCTATAAAATAAAGCAACTCCTAAAGACTGCAATATTAAGACTTTGCAGGGCTTCCAGTAAATGATTGACACAAGCAATAATCTGCTCTTGTGATGCAGCTAAAGGGGGCATCAAGCAACTGCAATTAAGTACACTAAGGAACATCCTCAGTGGAGCAAAACCCAGCCCCTGGCACTTCATTGTCCGTCTTCCCCGGCACTCAGAGTAAATGAACAACATTGTTTAGTAACAGTTGTAATATATTATATTCTAAAAAAAACCCCAAAAAATCTTAAGTTCTAGCAGTTTCACAAAGGGAACAAGTGAATAGTGGAGACCTCTGTACTTGGAGTCAAAACATCTGAGTTTTCATAACAAGTTAACTACTTATTAAGCTACATAACCCTAAGCAAGTTATTTAGCTATTCTGCACCTCAGTTTCCTTTTTTTGGGGGGGGTAAAGTGGAGAAAATAATACTCACACTACCCATCTCACTTAGACATTAATTAGTATTTCCTTTCCCAAATGCCAATTCATTTCTTAGAGCAAAAGTTCATTTCCTTCTCTTATCTTGCATCTTGTCCTAATCAAGTTCTATCCAGGCATCTGAGCTCCAGTTTTTCTTCTCTCAGTAGGGCCTTTTCTGATGGATGATGTCAAATTCATAGATTGTGAGAGCTGGAATAAACATTAGATCACTCAGTCTAGCTCCCTTAAAAACTGAGCCCAAGAGAAATGAAATGTCTGGTCTGATGTTGTAAGTGGAAGAAATGGGATTAGAACAAACACCACAATAAGGGATTAATTATGATATTTTTTTATCTGGTCTGTGATCTCATTGGTATAGGAAACTCATGGTGAGAAAATATCCTCCCTTTACCAATGCAGATCTGGACAGTCCCTGTAACTTGTTGCTTTAAGAGAGCTGCCTGGGGCATCAAGAGGTTAAGTGATTGGTCCAGGGTCACACAGCTAGTATGAATCAGAGTTGGAACCTCAACACAAGTGTTCTTGACTTCAAGGTCAACTCTCAATCCACTAGAGACTATTAGATAGTCCTTTGCAGCTCACAAAGCACTTTTCCTACCATCCTCTGAAGCATATAGTTCATGTATCATTATCACGATTTTAAAGATGAGGAAACCAAGGTTTAATGAGGTTAAGTTATTGCCAAAGACTTGAAAGCAGGTCTTGACTCCTAAGTCTGGTGCTATTTTCATAACACCATGAGGCTCATGCAGAAGAGCTTATTTAGAAAGACGCTGGCTAACATTTATAAAGAATTTTTAAGTTTATGGAATGCTTTCATATATTATCTCATTTGATTCTTACAACAACTTTGTGAGGTATTATTGTCCTGTCCCTTACCTCCCCCTCAACACTATAATTTGTTAAGTAAAAATGTAAACTAGGTAAACATCATAAAGGAAATTAATTTGATATGCATTTAATTCTAGCAATCTAGCCGGTTTCCAATTATTCATATTAATGGAAGAGAGAGAGGGAGGCAGCAAAAAGGTAAATGCCACGAAATGGCAGATCACTGGATAATCATTTATATTTGTTTTTCTGATGTGTTTTTGTACTTACATTTGGATATGGGTATATGTTTGCTATTTGGGTGATTCAATTCAAAGGAATTTTCTGCTAGAGATCAAATGAGTCTTGACATTATCCTCCACAGCAGAGGATGACTCCGTGGGGTGTGAGCCTTGGTTCTGGGGAAGGACAACAGTGAAATGATGGCCTAGACAGGCCCAAAATCAATCTGTTAAGTAGCTCTAGTTCCCCTCAACTCTTCATTCATTCATTCCCCTTTCTCAGGATCTTAGGCTCTCAGAATTGGAAATGAGCTTATAAAGTATCTAGCCTAACCTCTTGTCTAATGCATGAATCCCCAATACAGTATTCCTGTCAGGGAGTCATTTAGGTTCTATTTAAATACCATGAGTAAGTAGGAATGAGTTCCTTCCTGAAGTAGCCATCAATACCCATTCTATTGTTGGACAAGTTAGAAACTAGTCAATAGGCATGCCTAGGCAAGTGCACATAATTAATCACTAATGTGATCCAAAATTCAGAAGCTGAGTACTGAAATGGTTCTTCACTCATGGGGCATTTCATTTCATTCTCTTATAGCCCTGGAAAGGACTTAGTGAGCTTAAAGAATGAGAAAGCCAACAGATGCAAAAGGTCAACATATGCTAGTTACAGGTCTCAGAATGAATATTTATTTCAATTTCACTCAACAAATGTTTTAAGTGGATATGGTGGATGATATTGTTAATTGCCTCAAGCTTTGTAACACTGCAATCTCCTAAATGAGATCTATTACTCAAAAGAATTTGGCCTATCTGCTTAGGAAAAACCAAGTGGATGAGGAATGCCTATTGTCTGCACTTTAGTATGCAATTGGAAGGGCAAACTATAGAGTTCTATCCGTGTGTGTGTGTGTGTGTGTGTGTGTAGTATGTGTATATACATGAATATATATTTGCATATATACATGTTTGCGTATATGTACAATTGTATGCATGTATACACATATTGGACAGTCACTTCAAATGGACAATAAACTGCATTTGGAATTAAGGAGGAAGAGTGGGCTGGACTGCTTTTGGGAAATTGCAAAGCTCTTTTAATGATCCCTCACTTTTCTCTAAAATAACCGTTCATTTTTTTTTTTTCAACAGCAACAATCTTCTGATGACATGTGGCTGTGAGAAAATACAACACTACAGCTTTTAAAGGAATGAAGCTGAAGATCACTCACAGGAGAATAGAGAGGTGCATGGTGGGAGTAAGTAGGCTGCAAAATATTCACACAAGGAATTATGCAGATGTGGTGCAAAGAATGACATCAAAGAAATGTGATCAAAAATCAAATGGGCGGTTCACATGATGGAAGCAAGACATAATTGACTGAAGGGTGGCTTAAAAGAGAAGAGACTATGAGGAGGGAGACTAGTCATGAAATTACAATAGGACCTGATATAGGCTGGTAGTATTACAAATGGAGAAGATGGGATAATAGAGAGAAAGAATGGACAGAACTTGGCAACTAACTGGATGTGAGGGATGTAGGAGAGGGAAAAGTTAAAGATAACTCAGGTCTCAATCCTAGTTCAGTGGGAGGATGGACATATAATTCTTCTATGGGTTAGACTAGATGGCATCTGGTTCTTTTTAGCTCAGAGATTCTATGATTGTATGAAATAAAAATGCCAAACAGAGAAGAACAAAGTTGGAGGAGAACAGGAAACTATCCACTTTCCCTGTCCTAAACTCATCCCTTTTCTGAACTTTTTTTTTTTAAGGCAATTGGGGTTAAGTGACTTGCCCAGGGTCACACAGCTAGTAAGTGTCAAGTGTTTGGTCTGAGGCTGGATTTGAACTCAGGTCCTCCTGACTTCAGGGCCAGTGCTCTATCCACTGTGCCACCTAGCTGCACCCCCTTTTCTGAACTTTTACTTTTAACACAACTTTTCCCATTATCCCCAAGAAACAAGGAGTCATTCTCATCTCTTTACTTTTGACTCACCCTCCATACCCACTCAACTGCTAAATCTTAGTTCCTTTATCTTCTCAGTATTTTTCAAATGTCCCCTTTTTGCTACTCATATGAGTATTGCCCCCCCACCCCCTTTCCTGGACTACTGCAATGGCCTCCTAATAGGTCTTCCTGCCTCTAGTCTTTCCCTTCTCCAAACCATCCTTCACAGAGCTGCCAAACTGAATTTCCTAAAGCACAGTTCTGACCATATCCTTCCTCTGTTGAAGAAGATTCAGGGCATCCCAATGTCTTTAGGATCAAATATAAACTTCTCTGTTTGATATTTAAAGCCCTTCATAATCTGGTTCCAGCCAAGTCAACTTGCTTGCTGTTTGCTATATGTGATATTCTATTCTCTTGCCTCCTTGCCCTTGTACAAATCGATGACCATGCCGGGACTGCACTCCTTTCACCACTGCCCATGAAACCCTTGGTTCCCATCAAAGTTCAGTTCAAGGACCCTCTCTTGGATAGAGCATTAGATTTGTCAGAAGTCTGAGGTTCAAATCCTGCTTTAGACATTTACTGTATGTCTGAGCAAATCACTTAACCCCTCTTGCTTCAGTTTCTTCATCTGCAAAAAAGAAGTTATACTCAATGGCCTCTAAAATTTCTTTCACCTCTAATCCTATGATCGATCCTATGATTCTTGAAGAGACCTTTCTTGATTCCTCCAGTTATTTTTAAAAAATATATAATCTGTATTTAGTCATCTGTGATCTTGTTGTATTCTATAAGCTCCTTGAGGTCCGGGAATCTTAGTTTTTACATTATTTGTATCCCTAGAATCTGGCATAGTGACTGGCACATAGCAGACACTAAATGAAGGCTTGTTGACTGTTCCTGACCTCCTGCTCAACTATTCCTTAAAATTTACTCCATGATGAGCATAGACTGAACTCACTCAAGCTAATACGGCATCAGTCCTCTCTTAAGTCTTTCTTTAGAGGAGGAGAGTTGCCTATTTCAAACTAGCCTCTTTTGAAGAGAAATAAATAAAAAGAAGAATCAGAAAGAAACAATACTTAAGTACATGGAATACTAAGGACAGTGAACATGTTCATATTGTTAGCAAAACAAATACTTGATTAGAAGATGTTCTATCAATAAAACTTAAAAGTCAGACTGGCTTAGAAACTGCTGCTTTTTGTTTATGGGGGAAGGGGAGAGGGAAAAGGAATAAGAATTTATATAGCACCTTTATGTGCCAGGCACTGTGCTAAGTGATTTTTTTCCCCAAATATTATCTTATTTGATAACATTTGTGACAATGGAAATGTCACAAATGGCCAGATGGTGGACCAAGTTTATATGGATTCAAACAACATCTGAAAAGAATCATGCCCTCTGTACTATGGCTTTAGCATAAGAACTAAAATTAAGTTCATGATAAATTTACTTTGTTTCAATCAACTGATGGAACTGTACACTACTTTTAACATTAACAGCAAACATTTATTGAATGTCTACTCTGTATATGGAGTTAAGCTGGATGAACTATGTTCAAACACAATTCAACAAACATTTAAGTGTCTACTATATATGCAAGGTATCACGCTAAAACAACAATAAATCAATCCATACCCTGAAGGAATTTAGAATCTAATATGGAAGCTATGATGTAGATTTGGAGTTAGAGAACCTGAATCTGCTACTTACTACCTATGTGACCTTGGGAATGTTGCTTACCTCTTGGTGCCACAGCTTCTCTTTTGCAAAATTAGCGGGTTAGACTAGATAGCTTTTGAGCTCCAAATCTATGACTCCAAAAGCAATATAAGATCACGAGTGATATGGGAGAGGAGAGAGAAATCACTTATAGCGGGGAAGATGAATAAAAGATTGATGGATGGCATCAGGCAGTTCCCAATACATGAATGGATTGTTTCTAAAAGTTTGATGTAGGATAGAAATCTTTTTGGAGTTCAGACCTTCCTTATAGAAACATTTTCCTCTCTTTCCTGAGGCTTAGAATTACTCCAGAGAAAATTTTGAAATAAGACTTTAACATTGGAGAAAATTACAAACAAAGGTTGGAATAAAAAAAAAAAACTAGAAAATTCTACTACTTAACATCTTCCTGGATCCTCATCTACTGGGGACCTTCCTTCTACCTGGAGAACACTGATAGATACTGGGGTTAATCCTGGTTTTACTATGAATAAATGTATAGGCTACACCCTATTTGCCACCTGTAAGCAATGTTATATTTATTTATGCATTTGTTCTCACAATTTGTCTATACATGCCATGTGAACTTCATGATTTTCTTTTTGGTCTTATCATTTATAGTGAAACATAAGCACTTACTTAGGGCTTGGATGATTAGTGAATTAAAAAAATGATGTCCTTGGTTAAGCTGTTAATGTTAAAATCTAACGCATGCATGAGATTTTGCTTTCCCCTCAATTTCCATTCTCACTCATTATTACCTATAAGCTTTTGGAGGTGGGGGAGGAGGTATAAATGATAGAATTAAAAGTGATTTTGATTAAACTGTATACCAAAATAAAGTCAAAATGGCTACACGATTTAGATATAAAGGCTGATACTGTAAGTAAACTGGGGGAGCAAGGAATAGTTTACCTGTCAGATTGATGGATAATGGGAGAATTTATGACCAAACAAGAGATAAAGAACATTATGAAATGCAAAATGGATAATTTTGACTATATTAAATTGAAAAGTTTTTGCACAAACAAAGCCAACACAACCAAGATTAAGAAGGAAGCAGAAAACTGGGAAAGAATTTTTACAACCAGTGTCTCTGATAAAGGCCTCATATCTAAAATACATAGAGAACCAAATCAAATTTATAAGAATATAAGTCATTCCCCAATGGATAAACAGTCAAAGGATATGAAATAGGCAGTTTTCAAATGAAGAAATTAAAGCTATCTATAGTCATATGAAAAAATGCTCTAAATCACTATTGATTAGAGAAATGCAAATCAAAACTACTCTGAGGTACCACATCACACCTATCAGACTGGCCAACATGACAAAACAAGAAAATGATAAATGTTGGAGAAGATGTGAGAAAACTGGAACACTAATGCATTGTTGGTGGAGTTGTGAACTGATCCAACCACTCGGGAGAGCAATTGGGAAATAATTGGGACCAAAGGGCTATAAAAATGTGCATACCCTTTGACCCAGCAATAGCACTTCTAGGGCTATATCTCAAAGAGATCATAAAAATGGGAAAAGGACCCACGTGTAAAAAAATATTTATAGCAGCTCTTTTTGTGGTGGCCAAGAATTGGAAACAGAGGATGCCCATCAACTGGGGAATGGCTGAACAAGCTGTAGTATATGAATGTAATGGAATATTATTGTGCTATAAGAAATGATGAGCAGATGGACTTCAGAAAAACCTGGAAGCACTTATATGAACTGATGTTGAGTGAAGGAAGCAGAACCAGGAGAACACTGTACACAGTAACAGCCATGTTGTAAGATGACTGACTTTGATAGCCTCAGCTTTTCTCAGCAATACAAGAATCTAAGACAACTCCAAAAGACTCACGATGGAAAATGCTATCCACATCCAGAGAAAGAACTATGGCGTCTAAATGCAGATGGAAGCATACTATTTGCTCTCTCTCTGTTTTGTTTCTTCTTTCTCGTGGTTCCTCTCATTCGTTCTAATTCTTCTGTACATGACTAATGTGAAAATATGTTTAATAAGAACGTATATGTAGAGCCTGTATCAGATTGCATGACCTCTTGGGGAGGGAGGCAGAGAAAATTTAAAACTCAAAAGCTTATAGAACTGAATGTTGAAAACTAAAAATAAATAAATTAAAAAAAAAACTATTTGAAGAGGGGTATATCTTAAATCTGTGATCCTGATTACGTGGTATATATGCATAAGATTTAAGAAAACTGTAAATCCTATTAGGTCAGTACATCTGGGAACAAATGAACACAAAACTCTAATCTACGAAAGATAATCCAATTTGTTAAAAGTCCCGAAATGTTTCTGTATATCAATGTTGGTAATCTCTGGAATAAAATGCTTCCCACACAAGAGGCATGAAGTACCATAAAAACAGAGAACAGGAAAAGTGAAACTTGAGAACTTTGGGCTGAAGGGTACTTCAGATGTTACTGGAATTTATGATAAATAATAGCACGCTGAAAAAAGGCAAGTTAAGATAATAGGGAAAAATAGTGTTAACACAGTACTGACCATAATATTTATATTGTAGAGATACAAAAAAGGCTTTTAAATATGCATTTTATTACATAATAGGCACATAGGTAAAAACAAGCTTTTGGAAAACTTTTGTAGTCAATATTTTTACAGCATTTATAGCTATCCATTTGCAAAGACTGGGTTTTAAATTTAGTCCTTTGTTGTGTCTGTTGAAAATGATAGAAGGAAACTGTAGGTTATATTTTTCAAGCTCCAAACCTCAAAATAGCTGAAAAATTTTTTATTGGATTTGCATACTTTTATAAAATATACCCAGATGCCTCTTGGCAACTAGTGTTTTTCCAAAATGGAAATCAGTAAGACTAACTCACTTTCCTAACCAAAAAGTAAGCATGTGGGAAAGCTCTGCCTAGGAA
This sequence comes from Vombatus ursinus, assembly GCF_900497805.2. NCBI lineage: Eukaryota > Metazoa > Chordata > Mammalia > Diprotodontia > Vombatidae > Vombatus > Vombatus ursinus. Next base: position 32,365,313 of record NW_020954569.1, on the reverse strand, counting down.
TAGTTTCTTACAGTAAGTATACGAAGGAAAGAAGATAGGATTTTGAAAGGAGTATTTTTTAATAACTTGAATATAGTATGGAGGCCATAAAATATTTATCTAAATGCAAAATATTAATTTATAATTAGCCAATGGTCAGAAAATAAGTATCTCATATTAACTGACAGCCTTGGAGAACATGCAATCCCCCTACCCCCTTTTCTTCTCCATACCCCTTTCCCCTATGTGGTTCTGGGAAAGGCACCACTGGGACTCAGTTTCTTCATTTGCAGTATGACAACTGAACTAAGTACATGATCTTCAAGGTTCCTCCCAGCTATTTACAAAAAGAAAGCCAGTTAAGTGAAACCAACTAAGACAATGACTGTATTTAACAGTATTCCAAGCATTCTGTTATCTGCAATCCCTTACCTCCCTACTAAAAGAAAAATGTGTATTTCATCATTTGTTTTCTGGGATTAAAACTAGTTATTGAGATGACTGAAGAGTTCAGCTTTATTTTAGTGTTCATTTATATCACTGTATATGTTATTTTCCTGGTTCTTACTCCATGCTATTTTCCCATGATTCACTAAATTCCTTTAATCTCTAATTTCTTAAGGTGCATTAACACTCCATTATACATATTTATATCCCACAACCGGATCAACCATTCCTCAACTAATGGGCACCTACTTTGCTCCTCAATTTTTCTCTGCCACAGTTGCTACTATCTGACATATGTGAGATATTTCTGTCTCTGTCCTCTTTGCATTATATGTGTTGCTGTATCACTTTACTGAGCCATTAATGGTGTCCTCTCTCAACTCCTCCAACACTATTTCATTTTTCACCATTAATTTGATGGGGGTGAATCTACCTGTGAGATGGCTAGGTGATTCAGTGGGTAGAGCAAGGGGTCGGGAATCAGGAGGATCTGAGTTCAAATTTAGCCTCAGACACTTACTAGTTTGTGACCCTGGACAAATCACTTAACCTCATGTTTGCCTTGGAGGCAGCTAGGTGGCTCAATGGATAGAGCACTGGGCCTGGAGTCAGGAAAGACCTGAGTTCAAATTTAGCCTCAGACACTTACTAGCTGTGTGACCTTGGGCAAGTCACTTAACCTCTGTTTGCTTTAATCCACTGGAGAAGGAAATGGCAAAATATCTTTGCCAAGAAAACGCCATGCACATTATCGGTGTGCTATGGTCCACAGGAACACAAAGAGTCAGACACAAGAGCAACTGAATGACTGAACAAGAAAAGACTAAATATCAGAATTTCCATGATAAGCAATCCTGTTATTAGTGACTGCAAGAAATATTCCCACAGAATACTCTCAAACTACTTATGAAAGAGTTCTAATTCTAATGCAAAACGGAAGAAAGTAAGATTATACATTGGGTAGCAGGTGAATGAAATCAAGTGAAACCTACAGTCCAACCTTCTCTCTGTTCCTCACACGTGATACTCTTATCTCCTGTTTCCACGCCGTGCAGGGGGCAGCCATCCCCATTGCTTGGAATATATTCTCTCCTCAATTTCTTCAAGGATAGAAGAAAGAAGGAAGCAAACTTTTATTTAGAGGCTGCTATGAGTCAGGCATTGTGCTAAATGCTTTACAAATATTATTTCATTCCTATTGCAGTATTCTTTCCAATACATTATAGTGCCAGGGCACTTTAAGATCACTGCATTAAGCTATGCTTTAATATCATAATGTGAAATAGCTGGTTCTCTTACAGCTGGGATAAAGGAAGCTTTGGCCCCTATGCTGAGGCTGTGGGTATAAACCTAGAAAAGATGTGGTTGTTTTCCCACCCTCTGTATGAGTTAAGAGAAGTAAAGTAGGATTTTCTGTCTTCAGTTTCTTACATCTGATCATGCCATGCCAGTATTGGCCCCCATATTCCTGGAAATAGCACCTCCTACCCTAGTCAGCACTTTAGTAACAGCTGTGTCATAGCAATCGTGGCGCTGACATGGAGTAGGCGTGTGGTGGTGGAGGCAGGTGCTTGAGTCACCTGTGTTGGCACTGGCTCTCCTTTTTGATAACTGGAGAATTAACTACTTTTTACAGCAATCAAAATGAGACAGTGGAAGGATGTCATTTTACTAACTAACGTAGAAAGGGAGACAACAGCCACACTTGACAAAAAGGCCCAGTGATAGGTTTGTCCCCCACCTGTCTTCATTTTCTCCCTTGGGACTCCTAGGAAGCATTTTTCCCTTGGCTGGAAAAAACAACTAACAAAGGCTACAACCTTGCAAGGATCCAGTGGGAGGAACCTTATGACAGCATAAGCAGCTCAGACAGGGATCGCACTACCGGTACACGATGACTTAGCTCTGTTCCAATGACAAGCAAAGGATGGTTCAGCAATATTTTGTAGTTTCCTACAAGTCAAAACACTGCTGAGACTTTGCCACCATTCCTGTCTCTCAGTTATCAATTGAGACTGATTTAATAGCAACTAATAGTACAGTGAGTCAGGCAAGATGACTGACATATATTATCTATCTATCTAATGATTTACGTGAAACAATTAGTAAGGAAAGGCATCGATTGGACACTTCTGACATTGTGCCACGCTATTAGAGAATAACAAGGTAAGAATGTAATATGTCTCATGAAATAATGATTAGATGAGGGGTCCTAGTTTAAACATGAGTAAATTAAAAACTCTGCTCCTTGAAGTATTCAAAATTGTCAAACATGAAAGAGATCTTGCTCAAACACTGGAAAGGTCAGAGACACAATTCAGATTAAAAAAGGTGGGAGGAAGTGATCAAAGGGTCATAAGCCTCTGTTCATTTCAACTGAAAGCTAAGGGTAACCAGAATGAGAGATTAGCATAACAGAGCATAACTCAGCTGCTACCTAGGGACTATTCTCTATCTGGCTAGCATTTAATCCTGGTTTAGGTTTGAAGCCTTTATCTTCATTAGAAACAATTAAAATTTCAACTCTGAAAGCCAATGACACTATGGCATCCTGGCAGCCTTCATTTTATCTTGGACAAGTAGTAAAAGAGGTTGTTTGATTGGATATCTTAATTACCTTAGTCTGAAGAGAACAGTATTTATTAAAGATTCTCATATTGAATTCCTCCCAACCTTGTGTTCAGAAGGACAACCTTATACTTTTTGAGTATTCATGCTGTGTGTGGTGCATAAAATATTACTTTCCTATCTTTCCCCCTTAAAATATTCCTCTGAACGCCTATAGTCTTTGTCCATACCACTTCTTCAGCACTTATTATATGTCTTTATGTTAGGGTTATCTTTTTTTTTTTTTGTTAAGGCAATTGGGGTTAAGTGACTTGCCCAGAGTCACACATCTAGTAAGTGTCAAGTGTTTGGTCTGAGGCTGGATTTGAACTCAGGTTCTCCTGACTTCAGGGCTGGTGCTCTATCCACTGTGCCACCTAGCTGCCCCTAGGGTTATCTTTTTTATATGTTTATGTCTTTTCTCTCCAATGTCTCCAACAAGATTGTGGATTCCTCAGAGGCAAGGTTCCTATCTGATATTTGTCAACTCCTTTGGATATTCAGTTCCAGGCATCACAGTTCAAGGATTCTGAGAGACTGGAAATTGTTACTGTATTCAATCATTACAATATAATGGAATTATAATTAAGATTAAGGCAACTGGGACAGGGCTGTCCAATGGAAGAGCAGTAAGACTCATTTGGTTTGAAAAAAATCAGTAGCAATGAACAGATGATAAAGTTTTGGCTTGGCATCAGGTAAAACTTGCTCATTATTTGGGCTGTCCAAAAGTGGAATGGGTGGCCTTCAAAGTTGGGCCAGGGAAGTTTACCTGCCTATTCCAGCAGAGGCTGGATAACTGCTGGTCAGTAGGCTAGAAGACCACTGAGATCCCTTCTAAATCTCAAATTCTGTGAAAATATTCCATGTCCTCAGAGCATATCATGTACTGGGGAGGATGGAGGGCAAGAGGAAAAGGGATACAATAAATACACAAAGAAATTTTGTGGAATGGAAAATTAAAAAGGGATGATGCACTAGGCTTCTCTTGAAGAAGCTGTTAAAACAACCCTAGAGAGAGAGAAGAATTAGGAGAGTACAGCCATGATAAACAAATGCCATTGGATAGGACAACTAAGAGGTTGTTGGTGAAACTTACAGAGTTATGATCTATTCACAGGCATGGGAGTCAAATTGTAATAGAGAAGGAAAAATAATGGCCCTCTTCTCTCTAGGCAGTTAGGTGATAAATGCAAGAGAGTGCTGGTTCTGGAGTCAGGAAAACTCAAGTTCAAATCCAACCTCAGATACATCCTCACTGTGTGACCCCAGGCAAATCAGATTCTATCTGACTCAGTTTCCTCAACTGTAAAATAAGGATAATAAAAGCACCTACCTCCAAGGGTTGTTGTGAAGATCAAAAGAGATATTTGTTAAAAAAAAAAAAATCTGGCACAGTACCTGGAACATAGTAGGCACTACATAAATATTTAATCACTTTTCCTTTCCTCTCATCAAAAATAAGTAATGCTTGGTCTGGTGGCAGACTTGGTGGTGATGTTTGAAAAATTCCACCTTCAATTTTACTCTGTGGGGATATTAAGTGAGAGTCTTTTTTCTATCAATGAAGAGAGGTATTGTGATCCTGAGATACTCAGGAAGCTTAGGAAAAGTAAAACCTTGTGAGACTTTTAACAAGAATGGTCCCTCTGTGATAACATCTCTGTCTGTATATATATATATATATATATTTTTTTTTTTCTTCCCAGACTTGTACTTTCATCTCTATTGGAAACTCAGGGTGTAAAAACACTCTCCATTGCAGATATTCCTAGAATGTAAAGTCTATGAAGTACAGAGATTATTTCAATGTTTTGAAAAGAGTAGGTACTTAATAAATGCTTGTTAATTGATAAATGGCACCAATAAATACTGACTAGGAATAAACGTGAGAGGGAAAGAGAAAGGATAGTGATTCCTGAAAAATGCAGATAATCAAGGTCACTGGGAAAAGCGGGACCATTTCTACTTTACAACTGAATGAACCACGACTGGCTGTCATGTTCTGTTCATTCTTCCCTTCTCCTGCCATGTAAACTAACTAGGGAATTTTAACAGGGAAAAGCCTACAGTGGTATTTATCACTTTTCTTACATGTCAGTGTGTCATGTGTAACAATTAATTTGATGATCTCAAATTAGACCTGACAGGCAGCCAGCCCCTGGATAATACAGCCTGCTCAGTTTCAGCAAACACTCACATTGCTCCTCTTCTGCTCAGTCTTTAAATATAAACATGTATTCTCACCCTCTTTCTGCTGCTCCCCTCTATCTCATACCAACTGTTCAATGTTTCCCCACTTCACATACTGCTGTGCCCCAATTTTAGAAAGTCTGATAACCCTCCCAGTAGTTCCTCTAGGAAACAG
>NW_020954569.1:32205882-32359902 GCF_900497805.2 Vombatus ursinus | reverse complement strand
ACGTGTTAGAAGCCTCCCCCCAACCCAGCCAAAGGAAGACTAATTGAAGAGAAAAAAACAAAAGACAAAAAACCTCTCAAATTAAACTTAAATCAGCAAAAAAAAATTAACTTTGATTTAGGAAATTCCTACTTAGACTCAAATTTTCAGGAAACCATCTATTTGTTTTAGGCAAAACATAGATTAGAAACTGGGTCTGGGATAAGAGGACATTGCCCTTTGGGGGGCGCTCTTCACACCCCATAAAAAGCTGCTAATCCTTGACTACAGAAATCAGGCAACTAGCCCAGGTGGAACAAGTAGATTATGCCATGCCCAAATCTATGCTGGAGAAACTGATTTGTTTTATAACAACCCACATGAAAACTGTTTAGGGAGAAAGGCCAGTGTCCTATGAGGAAGCTAGTATGGAGTATTTCTTTCTCACCCTAAAACCCTTTACACTTTCTTTTGAAAATTTTTAAAAATTGCTATTTCCTACCATCCCTTAAGGACTGAGTTAGCAAAGTGTCCATGTAACTGAATTCAATCACAGAAGCTGTGCAGTGAAGACATTTGATATTCGATGTACCAAAAAATCCTTTTTACACGTCTCTATGCTTATAGCCACTGCTGCAGCCAAGCTGCTGCCAAGAGAAAGGCAGCCATTTTCAGACTCCTGTTTCTTGATGACACGTCAGCGCCAAAGAAAGACTGACAAGACATATATACCAGCCTCTTCCTTGTCCTCTTATCCCAACCTCTTCCAAGAGAACAACTTTCTTTAAACAGCAATTATCAATAAATATTTCATGAAAAACATAGTATATGATGAAAAATGCTAGCATCTTTAGAGGAAAAAACGAAAACTTTAATTACTATACACTCATCAGAATATAGAAATCACAGAATTTTAGGACTGAAGGGATATTAGAGATCAAGTGAGTTCAAACCCCTCAATTTCATGGATTTGGGTGGGGGGAGGCGCTACAACCTTCAGAAACCCACTTAACTTCTCTGACCTCATAATTAAGACCATAGGAGCTGAGGCTCCATATTATGGAGATGCTTCTTCTGAGACTCCTACTCATTCATGGCCTCTTTCATTGCATACCTCGTTTTCTGCCTCTCTAGATTATAGGATCATAGGTTTACAGCTGGAAGGGACCTTAAGGGTCATCTAGTCCAAGCCCCTCATTGTTCAAAGGAGGAACTGAGGCCCAGAAAGGTTAAGTAATTCTCAAGGTCACAATGGAAGTAACAAAGCTAGAACTTGAACTCTGGTCCTGACTCCAAATTGAGTACACTTTCCACCATGCCATGCTTCTTGTTAAGCTCATTCCTTGAGTATCTTTGGAAAACTGATAGGAGGAAAGGGGTAAAGTTGATAACTAAGAAGGCTTATTCAGGAGACAAAATAGAAATTTATTTCTTAAGCATTTTTTATCAAAGAAAAAACCCATCATACTGAACTACCTAAATCCATAGTATTTTACACTGACAAATGGTGCGGACAGCTTTGGGTTGAGTAGAGAATAAATGTGTAAAACCACTAAAAATCCAAGGTTAGAGTTGGCAATATATATCATTATACTCCATCTAAGGATAGTATAAAACTGAGAGAGAAATCTCACCTAACTTGTTAAGGATGACTGTTCCAAGATGCCAATTGCTAGGTGTCCATTTAAAGAATCACTACAACAAAAACCAAAACATAAATGGTGTATATATTTCTTGTGTACTGCAAAACTGGGCAGCTAGGTGGCACAGTAGATAGAGCACCAGGCCTGGAGTCAGAAAGACTCATTTTCCTGAGTTCAAATCTGGCCTCAGATACTTACTCACTGTGTGACTGTGGGCAAGTGAACTTTGCTTGCCTCAGTTTCCTCATCTGTAAAATAAGGAATGAGATGGAGAAGGAAATAGCAAACCACTCCAGTATCTTTGCCAAGAAAACCCCAAATACGGTCACAAAGAGTCAGACACAACTGAAAAACAACAAAACCACAAAATAATATAAAGAATAAGCCAACAAGATTTGCTCAATGGTATAAAAATGCATCAATAAAATATTTTTAAAAGGCTTGCTCAATGAATCATACAGAGTACAAAGTCCCTTTCTCACCACCTCAAGAATGGCAAAGTATAATAATTTTAAGTAAAAAAAATCATTAAGTTAAAAAGAGTTTCAAGAATACAGCAAATACAATCCCAATGAAGCCTCAAATGATTTATATAAAACATATCTAAGAACTACTTCAAATAGCAGAAGTATGCAGACTCATTGGGTAACTGGCTTGTAGGATGGTTTAAGATCCTTAAGGGTAAGAACTGCCTTACCAGCTTTTCTATTCCCCCACAGAGCTGATCACATAAAAGATACTATATAATACAGAATAAAATGATTACATAATAATGAACATTACTACTTTGATTTCTGTAACTTTTTTTTCAAAATGCTTTTACACATATTGTCATATTTTATCATCAAAACAACCCTATGTATAGGTAGGTAGATAGGTAGCATTATCCCCATTGTATAGAGGAGAAAACTGAGACTTACGTTAAGTGACTTTCCCAACATCGTACTTCTAGGAAGCGTTGATAAGTGGGATTTAAAGTCAATATATACATACTTGGATTCAAATCCTGTCCTACTTACTACCTCTGTGATTTTAAGTAATCACTTCTAATTTCTTTGGAACTTAATTACTCCATCTATAAAATGAGCATACTGGAAGATAACAAAAATAATAGTAATGATAGTGACCATGTATGTAAAAGTGCTTTGTTTTGCAAAAGTACTTTACATAAATTATTTCATTTGATTCTCACAACTCTGTAAAGTAGGTGCTTTTATTATCCCTATTAGACAAATAAGGATACTGAAGATTTGTCTAAAGTCCTTTTAGGTTTAAATCTTAATGGCTTTATGGTGATCCTAGTTAGTAGAAGAACGAAGTAGAACCCAGGGCTCTTTCCTTTAGACCATGCTAGTCTCAGGAAAGCAAGAATATTTCAAATAAGAGATAGAAAAACATGGTAGGCTAACTGGGAAACCAGATGTACCCAAAGAAAGCTATGTGGACTTGCTGGATTTTCAGCTTCAGTACTCATAAAATGTGTCACAGGTTTGTTTTTTTTTTAAACCGTGATGAGAGTTGGAATTTCATTGCCTTATTTTTCATAAGTGGTACCTGGAAATGTCTTTTTTTTCCTCCTGTTCCATGATACCCTAAGGGCAATTGATTCACTAATGACTCACAGGGAAGAGAACAAGTCATGGACGTCCCACTACTACATCTTGGCAGCTTCTCTTACATTTATAATCAAGTCTTGCACCTACAAGATGGCAAACTCAGCTACCTGAACATTATCAACTTCGAAGGTTTTTTAAAAGGTTTACAGTTAACTCCCATTTCCTCATCCTCCTTTCTTTCCTTCTTCTAGATAAAATTTGACACTTTTTTCCCCACAGTATTTTAAAATAAAGAATATGCCATTAGGTCAGCCTTGCCACAAATGAAAATTTTTTACATTTATTTGCCCCTGTAATCTCCTCTAAAATCTCTGGCACTAAGAAAACAAATTCTTCCTGCAGAAGAATCTGATGTTCAGCTTATCCTGCACCACCCTTCCCTTTCCACATTTAAGACACATTTCTCCTGCCAATTAAAACCACCACAAATTTAGCTGCAATGAATCATAGGTTTGCAACACCACTCCTGCTTCCTTGATTTCAAGTTTTCTGGCTACTCCTAGCTACCTCCAGAACATTTATTTATTCGTTGTAATTTCTAAGCTCAAATTCTGTCTTTGCACTTGTGATGTGGGTTTCTCAAAATTTCAATCTCAGTGCTTAAGAAGATGCATTATTATATATAAAGACCATGAACATATGTAAAGGTCCTAACGATCAGCTTTGTCTACACCCAACTCTCCCCCCCATATTTTTTCTTTGTCTATCGCTTCTAGACTTTGAATGGATGTGCCTCTGAAGAGCTGAGAGATAAGTGGCTGCAAAGTATGAAGCAATGGCTATTCAGTAAGAGTACAGAGGCCCTTTGACAGATGCTTTATAAAACTGAGTCTGCATCTGGCAATTTGTGGAGAAAAAAAAATCACAAAGTTTTCCATATTAAATGGAAACTGGGGCTTTTCTTAAGCTAGTGGAAAAGTGTTACCTAGGTTTACTAAAAGCACCTAATTATTTTTAAAAATCACTAAGCAGAATTTTTAGATGTTCTTCTTAAGAATTCTTTCTCATCCTTTGCTAAAGGTTGGATAAAACCTCCCCGAAAGAAAATGCCAGGTGTACAAGATTTATTTGGCTATTAAAGACTCTACAAATGGCTGTAAATCTCTTTTTTATAGTAGCAATGATTTCATCTACTAAACTAGTTCTTCTCCAAGGACCAATTAAAAGACATTATGGTTGTAAATTCAATAGGATGAATGATATCCTTCCACAACAGGTCAAAGTTTACTGGGGAAAGAATGTTCAGTTCTGGTCTAGAAAAACTTCACATAAAAAACAAAAACACCACTCTTACAGAGACAGGAAGCATTTACTGCTCCAAAACTGGAATCTGAAGTTATTTATACAAACATTTTGTTCAATTTTAGAGAGCAAAAAATACTTTTTTTAAAAGGAGGGGGGCCAGGGCAGCTAGGTGGCACAGTGGATAGAGCACCGGCCCTGAAGAAAGTAGGACCTGAGTTCAAATCCTGCCTCAGACCAAACACTTGACACTCACTAGCTGTGTGACCCTGGGCAAGCCACTTAACCCCAATCGCCAAAAAAAAAAAAAAAAAAAAAAAAAAAGGAGGGGGGCCCCTGTACAACAGCATTACAACTAGACATCAGATAAGCTAAGTGTAAATGATGACCAATAAATTTCCTATCCCCATATAGTTTAAATAAAAGGTTTCTTCTGTTAAATTCATTTTCATAATAAAATTGTTTATGTGGCTTTGCAACTTTAAAAGTAGTGAGGCTTCCCTCCATTTTACCTACTGGCTGATTTAAGTGAAATTCATCAATGGTAAAACAGTAGAGAAAAACACCTTGCCCTCAAGATACTTATTTCTTAATAAATGACAACTACCTGCCAGGCACTATGCTAAACACTCAGAAAACAAAGCCAAAAAGGAAGTAGTTAAAAAATAAAATGCAAGAAGTAGGATTGAGTTGAGCTTAGAAGCAGAACTTATTTGAGGTTCATTGATAGTCTTCCACCTTCCACCTGCCATTTAATTAGGTGAGTTATTAGTGTAAAGTATATTTGGTCAAGTCATTTCATTTCATTTCTTTAAAGCTCAGTTCCTTCCTCTGCAAAATAAAAAGTTTGTACTAGATGTTTGATTGCTAAGGTCTTTCTAATTCTAACATTCTGTGATTTTGTGAGTATTTATTAACTGTTTACTAAATGGTTTATTTCCAGCTTTGCTCCATAGGGAGAATTTTTTTTAACAGAAAAATGCTTTATGTACAATTCTGTTATATGTTAAATGAGGAACATAATTCTTCACTGTTCAATTCATGCAGTTTTTAAATTGTGACCAGTTTCCTAAAAATTACACTTACATAAAATTTGACTGTACTTCTAAGAAGTTTAGATTTACCTAAATGTAAATAGTACACAAAAGAACACTGACAAACCAAGAGTATTTGGGCTATGCTGGAATTATTAAGATTGTATCTGTCCTGTTCTATTTTCTAAAGCACTAGTGGAATGAGGCATTGCTAGAAATATACACTGCTTGAGAGGCAAAGGAATTTCTAACTCTAAGTCAGAATGAGGCTTGTTGACAGAAACATTGCTTTAAGTTACCAAGAAGTTAGCAAAAGCTTTTCTAGCTTTTCTAAAACCAGAAAGAAGCTACACAACCTTACAGCAGCAACTGGTAGTGACCATAAGACCCTGACCAAGTTGTAAGGGACAAGGTGTCATGCTCCCACAATTTAAGATAACCTTTGATACCTTGCAACATCAGCAAAGAAGTTACATGGTTTTAATAAGCTTGCAAAACTTTGAAAGGGCAAGCTAATGAGAAGGGCCTTAATCTTTTAATAGACCCTAAAGTTCTAGAGGGCAGAGCTGGTTTTAACTAGCCATAAGTAGGACAAAGGGCACGGGCTTTTGGATGATGAGGGATGGGGGGGGGAATGTCAAGGGGACGTGAGATGGGTGGACTTGTAAGACTGTAACCCGGAAAGGAACGGATCAATCTGGGCCTGGAAGGGAGGAGTCACGGTGTTCTAATAGTATAAAACTTTTTCTCGATTCTGAATTGGGTACAATCTCTTCAGAGATATGTGCCCGGTTCTCTCGCAAGAACCGTAAATAAATGATTCTTCACTCGCTCTGAGCTTAGTTTTGTTTTTAACTTAGAAGACTTGATTTCTCTAAGACCTTATTTCTAACAAAGTGATATATGCAGGTAGTAACATGTTGTATCCATAAACTAAACCACTTCACTGCCTACAAAGACTACATATCAGCTCCACATCTAGTTGAGGCTATGGGGATTTAACATAGATTGCATGCTGTTTACGATAATTAGGCAGCAGCAGGACCAATAAGAGCAAAACTAAATGATATGAGAAGACATAAGTGACCCTGATATGCTGGAGATATTTTCCTCTACTTACATATCCTGACTACACAGACTTCTGTGTGCGCTCTTCTATATGTTGTATCTGTGTATCCTCTCTTTCTTCTGATGGCATGTGTATTTTTGGAAACGTGTCACCTAGGTTTGTGAAGGAAATTTTAACTATGGCTTTTTTTTACTATGTTATTTCATTAAGTACCTTAGCTTTGAACTGATTATATTCTCTAGAAGATTAGTAAAAGTAAATACATTAGCAGAAACTCATGACCTCTGGTTTTGAAGAGATTTCATGCCACAGAACTGAGTATCCTGAACCTGGGATAAATTTGTCTGGGAGACCCACATAAGAATTAGCGGGTGCCCCCAGGTCAATAAGCTCCATTGCATTTCTAATATTCTATGATTCTGCTGAGTCCCTTACTAATCACACATACTTTTTCAGTTACTGGAAAATAATAATTTACTAAGTCCAGAGATAGAACTCATCCCTCCTAAGGAAAAATTTGTTACTCAAGAGATGGGCCAATCAGAATGTACCTATGGAGTACCTACTACAAGATACCAGAAATTAACTTGGGTAAAGGAGGTGTTAATTTAAAATACCTTTTCTTTTTGTCTTTTGTGTTTACATAAAGTTAATTTTTAAATATCCAGGCACAATATATTACAGTGGAAACAAAGGATAAATACATAATTTCTCTTTGGTCATATACTTGTTCAATTAAACTTCCCTGTTGTATACTACTGAACGGGTGATCTGTTAGTTTGAATTCATTGTACTTGGCTTTATTTAAATGAGAAAATATTTTCAAAAGATAGTGGGGTCGCTTAAATAACAAAAAAAAAAAAGTCACCAGTCCTCAAAAACTTAGTATTATAGATGTTCCAGGTAGTCTTTGTAAGGGAAAAAAAACAATAAACAAAACAAAAAACCTGAGAGCACTATTTACTTTCTTCATTCCATACCACCTGACAAAAAGGGAGTTTACCTATGAATGAGAGTGTGAAAATCTGTTTTGGGGGGTAGGGAAGAATCTTGGGAGCTAATAAATCACACCTGGTTCCTCCACCAGTTTTGAAATGAAGAACAGATGTATTACAAATACAGTATCAAAGCCTATTACCTAACAGTAACAGACATCCTTGGAAAGCCAAGGGGCTTTAACCACCTTCTTTCTCACCCTTGAATTAAAAGAGTCCAGCCAGGCACTTTTGACATATGGATGCCCATATGCTCTATCACTCTGTGGGTATTGCTTTGATTCACTACCGACCAGATTTCAAGTCTTTCTCCAGGGACAATAGAAATTGGGACAATCTACAGATATAGTACAAATTTACATCAATGCTAAATAGCTGCCTCTTTGTCTAAGACACCTGAGGGTGTCAGAGTGTATATAGTATACCTTATGTCAATTTAACAAAAAATTTTACAAATGATACACAATTTTACTACAATAGTGATTTTCCTAAGATATACAAAATAAGTTTTAGAACAAATATTTACATATTCATGGATACACATAGAACAAAATAAAAAATGCAAATGCTGATAAATCATCAATCCAAAACTTTCCAGGGAGTCCCAACTTTCTAAGTGCAAGGCACAACATTATGTAACCCAGTTATAACATGTTTCTGTTGCTGGAAAAAAAGTGGTGACTCACTGATTGAGGAAATTGCTAAAAAACGAAACAGAACAAAAAACTTTGGTACATGAATATAGCAGAATATTATTGTGTGAATGAGAAACATGGGATTCATATGAACTGATGGAGAGTGAAATATAAATAACCAAAACACACACACACACACTTGCCCAGATTCACACAGGTCAACACTGTAAAACGAAAAGATCACTAAAGAAAGGTGAACTCTGAATAAGTGAAAAAGCAGTGAATGACCAAATGACCAGTACAGCAATTAATGAAACAGGCCCTCCTCCTTATGGAAGAGAAAAGGGGTATTATATTAAGGCAGACTGCTATATACATTGTCACATGAGGTCACTGTGTGAAATATTTATGGTTCTTTTGCCCCTTTGTTGAGAGAGAGAGAGAGAGAGAGAGAGAGAGAGTTGAGTCTGAAAGGTAGAAGAGTTCCCCAGAAATGACTGATATAAAGACAAAAAATATTAATAAGTAATTTTTAAAGTGATGAAAAGTCATTTACATGAAATCCAAAAATACAAGACCGTTACTTTACTCTTAGAAGCCTTATATCGATATATGTCTATATGTATATGTATATACATATATGCATGTGTATATCCATGTATACACACACACACATACATAAAATCTACCCAACCTCCATCTAAATCTCTTACATTCTTACTATGGCACTGTTTATATTCTGGTGCATTATAGTTATTTGAGCCCTGACTAGTAAAGTGTTGCCAATTATTTTTATGTTTCTGTTGCAAAATCTCAGTGGATCATAAGCTTCCTGAAGGCAAAGATTTAATCTTTTTCCCCCCTTCAAATGTATGTTTTCTTCTACTCTTTCTTTTCTTTCCTCTCCCACCCAGTTCCCCCCTTTCCTCTCAATAATATCTACCACAGTGCTCTTCTATGCATTATCCTCAATAAAGGCTACAGGCCAGCTTATTTATTTTATTTGAACATGTACTGGCCTACCTAATTCCTTTTCTCTATGTAAATTCTAACATTTGTGAGTAGGAAGGCTATCTTAGAGATCCAGTCTAATATCCTTACTTTACAGATGAAAACACTTCACCTCTGCCTCAGTTTCTTCATCTGTAAAATGGGGATAATAGGAATCCTATCTCACAGGGTTGTTCTAATGCTTACATTTTACCAGCAAATGTTACTTAAACTGACCATATCTTGTTATTAATTGTATTCGATCAATTTTTTCTTACCAATGTAAACAGAGTTACAACTTATATTATTTTAAACGGTCACATCTTTGGGATGGAAATGATGGAAATTGTGGGGGGTGTGCACTTCATTTTAGAATTTGTGACAGAGAAGGGGAAAAAAAAACCCTGGAATAATGTGACATTCATCACTGAAGTGGAACAGAAAGAATATATAGGATTCCAGGGATTAAAATTCTACAGAAATTAGTTAAGTAGAAACGTGAAAGTCTCAAGAATGAAATTCTAAAGATAAAGAGACAATTCCATTTCCAGAGTTGTCCTTCTTTGTATTTTTACCAGATGGCACAACATCTTCCTTGAGTACGGACGTGACAATGGAAAATAGTTTTCCAGGTAGAAACATCACAGTTTTGTACAAAAAAATAAACATTAAATAATATATTTCACAAATCTATAATTATATAGACTACCGGTTAAGTAACATGGATGAGACAACATGGTACAGTAGAAAGGCAATTTCCTCCGGAATCAGAAGATCTGGGTTCAAATCCCATTTTATTACCCGCGTAACCCTGGACAAGTCAAGAAGAGAGGGATTAGGCTAGGGGACCTCTGGGATCTCTTCTGGATACAGGTCTGTGAGTCATGTGGAGGAAAAGGTACAGTTGTCTAAAAAGACCAGTGTTAATGTCTAAGGCACTCACCAATCAACTTAGATCTTAATTTCTTTTTCTTTTTCCACCTAAGATTTTTAACACAATGCAGAAGATGGGAGGAAGAAGCTGATAACAGAGGATGAATATAAAAGTGTGACATGGGGGAGGGAGAGAAAGTATAAGCATTTATGTAGTGCGATTACATGCCAGGCACTGTGCTGAGTACTTTACAATAATTATCTCATTTGATCCTCACGACAACCCTTTGAGGTAGGTGCCATTATTATTCTCATTTTTGTTGCTGTTCAGTTATTTCAGTTGTGTTCAACTCTTCATGACCCTTGAAGGGTTTTCTTGGCAAAGATACTGGAGTGGTGTGCCATTTTCTTCTCCAGCTCATTTTACAGATGAGGAAAATGAAGCAAACAGAAGTTAAATGACTTGCCCAGGATCACACAGCTAATAAGTGTCTGAGGCCAAATTTGAACACAGGTCTTCCTGACTCCACTCACAGTACTCTCACCACTGTGCTAGCTGTCTCCCCTTGGAGTCAGGATGACCTGAGTTGAAGTCTTGTCTCCAGTATGCTAGCCGTGTGACCATAGGCATGTCACTTATTTCTCAGTGTGCACAGATAAGTCTTTAAAACTAAAAATTACAGATGAATTAACAATCAGCATTGTTAGAAAAAGTTTCTACACCAGAAGCTCCTTACAAAACAAAACAAAAATGGCAGATTAAAGTATAAATCTAGGAGCAAAGTATATAGTTTACCTACATTTTAGCAAAGTATTTCACAAATTTTTTTTAATGCTGTTATTCTAGATAAAGTGCAGAAGTATTTGCAAACCTCAACATGTTATATACAAGCTAAGTTATTATTATTTTTATATAACAGCACAATTAGTTAAATAGCCAGACCCAAAGAATCACTAATAATTCAATGTCAATAATAGCGAGTAGCATTTATATACTGTATTATGGTTGCCAAGTGCTTAACACTATCTTATTTGATCCTCACCACAATCCTGTGAAGTAGCTGCTATTATTGTCCTCATTTTACAGATAAGACATCTGAGGATGAAAGCTGTGCCCAGGGTCACACACCTAGTAAGTCTCTAGTAAGTAAGTAGGATTTGAACTCAGGTTTTCCCGACTCCCAAATCCAATAGTCTACTCCTAGCCACAAAGCTGTCTAGATGCAATGTCACCTTAGAAGGATTCTTTAGGGATGCCCCAGAGATCTCTGCTGTTTTGCATTTTTATCCATGACTTAGATAAAGACAGAGGTTGCAGATAGCACAACATTAGCTAACATGCTGGACAGCAGTCAAAATTAGAAAATATTTTAACAGGCTAAAATGTTGGTCCAAATCTAATGAAATTATATTTATCCTTATTAAATTTCAAATCTTTTGAGTTTTAAAAAAAAATCAACTTCACAAGTCAAGGCGTAACTAGAGAACAGTTTATCTGAAAAAGACAGAGTGGAATGCAAGCTTAATATGAGTCAACAGTGTCATGTGGCTGCCAAGCAAGGCAACACAATTACATGCTGAATTAAGAGAAACTGTGTACAAAACTAGAGTGTTCACAGCATGGCTATGCTCTGCTCTGGACCACAGATGGACACCAAGTTCAGTTCTGTGTGTCATGCATACTTCTGCCATGGTCAAGATAGGATATGAACTCAGGTTTTATGATTTTGTGTCCAGGAGCTCCTTTGATCACACCTCTCCTTTGAGCTTTATTGTACATTAATCCCCTTCTTATACTCTAAAGTACAGGCAAATTGACCTGGCTGTTGTTTCTCACACAGGGATTCACCCTGATGCCTTGGCATGGACTGTCCCTCATTCCTAGAATCTACTTCCTTCTCACCTCTGCTGCTTGGAATCCCTCATTTCCTTTAAAGCTCAGCTCCAGTACCACATTCTAAAAGATGCCTTTACCGATTCCTGCAGTCCCTCTTACTCATCCCCTCAATTACCCTGTATTTATCTTGTATATTCTTTCATAGTTACATGTCATCTTTACCAATAGAATATAAAGTTCTTGAGGGGAAGGATGTTCATTTTTATCTTTCTATGCCTGGTACAAAGCAGATGCCTAATAAATGCTTGCTGAATGAATGCATATAATATTTTTCTGAAGGTAAGCAGATGGCAAGAATTATATCCCTTTACAAAGTGAAGAAACTGAAGCACTGCAAGGAAGCTCTCTAAAGTTCACCCAGCATCTAAATCCAGACCATAGCACATCTGCCAAAGAACCACCTAACGCAAGGGTCTCCAAGCTCAGCAGCTTCTGCATGTGGCAAGCAGACACTACCACTTTCTCCTGAATACTAGCAGGAAGAATCCCTGGGGAATTAACAGCTCATCTCCAACTTACCAAATGCAAAGAACATATCCCTTTTAAAAGACTAATGGCCTATGATTGCACACATATATATAACCTATATAAAACTGCTTACCTGTCTTAGGGAGGGGGAAGGGTAGAGACGGAGGGAGAAAATCTGGAACTCAAAATTTTATAGAAAATGAATGTTAAAAAATTGTCTTTACATGTAATTGGAAAAAATAAAATAATTTAAAAAAAAGGCTAATGGCTCCTGATTCAGTGACTATAAACACGTTCCCTGGTAGACAGGATGATGGCTATAACCTGATGGTGCTGCTAAGACAGCTCCACAGCATGGTTTAATGAAATGGATAATAGCAGTCTACAGCTTCAAGGTGAGATTTCTGGGCATACAGGCTAAGAAGACCAAGCTGACTTGTCAGTACTTACTGTCATAGCTGTGTTAAAATTAGTATTTGGTTTTATTTTGTTTTGTTTTCAGAATAAACTGTAACCAAGAGCACAGCTAAAATCACTGTTTATATACCAACTTCCATCTAAATGTCGCTTCATTTTTTCAGGCTTCTAGTTCATATTACCATGAAGTGTATCCAATAATAGAACACACTGCTGCTACTGCTGAGTTAAAAGTCTAGCAAAGCTTTACTCTGCTATGAGAAAAAAGTCAGATGCTGATGGTGCGTTTAAACTTTTAACTCTAAACATCAGTCAACTTTGCATTGCATGAATCCTAGGATTATGTGCCCTTAATTTAAGTAGTTTTTAAAATAAAATTTAAACAGAAAGCCCACCCATGACAGAGTTTCTCTGATAACAAAAGGTTTTGAAAATGATTGATTCTACTCTCTAGAATTCATAATCCCAGTGGTAATTAAAGCTGTTCATCTTCATAAGTGCGCTGCAGTACCGGGCAGCTGTAAATGGTTGCAATTGCCAATCAAAACCTCAACTATAAACACTTGCTTTGATTTTTTTAAAAGGAAAAAATCCCCAAACAAACAAACCTACAAAGAAATGCAAAAAGAATTGCTCTGTATTCTCATGAGGATGACTTCTGTGTGGCATTCTTCACTTAAAGAATAAAAAGTATACATGCAAAACGGCACCATCAATATTTAAGGTAGTAGATTCCTACATTTTCATAGCACTTTCAGATGCAAGTGTAATACTATCCTCTTGACTAAAGTCAGGAAAGAAGTAGTGCACAGCCCTTTTTTTTTTTAACCTAAGACCATATGATTTTTGAGATGTCTCTAACACATGATAGGGAAAGGTTGTTTTCTTTTCTTTTCTTTTTTTTTTTTAGGCAATTGGGGTTAAGTGACTTGCCCAGGGTCACACAGCTAGTAAGTGAAGTGTTTGGTCTGAGGCCACATTTGAACTCAGGTACTCCTGACTTCAGGGCCAGCGTTCTACCCACTGTGCCACTTAGCTGCCCCCAAAAGGTTGTTCTCTTATCACCATTTGTTATATCCACTTCACAGAGATCTCTGAAATGTATGCTAAGTGTTTCTGACCAGCAGAGAAGAGAGATGACTTTAGGGTGAAAGGTTGGTCCAAGTAACCCATTGGTACCTTGAGATTTCTCACATTGCCATTACTAAAATTCATTAACTCCTTGTCTTCTTATTAATTAATTATAGTCATTTTGTGGTTCCTTTTCCCTTGAAAAAAAAACTGGGCAGGGGTGGATATTCATCACCATTTCTGAAGTCAGGAGAGCTCTGGGTTGGCTTGGGGATAGAGATACATTCCTCAGGGTTAAGGTGGAGTCTCTGGAATGAAGGCAAATAGTGTAGCCAACAACTGCTTTACTAAACCTTGCTGAGTCAGCCTAAGAGGCCCCCCCTCAAGGTAATACTCCCATTTGGTCATTGGTTGGTAAGGCACTGCCCCACCACACTCTGCAGTGGAATTACAGGTGAGGCTGCTGGGACTAGCAGAGGGATGGTGGTACAGGCAGGGCCTAAACACTGCAAGTAAAGTCTGTGGAGCTGTAGATCTGAATTTTCTAATCCAAATTAAATTTTAAGTCCCTCTACGCTGGAAAGAACATTGGATTTACAGGACTGGCATTCAAATCCAGCACTGTTCCTTACTAAGTCCAGCACTGTGATGTGCTGCCACTAAGAAAAGCAAAAGCCATCCATATTATGGTTATGGAGAGGGAGGGTTGCTTCATGCCTTTTCGAGAAGACATCATATACATAGGGAGGGAAAGTATTCTTTGAATGTGGGAGGTTTAAAATAATTTATTTTGTTAAGAGGTTTCTTACCCTGAGATCCATGAAATTTATTTTAATTTTAATTTTTGGCTAGGCAATGGGATTAAGTGACTTGCCCAGGGTCACACAGCTAGTTAAGTGTTATGTGTCTGAGGCTGGATTTGAACTCAGGTCCTCTTGAATCCACGACTAGTATTTTATACACTGGGCCACCTAGCCGCCCCTGAATTTTTTTTTTTTAATTTTGGTAACTGTATTTCAATATAACCTCGACAGCTAGGTGTTGCAGCGGATAGAGCACTAAGTTTGGAATCAGGAAGGCTCATGTTCATAAGTTTAAGTCCAGCCTCAGATATTTATTAGCTGTGCGACCCTGGGTAAGTCACTTAAACCTGTTTGCCTCAGTTTCCTCACTATAAAATAAGCTGGAGAAGAGAATGGCAAACCACTTCAGTATCTTTGCCAAGACAACCCTAAATGGGGTCATGAAGAGTTGGACATGACTGAAAACAACTAGCTAACAATAAAATTTGAATACAATTCATTTCCTTAATAATTCTTTGCACTTGAAAAGAGATTCATAAACTTCAGCAGACTGTCAGGGGGTCCATGACAAAGAAATCATCATCATTCTACTTAGTAAGATCAAGAATGTTGAATTCTACAAGGAGGACAAGAAGAAACAAGACAAAGAATGTTTATAAAAGAATGATTTATAAAAATTTTAGGGGCAGCTAGGTGGTGCAGTGGATAGAGCACAGGCCTTGAAGTCAGGAGGACCTGAGTTCAAATCCTACCTCAGACCAAACACTTGACACTTACTAGCTATGTGACCTTGGGCAAGTCATTTAACCCCAATTGCCTAAAAAAATAAAAAAAAAGAAAAAGAAAAGAAAAAAGAAAAAAATTTATAAAATGATTATAAAAAATGGACTTGGAGTTTAGATAACTTGAGATCTTGGGGAAAAAATAGATACAGTAGTCTTTGGGGTAGAAGTTAAAAAAATAGATGATTAATGCTTGAGTTAATGGTGAAGAAGAAAGAGTGAAGACAGCTTTTGGTAGAAGAAATTCAGCAATAAAAGGAAGAAAAGAGATTAGATGGTGGTTTAGGGTAGCAAGGTTAAAGGTTTTTGTAAGTATTTTATTTGCAGAGAAAGAGCCAAAGGATACAGAGATTAAAGATTTTTTTTTAAAAGAAAAGAAAACCCAAACTAGGGTGTGATAGGAGCAAAGTTCTAGAGAACACAGGAGGGAATAGGTTTGAAGATTTAACTAAAAGGAAAGGATGAGTAAAGATTACAGAAATATCTGACATGGAGAATAAGGGTCAATGAGTGAAGTCATCATAGACGGCTTTGCTTTTATCTTTGAAGACAGAAGGTCTTCTGCTAAAAATTCAAAAGGTTAGAATGAGGTAAGTGGGATTTGAGAGTTGAGAAGCAAAGCTTGTAATGATGAATATGTACAATGCCTGGTGGAATCAATAAGAGGTGAAAAAAAAGGAGTGGGGCATGGGGTGGATTTTAAGCCATCCCAACACAAAATCTGGGCCAAAACAGATGATAAAAGGGGTTGAATGGTTCATCCCCATTCCCCAAAACCACTTGTCCTGGCATGTTATTTTACAGTTTAAGATCCTATGGTTTGTAAGCCTGCTGTGTACATGCTGCTGGATTTAATCAGAGTTAAGGCCCTGATCAATGGGTTCCTGGACAGCCAGGCTCTCCTTATACTGTTAAGAGATCTAGAAAGACTTCCAGAACATGGGTGCACCTTTCTGTGAAGGATTTAAGGGAAGACAAAGACAAAAGTCATAAAGAATAAGAGGAGATGGATGGGCTGTGATCTGAATCGTGGGCATGAGTAGCCACTTTGATGAGATGACAGATTCACTGAAATAAGGGCCTGACTCAGCCCAGTAGGATAGATGTTGTTATAAAAGATAAAGACCTGGCTGCAAGGGACAAAAAACAATCTAATCTTGTTATTAGCTCTGTTCCAAGGCACTTCGTTCTGGAGAGACCAAATCTCTAAGATGATTAAGATGCTAAAATCTAGAGAGCTGGGGTGTTCCATTTTCCCCTAGCCATCTTTCATCCACTGAACTATTTATTTTGTTCACCTTACATAAATCTTGCATTTTTCATAAAAAAATCAATAGGAAGAAAATAAGTGGGTTGCTGCTTTGTCGTTGTTGGGTTTTTTTTAAGCGTGCCAATAAATTATCTCTCAATCCCACAAACTCTATTAGACTAAAAAAAAAAAAAGCAGATGTAACTTATTCTACTTAAAATGACACTAAAATGCAGTTGGTTTAGCAACATTCCAAGATCTTTTACTGGCGAAGTGTTTTATTGTAACTAATCACAGAAGACTCTTTATGAAGACTCAATGTTTCCAATTATGGTTGGAGTTTATGTCTTTAAGGAAAACTTTAGCAGAGCGGACACTGGCTTCATGTTCTGAAACACAGTTTTGTGAAACTTGATATCCGCTACAGTACTCTCATGAAAAAGATGTTTTCCTACAAAACAAGACTTTACGATACTTTCACATCAATGATCTCACAGTTTAAAACTAAGAAAAATATGCAGACCCATCATGCTTCCAAATGTAATGGGCAACTCCTAAGTTCCTTCTCTTTCAACTGTGCTTTTTGTAAAAAAAATAAAAATAAAAAAAATAAGTAAACTGGGTAATACACGTGAGTTGCTAGCAACAACAGTTTTCATAGCCACTAGAATCACTTAGGAGCTATCGTATTTTTTGAAGCTGCTTATTTTTACCTTTTCTTCTCTGGCTCAAGTATTCCAGAGATTAAAACTGTGAGGAATAGCTCTCAGAGAGGTAAGATTAGCAAGACTTGGTGAAATGGAATGGCTGAGGACTAGGTTGAATGAAAAGAAAATTGATACCTATAAGAATAATTGAGAATATCTGCTATTTCTCTTTTGAATTACTGGGAACAAAACTTTCACACATGACTGATTAGGAAAGAAAAAATAAACTGTATAAAGTCCCTCCTCTACATAAATAGCCAGTGTTATCTATGATGTTGGGCTTAAGAAAGAGAACAAGTATTAATATTTAACCAGATAAAAGCTATCCACGAAATGCTTACTAGTCATAAAAATTCTCACCTGGTGCTTTCCCATTCTTGATCATCCTTATCTCTCTCTTCTTTGGCATCTCCACTATGAGGGTGTTTCTGCACAATTCTCATTCCACCAGCTTTTACTTAAATAAAAAGAGAGAAAAAGCCTAATTAATACGAGAAAGGGACAAAACTGAAGTGTCTGATGATGACAGAAAATTTCCTGGTGAACTTTCCTGGTGACAAATGGCTATATGTAGATGGATTAACTAACAGTGACAATCATTTGAATACAGAAGGCTAGAAGGAAACAGGACGTGGAAGTGTATTCAATCACTATTTCCTTCACTTAGTCTATTTTGATCCATTTCACTTTAATTTGTCTGGATTCTTTTCCAAGGTCTCTTACCAAATATTTTTAGTATCAACAGAAAGTATAATGTAAACTGCTCAAGAACAGTAATCACTCCTTTCAATTCTGTACTTCCTATACCCCACAGCTCACTTTTCTATACTGCTTTACATTTTAAAACTGCATTCCTCCCAACAACCCTATGAGATAGCATATAAGTACTAATATCCCTGTCTGGTGGATAAGGAAACTGAGGCTCAGGATTTGTGACTTGCCCGAATACTTCTCATACTGTGCCATATGCTTATTGGGTGGTTAGGATTTGGAAACATCAAGAACACAGGATAGTTACTGTAGGCAAGAATTTCAGCACTATCATCACACTCTTTAAACAATCAAGGGCTTATTATGGCTCTTAATTACCTACTGCATAAAATGTTAATTCCTCTCACAGTACCTTCCCCTCTGAGATTCTTTCATATATTTTGTATGTATCTTGAAGGTACCTAGTTATTTACAAGTTGTCTCTCCCATTAGATTGTGAGCCACTTGAAAGAATTCTTTCTTTGAATCTTCTGGGCTTAGCACAATGTCAGGAATGTAAAAAGCATTTAATAAATGTTTATTGACTGGATGACATAATTACCTAACATGGTTGTTGTTTCCCTAAAACTTGTCCATTAACATCAGAAAGAAAAGAGTCTTTTAATTCTCCTACCTCAGGAAACTTTATGAGATACTTTATCTAGAGGTCTCCTTGGCTCATATTGCACTATATTATTATTCTGTCCACTCCCACCTAACTTGGTGGTTATTTCATGTGTGAACATGTTACCGAACTGATTATATAGCAAGCTTCCTAATGTATGAACAATTCAATTTTATTCAATTCAATAAACAGTAATTACCTATATGAATTCCATGCCCTCCAGGATTTTTCACATTCTATATGTACACAGAAAAAACAAGGTCACTAGAGGAGGGAGAGTATAAAACTAGAGGGATTGGAAAAGGCTTCATGGAGGAGGCTGCACCTGAGCTGAATGTTTTTAGAAAGTCAAATCCCATTTTTGTTGTTGTTATTCAGTCATTTCGGTTGAGTCCAACTTTTCTGACCTCATTTGGGATTTTCTTAGCAAAGATAATAATGGAGTGGTTTGCCATTTCCTTTTCCTGATGAGCAAACTGAGACAAACGGGGTTAAAAGTAACTTGCCCTGGGTCACACAGTTAGTAACTGTCTGAGGCTGGATTTGAACTCAGGAAGATGAGTATTCCTGACTCCAGGCCCTGAACTCTATCCACTGTACCATCTAGCTGCCCTGATAAATAATATAGCTAGCATTTATATAATACATTAAGATCGACAAACAGATGATGGAGAGTATCGTCTTTAAAAGAATACACAAAAGGGAGAAGCATAAGATGAAGCTGGAAAGGCAGGCTGCTGCCAGACTGTGAAGGGTAATTTTCATTGGTAAGGAAATGTAATTCTGTACAATATTAAAAGACTACTCCACATGCTTCCGTGTGAGAACATTACCTTCCATATTTCCTTTCCTTCTGGGAAGACTATTTTGGTAGTAGGCTATAAGCTTCTTGAAAGTAGGGCCTGTGCCATATTTATCTCAGCCCTACAATCTAATCATGCCTTGCATGTGCCCTGCCTTTAATAAATATTTGTCGATATGACTATAAAGATTTTGGCAATAGGTAAAACTGTAAAGATATGTTTCATTTAACAATTTCTCTTTGAAATATATGATTTTTCCAGTATAAAATGGAATTTGAAATCTAATGACAACAAATATAAAGGGTTTCCAAGTAGGCAATGGCTGATTACAAACCCCTAATGCAAAAGGGTAAAAATACTTAAACTCTGTCGAGAAGTAAAGTCATCTAAAGTGAAAAAGAATGTTCTTCATTTCTCACTGTACAACTCCAAACTACTGTTTGGAGGGGCCTCCCCAAAGCCATCCAGCATTACTAGCTCAATGAACTAAGTTTACAGACAATTAACATTAACACTTCACATTAAGCTTGTTGATTAATACAGATATAAAGAGTGGCAATAAGACCAATAAAGACCTGAAGGTGAGACAGATTACATTTTACTTAAGATACTGCCCCCAAATTAGGACAGTCTATTTTTTCTACAACATTTTGTCATTTTAACTGTATAGTTATAATGGACAGCCAGTGGTACTTTTATAATGAGGTCCAAAAGGCATTCCTAATTTGTTAGGCTTCCTCTGGAATAGATTTCATTTGTGAAATATAATAGGAACAGTATCAGTAATAGCAAATATAGGCATATTCTGATTAACATTATTAACTGGTTCTGGGAAAATGGGGCATTAGGAGAAATAATACAGAGCAGCTGTTAAGAAACATTGTACAGCTATGAGATGCATCCTTAGCGATCAATACTTAGGTACAGAAAGGGAGTCAGGGGCACTAAACCATACATAAGGATCGGTGCCAGCTGTATACTGAATTAGAAAATCACGTTAACCTTCTCTGTGTTGTATTTTTATTTGTTAAAATATTTCCCAATTACATTTTATTCTGTTTTAGACCTTACTCAGTGTTGCTGGCTGGTGCAGTGTTTAATAATTCTGATTTAAACTCTGTGAGCTTAAATTAGGTTTTTACACAGAAATGAGACTATAAAGACTTTGTAAAGTAAAATCAACTCCCTTGTTCCCACAACTTCCACACCTTAGAAGCTCAAGTTTCTCACCTGATAGATAGGGCAAGGCAGACCAGCTCTGTTTAGGAATATCTAGAGGGTTTTGAAGAGGATGGGATGAAGGGACCTGAATAGGGCTCTTCAAACCCATAAAAGTTTATTATACAACTCTATAGCTTTCCCCAATAGGTCTGGCAGCCTTCCCACAAGCAGAATTAAGTAACAAGCATTCAGAGATATAGGGGGAGGATAAAGATAGAGGGGAAAAAGTAGCTATTAGTGTTCTGTTCTTATAGTCTTGCTCCTTGTGATTCAATGATGTCTTATTAGGTGGACACAGCAACTGTATTTTTCTGACTGGGCTAAGTATTAAAGGCCTTCCTGAAGGCTTCTTTCCACCAATCAGAGTGCAGAAGGGATTTGCATCTCTGAGAATAAGCAGCTGTTATAGTGAGGTTTTGGTTATTACGTATTAATTATGTTATTATGAAAAAATGTTGGGCAGGGAAACCTGATGGAAAGGAAGCCTATTTTTTTTAAAATTAGAAATCTTAGAAAACCAATTCTCAGCTGCTATTTTTTGAAAAATGAGTTGTGTGCATAAAAAAACCTCCTTTATAAGCATGAGGTTTTTCTCCTCCAAAATTTCTATTTAATATTTTTTTCCATTTTTTTCTTGGCATATGCTCTCTAAATGTACTTCCAGTCTCATTAGCTACTTGTATTTTTCAAGATTACAAGGAGAGTTCTGGGCAGATGCATGCACTAAACATCATTTCCTACTCCTGTTCCTCTCCTCACCCCTCCCCTATACCAAATCCAGAATTAACCTGTAACAGTCTTCTAAAGTGAAGATAAAAACAATCTGGCAAATAAATCTAAGACTGATTATTCCCTAATGGAAGGAAGTAGTAGTGAAAATAATAAAAGCAACGCATACTTGACTTTGGAGTTTACATATCTCATGCTTGGTTCCAAGAGCCTGGAGAGCTCACAGAATTTCAAACAAAATAGGGCCAAAGCTTGGCTGCTGAGATCTGATACTGGACACTTAACCACCCCATTCAAAACTTTCCCTACTCCTCACTCTTGCTAGAAAGACACCAACATCTCAGTCTTATGAAAACAATGGCTTAGGGATAGTTTGTTTAGTGCAGCCATTCCCTAGGTTAAAGGAGAGTACTACAATTAAAGGCCTTCTGCTGTACTGGAGGAGTGTAAGTAAAGAAGAAATGGTAAACTGAGTCAACACAGAGCATTTACCATCCACTACACTCCAAAACGGGTATAAGTGGGGCACAACAGTGGCTTCCTATTGCTAAGAAAATATTACTTTGTCTATTTCATTTGTAAAGTCCTACACAAGCTAGTCCTAACCTATCTCTTTGGCCTCATTAGACATTTCTCCATTCCCAGGCTCAACTATCCAATTAACCAGAGCTTCTCTCTTATCCTCACATTCTAACTCACATCTTCGTGTTTTTTTGCTTGTTTATTTTTGCATTGGCTGTCCTCCTGCCCAAGATATACTTTCTCCTTCTAACTGACTCACAGAATCCATCTTTTTAAGAGGCAGCTCAGTAACATCTTTTGTATGAAGCCTTCCCTGATCCCCCTAAGTGCTGGTGCCTCCCTGATCCCCCTAAGTGCTGGTGCCCTTCACATGCTGGTTTATGAGAGGTTCTTAGAGAGGATTCAGGAAATAATCCGATACATCAGAAAGAAAATTATTTTAAAGAAGAAATAATGTCAAGAAATAGACAAACGGAAAGATAGGAAAACAGTCAAGAAAGAAAAGGAGCAATGACATTTACATAGCACATTAATATTTGCAAAGCACTTTTACATATACTTCTCACCCAGATCTAGCTTATATAAAACCTATGTTCAACTTCTAGTTATACTTTAGGTGATAATGTGTAATTGGGAAGATAACATAAGAAAGACAGACAGGCACAGTGGCCACCATGCTGGTCTTGGAAGCAGAAAGATACTGGCTCAAATTCCACCCGTGCACTTACTAGCTGTATGTAAAAGAACTGACCCTCTCAAAGTCTCAATTTCCTCATTTGTAAAATTGAGGAGGTAGGGGTTGGACTGAATGTTCTCCAAGGTCCTTTCTAGCTCAAAATTTATAATCCTATGAAAGTTCTGAAGTAAAAAGAGAACAGTATAAAAGATATTAAAAGTAAGGTTTAAAAAAACCCTTTCCACAATAATAACTTATTTTAAATATGATCATATAGTACAATTAGTTTGTGTATATCCACTTTTGTCTTTCCAAAGAGATCATATTTTAAGGTGATGAATATATTAGTATTAATATGGATTTTTTTTTACACTGGGGGATGTGAGGGGGTTTTTTGGTAACCAAGATAAAATTAATGATTTAACTTCCATTTCAATTAAGTAAATTTACTTGATACTAGCATAACACATTGCTTAGCACAGTAGATAGAATGCGGGGCTTAGAGTTAAGAAGACCTGGGTTTTAATCCTACCTCTGAAGCTTACTATGGAAACATGGGTTCATTTACCTTGTCACAGACAGGCTGGTGGAAGGGTAACCCATTCTGAAGATATCACAGACTCTTACATATTTTCTACAGAAATTTAACCACAAAGAAAACGGTTTTTTTCCTTTGTGCAATTTATCAGTTATCTAATTAATAAGCATCAGAATACTTTAATATTATTAAATTGTTATAATTTTGCTGGAAAATGCAGTATGGGTTTTCCCCAATTTTTACCCTAATAACTATAACATTCTTCCCCTCCATCCTCCAATTTTCCTAACTCCAATCAAGGTTAAAAATACATTAAAAAAGTCAAAATTAGTAACACTCCACCTTGTCATAAATTAGATTTAGAGTAACTTTAGCAACATATGGCTCTGGCTCCAAAGCGAAATGGAGGGGAACTGGGCCAATCAAATGTATTTAACAATGAGATTCTATCCACCTCACTGACACAAGCATACAAAGACTGGCAGGAATGAGTAATAGTACAGCTCATAATTATGTCCTCTTTTCTGCAGCAGAATACCATTACTGCTGTTAGATGAAACAGAACCTCACTAATTCTCACTTTGCTAATCTGTATATGCAATAACTCTCATAAAACAAGCAGTCTCACCCCATTTCTCTGCAAATATTTAGTAGTAGAGTGCCACAGTGAGGTCTCAAATCATTAAGACTTGATTATTTTTACAAAGGACTGCAAACTGCAGCACATTTGCTAGCACATTATGAAGCATCATCCATCATTCATAAATAACAATACTTTGTATTTACACAGCACCTTTCTCCCAAGCATTTCAAAATGCTTTACTAACTGACTCATTAATCTCACATCTTAGAAAGAAAGGTTTGGCAAGTGGTGCTATTTCTCTGTTAGGGACTACTCAGGTGCCAAGAGGTTAAAGCATTTAGGCCCAGTCACTCTCAGTTATTTATAGGCAGAAATGAGTCTGAACAATAATTTTACCAAGACACACTGCTCATTTTGTTAAGGTTTTCCTTATCCTCTCTCTCTCAAATATCAGGTAACTGCTATCCCACCAAATCAATCTGAGTTTCAGCCAATAATTAATACAAATTAGGATAAGTCCATAGATTTGGAAAACATGGTAGAATGAAAACACCAATTGATTCGGAGTCAGGTGACATTGGTTTGAATCTCAGCTCTGTCTCCTGCTACCTGGGTAAAACTGGGCAAGTTATTTGACCTCTCTGGGCTTCAGTTTCCTCATCTGTAAAAAGACTAGATAATGTCCAAGATCTCTTCCAGTCCTAAAACTACGATTCTATGCTTTAGTGAAATAAAAACTAGGTATACCATTAAAGAGGTCACAGGTGAAAAGACCTAGAAAAAAACATATCCATTATGAAGGGCCTATGACAGTTCGTGCAATACACAGTCTTAAAGTGGGTTCTTTGCCTGATGAACAGATATTTTATTTTGGCCAAGTACAATACAACACACAATGTACACACACACATAATTACATGTGAAAATTCATTTCCCTGATCTCTGCCCAACTTCTAGATATGACGGTTAAAAAAAAAAAGTTAAAGGGGACTTGTCTTATTCAAAGTGATTCAGTTTTCCCAAACTAGTAGATTAAGAGACTGTATTACATAAATTACTTGATAGAAAGGGTAGGAAAAGGGGCTAGAATCATGACACTACTTGGTTTTCTTACAGTAAAATTCTCATCATGGGAAAGACATTCCATTTTGAATCAAATGATATCCATAAATGATAAGTTTTTGACGTGTATCCCAAGAGGATTATGACAGAGACAAAGTTTAACTTCAAATAGCTGATTATATCAAACTATGTGCAATGCTTTCTCAATATTAAGCACAGGTAAGGAGTGGGCCTTGGCCTTGGTAGGGTATACCAGGTGGCACAGTGGATAGAGTGCTGATCTTAAGAGTCAGGAAGATTTGAGTTTAAATCCTTCTTCAGCTACTATCCTAGCTGGGTGCCTTTGGCAAGCTACTTAACCTCTCTCTGCCTGTTTCCTGAGCTATAAAATAGGGATAATAATAGTATCTACTTCACAGGGCTGTTGTAAAGAACCAATGAGATAACATGTGAAGCAAACCTTAAAGCACTATATAAATGTGAACTATTAATACCTGATAATAATACTATTAAGAGTCCACATTTGTATAGCACTATAATGATTTATTAATAATGATAGCTAGCACTTATATAGTGCTTTAAGGTTTGCAAAGTGCTTTCACAAATATTTCATTTTACACAATGGGAATTTAGATGAGAAACAAACCACCAGATTTCCCTGATTGGGCATTTAGAAACCTCTATTTGGCTATTCTCATATGAAAGTGATGAAATATTTACATTTTTAACCCCCTAAAACTGCCTCATGCCACTACTGTATAAGTCAAATACTATTTCAAGAAAACATTTTGTATGACTGGAAAAAAAAAAGATTTTAAAGATGAGAAAATAGATCACTTATTTCAAGAAAAAATTGATAAAATAAATCTAAAACAAAAAATTAAGGATGATTAATTAACAATGCAAACTTTTTTTGTAACATGGCTCTATTTAGAAGCTCCATGAATCCAATGGACCCTTTCTCAGAATATTATTTCTAAATGCATAAAATAAAACACGTAAAATTACAAAGGAATCCAATTATATTACATACATTTATCAGCATATTTAAAAAAAAAACAAATTCACAGAACCCAGGTTAAGAACATCTCCCTTAAGATATGTTCTGGTGGGCCTTGACCTGTACTGAAGTATACTAGCAACTGCACTGGATAAAATTAAGTACAATTTTAGTTATTCAATCAGGATTAACTCTCATCTACTATATGTAATTTTAAGAATCACTAAGGAGTAAAGTATTTAATACTTTCCCCTCCTATTGAACCAGATGTTATGGGATTAAAAAAATAGCTAGTGTAATGTATAAAAGCTATAAAAATGAAGCTCACTGGAAGGTATCATTAAGGTAGAGATATTAACAATTTTTGAGACTTGAAAAGTATGTTTTTATATAGGGCCATTTGTCTTTAGTCAAGGACAGCCAAAGAGATTTTAGTCAGAGAAGGTGAAATATGTGGAGATATTTCCAATCCAACAAGCATTCACTAAATACCTACTATGCTCAAGTCACTGTGAATAAACCTTCAACGAGCTTATGCTCTGCTCTGTTTTCCACACTACACTCTTAACAGTGGGAATTATGAAACATTTGAATACATGGCTATGCGATTTCTGGGGCCACCTTTTATCTTTAAAGGAAAATTAGTAGCTGTGAGTAGTTAGGCAAAATTGGGCCTAAAGACAGGTGGACTGACTAGATGACTTCTAAATGTTCTTTCTACTCTGGTGGTTTAACATTTAGTATTCCTAGAAGATGGCTTAGGAACCAGACAGGATTAACTCTGAATATATGTAAATTCTACTATATATGTCATGCCTCTACTCAATAAACTGCAGTGGCTCAAGAGCAAAACAAATGCTGTTTGGTGTGGAGATACCCCCCCCCATACATCCCTCTAGGTTTTTGTCCCATATTGCCAATTGCCTTCTAGACAACATAAAATGGATGTCCCATAAACATCTCACACTTAACTTGTCTAAAACAACTCATTAGCTTTCCCCCCAAACCTCCCCTTCTTCTGAATTTCCCTAATTCTGTTAAGGGTATCACCATCCATCCCCATCCTCCTAGGCTCATATTTCTTGCTGACATCCCCAATTTATCATTCTCATATACCCCCTGCCCCGCCATGTCCAAACCTATGCCTAATCTTGTTCTTTCTATCTTTATCTCTTGCATAAGTCCCTTTCTTCTCCACTCACAGCCACCAGCCTCATCAAGGCCCTTATCACCTATTTCAAGGACTACTGAAGTAGTCTAATTGATCTTCCTGCTTCAAATCTCCTACATTAATCTAACCTCCATTCAGATGCCAAAGCGATTTTCTAAAGCATAGGTCTGTCCAGGTCAGCCCCCTACTCAGTAAACTCTAGTGACACCCTGTTACCTCCAGGATCAAATATAAACTCCTTCGTTTGGCATTTAAAGCTCTTTACAACTTAGATTCTACCTCACCAATCTTCTTATACTTTAGTCCCCTTCATGTACTCTATGGTCTAGCTACATTGTCCTCACTATTCTTCGCAGATGGCATGCCACCTTCATATGCATGTCATTTCACTGGCTGTCTCCTAGGCCTGGAAAGCTCTCCTACCTCACTTCCACCTCTTTAGTGCTTCCTGGTTTCCTTCAAGACTCAGCTCAAATCATTCCTTCCTACCTTCTACAGGAAGTCTTTCCAAGTTACCCCAGCCACTGGTATCTTTCCTTTAGAAATTTACTTCCATTTTCTCTGCAGACAGCTTGTAGTAACTATTAGAATGTGAGTTTCTTGGGAGCAGGGACCACCCATTTAAAACTATCTCTGTGTCTCAGCACATAGCATATGATATGATATAATATAACATAAGTATTTTTTAAATGCTTGCTGAGTGACTTTCGTAAACTACTAGCTCTAGCCTTATATGATCAGAT
Source organism: Vombatus ursinus (assembly GCF_900497805.2). Taxonomy (NCBI): domain Eukaryota; kingdom Metazoa; phylum Chordata; class Mammalia; order Diprotodontia; family Vombatidae; genus Vombatus; species Vombatus ursinus. The sequence goes on along the minus strand of NW_020954569.1, from coordinate 32,332,009 downwards.
CTCGAGAAGCCATCTAATCCAGAGTTTCTTAACTGGGGGCCCATGACTCTGTAGTTTTAAAATTTTGTTAATTGTATTTGAATATAATTGATTTCCTTTGTAATCCTAGATCTATTTTATGCATTTAAAGACATTATTCTGAGAAAGGGTTCATAGGCCTCAGTAGATGCCAGAGGGGTCTATGACACAAAAAAGTTTGAGAACCCCTGATTTAATCCCACCATTCATTTTAAAGATGAGGCAGCTCAAGTCAGCTGACTTTCCCAAGCTCACATAGGCAACAGACATCAGAAGTACCATTTGAACCCAGGTCCTCTGACTTGACCTTCTTCCACTGTATCAAGTTGCCTTCCTCTTTCACATTCCATACAATCAGCCTAATGATGAAAATATTTCCACAGTTCAAAGACCTGCATCCCAGTCTTGTCTCTGATGCTCATTAAATGTGTGATCCTAGAAAAGTCAACCTTTCTGAGCCTTAGCAATGACAGGAAAAATTATACACGTGTGTATATTTTTTTACACACAGTAGATGTGTACCTATGGCTAGTCAGTTCAATTTTCTGAACTCTGGTTACCTTGTCTATTACATAAGGAAAGTTAAATAAAATCATCTTTATTGTCTCTTCCAATTCCAACAATTAGAGAGAAAGAAGGCTGTGTATGAATCAGTTAACACACAAGATGGTGAAAACCAAATGGCATGAAATACATGAGAGTATTCTGAAAACTGTAAAGCTCTACACAAAATAAAGAATGATGAGAAGTGAAAGTGAAGATAATGAAAACTAAATCACCTCCTTCTCATATCCTTGGCTTTACATCGTTAATATGTGGATGAAAAAAAAAACCCAAACAGCCCAGCAATATGAATATTCACATATTCAGCATCATATAGTATACCAAAGCATTCATTTGATTTTACAAAATGTCAACTAGAAAGTCAGAGGTTAAATCTATATGGAGCCAGTTATGTCTATATGATGTTATGACCACACTGGAAGGACATATATGTGTGTGTGTGTGTGTGTGTGTGTGTGTGTGTACACAACTGAATAACCCACCAGATATAGGTTAGTTCCACACTGGAAGGACATATGTGTGTGTGTGTGTGTGTGTGTGTGTGTGTGTGTGTGTGTGTGTGTGTGTGTGTGTGTGTACACAACTGAATAACCCACCAGATATAGGTTAGTTCTCCAAAGGGCTACAGCATTGAAAGTTTTCTCATTTTACTGGTTCATACATAGCCTTCTTTTCCCACAAATTTTCGAACTAGAAGGGCCAATACAGATGATTTAATTCAATACTCCTTATTTAATAGACAAAGAAAGTGGAGTTCAGAGAACTGAACTGACTTGCCATAAGTATACACCTAGTTAATGACAGAGTTAGGCCTAGACCCAGGTCTCCTATTCCCTACTTTAATAAACATATTGCTGTAGAACACTGCCTCTCTTCTTCTTAACAATTTATTCTCTCATTTTATGCATGAATCACTGTTCATTTTGCAATTCTCAAAGGCTGTTTATTTTACAATTCAAAAAGAAAAATGAGTGTTCTGAAGTTTTTCCTTAGGGATCAATATTTCTAACTTAAACCACAAGGAATTCCATTATAACACAAGTCCTTTTTAATATAACTTTGTTATATGGATTCAGCAGTGTCATGGGTCAGACCATGTCCCATGAAATATATCCATTACACAAAGTAAAAGCCTGATAGAACACAGCTAATCTGCAAATGGAATCTTGTCACCTAACACCAGCATTATAAGAGATTCCTACTTTATAAAAGTCAAGAAACCTTACCCATTAGATCTTAGCTATTTTCTGCACTTAAAGGTTCAATAAGGAGGTCCACAAAAGAAGCATATTGTGAGGAACATCTTAAAAATTAGTTTATCCTAGAGGTTCCCAAAGCCTACTTTTTGTTGAAATTTAAATATTTTCTCATGACACTTAAAACGATACTTTAAAATAGAAGGTAGACATTTTCTTACCAGCAATAGTCAAGTTTTTTTTCTTATACAGATGCCTCAGTTTCAACTTTCAAAAAAAAAAAACCACTCAGGAATGAGGTATATTTAAGGAATTCTTAATACACAAGACATTTCAAAGAGCATTTCTTCAGTCAACCAATTAAAGGTGGAAAACATAATTCCACAGAGATTATTACCTGAAATCTCTTCAGGGAGAAAGAAAGGAACAATACATACCAGAAAACATAGGCAGGCCCTGTTCCTTTAATATTCTAAGTTGTTCCAAGTTTCTTTTACATTCAACTAACACAGCCAATTAACACATTAAGGATGAAACATTAAATGACAATGGTTCCTGCTGTCTTGTCTGCTTCTTTCACAACCAAGCCTTAAATCAGGAATGCTTTCTTCACACTTAGAACCTCAAGATGTATAACTCAAAGGGATGATAAAAATTACGGTCAAGACAATGCTGAAATGGAGAAAAACAAAAACCTCTGCACAAAAAGGGGGAAGAATAGGGTGGAAATGTCTGTCTTCTACTTCTCACCTAACTTATAATTGTCTATATTTAGATTTACACTTCATTATTTTAAAAAGTGCCTTTATCACTTAAATCAGAACTTAAGATTTTGCTTTGCAATGACCTTGTTGGAAAACAATGGGAAATTTAGAGGGTCAGAGAAATTAAGAATAAAATGTCATTTTGACAGAGAGCCATGATTGGAAATATTTTACTTGTGCTTTAGCAAGGCATTGTCAGCCTCAGATTTATCTTAATCAGGTCACTGGCCAAAATTAACGTACAAATAATTTTACAACCCTAAAAAAAACCCCAAAAACCAACAACCCTAACATATGGTCATTCCAGATAAGCATGCACCACTGAAAAGGACTCTGATTATAACTGCCTGGAGGAGGGTTAATTAGCATACCGCTCCAATAAGTCTACCAGAACTTAAAGCAGGAATTCTTAACATTCTTTTGGGTCATGGATCTCTTTGGCAGTCTGGAGAAGCTTGTGGACCTCTTCTCAAAATAATATTTTTAAATGCATAAAACACCCTGGATTACAAAGGGAGCCAATTATTTTGAAATAGAATGATGAAAATAGTTTTTAAAACAGGTCTGCGGACCCCAGGTTAAGACCCAGTCAAGGCATGGCTGCCCTTAACCTCACATCTACAAATGGACGGTCCCAGGAAGCTTTCCTCCACCGCTAAAGAGAAGGACGAGGCTGATTTGTTTGTTTTTTAAAACAAACAAACACCATCACAATAGCTTTGTATTTCCTAGGTGGTGTGTTGGGTGTGCATGCCAAGGCCGCCACGGGCGCCCTGGTCTTCATCAGTGACCTGTCAATCACATCGCTCCAGACAAGTGCCAAGCTCCTGCAGGGGAGGGCGCCCCTCCTCCAAGCCTCCAGCAGTGCCGGGGTCTCTAGGCCAGTCCGAGCCGTCCCGGCCTCCGGGCCCCCCTTCGCGGCCCCTCCCCAGGTGGGGCTGGCAGGGGGCGTCCCCCGTCGAGAGGGGACCTCCTCCCCCCACCCCACCTCGGGCCGGCTGCCCCGCACACCCCTTTCTCCCGGGGCAGCCTGCGGCCGAGCCCGGGAAGCTGGAGTGTGAATTACCGCCTCGCGGGGCACGTGGGCGGCCCAGGCGGGCGGTGCCTCGGGCCGAGGGAAGCTCGGCCCGGCCTGCATTCGCAGCCCTCCTGGAAAACACCCCCGGTCCTCCTGCTAACTCCTGGGGCTTGGCGGGGGGCAGAGGAGGGAGGGGGCGGGGTGGAGGGACGGGGTGAGGGATGGATCAATACCCGCAGGAGGGTGTCCAGCTCTAGTCTCTACTTTCTCGTCAGTAGGCGAAGACATTGTGGACACTGACTCGCTCTCTCCTTTTTTGTCTCGGTTCGGGGGCCCGGGGAGCTGGCGACCGGCTGCGCGCGCCCGTCGCTCGAGGAGCCCGAGCGCGTCGTCGCGTTGCAACAGCTGGAGCAGCCGCAAGCTGGGCAGGGAGGCACGCCCCCTCCCTCCCCGCCCCAACTACCGGGATGGGCGGGGCGGGGCGACGGACTCTGCTCCCTCCCCCGCCCCCGCGCGCCCCCCCCTCCACTCGTCAACGTGGCTTCTCTGTGGCCCTGGCACCCTCGAACCACCCAGGCGCTGCCCTGGCCTGGACGTACGCCGTGACGTCACAGCGTTCTAGAACTCCCTGTGTCGCCCTGTTCTAGGGGCTCAGCTCGCGGCTTGCCACGTTCTAAGGGCTCGCGGGAGAAAAAAAAAATCATTCCTTAGTTTTGCAACCCAAAGTGAAACCGGACGACTGAGCATGTCCGGGCTGACTGGAGAGCCACGTCGCTGCGGGTTCTTTGCACGGCTCCCCTTCATTTGGAGGAGGGGGAGGGTAGAGATAAAACTGAAGGCTCGGGGTGGAGGACCGCTCAGTCGAAAGCTGTTTGGGGAACTAAAATTGGAAAGTTCTCTGGGGTGGGCGGGCGTGGTGCCAGGGCACTAGTCTGCTGGTGTCTCCTTGACTACAAAAATGTTCTCGAATGGATTCATTCCACACCAATCCCAGGGTCGCTTCCTGGGCAGGCGCCTGAAACATACCTTGAGGTCATAGTGAGAAGCGGACGATTCAATTCAGTAAACATTTATTAAGCGCCTACTATGTGCCAGGCACTGTGCTAAGCGCTAAAGATAACAGAAAAAGCAAGACAGCCCCTGCCTCCAAGGAGCTTACAATCTGAGGAGAACGGGACCAAGGCTGTTATTTGCTCTTCGCAACACTTGTGCGGGGCAGCCACCTCCTTAAGGGAAACGGGAGACCTAGTGGGCATCTGGGAGCCTGGGCTGGGGAAAGGACTTATTTGTAAGAAAATGGGAGACAAGCTGGGGGAGCTGGCGGCTTTCAGAATTTCAAAGACGAATACCTGCAGAACAGTTCTCATTAAGGCGCAAATAAAACAGCACCTGTGTAGCCCAGGGCTCTGAGAAGTCTGATGTTTCGTAAAGCAACAGATTCGCTTTCGCCTATTCATCTCAAATTTTGCTCTCTTCCCTGCCCTTTTCAAATAGGATTCCTCTGTAGAACTCTGCTCTGTCTCCAGGCTGCTACTAAAATCCTTAAAAGTACTCTTTGGAACTCTTTCACTGGATAAAAATACATCGTGTCTCAGGCTCTTCAAACTTTTGAGCTTACTATATTTACTCAGGGGGTTGTGTTAAGTGTGAGTTGAATTTCAAGTATCCATGGTTTCATTCCACTTTAAATTGTAGCCTAACCAAGCAGATTGCAAGAGATCTGATAGCCTTGGCAGGATTTAATGAATTTCCTGTGGCCAAAATATATTCATCACCCGAAGACCAACCCAATGGCAATGAATCTTTGAAAATTTAGCCAGGCTGGCTCTTCCATCTGTCACCTCTTGATTTGCGCCGGATTGTGACAGAGTTTGTGCTCCAAAGGTTTATAAAGCCTTGGAGAACCCACTTTCATTACCTTGGCACTAACATGGGGCATCGAAAAAGAAATACGGTAGAGGTGCAACATCTGTAGGATGCATAAATAACTGTGGCACAGTTTGGTGTGCGATTTGACTCCTGAGTTTTATCGTGAAGGTTTGATACCCGAGATTACAGGGAATTGATGCAAATATGTAAACACAAGAGCCCTTCCTCAGTGGTTAGGTGGTTATAAGGGATATGAAATAGCAGTTTTCAAAAGAGGAAGCAAGAAAGCAAGGTTTTAAGTCACTAATAAGAAAAATACAAATTAAAACAACTCACCCCATACCCTTGAGAAGGCCAAGATGACAAAATGCAACAAAATCATTGATTGTTGGGGGTGGGGCCTCTGTGGGAAGAAACGCAGCTTAATGCACTGTTGGTAAAACTATCATTTGGCCTTACTATTCGAGAAAATAATTTAGAATTGCACAAAACTTTTGAACTAGCAATGTCATTACTAGACATACTCAAGAAGGTCAGAGGCACAGGGAAATCTATGAGAGAAAGATTTATAGCAGACTTTTTTTTCAAAGTGAAGGCCTAAAAGGGAGACAGAATGGCTGAACAAAATGTGGTAAATGACTGCAATGGACTTTATTATGCCACAAGAAATGGCCAATAGGAAGGATTTAGAGAGACTTGGGAAGACTTACTTGAGCTATTGCAGAGGAAAAGAACTGAGTCAGGACAACTTACATCATGACCATAAGATAAAGGAAACCACCATTGAAAGACTATAGAACTCTGATCAGTGCTGTTAACCAGAGGACTTGAAACAGGTCTCCTTCCTGTCAACAAGGAGGTGACAGAAGATAGATTCAGAGTAAAGCATTTTCACGCAGGGTCAATCTGTTGGTTTGTTTTACTAGACTGTGCTTATTTATCACAAGGGAGGCTACTGGGGTAGAGGGGGAAGAGAAGGCACGTCATTGGGAAGGGATGGTGATGTTAAAAAAAGAAAAGAATATCAATAAATATATCAGTTGTTTTTTTTTAACTTGAAAAGAGATGAAGGTAAAGAAAAAGGGAGAATTGGACATTCTTTGAGAATGGATTAAAAGCCATGGAGTATGTTTTCCCCAGAGAATATGGCCAGCTGGTATAATGTACAATTGTTAGTTGTAGTGCTTTTGGTTCATTGATTTTCTTTATAAATACCATATGAACATTACCAAGGCTTTGTTTATTTTGCTTTTCCTCTTCCCATCGAGTCAGCTAAAGATGTCTCTTCTCTTGTGTGTATGTGTGTAACTTTTATTTTATTTTTACCATTGTAAAAATACACACAGTCAAGCAAATCAAATTACCACATTAGCCATGTCCAAAAATGTATGTCTCATTCTGCAGTTTGTATCTCTCACCTCTCTGTTGGGAGGTGGGTAGCACAGCTCATCATTCATTTCCTGAAATCATGGTTGGTCCTGCATTGATGAGAGTTGAGTTTTTCAAAGTTGTTTGTCTTTTACAATGTTGTGGTTATTGCGTAATTTGTTCTCCTGGTTCTGTTCATTTCATTCTGTATCATTTCATACACATAGAAACACAAGAGCTGTTCCCCAGTGGTTAGGTGGTTATAAGGAATATGAAATAGCAGTTTTCAAAAGAGGAAATGCAAGCTACCATAAAAAATGTTTTAAATCACTGACAGGAAAAATACAAATTAAAAGAACTCAGCCCATACCCTTGAGATGGCAAAAATGACAAAATACAACAAAATCATTAATTGTGTTGGGGGGAGGGGTTCTGTGGGAAGATAGACATCTTAATGCACTGTTGTTAAAACTTCCCTAAAATTGCTCCTTGTGTCATTTCTTGCAGTACAATAGTATTCTGTTACATTCATGTACCATAATTTGTTCAGCCATTCCCCAATTGATGGAAACTGACTTAGTTTCTAGTTCTTTCTCTTTACAAAAATAGCTGTTATAAACATACCTCTTCTCTTATAACCACTTTCAGAAGATGTGGAATCTAGAATTATAACCACATTGGGACATTTGAAATGTCATTGTCCCATTTGGGGATTCTTGGCCCCAGCTTAAAGTCCCCCTTTCTTTGTTAATTATGGTAGCAAGAAAAGTACTACCTAAGGATTTGGTAGTAACTATTCTTGTCAGTATTTCTGTAGCACCAGTACCCAGTTTACACTCTCTTAGATTGTTATTTGTATTAGATCAGAGAAAGGAAAAGGATGAGGAAGATCCCCTCTGTTCTAGGGTCTGGTTACTGAGTCAGCATCAATCCAGTCAGCACAATATAATAATCAATTAAAACACTAGTTATAGAACTGATTGACAGCTCAACCATCCCATTTGATATCGGTGAAAGACAATGAAAAAATAATTCCTCCACCTACGTCTTTATGTGTGGACGGTAGCTTCCTGAAACCCATTAGTATAACATTCTTTCTGGAGGTGTTGGCTAACTTTGAGAAGCATGGAGAGCCCACTTGATTAAAATGCTATAAAGACTAACTTTGTCATTGGTTTGCTTGGAATTTTTAAAAAATAAGTTTTACTCCAAATTTGAGTTTTTCATTAGGACTTTTCCAAGGGTATGAATAATGCTAAATACAGACTAACAAGAATCTAGATAATGAATGGAGTGCTAGTAACACTATTATGATTATTGACTTCCCTATGGATCAACCCACCATCTCTGTAACTATTCAGACACTCCTTTCCCTTATTTCCACTGCTTTTTCCACTGTACCAAGTTATTCCCCCACCTCCATCCCATCCCCCTATATCCTTGTCTACACATAGGAACCATTCAGTAATGCTAAACTCTATCCTTGCAACACTAAATATTTCCAGTCATGCTGAGGAAGGATATCACAAAATTTTTAGAGAAGTTCTCAAAACAATGTTAATTTAAGATCCACTCTGAGAAACAAAGATACACAACATGATGCTTTGGGGAATGAGGAAGAAGGGATCACAAAAATCCAACCGAAAAATGAGAGGATTTTGCAACTTCAAAATGACTAGAAATCATTGAGGTTTCAGATAAGAGATCCAGTTTGTCAGGTGGTTACAATAGAGTTTCAATTGAGTTTGATAGACTTTTCTCAAAAAAAAAAATTCAATGGAAGGGTTGGGGTTAGATGTTAGTTACATTGGCATTTATTCCTTTGGTAATTGGTATCTGAAGAAAAAATTAACCAGTCTGAATCTTAGGAAAATTTCTTTCCTTCTTTATTTGGAAGCTAGAAAATAGAAACTGGAAAAAAAAAAAAGATGAGAGTAATATAACTGTGAATACTGATTTCCTACAGAATTGCAAATGCCATATAAGTTATTTATGAAAAATGTGTTTTAGCAGAGAATGCGTAGGATTGAGGTTAGGAATCATTCTATTTCTAGCTTTTTCACAAAGTCATTACATGACCTTGTGCAACTTATTTAAACATTATGTGCTTTTATATTGGAGATAATAATATCTATCCCATGTGGGATTTCAGCAGTTAATAATATTATTTCATAACTTTTGAGAAACTTGCGTATAAAACTCTACAATGGTATATGAATGTTTGTTGAGTTGAATTGAATTGAATATGAATTACAATGGGAATAAAGAATAAACATGACAAAGACATCAAGTATAAAGAGGCTTTCAGCAATATAAAATCAGCTCAGGGGATTATCACTCTTGAAGTAGAGGAACAACCTGTTTTTATTATCTTTCTTTTTTTCCCCAGAATTTTTAAGGATTAGGGTGAGTTAACACATAAAATTAAGCCCTTCACAAATAATGGTTATTAAAAAACTGTTTGCAAGTTCTTCAATATCATGATGTCATATATATCTTTCCCTCCCTGGCTCTCTACACACTCATTAAGAAGGATTTTGAAAAATCATCCATTTGATAAACATTGATTAGCTGCTACAATATGCAAAGACCTGTGCTGGGCATGGGGGTTTAAATGAAATATTTCTCTCTTTAATCTTATACAATATCCCTCAATAGAGGGACAAACCACAGACAGGTGAGTATAATACACAATATCACATGATAAGTTTGTTAGAATGTGTCAACTGGGGGGACAGAAGCGGCCTCTAACCTGTGGGTGGCCGGAGCTGAGCAAAGCAGGCTAGAGGCGATAGAGTCAAGAATCAAACAGAAATTTAATTTGAAAGTGAGGGAAAGGGCTTGCAAGCAAGGACATGTGCCTGAGCTTTATCCCTAGTAGAGGGGCCTACTTTAGTGTGGGGAGATCTCAAAACTTTTACCAATGGCTGTGCAGTGAGCTATAGCCCTGACAATGAGGGGTAACAGCAGCAATCTGACAAGTTTGATTCATGGCAGGGCTTCATGAACAGAAACAATTCTGGGATTTTGCTGGGGCTGAGATCATCCAAGACCCTCTAGAAAACAGAGGGTCTCCTACTATCTTGTGAAGTGTTACCAAATAAAGTGTCCTGCTTCATTGTCTTCCTAACTTTACACCTTCAGATCTCTCAACGTCATTCTTCATCCTCTCTTTTGTTGCAATCTGGGAAGAAGAGTGGCCCTTTTCATTGGCAATGATGATCAATGCCTTTACTTGTGCCCTTGATCCCATTTGTTCCTTTCTGTCATCTGGGAATTTGTCCCTTTCATCATCCTTTCTTCCTAATTTTCAATCTCTCTTTATCCATTGACTTCTCTGCTGCTTATCAAAATCCCCAGAGCTCTTCTTTCTTGAAAAAAACAGAAACAAATCTCCTTTCTTTACTCGATGATCCTTATTATCCTATCTGCCCTTTTCACAGCCTAACTCCTAGATAAAGCTATTTATACTATACCTCTACTTCCCACCTCCCACTGACTTCTGAACCTCTTGTAATCTAACCTCCTACCCCACCATTTGATTGAGTCTACCTGTACCACATTATATATCTTATATCCAATCAGTTTCCAAATCTTGGTGATTTTATATCTTTAACATCTCTTTTATCATCCCTTTCTCTCCAGTTCCATCACAGCCACACTAACTTGGCTATGCTCTTATTATTTCTAATCTAACTTCTACAATAGTTTCCTATGGAATCTTTCTGCCCCCAGATTTTCTCTTTTCCATCTTCATAGGATAAAAGACATAGCTGGAAGAGATTTCAGAGCCAAGAAAAGGGAAGCTCTCAGAGGTTGTGACTGCCCAAAGTTATACAGGTCGTAAGCAACAGAGCCGTGATATTCCTAAAACAAAGGTCTAACCACATCACTTCCCCGCTCAAGAAACTTCTGTAGTTTCCTATAACCTCTAAAGTAAAATACAAATTCCTTTATTTGGCTCCAACTTATCTACCTTTTATGCTGAGTACACATTACTTCTTTTTTTGTTAGGCAATGGGGTTAAGTGACTTGCCAGGGTCACTCAGCTAGTTAGTGTTATGTGTCTGAGGCCAGATTTGAACTCAGATCCTCCTGACTCCAGGGCTGGTGCTCTATCCACTGTGCCACCTAGCTGCCCCTGTACATTATTTCTTATGCATTGTACATTCCAGCTGAACTGGCCTATTTTCTTTCCCCCTTACTGGACATTGCCTATGCTGCATTTTACTACCTTTTTTCAGAAGGCTTTTTCATGTGTGTATTCAGGTGGTAATAAGGACCCATATTAGAGTAGTAGCACTGATAATAAAGAAGAGAGGACAAGGCTCATTGCATATATGAAATTGTCAGATCTCATCCACTAAGCATTTAAGTGCTTACCATGTGCCAGTCATTGTCCTAAGTACTGGGGATATAAAGAAAAAAGGGAGAACAGTACTTGCCCTCCAGGAGCTTATTTCCATCTAATGCTGGAGAAAACATATAAATATATAAGTATATCCATGGTAAATACTAGGTAACCTTAGAGGGGAAGGCACTAGCAGCAAGCAGGCAGGTCTCTTGCAGAAGGTGGCTCTTCAACTAAGACTTAAAGGAAGCCAGGGATTCAGAGATGGATTTAGAGCATTCCAGGCCTGGGGGACAGTCATCGAAAAGACACAAAGGTGAGAGATAGAATGTGAGGAAGGGAACATAGACCAGTATAGTCAGATAATAGAGTTTGTGGAGGGGAGTATGGTAGAAGAATGGAAAAGTAGAAAGAAACCAGGTTATGAAGAGCTTTAAATGCCTTATAGAGCACTTTATATCTGACCTTGGGATTAAAAGGGAACCACAAGAGTTTATAGAGTAATGGGTTGACATGGGTGTACCTATGTTTCAAGAAAATCACTTTGGCAACTGAATGGAAGATTGATTGAAGTAGAGAGAGATGAGGCAAGGAACTAAATTAATTTATTTTAGGATGGTGACTGTGTGAGTTGAGAGGATAGGTTTATGAGATATGTTGTAAAGAAGGAAATGACAAGGTGAAGAAACTGGGTATGTGGTGTGAGTGAGGATAAGGAGTAGAAGATGGTACTAAGCCTATTAACCTAGGTGACTAGAAGGATGACACCAGTGGTGTGCTGGAGCCAGCTCACATCAGCTTACAAAGAGCTGATTGTTAAGAATTCAGTGAGAGAGAGCATTTATCAGCAAAGACTACAAATCAGGGCTTGATTTACGGTTTTGTAGATTGTGTAGACTTAAGAAAGTGATGGAGAAAATCTTAATAATGCAGATTAAACTTAAAAGTGTGTTCTGCATACATTCCCCCCCCCCCCCAGAGAACTGGTTGTTAAACATTTATTAGCACAGCATTGCTGTCATTGACGATGCTCTTAGAGGAAATTGGGAAGAGGGGTGGGTTTTGAGGGAAAGATAAAGAGTTCTTTCATTGAGTTTGAGATACCTATGGACATACAGTTAGAAATGTCCGACAGGCATTTGATAATGAGGGACCAAAGCTCTGGGGATAGATTGGTGCTGGCTATATAGAGCTTGGATTCATTTGCACAGAGATGGTAATTGAACCTGTGGGAACTAAAGATCACCAAGGGAGGTTCTTAATGTTTTTTGTGTCATGGGCCCCTTTACCCCTTTTCAGAAAATGTTTTTAAATGTATAAAATAAAATACATAAGATTACAAAGGAAATAAATTATATTGTAATGTGATTATAAAATATAAACACACACACATAAATATATATTTGTGTGTGTGTGTGTGTGTGTGTGTATTTAAATTCACAGATACCACATTAAGAACTTCTAATAAAGAGAGAAAAGAGAAACAGGTCCAGGACTGAGCCTTGGGGACTAAACACAATTATTGAGTATGACATAGATACAGTAAAGGAAATAGAGAAGGACCTTGGTAACTGTTGGGATATGTGAGCTAAGAAAAATGGAAGAGTCAGGTATGATTCCAAGGTTTAAAATGTGGGAAGACTGGTTGAAATGAATGCTGTTGCCATGGATAGGCATATTGAAATCACAGGGAGGAAAGATAGTTAAGTTCAGTTTAAGAATCCATCCTTCCAGGCTTCAAAAAGGATTAAAGCCAACCCTTTTGAGTGTGTAAAGATATAGGTTTTTTTTTATCAACCTGCAACAGATCAAGGAAGGACAGTCTGTGGTTTTCCCCCATAATAGTTTACTATATTTATCTTGACTCTCTGTCTAGAAGTTCTTTATTATACCTAACCCAGATCTGTTACATTGAAGTTTAGACCATTTCCTCTTTTGGTGCCAGGAGAACAGTTGTTCAAGTCCCAGCATAAGAGCACTTAATACCCTTAAGGATCATTTTAGAGCCACCTCTAAGCCTTTTCTAGGTTAAGTTGTCTCGTTACTTCTCACCTTTCTTCATAGGTCCCATTTTTCAAACTTGTCACTCAATGCAAGCAGTGCAGTTAACCAGGCTGTAGCTGGTTCAGCAGGCATAAGATCCCTGGTAGCTTTTAACACCTTCCTATAGGGAAGTCCAGTTGTGACCTGGGCATAGTAGGTGGTTAATAAATGTTTGTTAACTTCACTTGATTGCTACCCTCAATGAGGTCTGTGAGCAGGGAAAGAGGGACTATGTGCCAAAGAATGTGCTAAGCACTGAGGATAAAAAGAAAGTTAAGGGGCAGCTAGGTGGTACAATGGATAGAGCTCCAGCCTTGGAGTCAGGAGGACCTGAGTTCAAATATGGCCTCAGATACTTGACATTTACTAGCTGTGTGACCCTGGGCAAATCATTTAACCCCGATTGCCTCACCAAGAAAAAAAATGCTTTAAAAAAATAAAGTTAAAAAAATTATTCCTTATTCTCAAATAGCTCACAGTCTCTTGAGGGAGACAACATGCAAACAACTATGTACCAACAAGATATATACAGAATAAACTGGAGATAATCTCAGAGGGAAGGCACTAAAGTTAAAGCCAGGGAAACCAGGATGGGGAAATGAAGAGGGAGAGAGTTCCAGGAGTGGGTAAAGTCAGTGAAAATATATGGGGTTCAGAGATGGAATGTCTTGTCTGAGTATTGCATGGACTCCAATATCACAGGATCCCAGAGTATTTAGAGGGGAATAAGGTTTAAGAAGATTGGTTAGGTAGGAAGGGGCCTGATTATGAGAGGTTATAAATACCAAATAGGATTTTATGTTTGATTCTGAAGGTAATAGGGAGCTATTGGAGTTTATTGAATGGGAAGTAAGGGGTAGGGATTGACATGGTCAGACCTGCACTTTAGGAATACTGATTTGTCAATTGAGTAGAGGCTGGACTGGAATGGGTAGAGACTAGTGAGGGAGATCAACCAGAAGGGTAACGTAATAGTCCAGATATAAGGTGATAAGGGTCTGCACCAGGGTGGTGGCAGTGTCAGAGAGAAGGGGGTATATTGAAAAGGTGTTGTGAGGGTAGAATTGCCTCTTCTTGGCAACAGATTGGATAAGGGGTGAGGAGAGAGAGAGAGAGGGAAGGAGAGAGAGAGAGAGAGAAAGAGAGAGAGAGAGAGACGAATTGAAGTTGATACCTAGGATGGTGGTACAATAATAAAAAAGTTAGGAAGAGGAGAAAGTTTGGAGGAGAGAATTAATTCAATTTTGTACATGTAGAGTTTAAGGTATCTATAAGACATTGAGTTTGAGATGTCCAATAGGCAGTTAGAAATGTGAGACTGGGGCAGCTAGGTGGAGCAGTGGATAGAGCATTGGCTCTGAAGTCAGGAGTACATGAGGTCAAAACCAACCTTAGACGCATAACACTCACTAGCTGTGTGACTCTGGGCAAGTCACTTAACCCCAATTGCCTCACTAAAAAAAAAAAAAGTGAGACTAGAAGTCAGAAGAGAGATTAGGGCTGGACAAGTAGATCTGAGAATCATCTGCATAGAGATAATGATAATTGAATTATAGGAACTGATAAGATCACCAAGTAAAATAGTGTAGAAGAGGGAGAAGAAAACAAGGCCATGCACAGAACCTTGAGAAAGTAGAAGGTGGGAGTAATCCAAGGCTTAGTCTTGGCAGGGGAAGGTCTTTGATAAGATAAGGGTGCTAAGAGACTTAGAGAAGAGTACAGTTTAGAGTTGAACTAGTTCACTAAAGGATCAAGATGGGGAAGGGAGAAAAGTATAAACAGTGAAGGGGTATCAGTCTAGGAAAGAACTGAGGGATTGAGGAATTGGAGGTCACACTGAGGATGAAGAATAGGGTAAAGGGATGCAGTATAGAGTGAGAGATGGAATGACAACAGTTTATGATGAGATAAAGGCATTCCAGAGTTCATGACCACAGATAATAAACACCTGTAGGTGATGATAAGATTAAGGGTATGACCATCTTTGTGTATAGCTTAGGTGGGGTGGAGGAATAAATAGGTCATGGGAAATGAGTAAATGGAGGAATTGAGAGTTTAAGGTGTTTGAAGGAGTATCAATACATGTGTTGAAATCCCCTAGTATGGGGCAAGAATTGCATAGGAGAGAAAGACTGAGCCATGTGCTGTACATATGGAGGAAGGAAGAGAAATGTCCTGGAAGTTGGTAGATAACAGCCATTAGAAACTTGATTGGGTAATAAATATGGATTGAATGAAGCTCAGAGCTGGAGAGGTTACTGAGTGACTGTGGTAGAGGGAGATCACTGTGGAGATCTAACTGTGGAGAAGGGTTCTGCCAATACCACCTGCCAATCAACTGCCACTAAAAGGCAGGTAAACTCAAGAGCCCTGGCAATGGCAGCACCCACTCCCCTGCACTAATTCTACTCTCAGCCCAGCACTGGTAGCCATCATTCTTTTTGGAGATGTGGCCTGGAAACTGCTTCTTTGGGTGCTGCCATCCCTTGCCTGGAAAAGAAAGGTCTTTTAGCCAAAGTTCTTGACACTGTCAATCTCACAGTTCAATCTCAGAAACTGATAGGATTTTTGTCAGTGTAAATGACATCAAAGAATGTGTATTATCATCTACTCTGCCACTGGACCCCAAAGACCTGAGACCTTCCATTTGTCTTGCAGTGAAAATCATCTGTATATGTTGTCTTTCCCATTAGAATGCCTTCCTTTTAAATTTATATCTCCAGTGCTTAGCAGCTAGGTAGACACTTACTAGCAGTGTGACCTTGGGCATCACTTAACTTCTGTTTGCTTCAGTTTCTTAAACTATATAAAATATCTCCCAGGGTTGTTGTGAGGATCAAATAAGATAAAATTTGTAAAGTGCTTAGCCCCAGCACCTGACACCTAGTAGGCAATATATAAATGTTAGCTATTATTAATATTAGTGCAGAGATTTGCATATGTATTTAATGTGGTTTTTATTTATATATAAATAAGTTACGATAAATGTCAGAATGAGTTGGGTACCATTTAAATTAGGGTCTCTTGGTAGCAGTTGGAGTGAGAACTTCTTGAGTTCAAGAAACTTGAAAATGAAGAGATTTGATCAGTTTCTCCTACTCATTGAAATTTCTTCGTTTAATGGCAAATGTCCCTCCAAATGAGTGATTATGTGGTAACCTTCTGTATATCCTATTCAGGATGATATTTCAAAAGGAAATACCACACAAATTGTGTTCAAAGGAGATTTATTTTTTTGTTGTACATACACACACTATTAAGTTTAATTTGCATTATTAAAATGTTCTTAAGTCTAAACAATCAACAGAACAACAAATCAAGGCCTGATTTGTAGCAATTGTTTGGTTTTTTTTGCACTTAATAATGTTTCATTCCCCCCCCAATTACATGTAATGATAGTTTTTCAACATTTATTTTTGTAAGATTTTGAGTTCCAAAATTTTCTCCCTTCCTCTCTTCCCAAGGCAGCAAGCAATCTGATATAGGTAATCCATGTACAATCATGTTAAACACATTTCCACATTATTCATGTTGTGAAAGAAGAATCAGAACAAAAATGAAAACCCATAAGAAAGAAAAAAAGCAACAAAAGTGAAAATAGTGTGCTTTGACTTGCATTCAGACTCCATAATTCTTTCTCTTCATGTGGATAGCATTTTCCATCATGAGTCTTTCAGAACTGTCTTGGATCATTGTATTGCTGAGAAGAGCTAAGTCTGTCACAGTTGATCATAGCACAATGTTGTTACTGTGTACATTGTTCTCCTAGTTCTGCTCACTTCACTCAGCATGAGTTCATGTAAGACTTTCCAAGTTTCTCTGAAATCCACCTGCTCATTATTTCTTATATCACAATAGTATTCTATTACATTCATATACTACAACTTGTTCAGCCGTTCCCCCAATTTATGGGCATCCCCTCAATTTCCAATTCTTTGCTACCACAGAAAGCGCTGTTATAAATATTTTTGTACATGTGAGTCTTCTTCCCTTTTTTATGTTCTCTTTGGAATATAGACCTAGTAGTGGTATTGCTGGATCAAAGGGTATGCACAGTTTTATAGCCTTTGGGCATAGTTCCAAATTGCTCTACAGAATGGTTGGGTCAGTTCACTACTCCACCAATAACGCATTAGTGTTCCAGTTTTCCCACATCTTCTCCAACATTTATCATTTTCCTTTTCTGTCATATTAGCCAATCTGATAGGTGTGAGGTGGTCATTTCTCTAATCAATAGTGATTTAGAGCATTTTTTCATGTGACTCTATAGTCATAAATAATTAAAACATATAGTTTTAATTTCTTCATCTGAAAACTGCCTGTTCATATTCTTTGACTATTTATCAATTGGGGAATGACTTGCATTCAAAGGAGATTTATTAAGAAATGTTATTTATAGTTGGTTGGAGACAGGATTTGTCTATCCATTTAGCACATGGTAGGTAAGCACAGTAAATTTTTATTGACTTGTTGAGGATTAACATCAGTTATTTCTTCTCTGCGACTTTCCATTCAGGATGGTGAAGTTTATAAGTACAAAGATTACATTGTCTAATATTAACCAACCTTTACAAATGTGTTCCAAGATTTGCAGATTAGAATAAGACTTTTGCAAGGGACAATGGGGAGTCTAGAACTAGGTGCTGTCTTAGGAGTGAGTGACAAGTTCTGATTTTATTTGGAAGTTGACTTTATCAGTATTATAATTATAGAACTTTAAAAATGGAACGGGTCTTTGGGATCAACTAGCCTAATCCCTTTATTATACAGATGAAAAAATTGAGGCCCAGAGTGTTGAACTTATTTGTCCAAGGATTTACAGATGATTAGGACTAGAACCCAGGTCACTTCACTCATAGTCCAGTGCCCTGTTTAATAAGACACCATACTACATTTTGTGCTTCAGTTTACACATTCTAGTATTATCACTTCCTTATGTAAAAATTGTTTCATCAGAAGACAAGAAAACTGACAAAAGAAGAGGTTCTTAAACCTCAAAATTGTACTTTGCATAAAATTTGGAATGAAATTTTAGAAGCAGTATTATATGTATGTAAGTATGTATATTTGTATGTATGTGTATATGTGTGTGTATTTGACTAATATAGTAAGTTTGTGAATTATAATTCTATATATTTTATTTTAAGGACAGTAGATTTGGAAATATTTTAAATCTGGGTTCTCCCTTCAAATTGAGAGCAGATTGGCCATTGCAGGCTTTGTGACTTGTACGTAGCAGATACTTAGATATTTACTGACTTGTTGAATATAACTCCTGTTATTTCCTTTAACTGACTTTCAGTTCAAATTGGTGCAGTCATAGGTCCAAAGACTATATTTCTTCATCCCTACCTTACATATGTGTCCTAGGATTTGGAAATTTTGCCATGTGATTGTTTTCTACTTGTGACAGCAGCATGAACAATAAACAATAGAGTTAAAATGATTAGAGCTTAACCAAATATTTCTATTCTTAATTTAGTAAAAAAAAAAACAATTTTTTTTCTCCCATATACGAAGGAAAACAGAAAAAGGAGTTCTGTGAAACCACGAATCTCTGTTGTGGATCACTTGCTTTAAAAATATGTATATCATAAGAACTTCTGACCAAGAATGATGCTTGAACAGAGGCAGACAGCCCAACTCCCACATAGCAACTCCAGCAAAACCTAAAAATAACACTGGGCAGAATAATGATCGATAAATCCATGAGGAATTATAGTAAGTGACTTATTCCATACCAGAACCACAGGAAAAGTCAGCCAGAAGCCTTCAGGCAATAGGAAAGGTAGGCTACTAGAAAATGCTTTGTTAGGGCAGACAAACAAGCCAAAAGCCTCCTTATATGACCAGAGACCAGCCAGAGACACATTTTGCCTGTCAGACTTTGTTTCCTGAGACAAAATAGAGTTTCTCATTCACCTCCAAAAGCATTAGGAGTGTTATAAAACCCCTAGTGTGGGCCTTGGAAGTAGCAGTGACCAGTGCAGGTGCAGGGCTATAAATTGCTCTTACTCTCCTGAAGATCCAGTTCTCTCCGGAACCTTGAAGATGGAGGGGAGGGACCGGGGCAAACCCCAGGAGGCAGAGATCTGACCAAGAATGCTTAATACTTTAAAAACCTACAACAGGGGTTGGGAACCTGTGGCCTTGAGGCCGCGTGTTGCCCTCTAGGTCCTCAAGTACAGCCCTTTCAATCTAAACTTCATAGATGTGAAGGATACTTGAGGACCTAGAGGGTCACATGTGCCTTGTGGCTGAAGGTTCCCCACCCCTGACTTAGAAGGAAAAAGTAACACCATGACAACTTCAAGCAGAGAATCAGAGGGGAAAAAAGGTTTTCTATAAGGATTATATAAATGCCTAAAAGAAATAAAGCAAAAGATATGACTTACTCAACTTCACCCTACTTAAAGTAAGTGATAAGAGGAGCAATCAATCAACTAATCTTGTAAACCTTAAACTGAGCATGGAAAAGTCTTGGAAGTATAGTGACGTTGCTTGAACATTATTTTGGGATAGGCTGAGGAACCTTGGGTGCCTCTAGTGGTTGTGTATAAATTATCTAACTAATTAGGACCCATCCATTCTAGAAGTTGGAGCAAACATGGATTTCCATCACACCTTTAGGGAGCAAAGGTAGGATGGACCTGTATCAGAGAAGGGAAATATCAAGGCTTGTTATCAGATCTGTGGGCATCTTGGAGTAGAAGACTCTGGTTGGAGGAGAGTCCCACAGCTCCTTTCCCAATACCCTTCCAACTCTGGATCTGTTATATCTGTAGTGGTTTTTATCTTCTTTGGTTCCCTCACCTCTCCAGTGTTAGTGACTAACCATAGGCACTAATACGATCTGCTGTTTCATTACCAAAATGTTTCTAGTAACCAGAGTTTTTCTTCAATCACAAAGAAGCCAGGGGTTTACCAGGGATTGAACATAAATGTAAAATCAAGCAGAGAGCACAACTTTTGCCTAAATGTTAGGAATTTTCCCAAGGATGGTACAGAGAGATTATAACAACTCAACTTTTCATCTAAAATAAACCTGAGCTGAAGAGGAAAGAATCACGTGGACCCAAGGGACATCATATTATTCCCTAGGCTTAAAATGAGCTAATTATTATTAGCTGTCACGGGATGTTACAGATAGAAACCAAATAAAAGATCTGAAGAAGAGAATTGGAAGAAGAACACTATTAGGATGTAAAATAGTAAACCTCACCCAAATAATGGACTGAATTAGAAGAGACCAAAAAGAGATCAGTGAGTCTTTGAGACAGCAAGAAATAATTAGAACAAAATCAAAAGATTGAAAAAAATAAAAGAAAATGCAAGATCTTTCAAAAATAATGGACCTGGAAATTCCTTGAGAAAGAAATTGTAAGATATTTTCTATCAAAAACTGACCTGGAAATTCCTTGAGAAAGCTGTCTATTCCAAGCACTTCCACTTATACTTTCACTTGCTTCTAAACCCTTTTCAGTTTCCAACCTCATCATTCAACTGAAACAGCTCTTGCCAAAGTTGCTGGTCATCTCTTAATTGTCAAATCTAAATCCTTTTCATCTTCCATGCAAATGCAAGCTTTGACACTGATGATCACCCTCTCCTATTCTCTCTGCACTTTAGGTTCCTGTGAAACCTTTCCCTTCTCTTTCTTCTCCTGTTTGACTGCTCCTCAGTCTTCTTTGCTAAATCTTTATCTAGGTTAGGGGTGGGGAACCTGTGGTTTCAAGGTCACAGGTGTCCCTCTAGGTCCTCAAGTGTTGCCCTTTGATGCAGTTTCCCCACCCCTGATCTAGGTTGTGATCATTAATCTTAGTTATCCTCCAAAGTTCTGTCCTGGACAGTCTTCCCTTGGTGATCTCATCAGCTCCTTTGTCATCTCTATTCAGATGATTCAGACATATCCAGGTGTAGTTATTCTCTTGAGCTACAGTCCCATGTTACCAACTCCCTTTTCGACATCTCAATTTGTATGTCTTATAGGCATATCAAACTCAACATGTCCAAAATAAAACTTATCAATCATGTCTGCCACCCCAGCCAAAACCTCCCATTTCCGGAACTTTTCTTCCAGGCCATCATCCTTGGTGCCATATTTCTTATTCACATTCACCCCACATATACCCCATTGCCAAATCTTGTTTTTACCTTCATAACACCCCTTACATGTAGCTTTCTCCTCACTCACACAGCCACCACCGTCATACAACTCCTTATCACTTCCTGCATGGACTATTGAAATAGCCTAGTAATTTGTCATTCTGACTCCAGTCTCTCTCCACTCTAATCTATCTTCTACTCAGCTGCCAAAGTGACTTTCCTAAAGAATAGGTCTGACCATGTCACTCCCCACTAGTCAGTAAGCTCTAGTGGCTCCTATTACCTTTAGGATTAAACATAAAATGCTCTGTTTGGCATTTAAAGCCCTTTATAATCTAGGTTCTTTCTACCTATTCAGTCTTCTTAGACTCTACTCCTCTCCAAGCCCTCAGCAATCCAGCCACACTAGCTTACTTGCTATTCCCCACACATGATGCTCTATCATCTACCTGCCTGCCTTTGCACTGGGTGCCTCTCCCTCTTCACCTCCACCTCCTGAATTCTCTGGCTTCTTTCAAGATTCAGCTTAAATCCTAACTTCTCTAGAAGACCTTTCTCAGTCCCTCTACCCACCTCTGAGATAATCTTCTATCTATCTAGTACAGTAGATGGGGAATGGGGAGAAAAGGCAAGATTGTGATGAGAAAAAAATAAGAAAAGAAAAAAAGGATAGTCATTGAAATGAGTGTACTGAAGAAGTTCAGAAGAAAGTATAGGCAAGAATACTTTTGAAAGTAATAGGCTGAATTTATTTTATATGTATATGTATATATTTTAAAGTAAGTGGAACAAGATTCAGCTTCATAGGCAAACTTTTTTCTACTTTATACATGAAAATTTTTTTGGTGTTGATTTTAAAAAAATATATTTTTCAACAAGTTCATAATAAATTCAATATTCTACTTTCAAAAACTAGTCTGCTTGTCTGTTTCCTTCTATTTTCTTCTGTGAATGAAAAGAAAAAGTTTAATGTCTCTCTTTTCTTTCTTTTCTTCTAGGCAGTTTTTATAATAGCATAGCCTTAGCCAGAGTGAAATTAGTCCCATCTACAACCTGAGTCAGAGTAAATATCCTAAAGGCAAAGGTAGAATGAATGGATTAGGATTTGTGATTGCTACAGTAATAAGGGAAGTATGTTGCACAGAGGAACCCTATAACTATGTCATCTAGAGCAGAGGTGTCAAACACATGGCCACACATGTGGCCCACAATACTCCTGAGTGCTGCTAGAACCAGATTAATATGTAATTGAAAAATATTTAACAAAATGAATTAAAAATGCAACAAAACATAGATAATATTACCTTTTTAAAACTAAGTCAATATGTAGTCAGCAGGGATCCTTAGGTAGGGATTAATGTCCTCCAGTTTCTATTTGAGTTTGATGCCACTGATCTAGAGGCCATGTTTGAAGGACTGAGGCTGGTATGATTTAGGGGTGCAGGAAATCTCTTAACTGTAGGCTCTACATAAAAAATACTTTCCTTGAATCATAGTTGGAAAATTTAGGCTAGCCTAAAGCATAACTCTTACCTGTGCAGTTAGATTAGTGACTTGAAAGAAAAAAAATTTGGCAGTTTGTTATAAATTTTCATAGATTATAAGATCACAGATTTAGAGCAATCTCCTCATTTTGAGTCAGAGAGGTTAGTGATTTGCTCAAGGTTATATAGCTAGTATCAAAAGTGGAGTTTGAACTTACATCTTCTGGATTCCAAACAAAAAAGTAAAGTCTATTTTTTTAAAAAGCAGCAGTCAAATAGATATTAATTCACAATGATTAATTCACACAATACAAAAACAGCCCTTTAACTTGGACTATGTCATCCCTACCCCTCCTGGATAGTCTGATACCAAATATTTCCCCTTGCTTGAACCAAACAGGAAGAGAAGATGGTGGTGGCCTGTGCCTGGCAGATACACTTTTCAGGGACTGTTTATGGCAGTAGTGGGAGAAACCCATGACTAGGGGAGAGGCTGGCCTCAACTTCCTGTTGTCTTGTCACCACCAAAAAAAGCCTTTGGTTGTACAATTCTTCTCTGTATTTGACTCAATGGTTGAGGAACACTTCTTTTTTCTGAGACTCCTCAAGGCCATTTTTGTAGATGTTCAGCAGCTTGAATTTGGATCTTGATCAGAGGTTGGGAACCAGGGAGCTAAAGCATTGAAAAAAAAAAGGAAAAAAGGGGGGAAAATCATTGTAAATGGTAAGAGGAGTAAATAAATGGTTACTCCAGGAGGGATAAGAATTCTACAATAGAATGTGATTGCAATCAGTGCAAGAGAATGGTATGGAATCATTTCTAGCAGCAGGTCAGTGGTTAGATTCTTTGCTTCCAGGCAGCATCTGGTTGCAGTGGTTGAGCCAGCAACTCAAGCCAGTTTCCTGAACAGAGGGATGAATATTCAGTAGGATGCAAACATTTTGTTACTCACAAATTTGTGTCTGGGGTCTTTCCACCATTGGGTAAAGCTAATTGTTAATCATGTAAACACCTCATGTTGTATAATTCCTCCCTCTCCCCCTACCCCACTCTGTGGACTGAACAGTCTTAGGGTTACAGTTGTTTACCTACTCTATTTAGTAAAAGGATAATTTCCATGGATTTATGGCAAGTTCTGTAAAGAAGCTAGAAAAACTTTGAGTACCACCCCAGGGACAATTAGTATGCCTGTCACCTAGGAACCAAATTGGCTAGGTTTGTTGGAGAAAGCTCATTGCCCAAAAGCTGGCCACAGGATGATGCCTTTTCTCCATTAGAATAGCTTAGTCTACTAAGGCACAGAAGGTTTATTTTGTTAGTGGGAACATCTGTATCATTGGTCCTTGAAATACTGAAACATAAATGAATTGGGATAAAAAGGCTGTTGCTATAAGGAAGTTCAAGACATCCCCCTCTCCCCGCTCCCAACACACACACACACACACACACACACACACACTCACCCAACAGTATTGAGTTCTGGTGGTCACATAGCTCACAATAAGTTTTTAGTTTTTGAGGACTTATTAGGGAGTGAGTATTTTGACCACAAGGTCTATAAAGAATGCAAATTTATCAGATGTAGAATCATTGAATCATAGATATAAGAGCTGGAAACAAACTCAGAGGCCATCTGGTCCACCCCTTTCATTTTCAAGATGAGTAAACTGAGGCCCAACATTGCTAAACAATGTAGTCTACTATTAACATCTCTTGATTCTATTTAGTCTCACATTAATGAACTACTATTTCTTTACTTCCAGCTATTATGAAGCCTTTCTAATTCTGGTTATTTGTTTATAAGGGGAAGCGGAGACATTTACCACGCACAGTGCTGGACAAAGGTGGCTAATGCTTTCTCTTCCCCTCTAGTGTTATCTAGGGCCTCTTAGATGCCTAAGGAAGTTTCAAGGTAATTTACATGGCCCCAGGGCTAGCTGCCAACGGCATAAAGGAAGCTGAAAGGAATTCACTGACCCTAAACCCGCTAGAAGTGAGGGCTGGATGAATTGCCTTTAGGAGAAGAAGGAGGAAAAATAAAAGGTCTTGATAGTTGCCTGAGTGACCCTCTTGTGTTTCTGCCAACAAAAAAAGCTGAAAAATGTGTTGATCTGTCACTCCTTCCCCTACCCCCCACTCTCAAGGCACATCATACCTCCTTGTCCTTTCCAGTCTCACAAGAGTCATAACACTAATTATTCCATCTCAGAGGAAGATACCCTAGAAGCCGATGATAGCTCTAGCAGATGGAAGCAGGAGCCTGTAGCTCAGGAGTCAAAAGTCATCAAGAGAAGGGAAGGCCTTCAACACATAATGGAGATGATAGATTGCATCTTCAGTGACAAGCTGAGCCTCAGGATCATGTCAAGTGACCTACAAGAGGCAGAGATGAGAAACCCTTAGGCACAATAAATTGCCAGGAGGCAGAAATGAGAGAGAGCTTTCCAGTTAGGATGCAATTCATTCAGAAGATGAGTTATTAAGGAAGTGTTCCTTTTTCCCCATTGGCAGGGAAATCTGTGGCATATTCCATCATTTCTTATTTAAGGGGCTGAAAAAGATTCTTCGATTTCTTATTTATTCTACTATTTTGAACCAATTAAATGTTTTACTAGTTGATTCTATGAGGCCTACCTAGCCTAGGTAGGTTGATTGGTCTAGCCATATTTATATAAATATAGACGCAATGTGGCATATATTTTCATTATCTCATTTGATTCTTACAACAACCCTATGAAGGAGGAGTTATTATTTTGTCTATTTTACAAATGAGCTAAGTGAAACACACAGAGGTTGGGTAAATTGCCTAGGGTCATAGAGCTAGCTTATGAAGTAGGATTTGAAACCAGGATCAAATGAGATAATATATGTAAAGCGCTTTAAAATCGTTAATACACCATGTAAATGTGAGCTATTATTAATTATGATTATACATAACACTCCATATAGAACCTGAGGTTAGTGAGAGATCATAGAGGCCATTTAGCTTAACTCCCTCATTGTATAGGGGTTTATTAGTCCTGTGGGACCTGTGCTACATGTTGGTATAACTACCCTTCCCACAGACACTACAGTAATTAAACTAGCATAGATAATGGCTTTAAAATGTATTTTTAATCTTAATAGGGTTTTTTGCATAATTTGTAGCAGAAGTGTGTCACTTTAGAACAGATCTGTGATAGTCAGGAGTTTGTATCAATTATTATTCACCTCAGAAATTTGGAGAAGATAGTTACAGAGGAACCATCTTGCTTATTATAGCATGTTTTGAGATTGATCTTGTGTGGGACAGCGACCCTCACCCAATTAAACTCAGAGACCTCTCAAGGTGGAAGCAAAAGTCACTCTTTATTACAATCTCGCGAGAAGGGGCGTCTACTCCTCCGATGCACTACCAGCAGGAGAGAGTCGAGGCACAGAAGCAAACTGATACCCTAATGTAAACAAACCCCTACCCACCACTATCCCTTCTTCCCATTGGCTAGGAGGTGGACTTACAATCTAGGTGCGAAAATTCTTCCCCAGAGACAAAGAACAAGGAAACAAGGTATAGCCAATCCAAACATACATGTCCTTTTTAGCAAACCTAATGCTGATGTGGCAGTGGTGTGGCAATCAAGGTGGGGAGGGCCAGAAAGCCTGGACAAACAAGTTACTTTTAGGGGGACATCGCCTGATGTACTCCCTTATCTTGTTTACATATTTGTGTAAATCAAGAAATCAATTAATCAATAACCTAATCTCCTGTCCTGTTTTCTTATCAATTCTGTGGGAACCAAACTGTTAGCATTCCTCACAATCTTAATAATCATCAGAGGGTTGTTGAACAGTTATCTTTGTTGTTACATCTTTCAAGGACCATTGTATGATCTTCACACACACACACACACACACACACACACACACACATGAGATATTTTATTGGAGGAGAGCCTATAGTGAGGTGTTTTGAGTCATCAAATTTTTTTTTTATAGTAAACAAACAAGCATGTAGTATATACACTTTACACCTTTCGGTCAGCTGTGGGGCTCCAAAGACCACAGTCAACTGTGGTTTACTATAGAATATGATTTGAGAAAACCTGTCTGTTCCCTTCTTATTCATATTTTCATCAATGATGCACCCAAGGCATTGAATAGATTGTTATTGTAAAGTTTTTAAAGAGTTAGGAAAGCAAGACTATGGCTCAATAATTACTGATATTTCTTGGATTTTGTGGGGAGATAATAGTTGGTGATTATTTTCCCAAAGTGTTTGTGATCCTCTACTCTTTTAGGTATCTTGAGACTTAATCTCTCAGAATCCTTAGAACTATGTTATTTCCATCACAGACCTCTTCTGTGGATACTTGATTTAGATAAACTACTGCCTACCTTTGGTTTTGTTTTTTAATACTCTTTCTATTTCTTCAAGTAACTCATTGGGGACTGTGGTGGTAAAGACTAAATATAGTGGCTCCTCTACTAATGATGGAGAAAATAGTATAGAAATCTTTACAGATCTTTTCCATATTTTAAAACTCCTCTTTGTGGATGACATTGTACTAACTGTATCAAACCTGGAATGTTGCGGAGCCTCCTAAATGAGAGCATAATTACTTAGAAGTGTCTAGTCTCGCTTCACACACAGGAAAAACCGTGTAGAAGAAGAATAATGATTGACCAGCCTACAGCTGAAGTTGAATGAACAATCCATAGAGCTGTATCCTGTGCAAATCTTTTCCATCTTCTCCTATAAGTCCTCCACAGTAGGTAGACTCAATATTCCGGAAACCTTCCTCTGCATGTCTCCACATTGTGTGTGCACCTGTGAGCACGTGGGCTATCTTTCCATTACCTTCTGCTTTCATCCTTTGGAGACTGTGGTGGTCAGGGAGAAACTTAAAGTTATTAAAAGAACTCTGCAGTTTCCCAAAGGCAATATAGCCTACTCTTCTCTTATTTAACGGGCCCTGCTCATTCTTATCTATGCAAGACACAGGTCCCCTTGTGGAGCTGGAAGTGGTGGTGGGACTTCTAGTGCTATAGCTCATGAACCTTCACTAGTGTGTTTCCCATTATTTAGTCAGTTAGACTCAATTTAGAAAGGGGTATTTTATTATGGTGGTACAATAGGAATAGTTGGTACAAAATATTCCCTCAAAAATCTGTAACATACTCTCCTATCAGTATGCACAGAGTCCAGGGGAAAATGGATTCAAGATTAGAGAATACATGTGGCAAAGGGGTAACACAGCTTCTAGTTGCTGGAAGTCCTTTCCCCCCTTTGTGGGGAGCTTAAGAAGTTAACCTTTGGCATGATATAGCTTCTTTACTGGGATCTTTGTAAAGTATGAATCTGTATGCAGTCTGTCCTTGGCTGTTGATGCAGATATAGCCACCCTTGATACTGCTAGGACACTGATGAAAGATGAGAAGTCCTTCAGACCTCTGAAGTTCATAAGAACCTCCTATAGTCAGTGGTGAGTAGGGGATGAAGGCTGAAGATGAAATGCTCTCCTCTTCCTCCCCACCCTCACCATCCCCTACCAAGCAACTCCTAAGGAGGTTTTACTAGAGCACATTCTCTTCATTCACCTCTTATTAGAGTTTCTATTTCAGTTTTTTACTAGTCTGATATTTTGTAGAAGATACACAAGGTAAGATCAAGTATCCTTAGCCAATATTAACATTTCTTCTGCACAATATCACTTTAATTTGTCCAGTGGCCCATGAGATATATCTAAGATGATCAAGACCATTTCACACTTAGTTGGAATGCCTTTGATTAGTCTGATTTGATCAAGAGACATGTTTCTATTTGGTTAAAGTACTAAGGCATAGCATCTTATCACTTACTTTAGATGGGATGGGGTCATTTGATTGACCTAGTCATTTCAAACCCACCTTTATATAAATATGTTTTACTTGAAAAGAGTGAGCATCTTTAGTGATGTTTTCAGCTTTACTGGAAAGTTATAGTGAAAACAAACTGGATTATCACTAACATATTTTTCCTCTGTATTTGACCCTAAAAGATTGTTTAATGGATAATTAACCATTTACTTATGTAGTATGTAGGCAGAAATGTCTGTGTGTTCTCCCTCATGGCCTGATGCCATCTTCCCTGCACCCCATTCTGGAATTAGAAAATGAGAAATACACCAAAAATATCGAATAATCAAATATCCTGCTGAAATTGCATGATCTTCTTTCCTAAACACATTTCTCTTCAGCCAAATGATTTCACAAAACTTATGAATTACTTTGTCCAGGTTAGACTATCTATAACTTTGAAGGCTACAGGGGAAAATATTGATTACTCAGCAGTAAGTTTGATTTGACTCTTGGTAGATGGGATAATTCATATTAATGGCTGAAAACATGTTCTTTCATATATATATACATATATATATCTTACTTATCTATAACTTATAAACCAATTAATAAGTATTTATTAAGTAACCTACTAAGTGCCAGGCACTGTCCTAGGACCTTGGGACAAAAAAGCAAAGAATGAAAATGGGGAAAACAACTAGCACATACAAAAGTCTATAGGGAATAAATATAAATAGAATAAATACAAGAAAAAATTAACACTGATATTCATCCAGAGCAGGAGTTCTTCACCATTTTTATGTTATGATCCCCTTTCATAGACTAGTGCAGTCAATGGATTCCTTCTCATAATACTGTTTTTGAATGCATAAAGTAAAATTTATATGATTACAAAAGAAACCAATTATATTGAAATAAAGTTATTAAAATGTTAAAAAAAACAATTTCATGAATCTCAGTTTAAGAACCCCTGAAGATGGAAATAATATTTAGTTGGGACAACCTGGTTTAGCATCTTTTAGTTTCTTGAGCTTCCCATTTGTGCTAATGAATGAACTGTGGTGACTAGAGACCACGCTGACAGAAAGACCAAATGAGACCTTGTGACAGACCCTGCCTTGGCAGCAGGCAGCATTTAGGCCTCTTTCTGAGGTTGCCTCAAGCTTCTTTTGATTGAAACCTGGACCCAGAACCTGGGAAACAAATATTGATCTACCCACTTTAGTCTTTACAGCCCAGACTAGGATCTTAAGCTCCATTGCTTCCTCCTGCTTTAGTATTTTTCATCTAAGGGGTATGCTTGGGAATAAAAGAACTTTCACAGTTAAACTAGAAAAATCCCTTCATCAAAGGATTTCTGCCTTCACTCATTCCAGGTGCCAGCAGCCTACCTCAGGCCTCTGAGGGAGTTTGACTGTCCACCTCTATGGTCTGGTTTTCAACAAACTCTTCTTCTTTTAATACGACTGAGACTTGGTCAACCTGAAAAAGGAATGAAGGGGAGGAGTAAACATAAAACAAAACAAAGTGACAGATAAAAAACAGAAGTGTCAAGTTAAAAAGATGTGGGAATACTTAGTGTAACCCTATCAGACCTTGTTTAGGCTCAGTCTAAAAAGCTGTTCTGGCCCCAGCCATTTCTCTGTCTCTATCAGCAGTCTAGCATACTCCCAAATAAATAAGAATAAATAAACAAGAAATTCTGCTTTCTCCCTCCCAAATATGCTCTCAGTTCACCCCAGGCCTAGTGCCTAGCATTATAAATGGCAGCAACATTTTAAAACCTTGGTGCTAATATTTTGCACCTGGTTCTCCAACACGTTCAGGGCCTTTCTTTTTAGGCTTCAAAGCTCATATACCTTATTGCACCTCTTACCAAGTTCTGACTTCTTCACCCTGTTCTGGGATAGCCTTTGTTCCCAGACCATTTGTAGAACTGAAAAGACTGATAGAACGCCAGTGGGTCTAATTAACATTTCCTTAGCCCAGCTGTTGGCTTAACCTATCCCTCACTCCCTAGGGAAGTGGTCTTTTCCTAAAAATCTTATCTTATGATCTTGCAATGTTCTAATACTTTATGCATATGGTAATGACATGGATAGGTTTGGTTTGTTTTTTTTTTAACAGTGATAAGAAAAGGATTCAACAAGATAAGGATAGTATCATATATGGAGTGTTAGGCTGGAACTGGGACCCAGGCCTGGAGTAAGACTCCAGTATATTAAAGTCAACATACCATATAACTTAATTGTCTAAGGCAGGTGTTCTTAACCTTTTTGTGTCATGGGCCCCTTTGGCAGTCTGGTGAAGCCTATGGATCCCTTCTTAGAATAATATTTTTAAATGTATAAAATAAAATATATAAGATTACAAAGAAAACAACTATATTGAAACTATCTCTCTCTCTGTGTATATATATACATATATTTAAAGTTAATGGACCCCAGTTTAAGAATCCCTGGTCTAAGGACCAAAGTTTTCAGGGAAGCCAAATATTAATGATACCTAAGGAGGAATAACAGTTTATTAAACAGATGAACAGAATGCATCTATTGGCCAGAAGGGGTATGTTTGCAAAGAGATTTGCCCCTAAGGCAGCCCTAAGAAATGGGTCTGGCAGGGTGCTATTGGGACAAACAGGATCAGGAAGCACAGAATCTCAGAATCGGAAGGATCTTCAGAGGCCATCTAGTTCAACCTGACCCTGCACAGGAACCCCCCCTACAAAAAACCCAGCAAGCAGTTTTCCAACTTTTATATTCAGTTCTCCAGTGGGGGCAGGGGAGAACCCACTGATTACTAAGAAATTTTGCCTTATAGCCAAGATTGAATCTGCCTCTGTTATTTCTAGCAATTACTTGTAGTTTTTCCATTTGAGCCTAAACAGAACAAGACTGATTCTTATTTCACATGATGGGCCTTTAAATACTTAAAGACACATGTCCTGTCCTGGGATTTTCATTTCACCCCACTCCAAAATCCTCCAGTCATATAAGCAAACAAAACTAAACCATTTTTACTCACTCTGAGCTTTAGCTTCTTGAACCAAGTTCTGGTCATAGGATGGTATGGTCAGTGACTGACCATAAATATCCCAAGCCCCAGTAAAACAGGAACTGGGTACACATTTCTACCTCCATGCCTGGAACTGAGGACTTCTTCTGTCCTTAATCCATCTCTGCCTTTTTAAATCATTTTCCTTCTCCAAGGGCTATCTGAATGATGCCTTCCCTAATCTCCTCAGGTAGAAGTGATACTTCTCTCCTTCTAAACTCCCAGATTGAAGTCTGTTAGAGAAACTGCATGATTTTCTATGTATGTTGTAGTTTTCTAATTTCTTTAATGGTTACTTGAACTCAGGAAGGCCTGAGTTCAAATGCAGCCTCAGATACTTCCTACCTATATGACCCTGTGGCTTAACTTTCATTTACCTCAGTTTCCTCATGTGTAAAATGGGGATAAAAATAGCACCTACCTCCCAGGGCTATTGTGAGGATTAAATGATATAATAATTGTAAAGAGCTTTGCACAGTCCCTAGCACATTGTAAGTGCTATATAAATGTTAGCTATTATTATTATTATTATCATCAGTATCTATGTCTTATTGTCCTATGATAATCTTCTTGAGGGCAGACACTGTCATTTTGGCCTTGAATGACTAATACCTAGCACAGTGCTTTGCAATAGGCACTGTTTAATAAATGTTAAATTGAATTGTCATCTCCTAACATGTGCCAGAGGGCATCATGCCAGGCTACCCTGCATAATATGATTTTGGTTGCTGCTTATCTCAAGTTCCGTTTGTATCTGTTGCTTAAGCATCATCCCCAGCTTCCAACCCAGCCTCTTATCAACTGTCCTGGGCTTTGCCAAGGTCCCCCTGGGCAGCCTATAGTTCTTCCTGACTTGTTTGACAGGGAAACATTAATTGGCTTTAAGCTCCTATTTCCACAGATGCCATTGAACTAAAATACATCCTACCTTTTCTCTCTGGATGAACTCAGTGACTAAAAAAGTCTTATTCGGACTCGACCTCAGGCACACACACGTATGCTCCTATCTTGGACCCCCTCTGTAATTTCAGTTTAGGAAGTAGTGGGTGAAGTGTTGCGTTGGAGTCAGGGAGACATGGGTTCTAATCTTACTTGAAACACTTGATAGCTGTGTGACCCATGGCAAACCACGTAACCTCCCTGAGCTTCAGTTTGCTCATTAGCAAAGTGAGGGAGTTGGACTTGGTGTCTTCTATGATCCTATGATCATCTTCTGCCCATACAAAGCATAGTTCTGTCCCCCTTCTGTCTTCCTCCATTTCTCCCTGCTGAAGAGACAGAGGACCTGGGTTCAAATACTGCCTTCATTACCTACTTCCTGAGTGAATTGGGGCAATTAGGCCTTTCTAGGCCTAAATTTTCTTCTTTGTAAAATGAGGGGGTTGGATTCAATGGTTTCTAGGGGTCTCTTTTGGGTCTAAATCTATGATCGATCAATCAATAAACACTTATTAAGTACCTACTATGTGCCAGGCACAGTGCTAAGCTCTGGGGATACAGAAAGAAGGAAAGGCAGTCCCTATCTTGAAGGAGCTCACAATCTACAGTCTTACAAGGGAAGACATCTACAAAACAAACAAACAAACAAACATACAAAACAAGCTGTATACCTGATAAATAGGAAGCAGAGGGAAGGCACTAGAATGACAGCTTCCTGTAGAAGGAGGGCTTTTAGTTAGGACTTAAAGGAAGGCAGCTATGGTTCTGCTTTGTCGCTATATTCCGAAGGTCCTGTACTATCAGGTGAGAATTGTTGCCTGATTTAGCTGTTGCTGTAGCCCCAGGAGACTCCTGGGTGAAGGCCAGGATGGCCCAGCCACCTGGACTCATGAAACAGGGTTTTAGGTAGTGCTCAGGTATCATTTCCTCTCTACCCCTAGGAGCTCTCAGCTGTTCCTGAGGGCAATGGACCCAGGCCACCCGTGCCTCAGCCCCAGGGTTTGGTACCTTAAAACACCATGGAGTAATATAATTTCCAAATTTTGGAGAAGTAAAACTGTAAGTGGACTGAGCTGTTTCTCAACCCCCCCATACTGTTTCTGGCTGAATGGCAAATAAGGTTTGAGAGCAATAGGCTTTCTGTGTTCACTGTAAATGTGCAAAGAAAAGCCATCAGGATGATTGGCTGAGGAATGATTCTACCTTTGAAACCCTTTTGGTTTATGTTCAGACCAGGACAAACCGATGACATTCTGGTAATGTGAGTCTGTTATCCTGCAGAGGGCAAATGTCTCACGGTGAATTGTGTGTTAGAGAATGGAGGGATTGTGAGGCTACTAAGAGATCTGATCTTTACCACGGTTTTCCAGTCCGCTGTCTGTTCTCCTGGCACTTTTATTTTCCCAAATGATTACTTATCAGTGGCAGAAAGTGAATACAGTGTGTTGTGATGAATTGGTTGAAATATTATACAAGAAGCTATGTGTGATGACACTAATGATTAAGAATTGTGTTTACTGTCAAAAGAATAATTAATTGTATAACTCTTTTACAAATGCTAATATTTAGCTCATTGATTTATAGTTAAGACTGGTATCACTTTTGGCAGTTATATCTTTAAAATTTTTTTTTATTATTGTTGAAGAGACCAACATGTTAACTAAGGGCCAATGAGCTGTAATTACAGAGAGCTATCCACATGCTCCTCATTCTCTGTGAATTTTTTTTTTTAAATTCTCCTTATTTTCTATGAATTTCATTTTCTTAGAAATTTCTGAGAACTATATGAATGTAGTTTTGACAGGATCATTGTGGTGCTTCCTTTCTAGGACAATGCTCATGACACTAGTATTTTCTTTTAAGCTAGTATTTATATAGGGCTATAAGATTTGAAAAGCACTTTTCAATTATTATCTCATTTGGTCCTCACTGGAGGTAGGTATGTTTTTCCGTGTGCATCATCGTTATCCATGAAGGAAAAAATGAATTTACAATATGTGTTAATTTGTGGGGTTTTTTTGGTTGTTGTTGTGGTGGTGGAGGGCAGTTCTAGACCTGTGATTTCTTCAGTTCACTGGGAAAATTTCCTCTAGTAATTGTTCTGCAATATATAATCTTATAGAACTCTCTGGGATATTGAGAGGCTTAATGACTTACCATCAATTATGCTATCAGTGACTGAGCTACCTCATGAATTGAATCCAAATCATGTAAACTTTTAGTTGACTATGACATGCTAGCTCCCTTACAAGTTGAATGTCTACAACACATCAAGATCAGAGAGTTTGGGATTCCTGAAATGCCGTGCAAACTGTGATGGTCTCAGGTGAGACTAAAAGGGAGAGCTGAAGAGAAACTTTCACCAATTTCTCTGAATAATGTTTGACTTTGGTTATGTGGATGAGTGAATGAGAAAGAAATGATTCTGTCAAATCTCTTTTCTCTTTTGATTTGCTCAGGATGTTCTTCTAGTTCTCCATAGGTGGGAAGCCCTTCTATGACCAGTCCGATTTCTGTCTTCCTTAATGTTTAATAATTATTGTTGTCCTGATTTTTCTTTATTAATGCAGTACTTCTACCAATGTCAATGAGTACTGGCATTCTGAAAACTAGATGTTTTTATAAGATGTGTATTCAAAACACTTAGGTGTTTTCTCTGGAAGGGGCTTCTGGGTTTGGGGGAGTCTGATAAAATTCCCCCATTCCCTCCTAGTGACAATGCACGTTAGAGAGGGACTGCCTGGGGGCAGGCAGACCAACCATGGTCAAAGGGACAGCAGGAAAGAGGGAGCAGAATATGAGGCTCCCCACCTTGCAGCAGATGATATATCAGACTAAGATGAGTAGGTGCTGAAGTATCACAGTGATCAGGGCACAGAGATGTCGATTTTAACCAGAGGTTGCTGGAGCCAGTAAGGAGCCATGTTTGAGCCTTCCACAACCTCTTCTCCTTTTTACCCAGAGCAGAGAAACTCACTTCTGTTTACCTTTCCATTCAACCACTTCCTGTTTCATTCTCTCCTTGTCTACTGGCTGCTTCCCTATTGCCTGCAAACATGCCCATGTCTCCCCCATCCTCAAAAACCCTTCACTTGATCTGTCCATCTCCACTAGCTATCATCTCATATCTCTTCTTCCTGCTGTGACTAGATTCCTTGAGAAGGCCAAACATAACCAGTGCCTCTGCTTCTTTTCCTCTAACTAACTCTCTACAGTCTGACTTCCAAACTCATCATTCAATCAAAACTGCTCTCTCCAATGTTACCAATAATCTGTTAAATTTCCAATCTCATGGCCTTTCTTCAGTCTTCATTCTTCTTGACCTGTCTGCAGCAAAACTTTGATACCAGAGATCACCCTTATCTACTTGATACTCTGTTCTCTCCAGGACCCTGTTCTGTGTTGGTTCTCCTCCTGCCTGCCTGACTTCTCAGTCTCCTTTGCTCTTTGTCCAGGTCATGCCTAATAATGGTGGGCATTCTCCAGGGCTCTTTCCTGGGCTTTATTCTTTTTTCCCTTTGTACCATTTCACTTTGTGATCTCATAAGCATCCATGGATCCAATTATCATCTTTATGCTGATGATTCTCAGATCTACTTTTCTAGCACTAACCTCTCTTCTGACCTTCAACTTCACATCTCCAGTTGTGCATTATATACCTCAAACTGGATGTCCTATATATATCCAGTCTAAACATGTCCAAAATGGAACTTATTATCTTTTCCCCTAAACCCTTCCTTCTTCCTAAATTCCCTATTACCTGTCAAGGACACCCTCAATTCCTAATTCTCTCTCTTACCTCCCCATATCCAATCTGTTGCTAAGTCCTATTGATTTTACCTTATAACATCTCTAATATACATACATCCCTTTCTCTCCTCTGACATTACCTGCACCCTTGTGCTGGCCCTTGGTCACCTCACAGCTAGACTACTGCAATAGCATGCTGGTTAGTCTCCCTGCCTCAAGTCTGCCCTGCTGTCCAGTCATTCATTACTCAGCTGCAAAATTAACATTTCTAAAGCATAGCTCTGACCATATCACTCCCCTATTTAGTCAACTCCAGTGACTTTGTCTCGTCTCCAGGATCAAATATAAAATCCTGCTTGACAATTAGAGCCCTCCTCTGCCTGGTCCCTTCCTACTTTCCCAAACTTTTTATACTTTACTCCCTACCAAGTATTCTGTAATCTGGTGACACTGGCCTCCTTTCTGTTTCTCACACAAGATACTCCACCTC
This sequence comes from Vombatus ursinus, assembly GCF_900497805.2. Lineage (NCBI taxonomy): Eukaryota > Metazoa > Chordata > Mammalia > Diprotodontia > Vombatidae > Vombatus > Vombatus ursinus. The sequence continues at coordinate 32,295,177 of NW_020954569.1, read as the reverse complement.
CAGACTCCTGTGAATATTTTTACTGGCTGTCCCCCATGCCCAGAATGCTTTCTTTCTTCAGCTCTACCTCCTGTCTTCTCTTGCTTTTTTCAACATTTCTAAATTTTGGTGGGATTTCTAAAATCCCACTTTGTATGAGAAATCTTTCCTGATCTCCCTTTCTCTCTTAATGTTAGTTTCTTCCTTCTATTGATTATCTTCAATTTATCCCATTTGATCTCCCCCATTAGACTGTGAGCTCCTTGAGAACAGAGACTGTCTTTAAGCTTTGTTATGTCCAGCATTTAGCACAGTGTTGTATTAAGCATATAATACTTAATAAATGCTTATTGACTGACTTTCTATCAGCCCTTTGGAAAAAAAGAAAGGGAGTCATTTTGTTCTTTCCTGGTGAGTAACTAAGCCCTGACATTTTAGAAACTGTACCCCTAAAGTTTTTATGTTTTCCTTATGTTATTAAACCATGATTCTTCACTAAACTATATGTCATAGTTCCTGAAAGTCGAGCGTGGAGTGGTAGCAAGGGATATATCCCATAGAGGGGACAGGATACAATTCCTCTTCTTCCTAAACTGAGGAAAAGAGTAGCGGTTGTGTAGACCCCTTTAGAGCTGTTTCCAGTGAGAAGCTGATGGTAGTTTGGGAGCCAAGACTAGTTTATTAGGGAAATAGAACAATCCTCAGGAAAGGATCCTCTTGTTCAAGGAAGCTGGTAGCCATGTGAGAGGCTAAGTGAGGTGTTTGACATTTTGTTTGTTTGTTTTCTGCAAAAAGGAAAGGATAAAGAGCCAGTTCCTGGCAGAGAAAGCCATATCTCCAGAAGGAAGGATTGTGTCTTATCTCACTGGTCTTCCAACCCAGCACATCATCAGACACACCCCCTTAGGCTAAGAGAGTGATTGATCTTTACATATGTCTTTCTCAACAGTGCCATCTGATGGTTATTCTAATAAAAACAACTTCATTTATAAAGTGCCCATCCTTCCATTTGATCCTGACAAGAGTCCAGGAGGTGGGTAGTGCATATATTATTTCCGTTTTACAGAGGAGGAAACAAAGACTTAGGGAGATTAGGTGACATGCCTTCAGCTATACAGTTAGCACATAACAATGTTGCCACCCAAACCTAGGTCTGTTGTCATAGTTTCACTGAGCTGTGCTGCCTCTTCTTGGAACACCTTTTGTCTAAGATAACCAAAACAACAAATTTTAATGGTCAGTATGATGTTTTCTGTCATTTAAACAGTGAAATCAGATTGACAGCACAGATAATCCAGTTGACTGTGTAGATTTTGATTGTTAAAATGACAAAAAATAAAAATTTCAGCCAACAAAATAATGCATTCCATGCCCTCATATAGATACAGTCTTCGTGTAATTATAGGCAAAGGCAGTGGGCACAGGTGACACACTTACCACTCTAATAACTTTATTACTACTATGGCATCTCAATATAATTTATTCAACATCTTTGGCAGGAAAGACTATTAGATGTCAGGTGGCCTTAATGACTGTGTCTAAAATGTTAACATGTCAGCTATCCTGCAAATGTATTTGTATTTGTATTTGTAAACCCTAACAAAATATTAGGATGAATGCTGCTTTCTTCCACGTGATTTAAATGGCACAAACAAGCACAGTATTTCAGAATTAGTGACTTTAGAACAGACACAGTATACTTCCTTTGATTGTAGCTCCATTGGAGCAAAGAGAACAGTAATAAGACTCCAGCATATTACATACTGATTATCTGGCAACCAGTAAGGAGGAGCCATATTTGGTTTTCTCTAAGATGTCTTTTTGCAATCCTTTCCCAATATGCATAAGTGTATATACTGTATATGTAGCATATGTTCCATAGAATCCTACTTTAATGTTTCATTGAGATGAGGAGGTACCACCGAATTTTTGCATGAGATGATAGTGGAGCAAAGATTCAAGCACAGGCCTGGCCTTAGATTCTGTCTGCTAAAGACCAGCCAAGTTTAAGCACAGAGAAACTCATCAAAAGAAATTTGGCGAGCAATATGAAATTTTTTGATTGCAGCAATCCATGAGAAAGAAAAACCCAAAACAGACTTTAGTTCTTTGCAGTCTTCTTTCCCCTGTAGTGACAGAAGCAGAATAAAGGAGACTGTGGGATTTTGACTGGGACTTGAAGGAAGCCAGTGAAGCCTAGGAGGCAGAGATAAGGAGAGAGAGCCTCCCAAGCCTGAGGGACAGGCACCGAAAGTGCCCAGTCAGGAGGAGTGTCATGTTTGAGCCACAGCAAAAAAAGTCAGTGTCGCTGCATATGTAGTGGGTAGGGGAGGAGGTGTAAGCACACTGTGAAGGGCAGAGTGGAGAGGGCAGGTTATTGCAGGTTTTTGAATGTCAAACAGAGGATTTTATATTTGATCCTGGAGGTGATAGAGAACCACTGCAGTTTGTTGAATTGCGGGGGGATGACATGGTCAGGTCTGCACTTTAGGAAGATCAATTTGACAACTTGATGGAGGATGGACTTGAGGCAGGGAGACTAACCAACAAGGTTATTGTAAGTAGTCCATCTGAGGCAATGAGGTCCTGCGTCAGAGTAGTAGCAGGGTCAAAAGAGAGAAGAGGGTATATATAAGAGATGTGATGAAGGTACAATTGATGGGATGTGGCACCAGATTGGATATGGGGGGTGAGAGAGTGAGGAGTTGAGGATGACACGTAGGATGTGAACCTGGGAGATTGGGAAGATGGGGGTGCCTTCTATAGTAATAGGGAAGATAGGGAGAGGGTAGGATTTAGGAGGAAAGATATTGGGTTCAGTTTTGGACATGTTTAGACTGGATGTCCACAGGACCTCTAGTTTGAGATGTCAAATTTCTAGTTGGAAATGTGAGCCTGGTGGTTAGGAGAGAAGTTAGGGCTGGATAAGTAAGAAGTATATGGAATTTAAGACCTTGATATGCCTGTTTGTTGATTTTATTTTTTTTTAAACTGATTCTGTAGAGCAAAATGCAATTTAAAGATTCTGCTCAAAAAATTGTTGCTAAAATATGTTAAAATTATGTAAAGATTCTATAACAAGTATGTCTATGGAGATAAATTTGTTTGATTATCCACTTAGTATTAACATCAGATGAAGCATAAGAAAGAGACATTTACTCACCTAAGATCTAGTGTCATGGACTATGTCACTATAAATAGAAGAAGGGCTTCCTGTCATTGTTGGCATTTTTCAAATACTTTGATTTATATGTGACATTGTACTAATTACAATGAGCCCTAGAACATCTTAGGGTTTCTGCAGTGACATCCATAGTTTTTAAGTGAGATTGATTAAATGATCCACACTGGATGGCCCAATGAGTTTGTATCTCTGTGTATGTATATCTGCGTGTATACATATATACATATATGTATATGTCTTGAGTAAGCACAGCAGACTGACCTTGAGACACCTTTGAGTAAGCAGAAGAGGTAGGATTGGATACCATTTGGAGATTGCCAAGGGTTTTCAGTGACACAAGTTGCTTGTTGATGCAATAGCCTTTTTAAAAAAGAAATATCAGCTTGCCTGCTATCAATTCACCAGTCAGCCAATTAAAAAGCATTTATTAGGTGCCTATCATTGAACAGAATAAATTCAGAAGTATAAAAATTACAGGTGACCCAAAGAGCTACAATGGCGAGATATAGAAGGTACGAGATGTGGGTAAGTAGGCTGAGTAGACAGTAGCACATTATCAAAAATATTTGTGTACAAGAAATGGTACAAATATTTCCAACAAGTTCATGTAGAATCAGAAAAGAAGGTAGAATTATCATATAAAGAGAATGAAAGCCAATAGATAAATAGCCTGAATTCTATACAAATGCTCTTGAGATATTAAAAGAATCAAAGGGCTGTTCCTCTGTCTTCTGAAGCCCTTGAGTTCTATGAGCATCAGTAATGCAAACGCTCCTGGGACTCTAAATTCTTTAGTTTTTTTTTTAAATCTGGTTCTTCCCTAGCAATGCTTTCTAATTTCCTTTGGTTGTATGATGTTTCTATGTAAATCATCTCTGTAAGGAACTGATTCAAATTTATCAGAAAAAGGGCCATTTTCCAATTGATAAATAGTCTAAGTCTATGAACAAGTAGTTCTCAAAGGAAGAGACCTAATTTATCTATAGGGGGAAAATGCTTCAAATCACTACTACTTGGAAAAATACAAATTAAAACAATTCTGAAATTCCACCTGCTGTGAGAAATGAGGAAATAAATGATTTCAAAAAGTCGTGGAAAAACATATGAATTGATGCAGGGTGAAGGGAGCAGAAACAGAACAATTTATGCCAAAACATCAATATTATAAAAAGTGATTAATTTTGGGGACTTTATAAACTGAGAATTGAAATAAGTAGAACTAGAACACTTTATACAATGACAACAGCACCATAAAGGCAAACAACTTTGAAAGCTGAAAGAACTATGATCAACACAATGACTATTCATGTTACCAGAAGAGCAATGATGCTGCCCATTACAGAGAAGTGATAGAGTTAGGTTATGGAAATTACTTAAACACACACACACACACACACACACACACACACACACACACAGAGGCAGAGAAAAAGAGAGAGAGAAAGCAAGAACAGCTATACTGGGAATTTATTTTGCTTGACTATGCATATTTATTTATATTTTTTAAAGAATTAAAACAATAATAGGGTAGAAGATGAGACAGAGAAAAAATAAATTTCTATTAATTTTTAAAAAAGAAGTTGGGGTGCTAGATATGAATTGTCTCATACACTTTCACATAAGGTCACTGCATTATTAGAGTAACTTAAACTGTTTTATTTTGTTATGAGACCTCTCAATGAAATGGGAGTAATTTGTAAATATATGTAATATAAAAATGAAATATCAATAAAACTGAAAGTGACAAAAATAAAATGAATCACTTAAAGTGGGAAAGAATCACAGGTTTAACCAATCTTGAGAGGTCCTCTTATGTTGTGGATACATAACCCAGTGATAGATGGCTTCTCTGTCATTAATGTCTATAAATGGCTTCCTTGGTACCTCTCCACAGGCTGTCACTGACCACCATTACTCATCTTGCTCTCTCTTTCTACTTCCTATTAAATGATTGCTTTTCTGGAGAACCATATTTTATATGTGTGTGTGTACGTGTGTGTGTGTATGTATATAGTTTATATATATATATATATACATATATATATAAATTTCCCCTAATTACATGTTAAAACAGGTTTTTAACATTTTAAAAAAAGTTTTGAGTTCCAAATTCTGTCCCTCCCTCTCTCCCTTCCCCCCTCCCTGAGATGGGTACCAGATATAGGTTATACATGTACACTCATGTAAAACATTTCCATATTAGTCATTTTGTACAAGAAGACTCAAATAATGAAAGAAAGAAAGTAAAAAATAGCATGCTTCAATCTGTATTCAAATAATATCAGTTCTTTCTCTGGAGGTGGATAGTATGCTTCATCATTAGTCCTTTGGGATTGTCTTGGATTGTTGTATGGCTGAGAATAGCTAAGTCGTTCACAGTTCTTCATCGAGCAATATTGGTGTTACTGTGTATAATGTTCTCCTGGTTCTATTTGTTTCACTTTGCATCAGTTCATGTAAATCTTTCAAGGTTTTTCTGAAATCATCCTGTTTGTCATTTCTTATGGCACAATAACATTCCATCATAATCATATACTACAGCTTGTTTAGCCATTCCCCAGTGGATGGACCTCCCTTTGATTTCCAATTGTTAGCTACCCTAAAAAGAGTTGCTATAAATATTTTTGTACAAATAGGTCCTCCCCCCCCCTTTTTCCATATCTCCCTTTTTTTTTTTTTGACAAGGCAGTCTGAGTTAAGTGACTTGCCCAGGGTCATACAGGTAGTGTCAAGTGTCTGAGGCCATATTTGAACTTAGGTCCTCCTGACTCCAGGGCTAATATTCTATCCATTGTACCACCTAGTTGCCCTCATACCATCCTTTTGAAGGACAAACAGCTGTTTCCCTCTCAGGAGGTCCTGTTCCTTCCTCTTTGGGAAGGACCTCATATTCCATGATCCTTCTTCCCATTCTCCCTATCACATTCTTCTGCTCTCCAACCTCTGAACATAGGATTCTCTTTGTCTTTTAGTCCTTTTTTTTTAAAAAACCTTTAAACTCTACTTTCATTTTTTTCTAGGAACACATTTTCCTTGATAATCTAGTAATTGGAAAGTTGTTCTTGTATCCTTTTTACCTTCTCTTCCAGGTGGGTGACCTGATTACTTTTTTTTTTTTAGGCAATTGGGGTTAAGTGACTTGCCTGGGGTCACACAGCTAGTAAGTGTCAAATGTTTGGTCTGAGGCCGGATTTGAACTCAGGTCCTCCTGACTTCAGGGCTGGTGCTCTATCCACTGTGCCACCTAGCCACCCCCTGATTACCCTTTGAATATATCTAATTGTTACTTAGTAATGGCATAAAGATAAGTATCATATAGTTTGTGTAGGTCATGGCAAAATTTTCCTTGCCATCATATTTGCTGGATAGTAGCTATTGTAGTCAACTCCTATAGTTAATTGTTATTGCAAACCACTTGTTGATAAGCCTTAGAAGGGGCTCCTGAGGGAGGCTTTAATTATTTCATTCATTACAATGAACAGAAGTCAGAGGAAACTTCACATTTGTATTATTTTATTAGGGCTCTCTCAAAATGTATTGATGCTTCAATTGAGTGTGAATGACTAAATCAGGATTCATCGTGTAATCACAGATGGCCTGCTTATTTGCAAGTGGTCAGGTTGTCACAAACAAGCTTTAATGTACATTCAAACATAGACTTGTGATTAATAGATCTCTACTAAGGTCCCACTTTTTTGTCTCATCATGGTATGGAAGGAACTACAAGCTCTGGAGTCCTGACCAAGTTGGAAGGGATATGGGAACATTTTATCTTCTGTGAACCACCCTGGCTAACCAGAAATACTCATGATCAGAAACTGGGCTACCAAGTGCTAAATATTTTTAGGCCCCAGCAACTCATGAAGACCATCTACTAAGGCAGGGGGTTGGGATTTGTGCTGGTGGATGGAGTACCCCATGCTGATGAAATCATAGCCCTTTGGAAGTATGGAGGTGTGACCAGTAGCAAGTGCCAAGGTGGGAGAGTCCTCCAGTCAAACCCTTACCCAGAGCACTGATCCTGTTTGAAAGATCCCGGGCAAGTTGCAATCCAGTATCCTCTGCTTATAGATCTCAGTGGTAATGAACTTCTCCAACAACGAGCTTATGAATATTAACTGGTTAATGTTATCTGGAGAGGTAGTGATGCATAGGGGATAGAATTCTGGATTGCAATCAGGAGGGAGCAGGGTATAAGTCCTGCCTCTGACATATCCTAGCTATGTGACTGTGGGCAATACATTTAACCATTTAGTGCCCACAGACAATGCACTAAGTCTATGTACAGGAGAGTTGCTGCAAAGGGAGTTTCCACATTGGAAGTTTCACATGCTGATAAAATTACAGATCTAGATCCAAACTCCACTTCTTTTCCCCCAATTGCTACCTACCTCACAGAGCTATTGGGAGAAAAGACTTTGAAAGCCTTGAAGTGCAATAAATGAAACTTTAATAATAATAATTAAGAATAATAATCTATATAAAAGAAATATCAGATATTAATCACTTGAGTTTGTAGCATTGTAGCATTCCTTAAAAATTAAAGTGAATTCTGGTATCAAACCAACATATAGGTCAATTTGAACTTCTCTTATAAAAATTCAAGTTTTGACCTATATTTGATGTATAGATTCAACCTTCATGCCCCTGCTGCTCCTGGCAGCTACCACCGACCGAGTGCAGAGCTAGCTAAAATAGCACAGTGCTTAAGCAGCTAAAATTGTCTTGAAATTTCTTTGTTTCTATCCCTGGTGAGACCCTGGTGCCTGGCAAAATGCATTATGATAATATCAGCAGTCGTGTGTGTATGTGTGTGTGTGTGTGTGTGTGTGTGTGTGTAAAACTTCATATACATTATCTCATTTGATCCTCACAACAACTTTATATAACTATGTATTATAGGTATCATCAACTCTGCCCTCACCATTTTTTTAGATGAGAAAATTGAGGCTTAGAAATATCAAGTAACATATCATGATTACATAGTTAGTAAACTAGGAATAGTGACCTATGTCAAGAGGACGGAGGTGGAATTCAAACCTAGGTCTCTCCTTGCCAAATTATAGCACTAAATGTCTAGTAAGAAACCTATTTAACTCTGGAACCCCATGCTACAGTGCTTTCAATATGTGGTCTTTTATGGAATCATAACTATACAAACAGGGCTTCAGTACTCCTTTCAGTGAATACTCCACTTTTTAAAAAAAATTAGCTTTTCTATTTAGCAACTTGATTCAAATGTTACATATTTACCTACAGGAAGTAATATGGCTAGAAATTTAGGGCTCCCAAGCAGAAAGCTGCATCTCTGTAGGAACTTACCTACGGAGTGCAGGGGCTCCTTCTTGATGCTACTTACAAATATGGAGAGAAACAAAGGAGGCGGCTGTAAAGGCATGTCTCCCTTGGTCTGATCCTGTTTACTTTACTTCTATTGCTTGCCTATTTTCCTGTATTAGAGAGAGCCTATTGAAGAAGTGATGCTCAGCAGTCTGGAGAGTTAATTCAGTGGATGGTGTGAATTAACTCAGTTGGTGTGAGGCCCTCCATTCAGTTGGACACTATCTGTAAATTAAGAAAACTGGACTGAGATTGGTATGATTGGTATTGTCAAAATATTTTGAAGATACCCTGTTTTCCAGAGCTAAGGCCTAACAAGCAGGTTGTTCCCTGAGTATGGCACAACAATAATCCTTTGCTTTTAGGGTGACCAGTATTTCTGACAGTACTGAGGCAGCGTGGTAGCTCAGTGCATAGAGCACTGGACTTGGGGTCAGGAGGATCTGAGTTCAAATTCCACCTCACATACTTACTAGCTGTGTGACTCTAAGCAACCACTTAATTTCTCTATGCATCAGTTTCCTTATCTGTAAAAAGGAAAAAGTTGAACTCAATGGCCTTCTACCTCTAAATGTGATGAATTGCTTTAGTAATGGACTAGGGAAAGTTCAGCTGCTTGTCACCTGTAGCTGAAATGAGGAGGACTCGGGTATTAATGTATCCAATGTATAAGTCAACTCAGTTTGTGAGAAGACAAGAAATTAATCTCATGTGTTTTTTTTCCCCTCTTTCATGTTATCTAGTTCATCAATTCAATTCAAACATTTATTAAGTATCTACTCTATGAAAGATATTCTGTTTGTATCTGGGGAAACTAAGACAAAGAAAAAACAGTTCCTGCCCTAGAGGAATTGACAATATATTTGATGATGCCACATGTAGACCAATAAAACAAATGGAAGATAATTAGATGACAGAAATAATACCAACAGCTCTGGGGAAAAAGGATGAGTTCATGGAGGCGAAGCTACCTGCACTGGTTCTCGAAGGAGCATCCTGAGAGGCAGAAATGAGAAGGAAATGCATTCTAGACACGAGAAAGAGTTTTTACAAATATATGGAGGCATGAGGAAAATTAATATTATGATGTATCGTGTTAATCTGAAATTCATCCTTTCCCCTATTTGGTCAGACCCCACTTTTTTCAGTCTAGCTCACCTGGAAGTTTGTGAGGGCCATGATCCAGTAATGTGATCACTCCCAGCCCAAGACATCTGCTCCATAACCAGCTTGGGCTAGGCTCCTCCAAAGTGGGCCCCCAGTTTCTTTTCACCCTGTAAATAGAGAACCAGCTTAGGTTAGGACCTTCCCAGGAGACAAGTCTCTTGTCTTTGCTTTTCCTTGTCAAAGTTAGGGGTGACAAAGTTAGGGTCTCCAAGGGGGAGGCCAAACCAGAGGGGAACCTGATTGAGATGGTTTTTGTTTTTCTAGCTGATTGCTAGAGACTGCTGGGTTTCATATAGCAATTAGCATTTCTTAAGTGTCAGAGAAGGGCATAATCAATCTCATCTGAGGGCCAGCCCACTTTCCCCAGCTGCAGACTAATCCTATCACCTGAGGTTTAGTTCTTAGCCTTTAGCCTTTAGTTGGCCCTCCTCATTAAAGTGTCTACCAATTGGGACTGCCTTGCCTTTGCCAGGGGAGGTCTAAATGATGTACTTATGATCGTGATCATGCTCAGGTCCCTGGCTTACTGCTGAGGTGCTTGCACGACCTGTTTTACTAACTATATGGGCATCACTGTTATTAAAATGATATGACCATTTGATATGAATTAAAATTAAAATGATCTTGCTCTGGAGAAAACTGTATCTCAGCATCATTTTTACTTGCCACAGGCAGGTGATGGAATGCAAAGTATGGAAAATAGCTAGTAGTTCAGTTTGTGTGGAATATAGAGAGTAAGAAGGGAATTAGAGTGAAATAAGGCTGGGAAGGTAAGTTACAGCCAGATTGTGTAGAGTCTTAAAAGTCAAGCTAAGGGGTTCGTATTTTATCCTAGAAACAATAGGGAACCAGTAAAGTTTTGTTAGCAGGGGAGTGATATTATCAGATCTATACTTTAGGAAGATTATTTTGGAAGCTGTGTGAAGAGAAGAGACACTAGAAGCAGGAAGATCAATTAGGAGGCTATTATAATAGTCTGAATTAGATACACTGGAATGAATACTCAGGTCCTATTTGTATAATTATGATTGCACAAAAGACCACATATTGAAACCAGTATAGCATGGGGTTACACAATTAAATAGGTTTTTTATTAGACATTTATGAGAATGAAGTCCTAGAATTTGGCAAGAAGAGATCTAGGTTTGAATTCCACCTCTATCTTCTTGGCATAGGTCAGCACTCATAGTTTACTAATTATGTAATCACAGTAGGTCACTTAATATTTCTAAGCCTTAATTTTCTCATCTGTACAATGGAGAGGGCAGGGGTAATGATATTTATAATACCTACTTTCATGATGACTTGAAAAAGGGTGTTGGATGTTAGCTATGTAGTAGAAATAAAGGGATGCATGAGAGATGTGGATCATAAATAGGTCTTGACAACTCATTGATTATAGGGGGAAAAGGAGATAGAAATCGTGGATGAAACTGGTATTATGAATCTGGTTGAATGGAATGATGGGAAAGGTTTGGAAGATGTGTATTTTGAGGAAGGAAGATGAGTTCAGTTTTGGACATATTTAATTAAAGATGCCAATGGGATATAGTAAATGGTTTTATAAGAATAGATTTAGGAGAAAAACTAGGTCTGGATGTATAGATTTTGGAGTAATCTGTGTGGTGATAATAGTGAAATCCATGGCTACAGATTCATTCACTGAGGGAGGAAATGGAAGGAGAGAGAGAGAGAGGGAAGAAGGAGAAGGAAAAGAAGAAGAAGAAGAAGGAGAACAGGAGGAGGAGGTGGAGAGGGAGGAGGAACTTTGAGCCTTGGAGACTTAGGTGGCAGGACAGAGATGATGATCCGGCAAAGGAAACTAAGAAGGAGCTGTCAGACAGGAAAGAGATGAAATAAGAGAGAGAGAGCAGACTCACAGAAGCCAAGGAAGGTGAGAATATATAGGAGGACAGGATGGTCAATAGTGTTTAAAACCACAGAAAGATCAGGGAAGATGACTGTCCACTGCACTATTTCAGCAGCCATTACTGGTATATTTTTCCTATGGCTATCCTAAGAGAAACCAGTTTCTTTTGGATGATCAGGACTTGGAGGGATGGTGTAATATTTCTGTTAACTTTGTTCGATGCCTTGTTATCAATCAAAAGTTCAGTTCCACATTCAGTACATTTTTTATTTCCGAAAGAACTTTTGGTGGTAGGGAATAATAAATTATACATTGAAGAGGTCCCACGTTTATCCTTACCTAAAGCAAAAGCTTTGTCTGAAATAGCCTAGTATATTTCTTCTATCCTCTTCTCTACCCTAGAGAGGGTTTGTCAGAAGGGAGCACAGCTGCAGGTTTTGCCAATGATTTTGTCAGAAGAACATGGAACATATTACCTATCTTTCTCTAAGTAATGTGAAAGTTCAGTTACCCATAACAACTTTACTGTTCTACGTAGACATTTTAAGAAACTAAGTATTTTATCAGAAACCTTACTTTAAATATCAATGTAAACAACTAAACCTGTGTAGTAACTATTTACCTCTTAATTAATTTCAATGCATAAAGTATCACAACACTTTTTTGACTCCCTCCATCCAAATTCCCATTAAGATTCTTTGTTCATTCATTTTTTTGTGAGGCAATTGGAGTTAAGTGACTTGCCCAGAGTCACACAGTGTCCATTCATTTTTATTAATTTTGCCATATCAATCACTCAACAAGCATTTATTAACCATCTGCCTGGTACCAGGAATTGTTCTAGGTGCCAGGATTAAAAGACAAAGATGAAATAGTCCCTGCTCTCAGGGTGCTTGTATTCTCACACAATTGTACTTAGAGTTCTTATTATTTTCCTTTCTTCTTCTTGCATTGGTTGATAGAGTACCCCATGCTGAGGAAATCATAGTCCTTTGGAAGTATGGAGATGTGACCAGGAGAAACAAAGAATTGCCTAAGGAAGAATTGTCTAGTCAAATCCTTACCCAAAGCACTGATCCTGTTTGAAAGATCCCTGGCAAGTAGCAATCCAGTATTCTCTGCTTATAGATCTCAGTGGTAATGAACTTCTCCAACAATGAGCTTATGACTATTAACTAGCCAATGTTATCTGGAGAGGTAGTGTTACATAGTAGATAGACTTCTGGAATTGGAATCAGGAGAGAACAGGGTTAAAGTCCAGCCTCTGACATATCCTGAATCTGTGACCATGGGCACAGTTATATGGCAAATCAAGTGCCAGCATATAAGATACAATCAATAAGTTCTATAAAAGTAGAGACTATCTACCATAGAGCAGAGTTACCAGGAAGGTTTTATGGGCCTTGATGGATGGATAGAATGTAAACAGGCAAAGAGAAGAAGGCAGAGTATTTTTTCTTTTGAAATGTACTTTTATTATGAACTTAACTTTATATAGTAAAATCCAAAATTTAACATGTATTCAAAACTATAATTAATGTTGGGAAAACTGGTAAGCAGTCTGACAGAAGCTAGGAACAGACCAATATTTTATACCATTTACTAAGATGAGATCAGAATGGATACATGACCTAGACATAAAGGGAGGTGTCATAAGTAAATTAGAAGAACATAGAACATATTACCTATCAGATTTATGGATTGGAGTCAAATTTATGAATAAATTAAATAGATAAAGTGAGCATTGAGAGATGGTAAAATGGATAATTTTGATTACATTAAATTAAAAAGTTTTTATACAAATAAAACCAATGTAGGCAAAATTAGAAGGAAAGCAGAAAATCAGGAAAAATTTTTTTATAGATAGTTTCTTGGATAAGGCCTCATATCTCAAATATGTAAAGAACTTTTTCAAATTTATAAGAAGATAAGTTATTCCCCAATTGATAAATTGATATGAAAGGCAGTTTTTAGAAGAAGAAATCAAAGCTACATGTAGTCATATAAAAATGCTCTAAATCACTATTGATTAGAGAAATGCCAGTTAAAACAACTTTGAGATGCCATCTCACACCTATCAGATTGGCTAAAATGATAGAAGGGAAAACTGACAAATATTGGAGGAGATGTGAAAAAATTGGGACACTAATTCCCTATTGGTGGAACTGTGAACTGATCCAACCATTTTGGAGAGCAATCTGGAATTATGCCTAAACAGTTATAAAACTGCCTATACACTTCGACCCAGCAATACCACTATTTGGTCTGTTTCCCACAGTGACTAGGCAAAAAGGAAAAAAAAAAGCCTATATGTTCTAAAATATTTATAGTAGCTCTCTTTGTGGTGGCAAAGAACTAGAAACTGAGGAGATGCCCATCAATTGGGGAATGGCTAAATAAGTTGTGGTATATGATTGTGCTGGCATACTACTGTATTGTAAGAAATGATGAGCAAGTTGGTTTTAGGAAAAAAAAACATGGAAAGACTTTCATGAAATAATGAAGAGTGAAATGAGCAGAACCAAGAGAACGTTGTATATAATAACAGCAATCTTGTTCAAAGAGTAACTATGACTGACTAAGCTATTCTGAATAATATGAATACTCAAATCAACTACGGAGGACCTATGAAGCAAGATTCTATCCACCTCCAAAGAAGAGATATATGAAAATATGTATTGTATGGTTTCATGTATTTGTGTCAACTATTGGCCTTATCTAGTGTGGGGTTGAGAGGGATGAGTAAGACAGCTTGGAGTCCAAAATGTAACAGAAAAAAAATAATTAAAAATACACCATGCAAATGACAATAATATCAGTATTCTCTTTCAATCTTCTTCCACATCTTTGATTGTCCATTCATATATTGTTTATATATATATATATTTTAACATATAGTCATAGTAAATATATTTATTGTTCTTGTTCTAATATCTTCACTTTACATTTCATATGACTTTCTATAGAAAGACATTGTATTCCTCATATTTATCACTTTTAATAGCCATATAACAACCTATGATTTTGCTGTATCATAGCCTGTTTAGACAATCCCCAATTATTGGAGAATTAAATTGTTTCCAGTTGAGAGAGAGAGAGAGAGAGAGAGAAAAGGACCATTTAAAAAATTAATTTATTTTGATTTATCAACAATCACTTTCATAAGTTTTTGGGTTTTAAATTTTCTCCCCCTCCTTCCCCAAGACAGCATGCAATCTGATATAGGCTCTACATTCCTATTAAACATATTTTCACATTAGTGATGTGAGGAAGAATTAGAACCAATAGAAGGAACCACCAGAAAGAGGAAACAAAACACAACCAAAGAAAAAAAGTAGCAAATAGTATGCTTTAATCTGCATTCAAACTCAATGATTCTTTCTTTGGATATGGATAACATTTTCCATCATGAGACCTTTGGAGATATCTTAATTCCTTGCATTGCTGAAAAGAGCTAAGCCTGTCAACATTAGTCATCACATAATGTGGCTGTTACTGTGTACAATGTTTTCCTGGTTCTGCTCACTTCACTCAGCATCAGACCATACAAGTCTTTCCAGGTTTTTCTAAAGTCTGCCTGTTCATCATTTCTTATAGCACAATAGCATTCCATTACATTCATATACCACAACTTGTTCAGCCATTCCCCAATTTATGGGTATCCTCTCAATTTCTAATTCTTTGCCACCACAAAAAGAGCTGCTATAAATATTTTTGTACATGTGGGTCCTTTTCCCATTTATATGATCTCTCTGGGATGCAGCCCTAGAAGTGCTATTGCTGGGTCAAAGGGTATGCAAATTTTTATAGCCCTTTGGGCATAGTTCCAAATTGCTCTCCAAAATGGTTGGATCATTTCACAACTCTACCAACAATGCATTAGCGTTCCAATTTTCCCACATCTTCTCCAACATTTATCATTTTCCTGTTTTGTCATGTTGGCCAATCTGATAGGTGTGATGTGGTACCTCAGAGTTGTTTTGATTTGCATTTCTCTAATCAATAGTGATTTAGAGCATTTTTTCATATGACTACAGATGTCTTTAATTTCTTCATCTGAGACCTGCCTGTTCAAATCCTTAGACCATTTATCAATTGGGGAATAACTTGTATTCTTAAAAATTTGACTTAATTCTCTATATATTTTAGAAATGGGGCCCTTATCAAAGAGATTGGTTGTAAAAATTCTTTCCCAGTTTTCTACTTTTCTTCTAATCTTGGTTGCATTGGCTTTGTTTATACAAAAACTTTTTAATTTAATGTAATCAAAGTTATCCATTTTGTATTTCATAATGTTCTCTATCTCCTGTTTGGTCATGAATTCTTCTGTTCTCCATAAATATGATAGGCAAACTATTCCTTGCTCTCCCAGTTTGCTTACAGTATCAACCTTTATATCTAAATCATGAACCCATTTTGATTTTATTTTGGTATATGGTGAGAGATTTTGGTCTATGCCTAGTTCCTACCATACTCTTTTCCAGTTTTCCCAGCAGTTTTTGTCAAAGAGTGAGTTCTTATCCCAGAAGCTGGGGTTTTGGGATTTATCAAATAATAGATTACTATAGTCATTGACTACTGTGTCTTGCATACTTAACCTATTCCACTGATCCACCACTTTTTTTCTTAGCCAGTACCAAGCAGTTTTGATGATTGCTGCTTTATAATACAGTTTAAGATCTGGAATGGCTAGGCCACCTTCCTCTGCATTTCTTTTCTTGGCTACCACAAAAAAGAGCTGCTATATTTTTGTATAAATAAATCCTTTTCCCTTTTCTTTGTTTTCTTTGGGATATAGACCTACTAATGGTATTGCCAGGTCAAAAGGTATGCACAGTTTTATATTTCTTATATTTTATATTTCTATAATATTTCTTATATTTTGTATTTCTTTGAGTAGTTCAAATTGTTCCCTAGAATGGTTGGACTAATTCACAACTCTGCCAATAGTGCATTAGAATACTCATTTTTGCATATCCCCTCCAGCATTTGTCATTTTCCTTTTCTGTCATGTTAGCCTATCTGATAGGTGTGAAGTGATGTCTCAGAGTTGTTTTAAGTGGTATTTCTCTAATCAGTAATGATTTAGAGCATTTTTCATGTGACTACTGATAGCTTTGATTTTTTCATCTGAAAATTGCTTGTTCATATTCTTTAAATGTTTATCAACTGGAGAATGGTTCTTATTTTTATAAATTTCTCTCAGTTCCCTACATACTTGAAAAAGGAGACCTTTATCAGAGAAACTTGCTGTAAAATTTTCTTCCAGTTTTCTGCTTTCCTTTTAATTTTGGCTGCATTTGTTTTGTGTGTGCAAACTTTTAAAATTTCATGAATTCAGAATTATCCACTTTACTTCATGTGGCCCTCTCTATCTCTTGTTTGGTTGTAAATTCTTCCCTTATCCATAGATATGACGGTTACATTTTTCCATAATCCTCTAATTTATTTATGATATTATCCTTTATGTCTAAATCATTTATCCATTTTGACCTTATCTTGTTATACAGTATGAAATGTTGGTCTATACCTAATTTCTGCCAAACTGCTTTCCAGTTTTCCCAGCAATTTTGGTCAAATTATAAATTCTTATCCCCAAAATTTGGATTTTGGGGTTTATCAAACACTAAAAACATAGTAACTATGGTCATTCACTACTGTGTATTGTGTGGCAGGTAGGTGGTGCAGTGGATAGAATGCTGGGCCTGGAGTCAGAAAGTCTCATCTTTGTGAGTTCAGATCTGGCCTCAGATATTACTAGCTGTATGACCCTGGGCAAGTCACTTAACCCTTCTGTCTCAGTTCCTCATCTGTAAAATGAGCCGGAGAAGGAAATGGCAAACCACTCCAGTGTCTTTGCCAAGAAAACCCCAAATAGGGTCACAAAGAGTTGGACATGACTGAAATGACTGAATAACAGTCAGTGGGTTTGCTTTGGCAGGTAGATTCCCAAACATTTTATATTATTTGTAGTTATATTAAATTGACTTTTTCTTTCTGACTCTTCTTGTTGGGTTTTGTTGTAGTATATAGAAATGCTGATGATTTATATGGGTTTATTTTATATCTTGCAATTTTGCTAAGATTGTTAATTGTTTCAGCTAGTTTTTTAGTTGATTGTCTAGGGTTCTCTAAGTATACCATCATATCATCTGCAACAAGCATTTATTAGACACCAACTATATGAAAGGCATTATGGTCTTTAATCCTATTGTATCATTTTTTCCTCCCAACATCTCTACAAAAGAGAAAAGAGAAGCAGAGAGAAAGGAACAAGCATATATTAAGCACCTACTATGTGCCAGGCTGTTTGTTAGACACTTTACAAATATAATTTCATTTTATCTTCAACACATCTTAATGAAGAGAAGGGGGGTAAGGAAGGAAACAGGAAGCTAGGTGGTGTAGTAGAAAGAGTGTTGGACCTGGAATCAGGAAGACTTGAATTCAAATCCAGCCTCTGACACTTATTCGATATATGACCCTGGACAAGTCACTTGACCTTTGTCACAGTTTCTTGATCTTTAAAATTGGGATTAATACTGTGGATGTGTCTCAAATCTTAAATGGATCTGATTTCATAGACTTCAGAGTTCCCTCCAGAGGTACACATCATAACCCATCCATAACTGGTCCAAATGTAGTGGTTCCATTATCCTCATTTGCTTAATTGCAGGTGAACTTAACACAAAACAAAAGGTAGGGTAAGGAAGTAAGGTCAGTGTTCTCTACCCACCTAATCCAAATTTCTTTGTTTTTTATCATTATAAATATCTGTCAACAGCAAAGCCTGAGTGCTTTGTATTTTGGCCCATGAAAACTTAGTTTCTCTATAGGTACAAGAAATGGCTTGCTGATAGGAGGAAAGAGATATATTTGAAAACAATGGTGATATGTAAATAATAGATATCAGTAAAAATTAAAAATAAAAAACCCCTGGGCACAGCTATTGTAATTTTTTTCACTTCTGGATAATTTTGGAATGGTCAGTAAAAAAAATACAATAACACCTGTGTTCCATCAACTTTGATTTTTAATATGCCTATTACTTGATTAATAAAAACCTGCAGGACACACGTAACTCCTCACCCATCTGATAGGCTGGCATCTTTTTGCTTAGGGAAATCTGCATTGAGGGAAAATGGTATATTTTTTAATCTGTTTTTTGTCTTTGTGCTGGTTGCTCTTCTGTAAAGGATCCTGGCTGTCTGGAGTATATTTAGTTCATTCAGCTGGGACACTTTCTTAATGGTATAGAGAGAACCAATTGTATCGTTTACATTGGAATTGAGAATTCTTCCTCCCCCAAGAATATTATAATCTCAATTTATTGTTTGAGGCATCATTGATTTTGGAAAAATACAAAATGTGTTTTCTCTTCTCCTATTCAAGTGGGCAGTTTTTCAAATGGACCATAACACCAGCTTTCTCCACGAGTATTGGGCTACATCTGAGCATTGCATTCCAAAAAACCTCATAAAAATGAGAACAAACAAACAACAGAATGAATTCAAGCAAAGAAAAAAGGAGCTTTTAGAGGATGTTTATTGTACATTCTACAAAGCCTTGACTTGCAGAAATCTAAGCATTTTCATAACAAATTATAACACATTATGCATTTATATAGTACATTTTGTCCTCCTAACAACCCAGTGTGGCATGTAATGAAAGTATTATTATTCATGTCCGACATTTGGAGAAGCTGATGTTCATGGATGTTAAATGACTTGCTCAGGGTCACACAGGTAGTAAGCAATAGAATCAGGCCTTGAGTCCAAGTCTTCTAATTCTATATTCATTGCTCCATCCACTATTCCACATTAGGAATCCAGCTCTGTCCTTTCCTATCTCTTGATTCTCTCCCCGAGTATGGTAATTATCAGTACTTTCTACTATCCAAATGTCAATTAATTCACCAAGGCTTTTAATTTTCTTGGCCACCAGTTTATAGATGACATCACAGAATGCCTTCAAGTACTGGGTTTGCTTAAAATGGGCCACAACTCAGTGGAGATGTAACCAGCTATTTTGGCCCCAAAGATAACTAATGCCCAGGAGCAGCAGCACCAGCTACAGCAAGAATGAGATAATATTTGTAAAAATCTCTTAGTTTAGTACCTGGCAAAGGGTAGGCACTATAGAAATGCTTATTGTGTCTCCTTTCCCCTTCTCAAGAAGTAACAAATGTGCCCCCAAATAAGCTTTGAGATTCATTATAAGAAAAAAAATCCGATAATTAAGACATTCAGCTGAGTGGGAATGAAAAGTAATTATTTAATAGTGGCTTAGACAAGTGTGGGATCAGAACTCATCTATCCCAATCTATGCTCTTTTTGCCTCACCTGAGTAAATTTCTTCCCATCTAGTGTGCAAGGAGCAAAGGTAGCATCAGGGTTCTTGCTTGCCCTCATTGACACAAAGTGCTTCTGGGGTGCAGAAGTGGGAGAATATCTGGTTTGCCTAGAAGAAAATGAGTGATCAGTCTAGGGATTGCTTTATGGGTAGGTAGAAAGAAGACGAGGAGGAATCTGTGCTTCCTCTTCCTCACTCTAAATTGCCACTTCCTTCATCTCTTTCTACTCCACTGAAGTAATACATGGGTTAAAATTTTGTACCCTTTACATTCATCATTCAGAGTCCTGCTGGACCAGGGCTGGTTTTTGGCTCTGTAAATAAAGAAAAGAGCACTGTATTTAGAGTCAGAAGGTTCAAATCCCAGCTCTACTACTTAATACTGTATTTGTGACTTTGATAAAAGCCATTTAACCTCTTTAGGTCTTAGCTTCTTCATCTGTTACATGAAGAGTTTGAACTTGATCTCTAAGAGCCTTCCAGTTCTAAAACCTATGGGTTCAGGCATTATGACCTGCATAATTTCCCCCCTTTTCCCCCTGAGAAACAATGGTTTAAATCTGGTCTGAATTCATCAAAGGAATAGATATTGGAGCATGTTGCTTTAAAGGGCCGATTTTAGTATTTTCTTTTATTCCAGAATTTAATATAAACAAACAAGCACAATAATGCTTGGCAAGAAGGCATATTTGCCAACTGTTGTCCCTCATAAGACTTCTTTGTAGTCTTGTCTTCAGTGAAAATTGGCAGTTTAATGTTTAAACCTTGGCCAAAGATCATAAACTTATTCTGTTGTGCTTTTTTGTATTAGTCTTCTTGGCTTGTTAATATGAAAATGAAAGAAACAAAAATTCAAAAGCAAAGTATCAGGCCCCTCTCTAGAAATGTAATAGCTCATTAGGATGATGTGACAAATTTCTTTTTTCTTCCTTTTCCTTCCCTCCTTCCTTCCTTCCTTCTCTTTTTCCTTCTTTCTCTTTTTCCTTTCTTCCTTCCCTCCTTCCTTCCTCTCTCCTTTTCTCTTTTTCACTCTTTCTTCTCTCTCTCTCTCTCTCTCTGTCTCTCTCTTTCTTCACCACCCCACTCCTCTCCATTGGAGGCGATTTGTAGAGAAGATGTGGCACTTATAATTTCCTGGAAGTAAGTATGTCCTAGGAGCAGCAGGCTCTTGCTAGTTTTCTCTTCCATTCATTGAACCAAACTTTCCCTCGGACCCTGTGCTTTCAGACCAAAGGATTCAAACTTTGCAGAAGTGTAGGAGTTCATCACCTGATGACAAACAAGTCCAGGATTATTTAAAGAAAAGACATACATTTTCATTCCACTCCTTCCCCCATATACATAACCTTCCCCTCCACTCCAAATAGGTTAAAATAAACATCCAGAGAATAAAGGGATCATAAGAGGTCAGTCTGGTCATGTATAAATGAGGCAAAAGTCTTTTAGTAAAAGCTGACAGAGCCCCTCTGCTGCCAACCTAAATCACTGCTCAGTAATAGAAGATTTGGGTCCTCCAAAGTAGGGTTTCTGGGGTAGCTCTGCTTCACCATAATCACAATCATAGAATCAACAAATGAGAACATTGGAAGAGACCTCAGAGGCCACACATTCCAACTCATATGTGAACAAGGATCTCCTCTTACTACTTCACCAACAAGTGATTATTCAGCCTTTGCTTGAAACCTCAAATAAAGGGGAACCTGCTACATCTTAGGGCAGCCCATTCCATTTTTTTGATAGCTCTAATTGTTCACAAGTTTCTCATTTTGCAGTTGGTTCATTGAGCTTGCTATCCTCTAAAAACTCAAGATCTTTTTTCAGATGAACTTCTAGCCACATCTTGTGTTTTTGAAGTTGATAATTTGATTATAATAGTAACTAATAATAGCTAACATTTATACAGTGTCTACTATGTGCCAGGCATTGTGCTAAGAGCTTTGCAGTTATTGTCTCATTTGATTTGCCCAACAACCCTGAGAGGTAGGTGCTATTATTATCCCCATTTTACAGATGAGGAAACTGAAGCAAACAGAGATTAACTGACTTGTCAGGGGTCACATGGCTAGCAAGTGTCTGAGGTCCTATTTGAATTCACATGTTCCTGACTGCACCACCTAGATGAATTAAATTTCATATTGATAGATTTAGCGAAATGCTTTAGCCCATATTTTGACAGTGTCGAAATTTCTGACAAAAACCCACATAACACCTTCTCCCATCACTCTATACAATTAAACAAAAGATGCCTACTAGAATAGTTGCAATTGATAGCATATCACTTTCTACTTGTCTTTCACCAGTTGTTTACAGAAAAGAAAGATATGTGTTTTAATTTTGATAGTATGGTACCTACATTATCTCTTGTATTTGGCCAAACTTCTGTTGCCCCTTAGTGTGTTATTATTATTTTTTTTAACTTTGGTGTTATTATATGTATTGTTCTTTTGATTCTGCTTTCTTCAATCTGTATTCCTTCATATAAGTTGTTCTATGTTTCTTTGAATTCTTAATATTGGTTATGCCTCATGGCACAATATTTTTCCAGTCTTTATAGATCATTATTTAGTCATTTTCAATCATTGGGCACATATTTTGTTTCATTTTTAGAAATCATATTTAATATTTTTCAATCAACAAAAATCTGCCTTCTTACTTTCCCCCTTCCTTAACCCCATTCTTTCAGCCTACTTTCTGACTTTAGATTTGGATTCTGCACACTTCTGGAGGGAAGGTCTGGGCTGGTCTCATTGCTGCTTTCTTGGAATATTGAATATTTTGTTATTCTATGATCTCACGGACAGGTTGGGGACCTGCAAGTTTTTCAGTGCTCCCAAAATTATCTGATCTAGAGCAAAATGTGATGGCTGCCTCTATCTAGTGTATGCTTTGCAAACTCCTAACATTTTTTTGGATCTGAGTAACAGTGGAAGGCTGTTAGACTCAGCTAGCTGAGAAGGGATAGAAATGTGGACTCCCCTTTGTTCTGGAATTCCTGCCTTGATTATTCCTCTAAAGGCTTCAGGTTGGACTGGAGGCTGGAACTGAAACTCCCCTCTGTGACATATAAAAAGTTCGAGAGACAGTTTCTGGGTAATTACTTATTTTATTAATCATGCTAGCAAAAATCAATAAAAGGGTCAGTGACACTCTTGAATGCCAAAGATCCCTTATAGAATCCACTCAATGCTTACATTCCCTTGGAAGAGTGGGTATTCCTGAGGGTGGCAATCAACAATGATTGGTTAACAGTCAATGAGAAAAATGAACATTATAATGAGAGGTGGACCTATTCTAATGAGGGACTGGGATTTTATCACTCACAGACAAAGACTATATCAAATCAGACTACCCCTAGCCTTGGGCAATCTAGTCTGCCTAGTGGAACACAATGGGCCAGAATTCACCTTAGATTAAATTCTTTGTAAGGTTCTCTAGGTGAGTGGGGTAACAATTCCAAGATTTCTTCTCATTATGTACCCAAGCTTTGACCTAATCTCCAAATGAGGAAGGGAAAAAATATCCTGGATCTCCCTAATATTTGGCTATTTAATAATCATTTATCTCCCCCCTTCCCCCCTTCCAGTTCCTGGGTTTGAGCCACACTGCTGCTGCTCTCTTCTGAGCTTGTTCCTCCCTCAGTAGACCTTCTAAGACGTCCTTCCCCTGGAACACCACCTCCTGACCCGGGTCTCCTTCTTCATCTGCCTTGGATCCATGACCCAGAATTGAGCAGTGGGAGTTGGCACTTGTGCTATATATTGCATGTAGTGCTCTATTCTGGGTCTGGTGCAGTGCTCCGTCACCACTATCCTGGTCAAATACGGTCCCCAGTGTCTGCAGATCTCTGCCTGTGTCCCTATGCCAACCTTGGCTGGATAAGTGACTCACTGTGACCTTTTCTTGGAATTCCCCATCAGAATTAGATATGGTACATTTTCTAGATCTGTTTGGAAGGTTTTTTTTGGGGGGGGGAGGGGTGCTTATTGAATATCCTTCTTACTCCTCCACCATCTTGGCTCTGTTCTGCTGCTTCATACTTTTTGTTTCCAAATATGATTAGAAATAATGCTGCTGTGAATATTTTTACACATCTAGGTCTTTTCTTATTAATAAACTTCCTTGTAGTATAGTCCCCAATATGGAATCTCTGGGTAATAGGAATCTAATTAATGAATTTTTTGATAATTGCTTCCTGTTTAAAGGTCATTAGCTAAAGTAACAGATACACATGAATGTTATTTTAGTGTACATGTGTTATTATGCATATACACAAAAATATGTCCTGAGAGGTAGCTTGGATTTTTTTTAACAGCTGTTCATTTTGAATAATGAATGGAAGAATGGCATATCTTAAAGAATTTCATAGCTGTCAGTGACATGGGAAATAATAATGACCCAGAGATTCCATTTTAGTAACTTTACTTACTTAATTCCAAATCATTTTCCAGAATAGATGAGCCAGTTCAAATCTCCACGAGTGGTTAATTAGCATACTTGCCTTATCCAGAAATTAGTTTTTCTATCTTTCCATATCTTTTCTGACTTGATAGATGTGAAGTATCTAAGTCTTTTGGTACTGATTCTAAAATCTAATGTATTAACTCTAATGTATAAAACTCCTAACATTGAGTTATCTGAAAATTTTAGAAGTGTGCCATTTAGGCCTTTATCCAAGCATTGCTCCATGTCAAACCCAACAATTTAAAAAATGTTGCTTCTGCCGCGCATTCTTGGAAGCCTCCTATACCTGAATGGTCATGAACCCAGAAGCAACCTCTGTTTTTTCCATTTTGTTGCACTTTTCCCACAGTCCCCTTGATAAAACCAACTTTTAAAATGGACATATATACCTCACAGGAATTGGAGTTGTTTTTCCCATGAATACTCAGGCCCTGGATCCAGATATCCGGCAAAGTGTAGAACTTTCTTCTCTTGTCCACATGTGCTCTATCGGTCCTAGATAATAATGTTAAGGAGCATAGGGACAAGCACATGTGGATCCCTTTGTCACTCTGCTAAGCCTCCTTCCAAGTTAACATAGTTGTATGTTCAACCCTACTTCAGCATCCACTGACATTAGCACAATGCCTGGCACTTAGTAAGCGAGTAATAAATGCTTGTTGACTGACTGACCATACCATGCCAGACACCACTGACTCTTACCAGAATATGAAGATTAGTGAGGCTCAACATATGTGGATGAATGTATTGTTGTTATTCAGTCATTCACTCCGGTCTATTTGTGATCTCACTTGGGATTTTCTTGGCAGATATACTGGAGTGGTTTGCCATATTCTCCAGCTCATTTTTTTTTTTTTTAGTGAGGTAATTGGGGTTAAGTGACTTGCCCAGAGTCACACAGCTAGTGAATGTTATGTGTCTGAGGCCAGGTTTGAACTCAAGTCTTCCTGATTCCAGGGCCGGTGCTCTATCCACTGTGCCACCTAGCTGCCCCTCCAGCTCATTTTATAGATAAGGAAACTGAGGAAACAGAGTTAAATGACTTGCCCAGAGTCACACAGTTAGTAAGTGTCTGAGGCCAGATTTGAACTCAGGAAGATGAGTCTTCTTGACTCCAGGCCCCACACTCTATCTGCTGTACCACCTAGCTGTCCTGCATGAATGTGTAGGAATCTGGAGATAAGACTTTTCTCTCCTGTGTCATCATCTTGTCTCTACCTCAGCCTGTAACTTCATAGTGGAAGGGACTCAGAATTCTCAGAAGGGTAAAGGCACCTGAGAACACGTTTTTCTTCGGCCTTGTTTCCCCTTCTTTTCACAGGGTTATATTTGAACATAATGAGCCTAATCCTTCCTATTAATTAAAGTGTTGTCTGAACCTTCTTTGCCATCTCTAATCCTGTTGCTCGGCACTGAAGTTTCCCTGATGTATTACAGGCCTCTCAGCCTGCTAGGAAGAAAGAATATGTTCAGATTTTACAAGTACATGAATAGCACAAATTCTCATTTCTTAGTCCTCAGGATTTTTTTTGGTAATGACAGCTGTCATAAAAGCAGAGGCTCTTGCAAAAGGCCACAAAGTATTATTATTCTTACTACAGAACTGTAGGAACTGAATTAATGAATTTGCCGAGAGTTGTTCCTTGTTAATGAGCCTTAGCTGAAGTTTAATCTTTAGCTATGACAGCTACACACACATGTTATTTTAATGCGCATGGCTTTGTATACATATGCATAAAAATCTAGTGTGATAGGGTGATAGTCTTGATACAATTTTTTTCTACATCTGTTCATTTTGAGTATTGAAGATAAGAATGACACATCTTAAAGCATTTCATAGCTGTGAGGGACATGGTTGGAAATAATAATGTTCCTTTTATGTAGCACACAGTAGATTTTAAGGGGAATCTTTCTTTTTCTCCTCACCAGGGGAAATGTTCTTATAAAATGCATCTCAGATGAACTTGACATTTTGCTCTCTCTGCAACAGGATTCTCAAGGCTAAAAAAAAATGAGGCTAGATGGCTAACTGCTGCAGAATATAATTTACATTTAACTTTCCCTAAATTTCATCCCTAAGATCCCCTTCCTCTGTTGTCTGATCATTCTTTATACTGATGCCTGAAAATAAATGAAGGCCACCCTAGGTTGATAATTTTTTTTTTCCTGAATTTAAGACAAAATTTAGCAGGAAGGAAAAATAAGACTCAAAGTAAATATTAGGGAATTTTTGCATTTTAGGCAAAATCTGTGCATTGACTATGAATACTGGTGTTTGTGCTCAACTGGCTAAATATGTTCAGAATAGCACATGTACTGTCCAGTTGTATGACTGACCCTGTGACACCTGCAATGTGTGAAGTGGTAATGGGTATTCCTGATCTTTGAGTTTGAGTGCTGCTGACAGGGTCATGGCTAGAAGGCAGGAAATTTGGAACAAATCATGCTTTGTGGTCTCATACTTCCCTGGCCATCTTAGATTTTTGTATATTGAAATCAGATGAAAATGAACTTCAAGGAGAAGCCTGGGAAGGGGATATAAGCCAATAAAAGGAATTAACAAAAAAGCTTAGACATGTATGGAAGGGAGGAAGAAAAATCCCACCTGTTTTCTTTTGATGGTTTTAAGAAGTCTAGGGTTATATGCATGGGAACTTACTGTCATTTTTTAGGTTATCTAGATGCTTCCTTCTACTTGTAATGTTAGTGATGATACTACTTTCTCCAATTAACACAAATGCATAGCTTTTCCTATACATCTTTTGTATGTCTGTCCAAAAATCCTCCAGAGGGGTTCAGCCAGTAGGCTTCCTTTAGCTCTTTGTACTCCTTTTCCTGTTACTTTGACCCTCTAGAGAAACCTCCACCCTGAAACTCTACTCTCCTTATTGGTGACCTTCCTTAGACCACCATTTTAGGAAGGATCCCAGGGATGATTCACCTCACATGAGCCTGGACTCACTCCTTAGCCGTTTTCTTCTTGCCTGTCACCTTGCCCCCACTTAAATACCCTCCTTTCCCATGCCAGTTCCCCTATATGTATTTTCTTCTCTTATTAGAACGTAAGTTCCTTGAAAATAGATACTACATTATTCGTTTATATTTGTATCCCCAGCATTTAGCTCATTGCCTGGCACATAGTAAATGTTTAACAAATGCTGCATTTATTTATCTAGACATTTTTTAAGAACTAAGTCAGAGTACTACAATTTCAGCTTAATCAAGGCCATTTTATTTCTTGCTCAATGGAAGAGACAGGCTACAGACACAAACTATCAGAAAATTATGGATATCAAAGACATAATCTTCATCCAAGATGAACATAAGTTATAAGTGAACAATTTAGAATATAAAACTTTAAAAAATCAAATGAGAGTGGTACAAAGTTAGTAGATTCATGAAGGCTTATAATGCTAGGAGAGTCAATGAGTCTTTTTTTTTTATCTTTCTCAGGCAATTGGGGTTAAGTGACTTGCCCAGGGTCACACAGCTAGTAAGTGTCAAGTGTTTGGTCTGAGGCTGGGTTTGAACTCAGGTCCTCCTGACTTCAGGGCCAGTGCTCTATCCACTGTGCCACCTAGCTGCCCCAGAGTCAATGAGTCTTGACAGCTAAGTAGGGGGTTTTGAAACATTCTGAAAAAGGTACAAATCAATGGATAATTAATTTTAACAAGTTGAACAAGTTAATTTAATTAAATTTTTGTTTTAATTTTTGCTTTATAGGTTTCCAGGTTAGGTAACAAGATAGCAAGTTAGGTAGCACGGTCTACCAGGTGAAAGAAAAAATTTCAAAGTCCTTTATGGGTAACAGTGTCTAGTCCAGGGGTGGGAAACCTGCAGCCCTGAGGCCACATATGGCCTTCTAGGTCCTCAAGTTTGACCCTTTGACTGAATCTAAACTTCACAGAACAAATCTTCTTAATAAAAGGATTTGTTTAGATTCAGTCAAAGGGTTGCACTTGAAGACCTAGAGGGCCACATATGGCCTCGAGGCCTCAGGTTTCCCACCCCATCTGTAGTCCTTCCTACAGACTCTCTAAATGCCAGACTCTAATAGACTATCTAAAAGCACCACAAAATAAAAAAGGCCTAGAATCCTGATTCCATAGTACCGAAAGAGTATGTGCACTATCCATCAACTTTCACTTTTCTTACATTACTGCCTTCTTTTCCCATTCAATAGCCCATCTTCTTGACAATATCTTTCATGACACATTTGATGTGTCATGATTTACTGCTATAACCTGTTCACTGTCACCATGCATAGCTCCCTTCTTCTTCTGGGTGACCTGCAGCTCTAATTCTTTGGAAATTATGCTGTTTCACCATTTGTAGACTTAGAGCATCGTCAGAAGATTGGTTTTAAAAAAGAAAGGTCTTAATATCAGTGAGAACAGTGGAGACATTAAAAACACTATATAATTTTCTAAATATAATCCTGCCTGACCTCTTCCTATTATTCAATTCTGGGCTAACTTCATTTTCTATTGTAGTGTTTGTCCAAGATATATGTTATGATAGATCAGTTCTTTGGGAAATTCTTGCAACTACACATCATAGTCTGGATCAGAATTTTAAATACTCCCCACCCATGTGAATAGTTAGGGAAAACTCTTTTAAATGCCTATGGCTATCATTTATGAATCTCTTCAATGTATATTGTCAGACATAGTTGATATATCTTTTTATTTTATTTAATTAGTTTTTTGTGTCTTTTGTTTTGGTCATTGCTATTGTTATAAGGGAAAGTTCACCATGGAGATATCAGATAGGAATACTGAGAAGTGACAGTGATGTAAGAACAAAAAGCATTAATAAGACCTCTTTTTTTTAAAGACATCTTTGCAATGTTCCATGGCTTGATTCAAATGTCATTTGCAAATGGTAGCATCCAAAGAATTTGACCATCTATAAAGAGTTTCTCTTCCATTTGGAATCTGTGCTGGACATCTCCCTCGACAAAGACAAACACCTCTGGCAACCATACAATGTCTCACTTGCTATTAAGAATCAAAGGATTAATGAATGATGTTATCTGTGTTACATCCTTTAGGGCCTTTTGTATGATTTTACATATGCATAGGAGACACTTTGTTGGAAGAAAGACTTTAAGGAGCATTTTAATCAGAGAAATCAAATGCTTTTTTAATCAACAAATAATAAGCACAGTGGGAACTTGTATTCTTGGCACATTTTAGGTAATAATGTGAGTCAATCAATAAGCATTTATTAAGTATCTACTATGTATCAGGCACTGTGCTAGACACTGGGTATATAAAGAAAGTCAAAAACAGTGCCTGCCCACAAGGAGCTCATATTCTTTTTAAAAAAATTATCTTCCCATATAGAAATGTAAACAGTATAACTTTATTGAGTCTCTTATGATTTCTCTTTCATGTTTACCTTTTTATGTTTTCCTTGAATCTTGTGTTTGAATGTCAAATTTTCTATTCAGCTGTGGGCTTTTCATCAGGAATGATTGAAAGGCCTCTATTTCATTAAATATCTATTTCCCCCCAGTAGGATAAGTTATTCTTGGTTGTAATCCTAGCTCCTTTGCCCTCTGGAATATCATATTCCAAGTCCTCTACAAGGAACTCACATTCTAATGGATGAGATAAATATAAATATGGAAATAAAAATGGATGAGATAAATATAAAAATAACTAAGTACATGATATAGAGTAGAAGGAAGGTAATCGCAGACTATCTGTAGGGGGTGGGGTAAGAGTGGGAGCAGGAAGGTAATCTCAGAGAGGAGTATTCCAGAAAAGGCCTCCTGCAGAAAGTGGTTATTTGAATTTAGTCCTGAAGGAAGCCAGATAAACTAAGAGGTGAAGGTGTAGAGAGAGTGCATTTCAGGCATGATGGACAGCCAATGCAAAGGCAGAGATATAAGAGCTGGAATGCCATGTGTGAAGAACAGAAAGTAGGCCTTTGTGGCTGAATGTTGGAACATGTGGAAGGTAGTAAAATGTAAGAAGACTAAAAAGGTAGGAAGGGAGTCAAATTATGAAGAGTTCTAAATGCCAAAAAGAGAACTTTATATTTGATCCTGGAGGTAATAGGGAGCCTGAAGTTTATTGAGTAGGTAGGACAGACCTATGCTTTAGGAAAATTAATTTGGCAGCTGAGTAAAGGATAGATTGGAGAAGGAAGAGAGATCAGAAAGTGAGATCCACCAGAAGGCTATTGCAGTAGTCCAAGCAAGAAATAATGTGATACAGACCAAGGTGGTGGATATGTGAGTAGATGAATTGGGACATAAAAGTGATGAAGGTAGAAATGATAAGAAGTGACAAGAAATGACAGATTATATATGTGGTGATGAAGAGTGAGGAGCTGAGGATGAGACCCACATTGCAAACCTAGGAAGATGGTAGTCACCTTAACAATAATTGGAAGTTGGGAAGAGGGGAGGATTTCAGGGAGAAGATAATGAGTTCTCTTTTGGACATGTTGAATTTAAGATGACTATGGAACAGAACATCCATTCAATATATCCAAAAAGAAGTTGGTAATGTAGTACTATAATTCAGGAAAAAAATTAAGAATAGCTATATAAAGCTGAGATTTGACAATTGAACCATTAGATTTGATTAGATCATCAATGCAGATGTTATTGAGTGAGAAGAGAAAGTTCAGGACAGAGAACTCCCAGAGTTATTGGGTATGACATAAGTGAAGAGCCAGCAAAAGGAGGGCCAGATCAATAGAAGAAGAATTAAGAGAGAACAATGGCCAAAAACCCTGAAAAGAAAGAATAAGTAGGAACAGAAGATGGTCAGCAGTGTCAAATGTTAGAGATATGTCAAAAAGGTTGAGATTCAAGAAGAGGCCATCCATAAGATTTGGCAATTAAAAGATCATTAGTAACTTTGGAGAAAGTAATTTTAGTTGAATGATAAGAGCAGAAGCTAGATCACAGAGGAGGAGAGGAAGTTGAAGTGCCTAGTGTAGATATCTAGACAGAACAGTAAAGACAGTGGAAATAATCTGCTGGAGAAGATGGGATGGGGCAGGATCAAGGGTGTGTTGACCCAAGTCCCAAAGCTCATTGGTATGGAACTCTCTTCTCATTGGTGGAGACCAATGCCCTACGCCTGCATGATGGAATTGGTAAGAGAACAAGGAAGAAGAGAGCCAGTATCTTGAGTCTTTTTGGACTCACCAATCACATCTGGTGTTTCTGGCTTCCAGCTGCGATAGAGAAGATGAGCAATGTTAATCCCACTTCTGGTTGCTGAAGGGAGAATGACACCCTGGGGAGAAATTGAAGCTGCTTGAGAGGAGTTAGCAGTCTCCATCATGATCTTGTCCCCAGTTTTCTACACTAGAGACCTCAGGGAATTTTCCCTTTTAATGAGATCTGGGACTGTTAACTCACTCCCAATGGGAGAGCCTCTTCGTTCTGTATTGTTTGGTATATATTCTCCTGTGTATGCTTTCTCTGTTTTTTGTTTTGCTATCCACTTGGATAAGTGGGTTTTTTTTTTTATACTGGTTATGTGTGTTTGTTGTGGAACTGGTATTTGGTGGGAAGGAAACCAAGCCTTGGATATAAAGCTTTCCTTTCCTTTCCCCATTAATTAATAGCAATCAAAAGTTTAGCTTGAACCTGAAAATCACATTCTCTAGATTAACAATATTTAAGGGGAAGATAGATGTAGTTCTAGCCTGATACCCCCTCTCTTTGAAGAGAACAGAATAGCTAAGCTTCTGGCCCCAACCTCCTGCTTCTCCTCCTGGCAGGAATTAAAGTTTCCCGTAGAGAAAGGTGGGAAGAGAAGAGTTTCAAGATATCTATTCTGTCTGCCTTCAAGCCACATAATGACAACATTCTATATGTGAGGGACAGCCTTGCTACATGTACGTGCAGAGAGGTTGGCTTTGGAGAATGGAGATTACAGTAAGGATGGAGAACAGGTTTAAGGATCAGAAAACATAGAGAATAATGAAATGAAAAAAGATTATTGTCAGATAAAGGAATTTTAGAGGTCATGAGTATGGAAGCTTAACACATGTGTGATTGTGAGATTGAGGATATGACTATCTCTGTGCAGAGATGAGTTAGAACAGAATAGTAGTTGTGGGAACTGAGTAGATTGAAAAACTGAGATGTTAGGGTGTTTGGGTATACATACACACATATGTATTGGATATATGGGGTGTTCAGAGAGGACTGAGTGGATGAGAAAAATTTGTTCCTGAAGTGGCTGAAGCAGGTGCTGTGGAGCACTTAGAGCTTGGTCAGACATTGAAGATGCCAAGGTTATACACTGCATCCTAGACCATCACCAGTCATCTTGACTTTTGTCTTTCCACTGGACTTCAATGACTCTGGAAGAGAGAGGGAGGCTGATGACTTTGCATAACTCTGCCTTATGTAGATCCAGTTCATACGCTAGTCAAGACATCACCCCATGATGTCACTGGTCCTCTTCAAAAATGAAGGATGAACAACAACAACGATATGTATTGAAACCCCATAGTATGAGGGCAGAAGTTGGGGAGGAAAGAAAAACTGTCATCTAGGCACTGAACTTATTGAAGAAGGAGATGTTACCACAGGCTTGAGTGGGTGATTAATATGGATTGAATGAACTTCAGGGATAGAGACGTAACTGAATGATGGTGGTAGAAGAAAATTTTGGAAATGGCAGTGGTGCCAAGGCATAGTCTGACTCCCTCACCAACTAGGGTGTCAGGGAGTATGAGAGAAATCATAGTACAGGAAAGGGTAGCAAAGGAAACAGTATAGTCAGGAGGGAACCAGGTTCAGTGAGTGCCTGAAGATAGGAAGATAAAGGAAGAGGTTTAAGATGAAAATAAATTTGAATCAGATGGTCTAGAGGGCACAATGCAAGGGTAGATAGATTTGGATCAATATATTGGGGTTAGAATAGGGTTGAAGAGGAGTAAGGGCACAAATAGAGATGTATGTGCGTGTGAGGGTTTTAATAGAAACTGGAAGGTGGATGTTACGTTCTTTCCTGCGGTGGGCCTCCTAGGCCTGGTTGGAAGATTCTCTGGGCACTAAGAAGCCAGGACTAGGGATGAATTTATGTCCATGGGTGGCCCCCTGGTCTCAGGTTGGAGAAGTCCCTTGTGACAAGTACAGAATCTGGGAGGTGGGGCGCTTCTTGTCTAATTACAGGCTATCTGGGCCTGGCTAGAGATGTTCTTGGTGGCTCAGATGGAATCCTGGAGGTGGTTGGCTCATTCTGGTATGGAGATGATGGAAACTGGGAGGTGAATGATAAGATTATGTATGTACTTCTCAGGGTAGGTTGCTTGGAGACATTCCTGAGAGCCAAGAAAGAAGCCAGGAATTGTGGTGGTGGTTTCTTGTTCTAGGTTGGGATGCCTGAAGATGTCCCTGTAGCCCAAGATAGAAGTCAAGAGAGGAATAGATTGTTCTGGTCCTTGATCGGCTGCCTGGGCCTGACTGGTGGAGCTAAGATGAAAGTTGGGAGGTAGGTATCCAGTTTGTGTCCCTGGACAAGCTGTCTGAGTCAGGCTGAAGTCTCTGGGGCTTCCTTGGTATATATTTGGTCTAGTTTAACAGCTCTTTCCATACCTTAGGTGACTGTTTGATCTGGTACTGACTATTTTTGAAAGCCTGCCTTCTACCTTCTCATAAGTTCATCCTGAATGTCCCAATATCTGTATAGGTGATTTCCATAAAAATTTTCTAGAGATGAAAAAGTAGTCATTATGGGTCAGGAGCTATTTGGGGTTTCTTTTTCCCGTTTGATTTTTTTTTTCATTTAACAAGCATCTATTTTCTTTGTTATAATTATACATAAATTGTTCTGGTTCTTCAAATGTGTTGTTATTCAGTAATTTCAGTCATACCCAGCTCTTTGTGACCCCATTTGGGGTTTTCTTAGCAAAGATACTTCTCCATTTCCTTATCTAGCTCATGAGGAAACTGAGGCAAGAAGGGTTAAGTGACTTGCCCAGGGTCACGCAGCTAGTAAGTATCTGAGGCCAGATTTGAACTCAGGAAGATGAGTCTTTTTGACTGGCACTCTATCCACTGTGACACCTAGCTGCCCTTCTGCTAATATATTGATCAATTATTCTTAACTACAGCAGTAGCATTTTTTATTCCCCCTAAACATTTGATATCCTCTCCTCTTTCAGATATCTTTCAGATACAGAGCTCTCAACCCTGTTACAATTATGTCACATTCGCATAGAATTCCTTGACACATACACACATACATATGCTCACACACAACACACACGTGTGTATATATGTGTATATATGCATGTGTATATATGTACACATGTGTATATATACATGTATGTATATATTTGTTTAGTCCAACTACCCTTCCCATTTTTGTGGTCTTTGGGGCCATTGATCATTCCTCATATACATATACAACATCATTGGTAATACTGTTATAATCCAAGTGTCCACTGTCATTGGTGGAAAAAAGAGTTTGTTATAAAATACTTTCCCACTTTTGGGGGCTCCTTGTTGTACATCTCTACAAGTATCATCCTTCAAATGCTCCCAGAATAATCTTACTTTATTTGGTTACTTACCAAGTGTTGTGCAAACCACCTAATGCTAGAAATTAAGAAAAAAAATTTTTTTTACTCTCTATTCCTAAGTCAACCTAAACCACTGCCCTTTGCCAACATCAGGATTGCCTCTCTAATGTATGGTAGGATGATTACCTTGATTTACCACACTCATCTTGAGAAGAGAAGACTTAGGAGGGTTGTGACAACTGTCAAATATTTAAAGGACCATCACCTAGAAGAGGGGATAGTCTTGTTCTGCTTAGCAGAACTAGAAGCAATGGGTAGAAATCAGAAAGAAGCAACTTTAGGCTGGATGTAAGGAAAAACTTCCCAATAGGAGAGCTATCTCAAAGTGTAATAATGACTTTGACTTGGGGGGTGGTGAGTTTAATTCTATTCAACTAACATTTATTAGGTATTTACTATATTTAGGGTACTGTTTCTAATCACTGAAAGTCTTGAAGCAAAAGGTGGATGACCATTTGCCAATGATACTGTAGAAGGTGTTTAGATAGCAGTTGAACTAGATGGCCTGTCAGGTCCCTTTCAGTGCTAGGTATACCTCTGGATGGTTACTTAGAATCTCTTGATACTAGGCCTGGTGCCTGCTTGCTTAGAACTCCTGAGATCATGCAAAAGTCCCATGTCAAACTATAGGAACCTAAATCTACTACTAAATCTACTCCCAGAATTTCATTACCTCGGACCTCTGAGGATGACAAAGCCATTGGGTACCCTGGATGAAAATACCTAAAGCTATCTACCAAGCATTCTTGGGGTAGGGGTTGCCAAACTGCTGACAATATGGCAATAGAACTCTGAAAATTGCATGGAATATAACCTCTTCTTGCTCTCTTCATTATGCTATTACATGTATAAATATGAATATATGTGTATATATATGTATGTGTATATGTCTGTATATATGTATATGTGTGTATAGATAGATATGGTCCTCCCCTGTGAAAGTGCATTAGCTTTATGGGTGATGATTAAGTGATATAGTGCAGTAGAAAAAGCACTGGTTGTAAAGTCAGAGGCCTTAGATTCCAATACTCTTACTGCCACTTACTACCTGTTTGGTCTTGGGCAATCAATTGACCTGGTTGGGCTTCAGTTTATCTATAAACTGTGCTGATTGAACTAAATGGTCTCTGAGCTCCCTTCTACCTCTAGATTTATGACTGTATTTCCACAGAAGTGTCATATAGTTCTTTTCTGGACAGTAGGACTGGATCTGCCCTAAATCTTCTTAATCTTATAGTTCTTACCCAGTCCACAATGTTCTATTAACAGTGTATACCATGATCTCTCCCATTTTAATTCTGTTCATAAATTCATATTTTGAAGAGGTGTTTTATCCTTCCGTTTTTTTATAGATACAGAAACTAAGATCAAGGGAGATTGAATTATATTGTCAGGGGCACACAACTGGAAGAGTGGCAGAATGGAAATTCAAACCCAGGTCTTTGATGCCACATCTAGTGCTCCTTTCAGTCTCTCTCCCCTTTTCTTCATTCCTCATCTTCTGCCTGTTAGTCTATCAATGTCTTCTATATTCTTCAGTGTCCCATGTTTACAACCTTAGTGTTATTTTTGACTGCTTCTGCTCCTCACCTCTCATATCCAAGGGATGAATGACAAAGCACTTGGCTAAGGACTAAGGATACAAAGACAAAGCCAAGATAGTCCTTATCCTCAAGGAGCTTACATTCTAATGGGGGAGACCACAAACATAGGGAAGTGGTGGCCAAGAGAGGGGCACTTTGTTCCAGAAAGTTACAGGGATGGTGAGTGGGATCATTGGAAAGTAGATTGTAATGTGGAATCCTGAAACAGTGGAAGAATTGCTTTAACTCTAGTTCATAGTTCTAGACCTGGAGAAGGGGAATAGAGGTGGGGGTTGGAGAAGTGAAATCAAGCAATGCTGAGACCTCCTTGAAACAATAGGGAGATGGGAAGTTGAGGCAAAACCTCAAGGCAGAAATTCATCTGGAATATGGTTTCTGATGTTGGAAGGAGTGAAGTGCACAGTAGTGCTGGGGCTAGCTAAAGTAAATGCACTGAGGAGCCTTCTCTCCTGATTCTTCGCTCACTTAATATAGTTTCTAAGGAAAAATAATAATGACTTCCTTTAAACCTGTTAACTGATTTTGTTAAGCACTGATCCCTGACATTATTTTGATCTTCTTTGTGTTTTGTTTTTTTTTTTTAGGTCCTGAGCATTCAATCCAATGTTTATCTTGATGACTTTTCCAGAACAAATGCTAGGAGCATGTGGTCAGACCTCATTGTTTAATAAGTTTGGTGTGAAACAGGTAATGCTTAATTCTATTGAATCTAGAATTTAAAAAAATCCATGGGACAGGTAATGGGAGGAAGAGGAGGAAAGGCATAAGTCTGATCTTCACTCTTTATTGGTGCACATTTGAAAAAGCAATAATTTACAGCAGAAGGAAAATCTGGAAAGCACAAAATGAATAGATTTTGTAAAGCTTATAAAACCAGGATTAGAACCATGCATTTAGTCCATGAGCACCAGGATGCTGAAAACATTTGAAAGTGTCCAGGGAAAAGCAATGAAAAACAAAAAGAATGAATTGACTTAATGATGAGAGATCCAAAGTGAAATATGTAGGATTTAACTATACTGGGATTCTAATTGTTTTCCTACCTTTTGAAAAGAGGAAAAACCCTTTATTAAGCATTTTCTATGGGCAAGTCACTAGGTGCTAGAAATATCAAATTACTAAGGGAAAATATGGAAGATATGGGAAATATCAAATTAGTATGTAGAAATATGGAAACTAATGACTCTTCCCTCCCCCACTCCCACATGAAAATGATTACAAGCAAATGTTTGTCAGAAATGAAAAGGCCAGAAGAAAAGGAATGCATATTCTTTCAGATAAGTCATAGTCATGTATCAATCAATCAATCAACATCTATTAAGTACCTACTGTGTGCAAAGTGCTAACGTAAGTCCTGGGATGTAGAAAGACAGTCAAAGCCCTGTCCTATATATTGCAGAATATGAAGGAGGATGAGGTCAGAAAAAAAAGGTTTTTGGATTAGGTGATAACGTCTTTAGCAAACTCCCAACAATTAAAGCTATGTGAAAATGGAATGAGCTACTTTCTTCCCTCTCTGTTATTGGATACATTCAAGCAGATTCTGGATGACACCTTATTGGAGATGTTTTAGAGATGATTCTTCTAGTCTCATTTTCACCTCTTAGAACCTTTGACTTTCTTTAAGGCTCAGCTCATGTGCCATCTTCCATGGGACTTCTTTCCTGGTTCCTTTAGTTGTTAGTATTTGATATTCCTCAGATTATCATGAATACATTAATCTGTTTATTTGTAGTAACTTTTGCCCCACCCCCCTAGCAGAATGTGAGGTCCTTGAGGGCAAGGACTGTTTTTTTTTTATTTTGTTTTTGTACCACCCCCAGCCCAACACAGCCCTTGCATATAGTAGGTGCTCAATAAATACTTATTGGATTCTAAGATTCTTAAAATTCTATGTTCACAGATAGTAAGAAATGGAAAATAAAGTCACCTGGGTGCCTGGCTGTAAATGTGAAAAATGAATACATGATATATTTGAAAAGTATATAGAGTAGGATAGAATAATACTTGTTTTGTTTGATGTACTTAAAATATATGGTATAAACTCAGGAGTGGAAAAATTTTAGCTAGATATTCAGAATCTTTTTCTGAAAGGGAGAACTCTAAAATTTTGGAAGCCTGATTACTTTAGACAACAACAAAAATTGACATGCTGCCCTGGCATGGTGAATGGCCTGAATAGCTTGTTATATCTTTTTAGTATGTAATTTATTTGCTCCTGAGATACTTGCTCAAGTAGAGTATGAATAAATGCATCCAGTAGGAAACATGTTTCATAGTGATTAGACATACAGCTTAAAAATAATTTGCCATGCAAAGAGCATAAGGGATTCATTAATGACTTTTATTTTAAGTGTACATCTGCCCAAACCTACTTGAAAGATGATCAAAGACAAAACACAGTTTTTTAGAAAAACCTGTCACACTCCAGATGCTCTGTGGCAGAATCTCTGGGATGTCATTAGAGTGCAGGGAACTACCACAGAAGTAAAACATAAAAAAAAAAAATCAGAGGAGAAACTCTTTCCACTCATTACTGTGAGGGAAAAAAAACTCCAAACTGAAAACCAGGGAAGAGTAAATGTGAGAGATATGAATCATGGCAGGGAAATTGGTGGGTTTTCTTTCTCAGTCTGTCTTTCAGTAACACCAGACATAAATCTCTTCCTTTTTTTTTTTCCTCCATCTGTCACATTAGGGTGGCCCAATGCCACAGATTTGAGTGGGATGCAGAACTATCCTTAGTCAT
The DNA here is from genome assembly GCF_900497805.2 of Vombatus ursinus. NCBI lineage: Eukaryota > Metazoa > Chordata > Mammalia > Diprotodontia > Vombatidae > Vombatus > Vombatus ursinus. The sequence goes on along the minus strand of NW_020954569.1, from coordinate 32,255,902 downwards.
CTTTAAGGACTACAGAGTATTCTGCAAGTAGGTTGGAAAAATGTGGAGGCAGGAAGAACCCCATGCAGTTAACAGTGGTTTTAAAATTCATGAGGGAGAAATTGAATTGGGACAACATCTTTCATGTCTCTTGAGATTTGGTAATTAAGTGTAGAGGTAACGAAGTGAAATTATGATTTAAAAGAAGATATCACAGGGACTGTATCAGATAGCTCTACATCTATGATTCTAGTGGTTATTATGTTGCCTACTGAAGGGGTTTCTGGAGGGTTTTCCCCAATGTATGTGAGTGTCTTCAACACCGTACAGTTTTCAGAGAGGGAAAGTGAATAGGTCTAGATCAGCGATGGTGTGAAGAATTGAGTCAGAGGAAAAATTATGTCTTTAGAATAGTCAATCAGCAAGCATTTTAAAGCACTTATGTGCCAGGCACTGTGCTAAGAATGGGGATACAAAGAAAGGCAAAAAACATGCTCCCTAATTTCAAGGAGCTTACATGGGGGAGAGAACATGCAAATCTCTTTTATATTTAAGATATATACAGTGTATCTGGAAGGTATTCTGAGAGAGGAGGTACTGAGGGAGGGAGAACCTGGAAAAACATCCTGTAGAATTTGTAGAGATTCAAGCTGAGTCTTGAAGGAAGTCAGGTGAGCTAGGAGTCAGAGAGGAGAAGTTAAAAGCATTCCAGGCATTGGGCCAGTACAAATCCACGTAGTTGGGAGATGGGAGTGTCATGTGTAAGAAACAGCCAGAGGCAGTGTAGATGGATTATGGAGTGCATAGAGGGGCATAAAGAAAAAGAAGAATGGGAAGGTAGGGAGGGGCTGGATTGTGAATGACTTTAAATGTCAAACAGAAGATTTTATGTTTGATGCTGGAGGTAATAGGGAGCCATTGGAATTTATTGTGTTGGTTGGAGGTAAGGTGAGAGTGTTTGGTGTAGTCAGACCTGTACTTCAGGAAAATCATTTTTTGCAGCAGAGTGAAACATGGACTGGTATGGGGAGAGATATGAGGCAGGGGAACCAAAATGAAGGCTACTGTATTAGTTGAGGTAGGAGGTGATGTGGGCCTGTGGTACCTGTGTGAGTGGGGGGAGGGGACATATATCAGAAAGTTGTGAAGGTAAAAACCAACAAGATTTGAAAACAGTCAATAACATTTATTAAGTGCTAACTGTGCTAGACAGAACAAATTCAAGTAGGATGTTATGAATGGTTCTATTTCTTGCTCCAGTCATAATTCCTTATCTCCAGAGAAGTGAGGGGAAGTGCCTTCTTTTATCTCTTTTTTGGGGCCACTCTTGCTCATTATAATTTCACATTTTTCTATTTTGATTTGTTGCTGTTGTTCTTTTGATTTATACTGTTGTGATTTTTTTAATGGTGGGATTTTTAATGCTCAGAGTACATCCCTTTTATGCACTTATTACTATTTATCACATGCTATTTTGCATCATGGCTACTTGTACACGTTTCATACCCTTTATTAGAAAATAAGCTCCTTCAGTGAGAAACTTATGTTTTCCCTAAGCTTGGTATCTGTCTCAGTAACTAGCTCTATTATGTATAAATGATGTCAAACACATTTTATGGTACTTTGTATATCATGGGTGCTACAAAAATATTGATGACAGGGAAAAAGGAGGTAAATTCATTCAATGAATATGTATGAAGTATCCATTAGGTACAGATCACTGCAAGGCTCTGGATATTCCACATGTGCCAGTTTATGGCACCTTTTTAGTTCTTATATGTTTCTTAATGATATATAATAATTGACAAAGTATATGTATCACTTCAGAGCCTATAAAGTGCTTTACATATATTATCTAATTTTATTCTGTGAGGAAGGTGCTACAAGCATTATTATTCTCATTGCACAAATGAGGAAACTAAGGCTTGAGTGAGGTTGAGTGACTTACCTATGGACATGTGAGATAAATGTTGGATAAGGAATTGAACCTAGATCCTTCCGAATCTAAATCTAGCATTCTCTTCAACAGGTTTCTTTTATAGTTTTGCTGTATTAGATTTGTATTTATTCATTCATTCGTTATCTGTTGAGCATCTGCCATTTGAAAAGTATTGTTTTGGTCACTGTGACAGATTCAAAGATGTCCTAGAGTGGAGGAGGTGACTAAGAAGGCTATCTGACCTGAGCCAGAGGGTCTGTCCCATCATGGCTTTAAAGGACAAATGGGGCAGGATGAAGAATTCCAAGGCTACCAAAACCCCTTCCAGTTCTGGTCTCCACATTCTGCTTCGTTATTGTGTCTGAAGTGAATTCTTTACACATAGTCATATATGACGATAGGAATCCATTCCAGAGCCAAATGTAATACAGTCCTGTTCTAGTGTTTATCAAAGAGTTTATATATTACTAAAAGAGAGGAAACTGGATTTGTATTTGTGTGCCAATGACTATACTTATTAATCTTTGCTCTTTTTGCTTGATTAAATGAATTTCCAGGAAAATGGAAGTTAGAAAAATGTGATTTACTTTGTATGGAATAGTCATGTCATCCACCTGGCAGCTGACAAAATATGGAATTCCCTGACGCTTTTCTTTTTCTTTCCAGTAGCTTTTAACTTTTTAGATTTTACTCAGTATGCGAGTTAAAAGATGATTTTTCCAAATTCTGAGCCTCAAAAACCCAACCTGTGATCAGAAAACCCAGCTGTGCTCTGTCTATTTCTCACCTCATTGACAGGAATAAAGATTCAGCAATCCCAACTCAACTAACAATGTTGCTGGTGACACCTGAGGCGAAAGAAAACCCAGCTCAGCACTTCCAGAGCAGTTGAGACTCTGCAGCATAACATTAGTCAAAGCAAGGCAATTACTGGGTCAAATTCTACCTTCAGCACACAATGTTGAGCTCCTGTTGAAGTCAACAGGAATATGAGAAATGAATGTGCTCCTATCTATCAAAGCTGTAAGCAGATGTGACACTGCTAAACAGTGAGTACTTGCAGTGATACAGAGGAAAACATTGGCCTGCTCCCTTTGTCTCCATTTTAAGCAATTACCTGGGACCCCGTTGTTCACGTGCCCTCCCTGCTGATGCAGGAGACTCAGGAGATTGGTTGATGAAGGGGTCCTTTTTTTTCTTTTGGGGACTTCTGAGTGAAGCTGGCATGACAAAAGGTCAACATAAAGGATGAGGAAACTATTACCCTAAGAGCTCTTACTTTTGCCCTTTCTAGTCTTTTGTGTTCAAGGTTTAAATCAAGAAAGCTTAGAAAGTCAATCCAGGTCAAATCTAGCCTTGGAGGTACAGAGTCAGAGCATTCTGGTAGTCTAGTCTAACTTCAGATACCCCAAGGAAATCTTCCCTGACTCTGAGAGAACCCAGGGGAATGAGTTTAACCTGGCATAATCTTAGGTAAGAGTAGATCACCACAGTTTAAAACTTACTTTTGCCTTGGTTAGAATTAAATGGGTTTATAGAGGTGGCAAGTAGTGGCAGATTAAGTCCTCATCTGTACAATGAGGGGGTTAGGCAAGTGTAGGTCACCTCTAACATCCCTCAGTTTAACATCCTATGTTTCCAAGAGCCTCTGTGCCCTCAAGGCACTAAGTGTTAAGGAGGCTTTCCTCATAGTTTGTAACGGGAGTGTATTTTTTAAAATTGTGGTAGCATAATGAAAAAATGTTGTTTGTTTTTAAAATACTGTAAGATTTTAAAGTGGGAAACAGGCTTATTCTATCTTATTTACAAATTATTTTAACAATTATATTTATGTTTGCCAACGATCTTTGCCAATGTCATAAAAAATGCCTTTTGTGAAGTCCGAACAAAAGAAGGATTTCCTGTTTATTGGTAGGTTCTCCAAATGCCACTTGGTCCTTTCTATTTTAACTACTTATTCTTGTGAGATGGGCACTAAGCTCAGATTTCTCTTATAATGGTAAAGGACTGAAAATGCTATCAGGACCCCCTAAATAGTGAGGTCCTGGGGCAAAGCCCTGGTTACTCTTCCCTAGTTATAACTCTGTTTGAACTGTCAACCTTGAAAAATAAACTACCAAGGAGCCGTGTAAATGGGATCTTCCTGATGACATAAGTCCTTTTGTCTATGTAACATTCTGCTGTGAGAAGAAGAGCAGATGACCAGATGCTGATGTAGGCAGGCTGGGTTGTAATTGTGAGTCAAAGCCATTTCTTAAGGAGCAAAGAATCAACTACGAGAAGGGAGAAGTTTGAATCTCCAAGATGAGAACCAGCCTCGAAGGGAAAAAAATTCCTATGAGCATGTCAGAGGTAGTGATAAAACTGCTGTGTTACCATTTCCGGAGGGAAGGATCTCTGGAGAATGCTAAACTGGTAGCAGTCAGAGGGAATTGTCATTCGAGAAGGTCTCAAGTAACAACCTCAACCATCGCTAGTCTTTAAATGTACTGGGCCAGGGGTGGGGAACCTGAGGCCTGGAGGCCACATGTGGCCCTCTAGGTCCTCAAGTGAGGCTCTTTGACTGAATCCAAACTTCATAGAACAAATCCTTTTGGGAAGATTGGTCATGTCTCATGACCAATCTAGTAAGCATTTATTAGATACTTACTGTGTTTAAGGCATCGTATGAGGTGGCAGAGGATAAAAAGACACAATGAAACTAATAGTCCTTGGCTTCTAGGAGCTTACATCTTAGTGAGGGGACACCTGTGATTCTTGAAGGTTAAGTTAGCAAGAACAAGCTTTGCCAAGTGCCCTTAAGCAGGAAGGGCTTTCAGTACAGAGCAAGGGTTGAACTGCACATCTGGTGTTTAAGGACTAGGCTTATCACCAGGGTGACAATAGTGTGATGGATTTTTTTGGCCTTCTCAATTCTGAGAGACCATCTTCTTAGTAGCAGAGAGATCACAATCTGCATAAGTGTAGAAAGTTTCCAAACCAATAAAATTGTATGTTTTTGAAGTATTGAAGAAGCTTCATGTCTATAATATGATTAGCTAAGAGGTAGACTAGTTGAGACAGTATTCAAACTAGTGTCAACCTATTGGTAAAACAGCATGTTGTAGTGGATAAAGAGATGGCCTCGGGGTCAAAAAGACCTGGATTCAAGTCATGTTTCTGACACATATTGGCTATGTGACCCTGGGTAAGTCAACTGACCTCTTAATGGCCTGGGCAATTTTCATTGGTAGATAGAATTTCCTTACTGGGAGTTTGTTATACCAATAAAATCACAGGTTCAGTTAAAAAAAATTCAGTATTACTGGAAAATAACTCAAAAACATGTCAGTAGAATATCACCTTCATCTACCACTATCTCAGTTTTCAAGGCCACTTTTTTTCTACACTGTTTTCTTGTACCTATTGATAATAACTAACCCTATAACTTCTCCTTTCTCACTGGTACCTATCCTATCCTTTTTGGAAGTGATTGGTTAGATATAGAAAAAAGAGTATCTTTGTTCCCTGTTGCCTTCTCCAGATGAGTGGAGCCAAGCCTTCTGTAATGCCCTTTCTTGTAATAGTTTAGAAAGCAGCTCAGTATTTATTCATTTTTATTTTTCCTTCTATAGCTCTTTGTTCTATATGATATTAACAAAGGGAGTAGCCCTCCAAGTGGCCATAATTTCTTTACAGCTAATGAACTTTCTGTGTCCTAAATTCTCCAAAGTTCAGCTTGGAGAGTCAGCAATATGAAAATAATGGTGAGCTTTTTTTCCTACCATGAGTTTTAATTAGTATGTCTTGACTTATTGATATTGAAAAAGCTATTGAAAAGTGGTCTACTTTTCTGGGCAAGGTACAAGGAACAAAGTTACAAATACAAGCTGCTCCCTGTGCCTGAAATAGCCTATGCTATGGCCACCTCTTCACTCCACCCTCCTACCTCACATCTCCATCTGCCGCATTGGATAGAGGGGGTTTCCTAACCTACCCATCCAAATGCTACTACTTTTAGGAAGCCTCCTCTAATATACACCCCTCCCTGTAAAGTAGGTAACAGCCTTTCCCTCCTTGGACTTCACATGATATGTTGTACCTCCTCATATTCAAATACAAATAATTATACTCAAATGAATCTGTGTTCTCATAGATTTGAGTTATTTCCAATGATGCAATTCTCAATCCATCCATATCTTCCCAACCTATGAGACTGTAGTCCATATTTTCCCAAAAATTTGCCACAGGGAGTCTACCCAGTATACTGGAGGCCTTCCTTGTTTTCTCTCAACACTGTATTGTACCAGTACGGTACTGTGGCTGTCTACTTATCATCCATTCTTGTCACTTGATCACCTATCTTCTCTTCCTGTCATATAATTCCTTTGTCTCTTTGCCCCTGTTTTTTTGAGTTACCTATTGGTTTATATGTTGTAGTCTGCTCACACCTCTTATGGATCTTTCCATTAATACCTGTGTGATACTCATCAGAAGCAGTCGTGTTCTAAGTTCTTCTGGTATATAGAGATACTAATAATATGCCAGTATTGGAAAAATGGTCTTTGTTTTCATGGGAAGCTTAGGGGTAAGTAATAGAGCTTTTTGATTTCCTCAAAAGAATCTAATCTGTTCTTCTCCTCCAGTTCAACTCTGTGCCTAGATCATTGTCCATCTGTACTATTTATTCCAGGTATACTATGTTGGACAAATTCTATAGAATGTCCATAAAAATTCATGTTAAAATCTGAGGCTTTCTCTGTCTACTTGGTCTTTCTTGTGTAGATGGACAACTGAAACTCCTTTACATGATTACAGATCTCTTCCAGGAAATATATTAGGACAGTATCATCTGCAAACAATAATATCTGGAAATCTCACTATCTACAGGGAATCCTTCCTTCATTAAAGTGGTGAATAGTTTTTGTGATTATCTCTCCCTGGTTTATGCCTCACCTGATGCTTATTATCAGAGGTTATTGAACAGTTATTTTTGTTGTTACATCTTTCAAGAAATCTTGGATGATGGGGCGGAGCCAAGATGGTGGAGTAAAAGCAGAGACTTGCTTGAGCTCTCCCTCAAACCCCTCCAAATACCTGTAAAAATGACTCTAAACAAATTCTAGAGCAGCAGAACCCTCAAAATGACAGAGTGAAACAAATTTCCAGCCCAAGAAACCTGGAAGGTGGACAGGAAAGGTCTGTTGCACCAGTCTGAGAGAGGAATGCAGTCCAGTGCAAAATGAGCCAGCACAGATTGGGCCCCAGCAAACCCAGAGCAAAACCTTGGGGGACTGAATCATTGGTATCTGTGGTGGTTTCCAGACTTCTCAACCCACAAATGTCAAAGATAACTTAGAAGGTCAGTAGGAAAGGTCTGTCAGACCTGGGTGAGAGAGGAGCGAGTTGCGGGATTGAGCTGCTGATCACAGGGGGGGTTTCAGGGATCTCTTTGCTGGTGCTGAGGCAGGATTCTCTTGCTTTGCCCCTGCTTGAATCTGTGTCGCAGTCCTGGGTGGTGGTCCTGGGGCAAGGAGGAGGGCTGACCTGGCAGAGGTTGTGGCAGTGGTGGAGAGGGAATCCTCCTCACATTTCCAAGGCAGGAGAGTGCTTGTAGTCACTCATAGACCAGAGTGTGGGCCAGGAGAGGAATAAACACCTCTACCTTGGAAGAGATGAAAATTTACAGGTCCCCAAAAATATCTCTGAAAACAGCTGCACAAAACCCCTGAAGCTTGAGACAGTACACCCTTCACACTGGAAGCAGAGCCCTACCTTAACAAAGAGTTTAAAAGTCAAGTAATTGACTGGGAGAATGAACAAAAAGCAGAAAAATACTCAGACTATAGAATCTTACTTTGGTGACAAAGAAGATTAAAACATACAACCAGAAGATGACAACAAAGTCAAAGCTCCTACGTCCAAAGCCTCCAAGAAAAATATGAATTGGTCTCAGGCCATGGAAGAGCTCAAAAAGGATTTTGAAAATCAAGTAAGAGAAGTAGAGGAAAAATTGGGAAGAGAAATGAGAGTGATGCAAGAAAATCATGAAAAGAAATCTTGGATGATCTTGATACACCTCATTGTAAAAGAGTCTTTAAAGTATTTTGTTCAAGGCAATAAAAATGTTAAAATAATCAATATACAGCAAGTGCAATGAGATTCTTCTATTTTTTGATTTTTCATTTAATTTTTTATTCTGAATTTAAAAACCAAAAATTAGCATTTCAGTGAACAAATATAAAGCATCATATGTAAAACCTTAAATCTTTTCCATATCTCTTGCTTTAAAAAAATACATAATAAATTCAAAATGTTCCCTTTAAAAACTATTCTGCTTGTTTTTACTTCCATCTAACTTCCCTCTGTTCTCCTTTGTTGACTTTTAGAAACGTTTCAATGGCCCTCCTCTTTTTAATTTTCTCCTTTTTTTGTTGGTGCCATTATTAATGCCTTCCTATCTCTTCGAATTAAAAACAGAAAAAAACAAAATCCCTGGTAAAAAAAAATAAGCTTAATCAAACAAAATAAGTCTATACCATGTCCATGTCTAAAAGTATCACAAAGATTTTGTGTAGATGGGAAAGCAGATATATGAACCACTACGTTATTTATGTTCTTTGGGTCACCTTTTTTAGCATGAATAAGTTTCGGGATTTTTTTTCTACACCTTTGTTAACCATTCTCTCCTTCAGATTCTTCCCTGACCTTGCCTCACTGCTTTCTCTATTTTTTTTTTTTCTCCTTAGTATCATTTCTAAATCCTCTATAAGTATCTCAGGGGCTGTGATGTTGGGACCAAGTTTCATGTTTCTACAATCCTTGATGTAGAAAACATTTTGTTTAAATGATTTTTGCACATCTCGATTTTTCTTCGGCTTATAGTCCTCTTTCTATTTTCAGCCTTTAATATAATACTAAATAATACATAATATATGTCAAATACCCCTACTAGACAATAAGTTCCATGAGGGAAAGCATTGAATCTTATGTAACCATTATATCCCCACCCCAGCTTTCCATCCTTACTATAACAAGTACTCTGTAACCAGCAGCCAATTAATGAATGTTTATTGTTGAATTTAATTGAACTTTTTTTTGGTAATATCAAAAAAATTTTAAGGACAAACCTTTATATCCTTTTTAATTTGTTCCACCTTTTCCCCTTTCCCCAGCCTATTTGGTGTGAGTAGTTAGGTCAAGTATTAGTTTCTCCAGGATACTAACAGATTTCATGAACCTAAGCAATAGTAGAATCAATTTTTCAACTCTAAACAAAAGCTGTTTGTTTATGTAGTAGGTGAAGTTAATGGAAAAGTCTCTAGGATTTCATTTTCTGTAATGCTTGCATCCCAGAGAACATAGCTAATAAAGAGAAATTTCCTAAACCCCATTTTTCAGAAGGCTATATACTTGGCTACAAAACCATGGCATTATGAGGCAAGGCCTCTGACTGATGGACTCCCAAATTCAGAAGTCCTGGCAAAATCCTGACAACATTGGAGCAAGTGAGGCAAATGACTGCACCCTAGAGATGTCAGCAGATCTGCATGCAATCTTCTGAGACTAAGTGATGAGGAGATAGGGAATGACTGATGCCTCTTATCCCATCTATCTTGGCACAGAAGAGAGTTTTCTCATTATCATGTCAGGTTTCCAGGAAGATTGTACCCATCTGTGTATGGGGAGTTAAGAATGAGACCATTGCCTGATGTTCTCTTCTAATCTACCTTGTTATTTGTTTCAGTTAAATATGTTGGCTATCTGATTTTAGGTTTCTGTCATCTTTGTAATAAAGGGCACATTGAGATGGAGATTTGATCATCATAATTATGATTACCTAGAACTCTCTTCTAGGCTCCAACACTGAGGGGTGCCTTGCTACCTGTGAATGTAGCTACCTGTAATGAGTGAAAAACCATCATCTGGATTCAGATATGTTTGAAATGAGTAGCCTTTAGCCTGGCAACTAGTTGTGCTTTTTTTTTTTTTTGTTCTGAAAAAAGACTCAACCTTTCATGTGCCCAGACAAACAAATTTAAACATAGGATGACAAAAGAATGCACTATTGTTTTTTTAGTTCCAATGTTAATTCACTTTAACCCTCTGGAAGTTGTTCTGGATAACTATTCTATAGCAAATAAAGCACCAGGTGGAAGGTGTGGGTATGATTGAATAATATAGATAGCTGCTGAAAGTGTTAATATGGTACATGGTCTTCCATAGTAGAAACATATTTTGTGCAAGGAAATGTCATTTCAATTTGACAAGCCTTGATTAAGCACCTGCTATATGCTACATATGGTGCCAGGTGCTAAGAATGAAAAAACAAAAACCAAAAAAAAACCAAAAACCAAAACCAAAAACCAAAAAAAAAACCAGAAGTAAAAGCAGTCTCTGCCCTCTAGGATCAGGGGAAACAAAGTCAGAATAGTTGATAGGCATGTGGTCCTTTCCGGCATTGACTCATAGAATTTAGAGCTGAAGGGTGCCTTGGAGGTCATCTGGATCAACCCCTTCACGTTACAGATGAAGAAACTGAGGTCCAAAGAGGTTATGTCAATTACTCAAGGTCACGCAGCTAGCCAGAGTTTCTTTGACTCTACACCCAATGTCTTTCCCCTCATACCGTGAAGGCCTACAAAGCACTTTCCTTACTATACCTCTCAAGTTTCAAGGTCTGGCACTATCATTTATGACTTATTAACTGTTGGTCAAGTCCCTTAATTTCCATGAGCCTGTTCCCCCATCTATAAAATGGGGGTAATAATACTTGCATTACCTACCTCATAAAGTTGTTGCAAAGATTAGGTTATTAAATGTGTATAAGGAAATATGGTTTGTAAATTATTTCATTACTTTGACAACCTGTAATTGACGTGGGCCTATCTTTCACTGATACTGATGACAACTCCTTTCTAACTTTGTAAATGGTCTTGGAAAGGTGCTATCATTCCCTGGTTAGCCTGGTGATGCATTCCTCTGGAATTCACTAGGCTGTACCTGAGACAGCAGATATATGGGTCACTGATGCTATATGTATGACCTGGGGTAAGTCACTTAACCTCCACTCCCTGGAGCTTAGTTTCTTTATCTCTAAAATAAGAGAGTTGAACTAGAAGGGTTCTGAGGTCATTTCTAGTTTCAATTTAGGATCCTATACTAAGCCTTGCTAGCTTGGTAGGAACTTCCAGAGCTTACTCTTTTTTTTTTTTTTTTTGGTGAGGCAGTGGGGGTTAAGTGACTTGCCCAAGGTCACACAACTAGTACCTGTCAAGTGTTTTGGTCTGAGGCCAGATTTGAACTCAGGTCCTCCTGAATCCAGGGCCAGTGTTCTTTCCACTGTGCCACCTAGCTGCCCCCAGAGCTTATTCTTTACTGCCATAGTCACTGAGTCACCTTCATGTCATGATGTAACATTGGAGGGAGACTTTGTTGGAGGAGCTCTCCAGAATTGTAGGTTATTGTCATAGACTCTAGTGGAAGGAGCAGATAATCTTTGAATAAAGTATTTCAGAGACATTTTAGCCAAGATTCTTCTAGGAAGGGAGAATATAATCCACATAGATCCTTATTCATCCTGTACACTTAGAGTTTTTATTTAGCTCAAGAGAGGCAGAGTGTTTAATGGATAGAGAGCTGGCCTTGGTTGGAGTCAAGAAGACCTGAGTTCAAGACCTGCCTGTGATATGTACTGACTTGCAGTCTCTGGGCAAATCACCTAACTTCTCTGTGCCCTAGGCAATTCTCTAAGTCTACAAGGCTCAGAGCAGAGATAAATCTGCCTTGGTTAAGGAAGTTCCTCACCGGTAGCTCCCTATATCAATGAAATCTCAGTCTGGTTATAAAAAAAATCATTCACATCTTGGTTTGCATTGTCTCTTGTGGCAATGGCAGCAGTCGGTACCATGGATTTTTATTTCTTCCTGGAATTACTTCTCTCTGTAGGTACTTGGATGAAATAAAAGGGGCAAATGGATAGCAGGTTAATGGAGCAGGCTTCTAAGGGCAAACAGGTAATCAATAGGAATATCTGTTTGGAGAGATCCAGGAATTAATTTCTACTCAACAAATCAATTGATCAATCAGAAAGCTTTTTATGAAGTGCTTTATATGTGGAAGGTGAAAGCTGACTTCCATCTGATCAGGAACAAATTATTTTGTTTTATCTGGTCACAATTTTCTCTATAAGGGATATTTAGTGCCATGCACTAATAATCAATGAGTGATGCCATAGTTAGGTAAATAAATGTATCCAATCAAACGTCTGAATTTCATGATTTTCCTAAATCTGAAAGATGTCCTTATAATATAGTCTAGGGTATCCTGTATTGTCGCCTAGCTGTCTGATGCCAGGTCATTTGGGGCTCAGTCTTGGAGTTTTGGATTTACTCTGGGTTCTTATATTGAACGGCAGAGTTGGGCCCTTCTAGAGGGGACTCAAATATTCAAATGATCTTGGAACTAAGACAACCTCCTGGAACCATTCTTCACTGTACCCTCCAGGCTCAACTCAAGGTAGACTATCTTCCCATGTGCCTTTTGGTCCAGGAAGGAAGCTGGGGCAGCTCAGTCCTTCCAGTGAAAATTTGCTCAAAGTTCTGAATTCTTGAGGATGGAGGTGATTTCCAGAGGTGCTATAGGCTATCCTCCTGTTTCCAGGTAGATTTAGCAATCTAGGACTAATATCAGGGAATAATATTAATGGCTCACTTCTCTATAGCACCTTACCAGCACCTTCCTTACAATGACCTGGTGAGGATCACCTCCATTTTATGGCTGATAAAATTGAAGCTTGGGTACATTATGTGGCTTTCTGAAGGCCACGTCGCTAGTGTCAGAACCAGGATTTGAACACATCTCCAAGTTAAGTGCTCTTTCCTCTATACTCCATTTCTTCTTCAAATTTTATCTAGAATAAGACTAGGTGGGAATTGAGTTCACAGCATAGGTGCTCAGATGGGTATTCAACCGCCTGACAATGTCTCCTTGCAGTAGAACTCTTGCTTCAGTACCCTGGAAAAAGACATGTGGCTGGTAATAAATGGAAGCCATGGATGGAAGAAGCCAAAGTAGAGATGCAGAGGCATCAATAGTCAAACAATGCTTTCTTGATTCTTTAAGGAAGCCATTACTTGGCTCACTGCAGGCTAATTGCATTTGTTCAGCCACTGTGAAAATGGATGCAGATGGGATGAGAAAGTCAGGAAATACCCCACTGTTAAATGGTGAAATAAAGCAAATAGCATGAGATACACTGTTACCTATGATGAGATTTTTCCAGAGAAGCAGGAGATCTCTGCAAAGCATTCCTTCTTGCTTAAGTAACCCTCTTAATTAATTTTAACTGACCTGATTCTCCAGTAAAACTAAAGGTGTATGAGTACAGAGAAGGGCTTGGCTCATCATTAATACTTTTCAGCATCCAAAACGAAGGTCACAGAGAAAATAAGACCATCTCTTAATCTAGCCCAGAGTTCTGTCCTGTTAGGGTCTCTAAAGCCGCCAAGTATTCCAAATGTAAGTAATTTTGCCTTTTATTATTTCTGAGTTTATGGGATAAAAGAATGAACTGTACAAATGAAATTCTATGGATGGGATCAATAATCAAAGAACTGAGAGTATGTGGTTAAGGGGGAAAGCCTGGTCAAGAATGACAGATCAATGAGAGGAGCCCTTCCAGTCGCAGGAGAAGGGAGGCTATAAAGGCAACACTAGGTTTTTGTTTTTTTTAAACAAGGCCTCCTTTTTCCAGCTTTGATTCAACTGTATAGTCATTGCCTTTTAGCTGTGAAGATACACAAAGGTGTGTTTTTATTTAATAATTTGCTTCTAGGCTTTAGGAAAAAAAATTGGTTTCATGGCTCTGCTAAGGATAGTGATCCTGTCTACAGATATAACTACAAAACTATCCTAGAATAATCTTTTTTTTCTCTGTTACTAAAGAAAGAGGACCATTCTCTCCATCAACCTTAGGGAAAATTATCCTTACCTTGAAAAAAATGCTTACATTGTAGATGCCAAATATTTTAATGAGATACCACCCTGAGTCAGAGACTAGACAAACTGCATTATGCCCAGGTAATCAGAGTGGGGTAGGGTAAGAATAAAAAAACTGGGTGTTGGAGATCATGCAGTCCAAGCACCTTGTTGCATAGATGAGGAAAGAAAGGCCTGGGGAGAGGAAGTGACTTGTTGAGGCCATAGAGTTGGGATACTAACCACATCACCAGGCAATCCAACTCAGGGTTCTTTCCATTGGGAATCTTTTTTTCAGTCACCTGGTTCACTCATCTGATGAGTTACTTCTCTGTAAACTTTGGCCCAGCACAGCTGTGAAAGAACTCTAGAATTTAAGTTTAATTAGTTAAGTATTCTTGTATTCTTGTGTCTTTAGACAAAGTCTAAAGAACTGCACTTGTCTTCAACTCTAATTTACAAGATGAAGCCATCCAGGGACATCAGCTTTCTAGGTGGGTGGATTAGGTGTGAATAAGTTCTCAGGGCCTCACAGATTCTAGGAACCCAGAACCCCAAGGTCTAGGTTTATTTAGATTAGATGCAATCTTGGAGATGCTACTCAAAAATCACTCTCTGACTCATTTTTCTTAACTCAGATTTCCTTTGTAATTTATTAATTTTGCTCTGGTCTGGATTTCTACAGAAATGGGCAAAAGGTTCCTGGTTTCCATTCTGTTAGCAAGCATTCAATTAGTCAGTCAATTAAGACACATCTATTAAGCGCTTACTATATGTGAGGCACTGTGTTAAACACTGGAGATATAAAGAAAGACAAAAATACAGTCCTTGTCTTCAAGAAACTTGCATTCTAATAGGTGAACCAACTGGCAAAAATTGTATATATAAGAAAAATACGCAGTTAATAGAAAGTAATCTCAGAGGAAAGGAGCTAGCAGTGGGGAAGGGGAAAGACTAGGAGAGGTCTCCTCCAAAAAGTGGGACTTGAACTAAATCTTAAAAAAAAAAAAAGCTAGGGAAGTGAGGAGGGAGAGGGGAGGAGTAAGAACATTCCTGGCTTGGGGGATAGCCAGTGAAAAGGCACTGAGTTGCGAGATGGTGAGTCATGTGAGAGCAACAGCAATAAGGCCAATGTCATTACAGTGTAGAGTTCATAGAGGATAGTAAATTGTAAAGACCGGAAACATAGAAAGGGGCCAGGTTGTAAAAGGCTTTAAATGGTAAAGGAAGAATTTTATATTTGATCCTGGAGGTAATAGGAAGCTACTGGAGCTGATTGAGTGGGGTTTAACAAGGTCAAATCTGAGTTACAAGAAAATTACTTTGGCAGCTGAGTGAACTAAGAATTGGAGTAGGGTAAGACTTGAGGCAAGAAGACCAAGCAGAAGGCTGTTGAAATAATTCAATGATGAGAGTCTGCGTCAGGGTGTTGGTTTTAAGAATAGAGGGAAGGGAATATATGAGAGATATCATGAGGGTAGAAATGACCAGATTGGACATATGGGGTGACTGTGAGTAAGGATTTGAGAATTACAACAACGTCATTAAGCAAGGGTGACTGGGAGGCTGGTGGTGCCCTTGATGGGAATAGGGGATCTGGGAAGAGAAGAGGGTTTGGGAGAAAAGATGGACTACAATGCATATAAGATATAGGACAGCCTTATTTCACCCTATAGAAAGAATATAAAATGAACAAACAAATTAAACAGAAAACAAAAAACAAAAACCCAAATCTCAAAGAAATTGTGGTAAACCATAAACAATTTTTTAAAAAAAATTTAAATATTTTATTTTTTTGAATTACATTAAAAAAATTTCAATAATAATTTTTAAAAAATTGAGTTCCAGATTCTCTCCCTTTTCCTTCCCTACTTCCTCATTGAGAAGTTAGGTAATTTGATACAGGTTATACACTTAGTCATAAAAAACATTAGTCATGTTGTGAAAGAAAACAGACAAAAAAACACATGCATAAAAAGAAAGTAAAAAAAATAGTATACTTTGATCTACATTCAGACTCCATCAATTCTTTCTTTGGAAGTGTAGCATTTTTCATCATAAGTTCTTTGGAATTGTCTTAGATCTTTGTATTGCTGAGAATAGTGAAGTCATTCACAGTTGATCATTATACAATATTGCTGTTACTGTGTACAATGTTCTCCTGGTTCTACTCACTTCACTTTGTACCAATTCATGTAAATCTTTCCAGATTTTTCTGAAAGCATCCTGTTAATCATTGCTTACAGCATGATAGTGTTCCATCACAATCATATACCATCACTGGTTTAGTCATTTCCCAATTGATGGCCATCTCCTCAGTGTCCAATTCTTTGCCATCACAAAAAGATCTGCTATAAATTTTTTTTTGCATATTGTTTTTTTTCCTTTTTAAAAAAAATCTCTTTGTAATGCTAGTAGTAGTATCATTGGGTCAAAGGATATGCACAGTTTTATAGCCCTTTGGGCATTGTTCCAAATTATTCTCCAGAATTGTTGGATCAATTCACAACTCCACCAATAGTGTATGTGTCCCAATTTTCCCACATTCCCTCTACATTTATTGTTTCACTTTTCTGTCATATTTACCAATCTGATAGGTGTGAAGTGGTACCTTGGAGTTGTTTTAATTTGCATTTTTCATATGACTGTAGATAGCTTTGATTTCTTCTCCTACTGCCTGTTCATATCCTTTGACCATATACCAATTAGGGAATGAAATATATTCTTATAAATTTGACTCAATTCTCTGCATATTTGAGAAATAAGACCTTTATCAGAGAAATTTGCTGTAAAAATTTCCCCAGTTTTCAGTTGTCCTTTTAATCTTGGCGGCATTGATTTTGTTTGTGCAAACATCTTTTAACTTAATGTAATCAAAACTATCCATTTTACTTCCCATAGTGCTCTTTACCTCTTGTTTGGTCTTCTCTTCCGTTATCCATAGATTTGATAACTTAGCTATTCCATGCTCTCCTAATTTGCTTATGATATTAACCTTTATGTCTAAATCATATACCCATTTTGACATTATCTTGGTATATGGTGTGAGTTGTTGGTCTTTACCTAGTTTTTGCCAAACTCCTTTTCAGTTTTCCCAGAAGTTTTTGTAAAATAGTGAGTTCTTGCCCCAAAAGCTTGGATCTTTGCATTTATCAAACATTGGATTTCTATGAGCATTACTTACTGTTTATTGTGTACCTAATCTCTTCCACTGACCCACCTTCCCATCTCTTAGCCAGAACCAAATTGTTTTCATGATTACCACATTGTAATACAGTTTAAGATCTGGAACAGCTAGGCTACCTTCCTTCACATTTTTTTTTTCATTAATTTCCTTGATATTTTTGACCTTTTGTTCTTCCAAGTGAATTTTGTTATTTATTCTACCTCTATAAAATAATTTTTGCTGGTTTGATTGTATGGCACATATAAATAAGTTAATTTAGGTAAAATTGTCATTTTTATTATATTGGCTCAGCCTACCCATAAGCAATTAATATTTTTCCAGTTATTCATATCTGGCTTTATTTGTGAGAAAAGTGTTTTGTAATTGTGTTCATATAGTACCTGGGTTTGTCTTGGCTGGTAGACTCTCAAGTACCTTATATTATCTACAATTTTTTAAAATGGAATTTCTCTTTCTATCTCATGCTGCTGGACTTTGTTGGTTTTGTACAGACACACACAAACATACACATACACACATATGTGTATATATATGTTTAAATGCTGATTATTTATGTAGGTTTATTTTATATCCTGTGGCTTTGCTAAATTTGCTAATTATTTCAACAAGTTTTTTAGTTGATTTGCTAGGATTCTCCAGGTATACCATCATATCATCTGCAAAGAGTAATAGTTTTGTTTCCTTGTTGCTTATTCTAATTTCTTCAATTTCTTTTTCTTCTCTTATTGCTATAAATTAGCTTTTCTAGTACAATATTGGATTATGGTGGGATAATGGGCATCCTTACTTCACCCCTGATTTTATTGGAAAGGTTTCTAGCTTACTATTCCCTTTACAAATAATGCTTGTTGGTGGTTTTAGACAAATACTACTTATCATTTTAAGGAAAGTTATATTCATTCCTACATTTTTTAGTGTTCTTAACAGGAATAAGTCTTTTTTTTTGTCGAAGACTTTTTCTGCATCTATTGAGATAATCATATGATTTTTGTTGGTTTTGTTATGGTTATGGTCAATTATGCTGATAGTTTTATTAGTATTGAACCAGCCCTGCATTCCTGGTATAAATCTCACCTGGTCATTGTGCATGATTTAAAAAAAAATTTTTTTTAATGTTTTCCCAACCGCATGTCAAGACAATTTTTAACATTTGTTTTTTTAAAATTTTGAGTTCTAAATTCTCTCCCTTTGTGCCTCCCCTCTCTTCTCCCTGAGGCAGTAAGTAATCTTATATAGGTTATACATGTACAATCATGCAAAATGTATTTTCATATTAGTCATGTTGTTAAAGAAAACACAGACCAAAAAAACAAAACATGAAAAAAATAAAGTGAAAAATAATATGCTTCAATTTACATTCAGATTCCATCAGTTCTTTCTCTGGTGGTAGATAGCATTTTTCATTATGAGTCCTTTGGAATTGTTTTGGATCATTGTGTTGCTGAGAAGAACAGCCATTCACAGCTGATCATTGTATGACATTGCTGTTACTGTGTTCTCCTGGTTCTCTTCTGAAGTATATGATCGTTGTTATATATTGCTGTAATCTCCTTCCTAGTACTTTATTTAAAAATTGGTCTATAGTTTTCCTTCTCTGTTTTTGCTCTTCCTTGTTTAAGTAACAGCACCATATTTGTTCTGTAAAAGGAGTTTGGTAGGACCCTTTTACCTATTTTTCTAAATAGTTTATATAGTATTGGAAATAATTATTCTTTAAATGTTTGGTAGAATTAACTTGTGGATCCATCTGGTCCAGGGGATTTTTTCTTATCTTATTGATGGCTTGTTCAGTTTCTTTTTATAAGATGGGGTTATTTAAGCATTCTGTTTCTTCTTCTGAGCCCATGAACAATTAGTAATATTCTTCTTTCTGTTGAATCCCACTTTCCATTCCAGGAACCTGTATAGGCATCCATTCTTGTATTACTACCTTAAGAGTTTGGAACCTCCTCAGAAGGGAGATGAACTTAGGGTTGCTAGTGAGGTGACATCTTCTCGTTGTACTTGTGACACAGTGTTAGTAGAGGTCAAAGTCCAGATGCAGAGTTCAGAAACTCTTATCACTCCTCCAGAATGCTGAGTTTCAGAAATTCCCACTACTCCTCTTTCCACAGCTGCCATCTTTTAAGCTAAGAGCTTGTGAACAACCTCTCTATAGCTTGGTACAGGAATTTAGGGTGTAGAAATTCATCCAACTCACCATTGCCTTGAGATTCTGCTATTTTTCAGGCTGATGGACTTCTGCTACCTCTCCAGGTTTGCCATCTCTGAGAGTGAAGAAGGTAGTTGGTTGCTCTAGGAAAACTAAACAGAAGGGCAGCACTCAGCCTTCTTAGTCTTAACCACTCACATAGAGGCTTGCTTTGATACTGAGAAAGAGGTTATCAGGTACTATTGTTGGAGCTGAGTAAATAGATGGACTTGATTATTTCTAATGGCCCATCATGCTTTAAATTCTCTGATTCTCTAATCCTATGATCTTTTGACTTCAAATTCATGGGCCCCTAGTTACTAAGGACCTCAAGTAACCAAAGACTGTCCAGTGTTAAATAAATGACAAAAGCCTGAAAGATAATATCTAGCAAAGTTGCAAAAACAAAATCATCTAAAATTTTGCTTCACAAATACAAATATGGAGTCCAGGATTGCCATGGCATAAAGAAAAGCTACATAAAGACTGAATAGATGAAATTTGATTCTTCTATTTGGAGCACCAGTGCCATATAAAGGTAAAATGTATTTATCTAATTCATGAAAATAATGGATGTCAAACAATATATTGATTTCAATGATTTTTTTAGTTTACTTGAAAAAAAATAGGGGTTAATACTAAATTCTTCCACTCTTGTGGCTAGAAGGTGAGTTCTCCAAGGTTAAGTCAATGGAGTAAAAGAAGGAAAAGAACTGAAATTTATAGAGCACTTCTAAGTTTGCTAAATGCTTTGCAGACATAATCTCATTTGAGATTATGTACAACCCCATTATAGAGGTACTACAATATTATTATCTCTAGATAACCCAGACTTCTCTATATATAGAACCCAGACTTCTCTGAATATGAGAAGCCTGGGTTACATCTATTTTACAAATGAGGAAACTGAGACTCAGAGAGATTGAGAGGTTGAGACTTGCCCATGGTCACAGAGCTAGTGTTAGCGGCAGGATTTGATACCTAAATCTTTCTGATGTCAAGTCCAGCACTCTGTCCATTTCATAAGGCCATTAGCTCTGAGAAGTTCAACCAAATTGGAAGGGCTTCAAGTATGAATTCAGTCATCAGCTGTGTTCCTAAACAGGTGTAGAGAGGCTTACCAGCAGAATCATGGTACTAGGTGGTCCATGTTTTTGGATATAGTAATTTGTAAAACTCTTCTCCAAAGTATGGAGGGGTCATAATATGCATTGGTGGAGCGAATAATTGGACCAAGGAAATCACAGCCCTTTTTGAAGTATTAAAGCATATGAAATAAATACGTTCTAAATTTATTCATAGTTATATGCCTGTGGCTCTCAGACACAATTGAAAATTATGCTGTTTTTGCAACACTTAATACAAGACATGCCCTGTGAATTGGGAATTTGATTGTAATTTGTAAATTCTAGTGTTTTAATTATTCATTTTACAATGAAAGATTGTCCAAGTCATAGAGCTTCTGGGGTCTCTCACTCTTCACAGGCAGCAGAGCCCATCTGTTTGTAAAATGTGGCAGAGCTCCTGGTATTTTATTAAGCCTTCATTTTACTTACATTGCTGTTGTGTGAAATAATATTTTTCTGCTTCTGCTGCTTTCCGAAATAGAGTAGCCATAACTGCTTTCACCTCAGAAATTTGCATCTAGGACCCCCCTCATCCAATTAATGTGCAGAGTCAATATTTTATCTTCTCTCACAGTCTCCCACAGTGGGTATCTGAGTTTTTGGAATTCACCTCATTCTCAAGTCCCTGTCGTGTGGATGTACTGAGTGTTCTATTTCTTAGTGTTAGAAAGAGACCCCCATTTTGGTCAAATCTTATTAGCAGCTTCATAATGAATTTCTACTTGTCACAACCTTCAGCATCTTTAGAGATGCTTATTATATCAGGTCTCAAAAGTGTTAGAAGAAGGCACATCTAGACATGATAATTTGTCTCCTTAGTGAGGGGGCCCTAACAAATACAGCTTAATTTCCACAGGTGTTCATTTTTTTCTAACTTTGGTCTCTTCAGAGGTCGAATTTTTTATAAACTTAGGTCTGAAATTTTGTCATTCTGCCATATGGGTGGGCTTCTTTCCATCAAAATTATTGGAAGTTTTACACGCAAAGAGAGGAGACTCCTGTGGTTTATCTCTGTCTGTTGGCTCTGGAAGCCCATTTACCTAATAGCAATTTTCAAAGAATTATGAAATTCTAGAGTTGGGCTTCCAGACTGCATCATTCTTCTTTTCTTCAGTACTTTGAGATTCTGTAGTTTTGTTTGTAGAGGTGATCCCTCCCCTGACCCAGGTGACAAACCTTTTCTGATCTGATAGTTGGATTTTGATAACAGTTGTTATCAAGGAATTCATTCACCTGTGGTTCTTCTAGAGATGAACCTTTTTAACTCATCCAAGATGATTCCGCAACAACAGAAATCTGTGGCTGGTCCATATTCTTGAAACCTTCCCAGCTAGGTAGGTCCTTCTAGAGCTTGAGAAACTATCATCTCCATGTTAAATGAAGCATAAGAAGAAGATTTTAATGGAAGACTGTATTTCTTTACCTTGTAAACTTTTCCAACCTACTTATTTCTATTGTGGTCTGGAGAAGTGTATATAGAGAATAAATTAGACATATAATAATAAATGAGCATAGGGGAATTGGTCTTATGGAGAGAGGTGTTAATAAACAAATGTAGCAAGTGTAGCAAGGTTTGTGCTGGATGATATACAGCACAAAAGCTCTTGGCAGATACTCTTAATAAAGGCAGGAATGTAAATATGAGCCCTACCTGCCTGCTTCCCTTAGTTTTTGTTCTTGTCTATAACTTCAATCACATGCCAAAGAGGATCCTCAGAGCAAGGGAAACCTAGTTGCTACCACTTCAACACAATTTTGTGGGGATTTTAAAAGTGGAATCCCTGAAATCGGTATTGGACACAAAGCCAAATAATCAGGTACTTAACAGGAGTTAAAAAGAATTTTCAAACTCCAAGTTAGATAAAGTTGATTTTTAGGATCAAGGACCTTTTGTTGGTACTAGAGAAAGGGAGTTAAAAGAATGGATGTAATTCAAGCCGGTGGCATTCTGCTGGCTTTTGTTGGCTATCTGGCTGGGTTTGGTGGGTCACAATAGTAAAAAAAAAAAAATACTATCTTCTCCACTGAGAAACTTTCTAGCCTTTGCAGTAAAGTAGATGATAGTAGAGAGTCCTGAAGAAGTCAGATAGATGAAACCAAGCAGATGATAGAAGAGAGCAGCTTGTTGAAAAGGAGAAGAATAGGGCTACCCAATAGAGATGCTGTGATGGAGACTTTCTGTATGATGCCCAGCGGATATGACATGCCCAGTGGGGAGCGTAGCTATGTGATGCCATCAGAGAGCAGTGCAATGGCAACAGAGGGCATCAGCAGCTCTGCAGCATCAGAGGCATGGGGGACCTTAGAGCTTGTCTAGTTCAACACATTCATTTACAGAGAAGAAAATTGAGGCCCACAGAAATGAGGCGATTTCCCCAAACTCAAATAGCTAGTTGGTAGCAGGACAGGAATGAAATAGAACCTGCTCCCAGTCTAGCCTGCTTGTTTTGGCCTGCTAATTTTCACTCTCTGGGGCAGCCAGGCAGCACAGTGGAAAGAGCTCTGAGTCGAGTCAGGAAGACCTGAGTTCAAATTTGACCGTAGAAACTTATTAGGTGTGAGACCCTGGGCAAGTCACTTAACCCTGTTTGCCTCAGTTTTCTCATCTGTAAAACAAGAAGGAAATGGCAAACCACTTTACTATCTTTGCCAAGAAAACCCCAGGTGGGGACACAAAGAGTTGGATACAACTGAAATGACTCAACAACAATAAATCTTTACTCTATTGCATTGGGCTGTCACAAAGACAAATAATTTGTCACCCTAAACTTCAGAATCTCCCTAAAAGATTGTCATATGTTGTCAACAATCTCCCATGGCAATGGATCATTATTTTACAACCAACATTTAGAAAGGCCAAATGTGGGCAAATATTTGTTGGCTTCTCTGCTGTTTTCTTGAGCCAAGTTTCGGGACTCTCCCAGAGTAACCAAGAGTCATCCAGAATCTCTGAGCAACTCCTAGCTCTGGCATGCAGTTAACTTTTCTCCTGAGATCTGGAGAGTGACTGTGTGTCACTTAGTCACCTTGTGACTATAACTCGGATTCTGTCATTTTTGACATTATATCTCTGTCACCTGACACAGTGCCTTGTACAGGGTAGGTATTTGATACATGTTGAATTGAATTGAGTTTATGTTAATGCAAATATGGATAATTGTCTCACTAAATGGTGAGCCAAAATTCTAGATTTGAATTGTGTTTCAGCTTTTTCTGACCTTTTGCCTGGCTCTGACTTTCAAAACTCTGTACTCTATACTCAATACTCTACTTTCTACTTCTCAGCAATTTCTAGGGTCCTGGTTCTACTTTGACCATTTGCTACTCTGTGCTTAATATTTGTCTATACCTATCCAATATCCTATGCTACTAATCTTGTCCTAACTTTCTTTATCTTGGTCTATTCCCTTGAACCCATGACCCTCTGCAAACCATATGTTAGAAAAATCTGAAACAAAAACATATTACAGTGAGTGAGTAAAGGAAAGTCTTTATTACATTTCTCAAGAGAGAAGCGGGCAAAACGCATTTTAGTAGCATGTGGGCACTAGTTCTATGGTAGAATCAACTTTTAAACCATTAGTAAGATCCATTCTCCACCCATCAGGGCTACTATTGGTCTGATTCATCTGAGTTACACCCTTCCTGGACAGCCCATCACATGTCGGTCCCTATCTTGTTAACTCTACCCACTTCATAGGTCCCATGGTCAAAAATGGTGGCTATCTCTGCCCTTGGGGTGTGTCAGTTCATATTCAATAAGTTTATTAAGCAAGCGCAGTGGAGAAAAGCCTTTGCCTGGTCAAGGCCCTGTCCTTGAACCTGACAGGTTGCAATTGGTTTAACCTCTAGGGCTCTTTCTTTCTTTCTTTCTTTCGGCAGTTGGGGTTAAGTGACTTGCCCAGGGTCACACAGCTAGTAAGTGTCAAGTGTTTGGTCTGAGGCTGGATTTGAACTCAGGTCCTCCTGACTTCAGGGCCAGTGCTCTATCCACTGTGCCACCTAGCTGCCCCAAGGGCTCTTTCTTAAGAAACTAGTTGTTTCCAAAAAAAGTTAGGAGCACTTTCTGATTGGTTGAGGGACTATCCATGAGATGTTGGAATTTCTTATCCTGCTATGGAAGCCTAACCCCCTAAAATCTTTCTTACACCATACTCTGCTGTTTTAGAATTAATCAAATAGATTGATTAGAGTCAGAATAAACTGGTTATCAAGAAAGCCAAAAAATCTAATAGACCATGGAATAATTGATCCAGTGGTCATTTATAAATGTGATCCAATAAGTTACCCTTTATGTCTTTAAAGATCCTTGAAATCTTCAGAAAATAGATACTATATTCAAATAAAATAATAGCTAAGATATAAAAGATGTAAATGGTATTATTCATAAAGCAAAAAAGATTTTGCTCTTAGCTATAATAACACAGACACAACCCACAGACAGAACAAGGAGATATGGTCATCTCTACCACACTACAGTTTTTTTTAACCTACTCTGTAGCTGAAATAGTACTTATGATATTCATCTCACAGCATGAAGCAAGAAAGGAATATGGTAGCATTGGGAACACATCTCTCTGCTTTATCTCTACACCCCTACACATTCTTCCTATCCTCATAGTTGACAGCAGATGTTTACCATTTGGCAAGAAGGAACATTGTGGCTGGGGCACACTTCTGACTCTCTGGGCCTCTGTGAGGAGACCATCTCTAGCCCACAATGAGTATCAGATATTCATAAATCAAGTTGCAGCCATATTATAATTTGCTGTATTCTGACAGTTGGGTCTTTATTACATGTTAAAAGTCAAACTCTGTTTCATAATACAAATGATCTCCCCAGATTAATGCCCTTTGGGTAATCCGGTGGTTTAATTGTTTCCTCCCTAGAGATTTATCACTTAGAACAGTTATAAAAGTAGAATATCAGAATAAATACTTAGAGTCCATGTATAAAAAATGTAAACAATTAGTAACAGCTAGAAGCAAAGCTAATTCTCAGTTGGCCCATAATGCCAGCTATTTAATGCAAATTAACAAATGACTTTTTTTATGCAAAAAGCCTAAAAGCTAGCATTCTCATTTTTCAAGTGAGATCAATAATTCAACAAATACTAATGTGTTCAACAAAGGATTCCAGAAATAGAGAAATAACTTTACTCAAAGATAAGTGAAGTGTACTGAAAATTTTATTTTTGTGGATCGAAAATAGGGCCACATTAGGGAAGATGAGTTAGATGTCACATGCTTTGGAAGACAAGAGCCATAAAAAATGAAAAGCGTTACCAACAACTGATATACAAAGCAATTAAATTGGGTTTATGACATTAGATAATGAGGTAATCCTTTATTTTTTAAAGGATGATTCTAAACTAAACATGCAGCTGCTCTACTTTCTTAATGTTTAGCCTGACGATACCTTTTGTAGCTTAAGCATAGTAGGAAGGCAACATGTTGGACAAATGACTGAACACCAATTTTTAACACTGGTTTACCATGAGGGACTAATTTTGAGCATAACAACAGGGACATACTCAAACACATCCAATGATTATTAGAGCTGGAAGAGATCTTAGAGGTTCAATTCAACTCCACAAACATTATGTACCTACTATATCTGAGGGCTCAGTGATAACTGAGGATACAAAGACAGAAACCAGAAATAGTTCTTAACCCTAAAAGAGCTTGCATTCAATTAGGGGATACAAAGAAATAAGCAGGGTGAGTAAATCCAAGATAATTTGGAGATTGTGACTGCTAACAACCAGGGGAAGTAAGAAAGTTATTCTTTAGAAAGTGAGACACTGCGAAGTGAAGTGAGCAGAACCAGGAAAACAGCAATATTGTACAATGATCAACTGAGAATGAATTAGTTATTCTCAGCAATACAAAGATCCAAGACAATTCTGAAGGACCTATGAGGAAAAATGCTATCCACCTCCAGAGAAATAACTGAAGGAATCTGAATGCAAATCTAAGCATGCTATTTTTCACTTTTTTTGTGTTTTTTTCCTTGTGTTTTCTTTCACAACATGACTAATTGGGAAATATGTTTTGCATGACTACACATGTGTAATCTTTATTAAATTGCTTGCTTTCTTAATGAGGAGGGAGAAGAGGAAGGACAGGAGAGAATTTGGAACTCAAAATGGTTTAAAAAACAGGTTAAAAACTATTTTTACGTGTAATTGGGAAAAAGTAAAATATTAAAATTTAAAAAAAGAAGGTGGGTTAGGAGTATTACTTTGAAGGAAGCAAAGTGTTCTAAGTGGCAGAGAAGACAATAGAATTCATTCTAGGTATGGGGGATAGTCTGAGCAAAGTCATGAAACTGGGAGAGGGAAAGCTGAATTCAGGGAATAGAAAATATAGCTGGAATATAGGGTGTAGGATGGGGAATGATGTAAATAAGGCTGTAGAGATAGAAGAATCATAAAGGACTTTAAACGTCCAACTGAGAAGTTTGTAGTTTATCCTACAGGCAAGAAGGAGCCATTGAGATAACATGGTCAGACATGTATTTTAGCAAGATGATTTTGGCAGCTGGGTGGAGGAGGGATTGGAGAGGCAGAAAGTTTGAAAGCTGTGAGTCCATTTAAGAGGTTGTTGAGGTGAGAGTGATAAAAGCTTGAACAAGGGGAGTTGCTATGGTAGTCCTCATTTTACAGATTAGGAAACTGAGGCCCAGAGATGTGGTTTGCTCAAAGATACACAGTTCACAAGTGATGGAAACAAGACTAGGACTCTTTCTTAGTCCACTTCTCCTTGGTGCACCAATCATATTGTTTTATTTACTTGTGTCCCACTCCTACTGGCTCTGCTTATGAAGCAGAGACAAGGGCAATCCCTTGACTCAGTGTCAGCAGTCCACTTAGGAAGCAGCAAGAACTACAGAGGTAGAAAGAAAGTAGAACAGACAGGCTTATTTAGCACATATGCATGACTTGAAATGGCTTGGGCAAGGAAAAGGATGTCCCCAGGATGAGTTTTCTTCAAGTGGAAAGTTGTACACAAAATTTAGCCATATGGGCAGTTATTTAGGGACTGTATTAGGGTGAGGGGAATCCTATCATTTTCCTAACACTTCACCAAAGGGGTTAGGCATGACCATGGCCTGATGCTAAACTAACCCTATTGAGACAGGGGTGGAGAGAATACTATTGGTTGAAAATAATGAGGTATGGTGCTTCTGATATGCTACTTAGGCAACCCTAAGATAGTCTCCACCTGTTAGTAAAGGGGCTGGGTCATCATGACCATTACACAGGGCACCCTAGAGTAGATGGGCCAAAGGTCATCAACCAAAGGTCATTACCTTTGTATGACACAGTGTATCCTGTTGCTTAAATGTAGATGTGGAGTGAATATAACTTAAGGATGAATTTATTGTATTTCACCACATAATCGTGGCCACTACATAATTGTCAGGCCCTGTTTTTCAGTCCAAAAACTGTTTTATAACCTTTCATTGTTTAATCATTGCATGATATAATTCTGTTCTTCATGCCGCTTAAAAGGTAAACAGAGCAGCAATGTATTCACCAGTGGCATATGAATACGCATTTATCTCTTGCACATTGCGAGCTATGAGCCTAGAATGCACACACATTGCCAGTATATTTCCAAAAGCCAACTTGCATGGTTTGTTTGGAGCACTGCGGTACTAACAGTATTGTCACTAAACCCAATGAAGAACTGTAGGCACAAGCATAGCAGGCAGGCAGGTGAAGCCGCCATGAGTAAGTCATGTGATATGACTTATATAAGACTTATATCTTCCCAACTTTAATGTATATTCATGAGTATTCCATGCATCCTAATCTTGCAACAAAGATAGTTTAGTAGTAAGTGATTTTTAAGTAATACCAGTACAATTTTTTTTAAAGCTTCACATAATGGTTGCATGCCATAAAATCTGCGATGATTATGTGGTAAAATACAGTATTTCTTTGCAAAATTAGAGTTTGGACTAGCAGATGTATAATTTACTCTGAGCTACATCATTTTTTGCTTCTAGGTCTTGTTTCTTGGATCTATCTTTGGTATTTTTGCAAATATAAATAAATAGTTGTGTGGTTCTGGATCTCGGAAGTAGCTGGCAAAGTCAAATGACTGGTCTCTGAATTAAAATTTAGTTGTTTATGAAGAGTTCTGGGTACTCTAGCCAACACTGGCATTTATTTATCAAGTCTGTTTTTTTTTTTTTTGATTGATCAGTCTTTTACAGCCAGTAGTGTAGGGCAACTTTAATCAATCATGGCCTTCACGTGTCTTCTTTTGTGATCAGTAATCAATGCACACTTTGTTTTGGGAATTATTTTATACCACTAATTTTGGTGGCAGGGGCAGCTAGGTGGTGAAGTGGATAGAGCATTAGATCTAGAGTAAGGAAGATCTGAGGTCAAATCTGGCCTCAGATACTCACTAGTTGTGTGACCCTGGCAAGTCACTTAACACTGTTTGCCTCAGTTTCCACATCTGTAAAATGAGCTGGGGAAGGAAATAGCAAACCACTCCAATATCTCTGCTAAGAAAATCCTGAAATGGGGTCATGAAGAGTTGGACACAACTGAAATGACTAAACAACAACAAAATTTTCTCTTATTGATGTAAATGAAAATATGTACAGAATTCAAGTTTTTACACTTAGCTCTTTTCTATTTTCATGCTTCTTAAATATGTTGGTTTGATTTTTAGAGAACAAAGGCCTCTGATAGAGCATGTCATTAATTTGGATTCTAATTCTAAATTTGTGATTGTTCAAATAAAGACCAAATGTTACTTAATAAACTTTTTCTTTGTAAGTCATGTAAAATAAAAACATTCAGATTTCAAAGAGAATGTTTAAAATAATTTAAAGAAAAATCCATTTGCTGGTTTTGCAACCTTGAAGCTATTCATTCTCAACTATTCCCCCTTCATCTCCCACATCCAGTAAGTTGCCAAGTCTTGTCACCTCTGCTTCCCTAGCATCTCACTCCCCCCACTTTTTTCATGTCTGAGGACACCACCTTAGTTCAGGGCTTTAATCACCATTCGGTTGGATTATTTCATCAGCTTCCTAATTGCTTGTTAGCTTCTAGTCCCTTCACTTTTCAATCTATCCTATACACAATTGCCAAAATAATCTTTCTAAAGCATAGCTTGACCATGTCATCCCTAGTCACAAGGAGAATCTTCAGTCTCTCCCTTTTGCCTCTAGTATAAAATATAACCTCTTTAGTTTGGCACTTAAAGTTCCCTACAATACGGCTGTAGCCTACTTTTCCAATCTTATTTTATTCACTTCATGAACTCTACTGTTCAGCCAAACTGCTGTTCCCTGAACTCAGCATTCCATGCTCCAACCCCACACCTGTGCCTTTTAGAATCCTTAGATTCCTCCAAGGCTCTCACCTCATGTGCCACTTCATATAAAGAGCCTTTCCTGATCCCCTTTATGGAGACTGTTTGCTTTCTTTTCTTCCTCTTCTTCTGTTCCCTCCTCTTCCTCCTCAGGTTCACAACCCAAGTGCTATTCTTGACTTCGTACTCTCCCTCACCCCATACATGGTGACAACTAGTCACCAAATCTTGCAGGTAGAAACTTCCTTGACTTGCATCTATTCCCTTCTCACTAATAGCATAGTGTCCTCAGTTCAGGTCCTTATCACCTCTTTCCTTCGCTATTATAACGGCCTTCTAATTGGACTTTTGCCTTAGATTTTCTCCCCTATACCAATTCATCCTCTATCTGACTTCTCAAATGAGAGGAGAGGCATAGTAGAGTGGACAGAGCGCTGGATTTGGAATCAAGAAGACCTGAGTTCAAATTCTTCTTTAGATGCTTACTAAATGTATGACCAAGGTAAGTCACTTTAACCTCTCTGTGCCTCAATTTTCTAACTTAGGATAAAATAGAAATTCCTTTTTTTGGCTTTTAAAGTCCTTTACATCCTAGCCCCAGCCTACCTTTCCAGCTTTGTTATGCATTGCCCCACTTCTTTTATGTTATGGTCTCTCCAACCTGTCCTTCTTGTTTCTCATCCTATCTCCCATCTCTGTGTCTTTGCACTGATGAACTCCTCTTTACTCAGCCTCATATGATCTCTCTTTTCCTTTAAGTTTCTGTTCTACCTCTGCCTTCTACATGAAGGCTTTCCTGATTTTCTAGCTACTAATGTTGCCCAAATTACTGTGTATTTATTTTATATTTTTTCAATACATTCTTGTATGGGTACATACCGTCTCCTCTATTAGAATATGAGCAGGAGCACTTTACTTTCCATCTTTGTCTCCCTAGCACCTAGCACAGTGCCTTGAATACATATGCTTAATATGTATTTTTTTTGGATTGAATTGAATTTCAAGAATAGTTTCTCAATCAGGGATTTCTCTTTGGTTCCCCTCTTTTTAATAGAATTTTATTGAATAATGTTGTGAACTCTGGGCCTGGGATCCATGAATTGTCCCTGTGCATTGGGGGGTGCTATGTGCTTTCCCTTCTCTCCAAAGGGTATCTACCTAGAGGTCTTTAGTGTTTCAGAGAGACTTTAATACAAAGATTGCTCTGGAAAGTAGAATTTCCTGAGTAGATTTAATTTAAGCCCAGTTCATGTTTGAGTGATTCTAGCTTTAGAGTTATCAGGGTCTAAATGAAATATTATCTATCCACACCTCCATCTTACCTATGACTTTTAGCAGCTTCATGAAATATGGCTGTTAATTGGCCTATAATTCCTGAAAATTGTATGAAGAACTTTTGATGAATGGCATAAACAAAGGTCTGTGATATTAATAATGCAGGACAGTTATGTTGTGACATGTAGCTCTTCTTATCCAAAGTACCCTTGTCTTAAACATGACAGGTTCTCTTCACAGTAGTCCTCACCTCTTAACTTAGGGTCAGGGGTTAGTGTTTGGCCATCAATTAAGTAATACATTTTAAGGCGTGGTTTCCTTTCTCTTCTGAATTCTTGGCAAAATTAGTTTCATTTTTTTGTGTAGTAGCGGTTACATCTTTTTGTTCAGTTTCCTGATATGAGTCTTTCACCTTAAATTTTGTATTGGAAAATGAATCCTTTGCTATAGCCAGACTGGTCTATTCAATTATCCAAACATATCTGGACCATTCCCACCTCTGTGAGTTTTCCCTAAAGCTTATAATGACCTTCCCTTGTGTAATTTCTGGCTATTTGAGTCCTATCCTTAGGTTAAGGCCTGGTTGAAATCTTCTTTTTTCCTGACCATTTCCAGTCCCTAATGATCTTCAGTACCATAACCCACAAGCTTACCATATACTTCCTTAAAGTCCCTGGGAAGACCAGAAATTTGTCTTATTCTTATTTATTCATTACAATTCATTACAATTTAGTAGGGATAATTGGAGTGGCAGTTAGGTGGTGTAGTGGATAGAGTGCCAGGCCTGGAGTCAGGAAGACTTATCTTCATGAGGTCAAATCTGGCCTCAGACACTTACTTACCAGCTGTGTGACCCTGAGCAAGTCGCTTAACCCTGGTTGCCTCCGTTTCTTCATCTGTAAAAAGAGTTGGAGAAGGAAATGGCAAACCATTCCAGTATCTCTGTTAAGTAAACCCCAAATGGGGTCTCAAAGAGTCCGACATGACTGCAAATGAATGAGCAACAGCATCCAGGGATAATTAGATATACAAGGGTAGGCAGCAGAATGCAGTAGAAAGGACACAGTTTTTGGAGTTAGAGACTTGAGTTCAAATACTGCCTCTGTCACTTACTAACTGTGTGACCTTGGTCAAGTCACTCTCTCTACTTCTTTGGGTCTCAGTTTTCCTCATCTTTAAAATGAAAGAATTGGATTAAGTGGTTCCAATGTCCTTCCCAGCTCTAAATCTATGATGCAATGATTCATGTAAGCACAATACCAATTAGAACATGCTATAGAAGGGTAGGAGTCTTGTGAGAGCAGACGAGGGAAGGATAATTTTCCAGCTGAAAGAAGCATCCCTCTTCAAATTTTCCTAGACTACTTAATAGCTCCTCTGCCTTTATCACCTTCTACTTGGTATCATAATCATCTCTATACTTGCTGTTTTCTGCTTTACAGAATGTAAGCTACTTGAGGGAAGGAACTGTGTCATTTTTCACCTGTGTGTTCCTGGTGCTTAGTGCAGTGCTTGTTGTTTAACAAATATTTGTCAAATTAGATTGGATTCAGGGTAACTAGTGCAGTGATTTGCCCATAATAGGTTGTAAATGTATTTTGAAAAATTGAAACTGTGAAAAACTGAAACAATAATCTCTATCATCCTTATGCAGAAGACATTATTTGATTCAATTCCTCCCTCTCCCTCTCCCTACCACTTCAATTATCGTTAGTTTGTTCTTAATTTTAATGGTAGTGCTACTGTAGAGCTCTGGGCCTGCTGTCAGGAAGACCTGAGTTCAAATCCAGCCTTAACCCCTTCCTACCTTAATGACCCTTGGGCAAATCACTTAATCTTTGTCTCAGTTTCCTCAACTATATATGTATGTGTATGTATATATTTTAAATTTTATTTTATTTTTTAATTTGTTGAATAAAACAAGCATTTCCATAATATAGCATAATAAAAGATGAGTACACATGAAACTGCAAATCTACCATGTACAACTTGATGTTCCTTTTAAATATTCAACAAAGTTATCATGTAAATTTCTTTTTTTCTTCCCTTCCCCTTCCCCTCCATGGCCACCATTAGACACAAATAGGTATGTGTGTGTGTGTGTGTGTGTGTGTATCTCAAGGAAATCAGTTTTAACCCCTCTGGTAGTACCATATTGCTTATACCTAGGTCATCTCTACCACTTTTTATTCAGTCTTCTGAATCTGCTTGGGTAGCTCTTGACAGTCTCTGCTAGAGAGAATGGATTGCATTATTTGTGCTTTAAAAGCAAGAATTTGTTCTTGAAGCAAAGTAAATTTGAGCATGCCAATACTGTAACTGGGAAAATTAGGGCAGAAGGATTTGGACAAAGTTGGAGATTCAGGCTGGGTGGATTATAGCTAAGGGCTTTCTCTGTAAAATCCAACTAAGTTCAAGGCTACTCAGGAATTCACAGACACAGGCTGCTGCCAAGGGAGTTAATGCTAAGGGAGTTTAACGAACAAGAAGCTACACGTAGGCCCAAAGTTGAACAGTTGTCAGAGAGAAGTTTTTCAGAATTTTAATCAGTACCTATACAACCACAGGATTTAATAGAGGTGAGGTGGTGATCAGATCACAATAGTAGACATTTATGTAGGGCTTTAAAAACACTACCTCATTTGATTCTCCCCACATCCTTGTGGGGTAAGTACTGCAGTTGTTATTATACCTATCTTACAGATGAGGACACTGAAACTCACAGATCGATGTTAAATGACTTGGTCATGGTCAATAGCCAGGAAATCCTAGAGATAGAATCAGAACCCAGGGCTTCCCTGCCTCCAGTTCCAGGACTCTCTCTACTACACTACATGACTGTTTCCTCTTCCAAAAGCATCAATTACCTTTTGCTAACTATATGAAAATATGACTTTGAAAACTTAGAAAATACAAATAGGTAATTAGCAAAAAAATATCTTTTCAGCCATCTGCTTTCTCCTTGGTCAACCAGTGATTCAACAGTTTTGTGATGGTTATGGTTTTCAAGCATTCCAGATTTTCCTCCAGTATATTAGTACATCTTATTAAATTGCCTTGACAATCTAACTGTGAATTTCAGTCTATTTTTTCATTGAGTTCACAGTAATGATCAATATTAACTTGCCTCTGACAGATGGTAGCTTTTGCTCCTACAGCCAATTAACCAGACTTTGTAGCTAAGGTTTGGTCATGCACAGTACATGCCATGATGGAGAGGAAGTTTTGTATTTTGCAAAGAAATAGCCAAATAACAATCTAATATTTGTGGCTTTCCAACATTATGGTAAGTAACAGTTTCTGCTTACATAATAATGATTCACATTTATGTAATGCTTCACAACTTTAAAAGTAGTGTCCTTTAAACAAGACTGTGAGGTGAATAATACAAGTAAAATGATTCCCATTTCACAGATGAGAAAACATTAAGTGACTGGGCCAGGGTTACATGGCTAGGAAATGTCTGAATAAGGACCTGAACGCAGGTTTTCTCACTTAAGTGTATTTTCCAGCAAACCTGCTGCTTCTCATATTTCCAGTGGTGAAAGGATCATTACTACTAGAAGGAAGTTTTTTGGTTAAGTAATAAAGCATTGTCTCATTTACACTTCCATGCATAGTAATTTACATATTCTCTCCCATATTAGACTGTGAGCTTCTTAAGGGCAATAACTATGTATTTTGCCTCTCTCTACATTTTCAGCACTCAGTACAGTGCCTGGCACAAAATAAGGGCTTAAAAATGCTTGTTGACATTTGACTGACTACTTTCACAGGCATCATTGTATTGTGGATTAGAGGTCTAGCCTTGGAGTCAATAATATTTAATTTCAAATCTTCACTATGTGATTATAAGGTAGCCATTTCATTTTTCTTAGTCTCAATTTCCTTATTTTTAAAAATGAGCATGAGAGGCAGCATGTTGTAGTGGATAGTGGGCAAGTTTAGGAGTTTAGAAAGCCTGGATTCAAGTCCTACTTCTGACACATACTTGATGTGTGAAAGTGGCAAGTCATTTAACCCTTCAATGTCTTGGGCAACCCGGGCAAGTTAATAATTTGTTTCCAAGGAAGGAATTTACACAGTAGGAATTCCTGCCACCTATGAAATAATAGGTATGGATTCAAATTGTAATAATGATGATGATGATGATAATGATGATGATGAGGATGTTCCATATTGAATTTTAAACGGGTTGTTTGATAACAGATCATGTAAAACTACAAGAACTTACTTATGTATGTGACCCTGCCTTGAATGTCTAGGTTATTTTGTTCAGTGAGGATGTTGTAAATTCTCTTGGAAAGTTGTGAAATATTAAGTAGATTTCCTTAAGGAAACACCTCCAATCCCTATTGAACAAAATACTACAGATGGGTCTTGCTATTTTAAAGTAAGTTTTTTAGGAAAAAGAAAATGCCGTGGAAGCCCACAAGAGAAGCAAGTTGAGAGGCGCTCAAGTGATTATTCTGTGACCATTAACCTGATTAGCAATACTAGATTTCATGTGGTTCAGGTTTAAAAGTTTAACTTTGACCCAATCTTTGTCTCTTAGTGGAATCAGGTGGAATGAAACTTCTTGAATCTTTCCCTGTGTTCTAGTCCTATGTCAGAGTCTCATAAAACAAGATCAATCTTGGTCACTAAAACTGGAAGGGACCACAGAGATTATGGAGGCAACACCCTCGTTTTATTAGCTGCAAGCTCATCAAGTTGATCATGGATCAATACACTAAAAAAGCCTTCACTGGGTCCTGACTTACCTTCAAGTTTTCATTGCTAATCTCTCCTCACCTTCCTTGCCCTACTCTCAGAATAATTCAATTTTCTCATTATCCATTCCTTTCTCAATCCCTTGCAATTTTGCTTCTTATCCTACCATTCTATTAATCTTGTTTTCTCCAATTAATCATTCAATAAACAGTTATTCATTAAACACCTCCTATATGCCAGGCATTATAGACACCACAAGGTATTTTTAAACTGCTAAGTCCAATGGACTTTCCTCAGTGCTCATTGTCTCTGACCTCTCTGAAGCTTTAATGCTTAATCTTATTCCTTCTCCCCTTTCCCTCTCTACCTTCTTTCCTGGATGCCCCCTCCTCCCTTGCCTTCCATGACAATACTCTCTTATGGTTTTCTTTTTATCTTCCTGATTATTCCTTCTCAGTCTTTTTTTTTTTAACTAGATTATCATCATGCCATCTTAGTGTGTATTTGCCCCAGTGCTCTATGGGGGTTCAAGAATCATTTCTGTGCAGATGACTACCAAATCTACATATACAATCTAAATTACTAACTTTTAGTCTATTTATACCTGATGTATATTCTCTTTCTGGATGTCCTATAGACATCTCAAATTCAACAGTCAAGTAGGAACCCATTATATTTCCCATTAAATGTACCTCTCTTTCCAAACTTTCCTGTTCCTGTTGAGGTCATCACTGTCCTCCCAGGCACCCAAGTTTACAACCTCTTCCTCCACTCTTCTCTCTTCTTCACCCTCCATAGTCATTCACTTGCCCACTTTTATCAGTTTTGCCTCCCCATCTCTTCATCTATCCAGTTCTGTCCACACACTCAGTCACGACCTTAGTTCAGGCCCTTGTCATCTTTTACCTGGAGTATGATTATAGTCTCTGAATTGTCTCTGTGTGTCCAGTGAATATTTTCTCTAATCAGTCCTCTTCCAAAGGATGCCAAAATTATCTTCCTATGGCACAAATCTGACCATTTCAATTCCTTACTCAAAAAATGTGTTTGGCTCCCCAGGGCCTGTAAGATAAAATGCAAACTCCTTAGCCTGCTATTTAATGTCCTTTACAGTCTAGCTTCCACCTACTTTTAAGTTTTATTTCATATTACTGTGTTTGACAAACTATATTCTAATAGAGTTGGACAAACTGATAATTATCCATCTCCAGCTAGAATGTATTTCCTTCTTATCTGCACTTAAAAACCTTGACTAAAAACCAAGGCTTAACTCAAGTGCCATTTCTTCTCTGCTTTCCCCAACGTTAGTGCTCTCCCCCTCTTCAATTTCCATTGTTCTTTACTTATTTATGTGCATGTTTTATTCTGCCAGAAGAATGTAAGTTTCTTGAGGGCAGAGTCTGATTTTTGTCTTTGTATCCCTAGGATCTGGAAGAGTACCTTGACCATAGCAGGTGCAATATATATATATACATTATATACATATATATACTTACATGTAATTGAATTATTAAATTGCTGATTATCTCTTTATCCTAAGGAAGTTAAATTGCTACAAATCGGTAACTACAATAAAGAGATCAAAAGACCCTAGAAATCAATCACTTTAGTCAGTAAACACTTGATCTTCTTGACAGGTGGAGAGATATGACCTCCAAGGCAACACTAGTTTAGGATATAATATGATTTGCAGAGTTTGCAGAGTAGGATCGTGGAACAGTATCACATAATAAAATAGTGAAGAAAAGAGGAGGGGAAAATATATTTAGAAAACTCAGTCAGAGATCCAATTAAATCAGATCATTCTAAGAGCATTTAATAATGAAACTGGAAAGAGAAACAGAAGAAAAATGGAAAAGATCTGGCCAGATTTCTGTAACAAATTTCATTTTCTTCTCACGCAGTGCAGCCACAATATTTGGAGTCTAACACCACAATTCTTAATGTGCTACATTAGGAAATACAAATAGCACTAAAGGAAACACAGATAGAAAGAGCATTTGGACCAGATCAAGCCTACATGGAATGATTTCATGCTGGAGGCTTCACAACTCTGAGATCATAGAGGAATCAATGCTCAAAATAACTGAAAAGGGGAGGATATAAAATGATTGAGAAAATCATATACCTTATTATTACCCCCCACCCCCAAGACTATTAGCTGACCATGTGCCTACTTTTCTATCTCTATAAAATCTTTATGATAACCTCCACCTGAATGGAGAATGTCTTTTGATGATATTATAAGAATGGAAGAGACAAGCTTTTACAAAGGATATTCTGCAGTGGACCACCTCTTGGGTGTCATACAACTTCTTGAAAGGTGTAGAGAATACAAGATTCTGCTGTGCTTTTTTTGTTTGCTAACTATAAAAAAGCATTTGCTTTGATTGAGCAAAATGACCCTTTGAAAGGTCTCCAATATAGTGACTACCTTGCATATATTAAAATTATGTCAGATCAGTCACTCAGTCAGCAAAGATTTGTTAGGTGCTTATTACATGACAGGCATTGAGTTAAGCCCTGGGAATGCAATGCTAAAAGAAAGTAGTAAGAAAGACAATTCCTGACCTCAACGAATTTACATTTTAATGGGGGAAGACAACACATAAAATGAAGCTGAAATATTGCAGGGGTGGGGGTGGGGGAGAGAGACAAAGGTACCCAATCTGGGAGCATGATAGAGAAAGTCCAGAGTTCATCCTGGAGAGGAATGAAATATACTGTCCTAAGCACCCTCCTTAAATGGAGTTTTGGGGAAGAACCATCCAACTAGAAGGAGAGGCCACCAGGGTGGAGGTCATGAGGTTGGAGAGTTCTTGCAATACATGAATTTATGGCTGGAGTCAGCCTCAGAATGCAGAGCTGGGGAGCAGCCTGGAGAAGAATGAGATTCCTTAAAAGATGGAACAAGAGTTAATTGTGGGAATTGTAATTGCCCAACCTACAAGGAAAGCCATTGAAGTGGAGTTCAAAGCCAATAACACTTTATTAAAAGGTCCATGGTTACTCTAATGAAGTGGACCTTAGATCTTCTTCATGTTGTGAGATGCTCCCTTCTTCCAGGGTCTTATTTTTATAAGGCTTGATACCAGATCTGGTACCTGAACATTCTAAAAAGGCTATACAAAGTACAGAATCCCATTAGTTGATAGATCTTGTTTCATGGGCCAAAAATGATGCATCACCTAGAAATGGTATGTCAGCAAGGTGGGGCTCAGGGGTCCTCGGGTTGAGTGAAGCATGGGACATCTTCACTGACTAAGTGGTCATAAGATGGTCACCTGCTCGTGTTGGACAAGAGAGAGTGGTCTGGAGTCACAAAAATAAGTTGGGGGACTTTCTATGTCATTGAGTTATCTCTGCCATGCTGTGCTTGGTCACCATAACAAGGAAAAACAAGGGGGGAGGGCCTCTAGTTAGCTTCTTATGACTAAGCAAGTGAATTTACAATCTGCAGTTCACAGCTCTGGGGCCTAATATATAGTACTTATAATCACCACCCCTATGGAATCATATCAAACTGATTAATACTGATTGGAATAGAGTAGGGGTCCAAATGAATTATTTCTGACATAATTTTATCTGACTACACATGATCATTAATATCAAGTGATAAGATATGGAGATACATGCTCTCTGAAGGCATTTGGCACTGTTATGGTGGATATCCAGCACAGAGTCTGAATGGAATAGTGATTCTGTAGAGATGTCTTATTTTCAGATGACATTGTGCTGATTGATTCAAGCCCTGAAAACACAGAACTTACAGAATGAGATATATAATCTCTCCAAACAGCGTAGCCTAATTATCCACAAATGGGAAAGTCCAATGTATGAAGAATGCCTATTATCCAGAATGGAATGGGATTTTTTTTTTTGGTCATTATATGGACAGCTAGTAGATCTGATCTGTCAGTACATATATCTTGTATAGATACTGAGAATGCATAGTAAAATGAACATCAAAGGTAGAATTAGTTG
Organism: Vombatus ursinus; assembly: GCF_900497805.2. Taxonomy (NCBI): domain Eukaryota; kingdom Metazoa; phylum Chordata; class Mammalia; order Diprotodontia; family Vombatidae; genus Vombatus; species Vombatus ursinus. The sequence goes on along the minus strand of NW_020954569.1, from coordinate 32,216,204 downwards.
AGTTTTATTTGCCAAATTGTGCTATGTTTTTTTTTTTTAATGACCCCAAGGTTCTCCCCCTCAAAGAGGCCTGTCGTTTTTAGGGCCAATATTCTTCTGATTTACAAGTCACGAAATATCATAGTTCCTAAAGAACTGGAATTACAGGCAACCCAAAGGGTGATGGAAAGACACAGAGTAGGTATGATCAGGCTGCAGCATATTCACAAGGAAGAATTGTGAAGAAGTGGTCCAAGGAATATCTAATTAAAGAAATCTATGACCAGAGAAGGAGATGGCCCAATAATGAAGCATGAGTGAGAGAGAATTGATGGACAGCCCATGTGCTCCACTGGCATCCATGCAGTATCAAGAGATCTACTAGAAGTCCCCTGGGACCTTGGATGGACCTTTCCCTGTTGAGAATTTATGGGAAATCAGGGACCAAAAAAACCATATAAGGTGCAACATTATTGAATAGTATTTGATTAGTATTCAAGTCAATGTGATTACAAATCCATCAAAGTATCCCAGTGACTTGGGACAAATCTGACATGCTCTTTTTTTTAAAAAAAAATTGATTTTTTTTGTTACATTTTTAAATTCCAAACCGTCTCTTTCACTCTTCCCCATCCTGCACTAGAGAAGGCCATCATTACACACACACAGACACACACACACACAGACACATACACATATACACACACATACACATGTGTAAAACCATACTATGCATACTTCTATTTATCAGTTCTTTCTCTGGAGGAGGCTAGCATCTTCTCCTTTCATAGGTCCTTTGTAGCTGACTTGAATAGTTGTAATACTCAGAATAGCTTAGTCATTGACAGTTATTCTTTGAATGATGTTGCTGTTATTGTGTACAACATTTTCTTGGCTCTGCTCACTTCATTCTTCATTATTTCATGCAAGTCTTTCCATGTTTTTCTAAAATCAACTTGCTTATTATTTCTTACAGCACAGCAGTATTCCATCATAAGCCTCAGATTCCTTACCTGCAAAATGGGGATAATACTTCACAGTTATTTTTAGGGATATGATTCGTAAATTATATTGTATAAATGCAAAGTATTTTTATTATCTTGGAGCTAGTATAAAATTGATTTCCAAAATAATGCCACTTGGAGACTTACTTTTTTCTGTAATTTAGGAGATTGCTCAATCATTATTTCCAGTACTATCTCTGCAATACTTAATAATTTTTTTTATTCCTCTCACCGATGTCATTCTGCAAAGTGCAGCTGCTCATCTGTCGTGATCTCTTACAGTCTTGCACCTGTTCTGCTTTCATCAGTACTTTTGCATTCTTGGCTCATCTACAGATGTGGACACATTTTTATAGTGTAAATAGTCTGTATCACAGGCTTTGTCTGGTTCGAATACTTTAAAAGAGAGATAAATGAGCTTGTCTAGAAATTCAGCCTAACAGATATTCTTCTCAAGAACATATTTTTCTTCCCAAACATATTTTAGGCAAATAGGTTGAGTTTCATGTAGTCTTTGAGCACTCCTAATAAAGGACTAAAGTATGTGCTCCTGTTTAGCCCCAGTTAGTAGCAGCTTAGAGTTAGCTACGTGCCATAAATTGAGCCTCTACTGTAGCTGGGGCATAATGTGAAGTACTTGGAAGGGTTAAAAAGCATAGTGGCACATACTAGTAATCCTTGCTACAGTGGCTTATGGATTTATTGAGTTTGAGAATTCTGAACTGTAGTAGAGCTAAAGCCAATCAGGCGTCCACATAAAGTTTGGCACCAATATGGTGAATTTCCTGAAGTGGATGACCACCAGGCTTTCTAAGTTGGGGTAAATTGGCCCAGGTCAGAAAAATGGAATGGGGTTAATCCTACTCTAATCAGTATTTGGTTTGGGCCTGTGAGGGCCTCTGCCCTTTCAGCCTGAGCAAAATAGGTAGACCCAGTTTATTGGAGAAAGGAGGAGTGAAGGGTAAGAGACAGAGGAGAGAGAGGAGAGAAAGGAGAGAGAGAGACAGAGAGACAGAGACAGAGACAGACAGAGAGAGAGAGACAGAGACAGAGAGAGACAGAGAAAGGCAGAGACAGAGAGTGAGAGACAGAGACAGAGACAGAAACAGAGAGAGACAGAGACAGAGAGAGACAGAGACAGAGAGAGACAGAGAGAGAGAGAAGAGAAGAGAAGAGAGAGAGGGAGAGAGAGAAATTGATTATCTTTAGCTACTCAATGGTCTATGCAACAGAAGTAAATGGCTCATTAATCTGTAGTGTGATTGGTAAATGATGAAAAACCTTAATAGTAGTTCACCTGCAGACTTAAAATGTCCTACTTACCAATGGTATTCCAACTTTAAGGTAATACAAAGGCTTTTATTTTTTATTTTTTGGTACAGTTTATGGAGATTTGTTATTTTATAGGCCAGACCACCTCTCTTCCTTGTTCCTCCACCAAGGTACCTCTCCCCTTTTTTATGTATTGTCTTTCCCCCATTAGAATATTAACTCCTTGAGGGCAGAGGCTGTCTTTCTTTTTGCTTGCATTTATATTTCTTTTGAGTGTCTGGAACATGGTAGGCTCTTAAAAATTCTTTCTCTTTCCTCCTTCTGTCTATTCATCCATCTATCCATCTATCTAATCTATCATCTATACCATTTAGATGTTTAGTAATGTAGTTCTGAGGGGGCACTGTTCAATTGAGTGTTGATGTTTCAGGTTAGCTCATCACAACTTTTTGAAATATAGGATCCTCCAGTTAAAGCTGATAAGGGCCTCAATAATAACCTATTCCAACTATCATCATTTTATATATGAGGACACTGAAGCCCAGAGAAGTTAAGTGACTTGTTTGAGATCACACAGGCTATAAGGGGCAGAGAGGGAATAATTTGAATACTTGATCTGACCCTGATAAAATTCCCCAGTGTCTCATGTGAATACAACTCAGGACACTATGCTCTTGATTATATAAAATTTGTCACATTGTTGGTCAAAAGTGTGAGCAACTCAGTTGTCTTATTTAGGTTTGTTCCTTTCATGCCCAGTGGGCAATGGCATTAGCAGGTGCCTACCATTGTTTACCTCAGATCAAAGCTCATCAGATTGTGAGGGCCTGGTGGGATTTACCTTTGTGTTGGAAAGCCAAAAAGAAAGCTACCTGATACAAAGTCACTGAAATGCCAGGGGACCATTGGGCACTAGGCTATCCTGAAAATTGTATTGGCTACCTAGTTCATGTCTAGTTTCTTGAACATTTTCAATTCCTTGAGTTTTTCTGTTGCCCATAAGTCAGGTTGGTTGATGACAGGGTCCTGCGAGGCCAGCAGACTACTGATATTAAAGTTCTTTCTGACATCCAGCCCTTTTGTCCTGGACTTGTGCCTAGACCTGATAGCAGCAGGATATCTAAACAGCTGCTGTCTGGAGACTGGCTATCTACCTACTGGAGGTTTCTCTCTGTTGAAAGCAGAGCAGTGGAGAAATTCTTGACTTGTTTTAATGCTAATTTGATTTTTCAAGAGGGGAATGGAAGCAACAAGGAGATAACTGCTATTATAGACCTGATTGCTGAGGGAGAAATGATGGGAAGCTTGGGAATAAGTGACCAGAAAATCTTAAAATAAATAGACAAACTAGGTCACATCAAGAAGAGGAAGGGGTTGAAGGAGACTTTGAAAGCAAGCTAAATAAGGACTGATTGATGGGACTGGGTGGTCTTCAGCCTAGAGAAAAGAAGACTTAGAGTGGCAGGCGTGATAGTAGTATTATGTTAAGGGCTATCATGTGTAAGAGGCATTAGGTTTGTTTTGCTTGGATCTGGAGTAAGAACTTGATAGGATGCATAGCTTAATAGATAGGGTTCTAGACCTGGAGTCAGGCATATGTGAGTTCAGCTCCTGACTCGGATACTTTTTAGTTGTACGACCTTAAGCAAATCACTTAACATCTCTTTGGTTTTTGGCTCGCCCATCTGTAAAATGAGTCTAATACTGAAAACTGTAGTATCTACCTCACAGAGTTGTTGTGAAGCTCAAATTAAATGTATAAAGTAGTACATAAACATTATTAGCTTTGTTATTATAGATTATTATTATTATTAACTAGAAGCCATCATCATAGGAACTAGAGCTGGAAGGGGCTGTTGTTGTCCAGTCGTATCTGATTCTTTGTGATCCATTGGACCATAGCTCCTCTGCTGTCTCCTGAAGTCTGTCCCTCATGTTCATTGCTTACTATTACTAACTTTCTGTTTCATTTATTCATTATTTCTGTTTTATTATTTTATTACTAACTGTCCACCTCATCCTCTGCTGTCCTCCTTTTGCCTGCAATCTTTCCCCTCATCAAACTCTTTTCCAGTGAGTCCTGTCTTCTCATTATGTGGCTAAAGTATTTAAACTTCAGCTTCAGTATTTGTCCTTCCAATGAAAATTCAGAGTTAATTTCTTTAAGTATTGATTGATTTGATCTCCTTGCTGTCCAAGGGACTCTCAAAAGTCTTCTTCAGCACCACAACTTGAAAGCATCCATTCTGCATCATTAGCTTTGCTTATAGCCCAGCTCTCATAGCCATACATTTCTACTGGAAAAACCAAAGTTTTCACCATATGGACTGTTATTGGCAAGGTTATATCTCTGCTTTTTAGTATGCTGTACAGATTTGCCATAGCTTTCCTTCCAGGAGCAAGTGTCTTTTAATTTCATGGCTGTAGTCACAGTTTGCAGTGATCTTTAAGCCCAAGAATATAAAATCTGACACTACTTCTACTTCTCCCTTTGTTTGCCAGGAAATGATGAGACCAGATGCTGTGATTTTAATTTTTTTTTTTAATGTTAAGCTTCAAGCTAGCTTTTACACTTTCCTCTTTACCCTCATCAAGATGCTTTTAGTTCTTCACTTTCTGCTATCAGAATGGTATCATCTGCATATCTGAGATTGTTGATATTTCTCCTGGCAACCTTAATTCCAGCTTTTGATTTGTCCAGCCTGGCATTTTGCATGATGTGCTCTGCATATGTTATCTCTCCTGGATCACTGCCTCATCATGGCAGAGGGGTTTATGTAGCTCAATGAAACTATGAGCTATGCCATGCATGGTTGCCCAAGATGGAAAGGTCATAGTGGAGAGTTCTGACAAAAGGCCATCTACTGGAGAAGGATATGGCAAGCCACTCCAGTATCTATGCTAAGAAAACCCCATGGACAGTATTAAAATGTTAAAAGATGTATCACTGGAAGATGAGCCCTTCAGGTTGGAAGTTGTCCAAAACATTACTGGGGAAGAGCAGAGAATTACTACAAATGGCTTCAGAAAGAGTGAAGTGACTGGGCCAGAATGAAAGAACGCTTGAGTGGGGATGCATCTGGTGACAAAAGAAAAGTCTGATGCTGTAAAGATCATTTTTGCATGGGAACCTGGAATACAAGATCTATGAACCAAGGTAAGCTGGATGTGGTCAAACAGGAGACGGAAAGATTAAACATCGGCATATCGGATGTCAGTGATCTATGTTCCAGGCACAGTGCTAAGTGCTCTACAATTATTATCTCATTTGATCCTCACAACAAACCTGGGGGGTAGGTGCTGTTATTATCCTCATTTTACAGATGAGAAAACTGAGGCAAATAGCACTTAAGTGATTTCCCCAAGGTCACACAGCAAAGTAAGTCTATTAGGACAGATTTGAACTTTGGGCTCCCTGACTCTGGGGCAGGTAGGTGGCACAGTGGATAGAGGATCTTTTCTCAGTCCTTATCATTCCCAGATTGCATTATTTGAAATCAGGAGGACTAATCTTCCTGATTCTAAGCTGGGCACTTTATCCACTGTGCTGCCTGTTGCTGTTTCAGTTGTGTTCAACTCTTTGTGACCCCATTTGGGGTTTGGCAAAGATACTGGAGTGGTTTGCCATTGCCTTCAAAAGTTCATTTTACAGGTGAGGAAACTGAGGCAAACAGGGTTAAATGACTTGCCCAGGGTCACACAGCTAGTAAGTGTCCAAGGCCAGATTTGAACTCAGGAAGATAGCTCTGCCTGACTTCAGGCCTGACACTCTAATATAAATGTTAGTTATTATTATTGTTAATTGAATTATTGAGCTGTCTTTCCTACAGTAGGGGCAGCAAGTTGGAGCAGTGGATAGATTGCTGAGTCTGGATTCAGGAAGACCAAAGCTCAAATCTGGCCTCAGGCACTTGCTAACTGTGTGACACTTCACTCTGTTTCAGTTTCCTCAACTATAAAATAGGGATAATAATAGCACCTACCTCCCAGGATTGTTGTGAGAATGAAGTGAGATAATAATTGTAAAGTGCTTAGTACAATGTCTGGCATATATTAAGCACTTAAAAAAGGTTTGTTCCCCTTTCCCTACTAGACAATGTGCTCCATGAGGATAGTGATGTGTGTTGAACATGTTTGTGGTTTTGACCCTCCTCCCTACCCCTCATTTTTGTCCAGATCTGTAATTTTACCACTGTGGGGAACTCCAGAGATGGACACTCCTTCCACCAACGCAGATGGACAAGTCCTTTATAACTTTGGTCTTAGATAATTGCCTGGGAGTACCGAGAGGGGAGGTACCTTGTCTCTAGTTACAAACCTAGTGTGTGTCAGAAGGACATCTTGAACCTAGTTCTTCCTGGCATTGAGGCTGACCCTTGATCCACATCTGCCTCTCATTTTTAATGATATGCATATTTAACGATATCCATTTTATTGTGATCCCCTACAATCAGGCAGAAGCAGTAATCATATGGCAGCTGCTTAGTAAATATTTGTTCAATGAATGAATGAATAAGTGAAATAGGATGATTGTTTTTCAATGGGCACAGGGCAGAAAAGAGAAGTGGGACAGATCATACTGCTGGTCAGTGCATTCAGCCTCAGTTGCATATAGAAATGGCAATGTCATCAGCACCATAATCTTTGAATAGAAAGGATGGAACATGGCCCAGCTTTACTTTTTGATGTGCAGCATATATTTACACATACACACACACAATTTTCCTCCTTTACCACCTTTGACAGTATCAGCATATTAGTATTTCCATACCTAGTTTTTCTGTTTTGGACAGAGACAGGCCTTTTGAGGGGCTAGCTAGCTTTCTCTGCCTTTTCTTCAGTGATCACATGGAGAAAATGATAAAACTTTTCCCATCTTATTTTCTGACCTGTTCCCCATCAAGATCTGTTGTTTGGTAACTAGAATTGCATCCAGAGAGTAAATTTGTTTGAAACTTTGTCATCAAACTCAGGCATTGATCTGGCCATCCATCCTTTGTTAGCATGCCTCATTGGTGAGTATAGTCTTCCAGCTGTCAGGAAACTGCCTCTCCAACAGGTTTGTTTTCCTATCAGTTACACCAGGAATTAGTTTATTCTTGACTCACTTTTCACAATTCTCCCACCTGCCCCAAGACAGAGACACATCTTTGAAATATTTGGAAAAGGAAATCATTTCAGGAGGGATTGTCTCACTTTTCCCTCAATATAAAGAGGGATTCTATGAAAGTGTAGCAAGACAGCTTTTCATTGGTTTCATAAAGAAAATGTGCAAGTAACTGAGTAATTTCTTTTAGTCTTTCTAGTCTATTTGTTTTTAAAGGAGAACGAAGGAAAAAACTCATTGGAGGAGCCTCATGAGAAAAATATTTCACTTTTGTGTTGGTCTCAATAGGCCCTCAGTTACTCACTACTGCTCTTGTAATAGGCAACCCATATTCAAATGTATAAATAACATCAAATAGGCTTTTTTGGGCTCTGTTAAGGTCATAACATTTCTCTTAAGGCTCAAAGTGTATTGTAAAGAAACTAGACTGAGGGAGCAGCTAGGTGGCACAGTGAATAGAGCACTGGCACTGGAGTCAAGAGTACCTGAGTTCAAATCTGGTCTCAGACCAGAGACTTGACACTTACTAGCTGTGTGACTCTGGGCAAGTCACTTAACCCCAATTGCCTCACAAAAGAAAAAAAGAAAAAGAAAGAAACTAGATTGGTGTTTCAGGCAAAATAGAGAAAGATGCTTCAAAGGGCTAGTGGGGATCTGCCTTTTAGGAGAAAGCAGGAGAGGGTAGAGAGGGGGAGTTTTTTTCTATAAGGATCAATAAAGAAGGTTTGGGTTTCTTTTGTGCTGTTCTGATTCAGTGGATTCTATTTGTTGTTATTGTTTAGTCATTTTCAGTCATGTCCAACTCTTCATGAGCCTTTTTTGGTGGTTTTCTTTGTGAAGATACTAGAGTAGTTTGCCATTTCCTTTTCCAGATCATTTAACAGATGAGGAAACTGAGACAAACAGGGTGAAGTGACTTGCCCAGGGTCACATAGCTAGTAAGTGTCTGAGGCCTGATTTGAACTCAGGAAGATTAGTCTTCCTGAGTCCAGGTCTGGCACTCCATCCACTGAGTCATTGGAGGGATAGAGATGCAGGTACAAATGCTGAAGAAAATAATCTGAAGGTTTTCTTGGGTTCCCTAATAATAATAACAATAATAATATTAATAATAATGATAGACATTTATGTCACAGGCTCAGGGTTGAAAGGAGTCACAGACACCATTCTGACCAACCCCTTTATGAATAAGAATCTTCTCTACCTATCATCTGTGCCCAGCAAGGGATCATCTAGTCTTTGAAGGTCTCCAGTGGGAGGGCATCCTATTCTACTTTGGGTAGCTCTAATTTTTAGGAAGTTTTTCCTTACCTCAAACCTAAGTATATCTTTTTTTGAAGCTCCTATCCACTACTCCTAATTATGCCCTTTGGGGCCAAAAGGAATGAGTTTAATCCTCCTTCCATGGGACAGTCCTTCAAACATTAAAGATTGCTATTATGTCCAATGTAAATCTTCATTTATTTAAGGCCAATGCCTTCCCTTCCTAATTATTTTGTACTTAATTATTTTTTATTGATTTTCTTTATATTTATTTTATATATATTTACATGAGTACTTGTGTCCCTTGGTGGTACGTAAGTTCCTTGAGAGTAGACATTCTTTCATTCTTTGTATCCCTAGCTCTTGGCATAGGGCTTGCCACTTAATAAAATGCTTGTTAAGTGATTGATTAAACATCCCCAGTTCTTCCAATTCACCCATATATAACATGAGCTTGTCATCACTGTCTTGGTTGCCTGCCTTTGGGTGCTCTCCAAGGTGTGAATGTCCTTCCTAAAGTGTGGCACCCAGATCAAATATAATATTACAGAAAGGATCTGAATGGGGCAGAGAATGTTGGAACTATTAGTTCTCCAGCCTTGGGGAATTATAACTCTGAATATAGCTTAAAATCTTATTTGCTATTTTGGTTGTCATATGATAACTGTAGACTCATAGTGACTTTTTAGTCAATAGCTGTAAAAAATATAGCATCTTAAAGGTTAAAATGCAGTTTATGTGCATAATCTCTGTCAACAAGGGAGGCCTACAAGCTCTGGACACAGATGTTGTGTCTGGTTCAAAGCCAAGATTAGCTTTAGGCCATATCTACTTTTGCAGTGAATAGCATATAGAGCCAGTGCTCCAGGTTGTTGTTATTTGTTCAATAGTGTCTGACTTAATCATGACTGTATTTAGGGTTTTCTTAGCAAAGATACTGGAGTGGTTTGCCATTTCCTTCTCCAGCTCATTTTACAGCCAAGGAAACTGAGGCAAACAGAGTTAAGTGACTAGCTGGTCACACAGCTAGTGTCTGAGGCCAGATTTGAACTCAGGAAGATGAGTCTTCCTGATTCCAAGCCCAGCACTCTATCCCCTAAAGTCATTGTCCTTTATCTCCCCTCCCTTTTTTAGCCAAACTCCTAGAAAAAGCTTTATATACTCTCTGCCTCCACTTTCTTTTCTCTCATTTACTCCTCAACTCTTTGTGATCTGGCTTCTGATTTCATCACTCAGCTGAACCTGCTCTCTTCAAAGTGACAAACAATCTCTTAATGTCCAAATTGAATTGTCTTTTCTCAGTCCTTATTTTCTTCCACTGTGATTGACACTATTGACCAACCTCCCCTCCTGGATACTTTCTCCTTTCTAGGTTGTTAGGATACTAATCTCTCCTGGTTCTCCCCTACCTGCTAACTTTTCCTCAATCTCTTTTGCTGTTTCACCATTCATACTAAACCCCCTAAATGTAGGTATTCCCAAGGCTCCCCTGGCTCTCCTCCTCTCCTCTCCTCTCTCTGTACTCTTTTGTTGTTCTCATTAGCCCCCAAGGGTTTAATTATCATCTCCATGGTGACAACTTATGGATCCATTCGTCCAGCTTCCCTCTCTCTCTGTTTCTCTCCCTCTCTCATATCTCTCTCTCTCTCATCTCTCTCTCTCTCTCTCTCTCTCTCTCTCTCTCTCTCTCTCTCTCT
>NW_020954569.1:32137462-32205872 GCF_900497805.2 Vombatus ursinus | reverse complement strand
TCTCTCTCTCTCTCTCTCTCTCTCTCTCTCTCTCTCTCTCTCTCTCTCTCCTTTCTCTCTCCAGGCTCCCATCATCAACAGAGAACCCAGTGACATCTCAAACTCAACACGTCCATTATGGAACTCATTATCTTTCCCCCAACCTTCCCCACCCCAATTCCAAGATTCCCTATTTCTATCAAAGGTACTACCATTCTTCCAGTATCCCAGGGTTGTAACGTGGCACTTTACTTGACTCTTTACTCCATATATCCAATCAGTCAAATTTTACAATGTATACCACCATAATACTTCTTATATCCAACTCCTTTCTCTACTAATATGGGTACCACCTTAATTCAGATCCTCCTCATCTCTCACCTAGCATATTTCAATGGCATGCCAATTGTTCTCCTTGCCTCAAGTCTCTCCCTACTTCAGTCTGTCCTCCACATCACTGCCAAAGTGATTTTCTTTAAGTACAGATCTTACCATGTCACCCCCCCATTCAGTCAACTGCAGTTACTTGCTGTTGTCTTACTAGACATTACTCTTTCTTCTATACTCTGTAATCTAGCTAAATTAGCCTTCTCTCTGTTTCTCACTTATGATACCATCTCCCATTTCCATGCCTTTTCATTGGTCAACCCCTTGCTTGGAATGTACCCCCTCATTACCTTCACATTAGAGAATCTCTATCTTCCCTCAAGACACAGCTCAACAACCACTGTGTAGATGTAGCCTTACCTGATCTCCCCAATTGCTTCTCTTTATATTTATCTTGAATATATATGTATACTCACACATATATACATACATGTGCACATGCGTATGTGTGTATGTATTCTAGAATGTAAGCTCCTTGCAGGGCAGGGATGTTTCCTTTTTTTGTGTGTCTTCAGCACTTAACACGGTGTCCAGCACATAGCAGACATTTAATTAAATGCTTATAGAATAATTGATTGGTCTAAGTTACAATTATATATAATTAATATGATATGATATAATAGTTATAATAATTAATGGGTCTCACCTTCCACACATACTACCTGAGTGACTATGAGCATATCATTTCCTCTTAGCCTGTTTTCTCATCAATAAAATAGGGAAAATAGTATGCGTTGTACCTATCTTACAAGGTTGTTGTAAGGCCAAAAGGAGATGATGTATATAAAGTGTATTGGTAACGATTACGACTGTTTTATTTATGGGATGCCACGAGACCCAGTGGGCTCCGAAGTTTTGGTTTTAATATTGCTTCTGATAGTTTCCAAATAAGGTTTTTGTATTGGGCTTCAAACAGGTCAATAGTACATAACTAGGTTCTTGTTTTATTATATTTATCAAATAATGACTCAAATATATGGAGGGGTCCTGGGGTTGGGGCTTTGAGTGGGAAAGGAGAGAGAGCAGGTCCTGGGTGTTAGGCTACCAACTATAACTTTTGCTTCAACTAAACCTAATCACAGCCTAGAGATGAGTACTGTAATTTTGCTACGCTGGTACCACTTCAAGAAATATGATTTTTATCATTCCAAGAGTCTGTCCTGGCTACACAGAGTTTCACAGGCAATCCATGTATTACCCATCAATTCAGCTGTTCTCAGCTGAAGGTCCCTTAGCCTTCATCTCATGACCACTTTGAGTAAAAGTTATTTATATTCATCACAAGTAGTCATCACAAGGAGGAGGCCAAAACTATACTTGCAGTTGGCCTGGAATAGAAGGGGAAAGGAAAGTGACTATATCAGCCTATATTATCTTGGATGAAGGTTTTTAAATGAGGGTTTTCTGTGGTCTGCAGAAGTATCCCTTTGGCTTTTAAGATTGGACCACTGGCCCCACCCACTTCTCCATTTTTCAAATGATTCCTGTATTCCTGTCATCATATCCAAATGTGTCCCTAATGCCATACTCTAAACATATATACATAGTCAATTCAATTCAACAATCTTAAGCATTTAAATAACAACAATGCACCAGGCACTGAGCTAAATTCTGGGGAGACAAAGATGAAAAATATCACAGTCCCTGCCCTTGAGGAACTTACAACCTAATAGGGTGACTATGTCACATATACAAATTTGAGGGATAAAAGGTAGAATGTAATAAGGTCAAAGCAGGAATCCATATGAAGTGCCCTAAAGAGGTAGAGAGAGAGAGAGATCATTTTTTGCTAGAGCTAAGGAGAGCTTCAAGGAGGTGGTAGCACCAGAGTCATCCCTTAAAGAAGGAGCAGAATTTCAGTGGTTGGAGATGAGCAGGTAGGAGATGGGTTACCTAATTAATACATGGAGGAAAGAGAGAGTTTATGACTACATTGGAAAAGAGCCAGTCATTTAATTTAGCTGGAATCAGAGTTCAAAGAGAAGAACAGTATGAAATGAGGCTAGAAATGTTGATTGAACCCAGATTATGAAGGCACTTAAATGTTAGGCTGTGCTGGATTTTATTTTATAGGGAATAGGAAGCCATTCCTACTTTCTAACAGACAAACAGTAACCAAGGCTGATGAATTTCAAAATAACATAAAAGCAAGTCCTACTTGCAACAAAATTTTAATTGTATTTATTGAATATAATTATTATGGTACATTTAACATGTTATGTTTATTATGTACCTCTCTAAACTTATACAGTGTTACTAAGATATTGTAAAATAGTTTCTTCTAATTTAAGGTGGCTAATTTAATATTAAAAGAGAGAGATCAGAGAGCTGGCTTATGAATTTGGAAGACTTGAGTTCAAGTGCTGCCTAAGACATACTGACTGTGTGATGTTGGGCACATCACTTAACTTCTCAGTGTTCCAGGCAACTTTCCAAGATTATAAGTGACAGAACAGGTGTTGATGAGTCATTGGTAGAGGAAGTTTCCTCACTGGGAGTACCCTATCACAAAGAACTCAGGGGTCCAGTAAAAAATAAATCAATATTACTGAGGAATTAGGAGAGGAAGCATGATATAGTGGATAGATTGCTGGGTTTACGGTTAGGAAGACCCATGTTCAGGATGGCCTCTGGAGCTTGGTGATTCTGGGCAATTCAACATCTCAGGGTCACAGGCAACTCTTTAGGACTCTATATGATTCTTCATAATAAGTGTTCTTATTTACTGTGATCATTTCAAGATGCCTGCATTATTTCAGTAACTCACCTCCTGTGCCCACTGTCACCCCAACCCCCCCCCCCAATATTTTTTGGTAAAGAAGCTCAGTAAGTTTATGAATACAGTCTTTACACTAGCAGCCCCACTCACCCTGGCTACTGTAAAGCATACTCAGGAGCAATTACCAGGAGTAGAAACTGCAGGAAGCCAAGGAAGAGGCACAGATGAGATGTGCTGGTCTAGGAGCTGATCAGCAGATGCCCAGTTTGGCTGCTGCGTAAGCAGGGGTTTCCACTGTGAAACAGAAGCTAGGGGAACAGAATCACTTGCATAAGAGGAACCACAGGATGCCTCTGCAGGAGGGAAAAACATTTACATTTCTCTCTCAGAACCACGAGAAGGGGTGAAAAATGCGACAAGACAAACCATAAAAGGAAATGGGTATGGTTTTCCATAACCAGCCAACATGGGTTTTTAGTCCCTAAATACAAGTGGTGAATGGGAATAAATGTACTCAATCAATCAATAAACATTTATTAAGTGCCTACTATGTACCAGGCACTCACAACCCAGGAGTCATCCTGGACTCCTCATTATCTCTCATCCCCCATAGCCAGTCTATTGTCAAGGCCTGTTGATTTCACCTTTGTGACATCTCTTGAATCCACCCCCTTTTCTCCTCTGACACTGCCCCCACTGCAGTGTAGACCCTTATCACCTCAACCCAGACTATTGCTGTAGCTTATTGGGAGGGGGGTTTGCCTGCTTCAGGTCTTTCCCCACTCCAATCTATCCCCCATTCAGTCACCAAAGTGTTTTTCTAAAATAAAGATCTAATTGTATCACTCTCCTATTCAGTAAACTCTGGTAGCTCCTTATTGCCCCAGGATCAAATACAAGATGCTCTGTTTATGGCATTCACAGCCCTTCAAACATAGTAAGAAGATAGCAATTAGTACATAAAGGCAGTACCAGGTGGCACAGTGGATAGAATACAAGACTTGGAGTCAGTAAGATCTGAGATGAAATTCTGCTTCAGACACTTATTAGCTTTGTAACCTTGGGCAAGTCACTTCTCTGTATCTCAATTTCCTCATCTGGGAAATGGGGACATTAATAGCACCTACTTCCCAGGGTTGTCATGAGGATAAAGTGACATAATATGCAAACATTTTGTAAACCTGAAAGTGCTATATAAATGCTAGCTATTATTATTATAAGTATGCCAAGGATATTCAACCAAAAATCAGGGGTTTGGTCCCAATGCCATGAAAAGGTGTCTGCTGGGAAAACAACATTTCCAGAGACACATGGGTAATGCAGGCATCAGTAAACATAGACACCAAAGGAGAAAACAATGAAGTGTATGGAAGAAAGAACAAAACTCCGAATAAGTATGGTTACTAATTCTTGAAAAAGTACAGTGTGAATGTTCATGTCTGACTCAGCACTGCTCTAGGAGAAACCTCATGGGATTGATTTCCTTAGCCTCTTATCTGCTGCATTATGGAGGCACTATTAAAACCAATATTCCATAACAACCAAGTTTTCAGTAGTGGGAATGAGGCTGTTTGGTAGAGACTGAGTGAAATAGTCTCTTAGAATAAAAATAAGGTAAATTTTGAGGAGATTAAATTAAAATCTAGGCATGAGGGCCTTTGTTTCTATTTGCATATGAACAGTATCACATGAAGTACCACAAACCTTCCTGAAGTCTTTCTAAGAAATGAATCTTGAAGGAAAGAGATTTTGATTATGTGAAGATTGGAGCTGACATGTATTAAACTAGGTACCTGGAAAATTACTGAAGGTTTCCTTATTTTGAGGTATAGAGAGCCTGTAGCACAATTTTTGTTTAAAGCCAAATAGCGGAAATATCACACCTGTGTGGATTTGATGAGAGTCAGAATGCTGGAAAATTGACCTAGATACTCTCTCTCTCTCTCTCTCTCTCTCTCTCTCTCTCTCTCTCTCTCTCACACACACACACACACACACACACACACATTCCCATTCTCACTCCCACTCCCTCTCCGCCCCCATAAAAGATAGCAGTGAATCTTGATTCTAGAGAACAAAAAAATGAAACATACCTCCCTCCTCTTGTAAGAGAGGCAATGGGGACTATAGGAGCAAAAATGCTAACTATACTGGCATTAGTATTTGCCTCATCAGTTGTTTTTGTTTTGACTATTGTTCTTTGTTTCAAAGTAAGGCTCAATTCCAGGGGTACTGGGAGAAGACAAGGGCCAGAAGTGACTGTCATGCAAAAACAAAAGACATTAATAATTCTTATTTTTAAAGTTAATATATTAAGATATAGTATTATGTAGTATAGCATAATGGATTGAGAGTTAGGCTCAAAGTAGGAAGACCTGGATTCAGATCTCCCATCTGACACATATTGGCTTTGTGACTCTGGGCAAGTAACCTAACTTCACGAAGAGGTGTCAGGCTGAATGTGGCCTACAATACTCCCAAGTACAGCCAAATCAGATTAAAATGGCACTCACAATTGGGAATATAAGACTATCAATAGCTATCATTTTATATAGAATCTACTATATGTCAGACGTCATTCTAAGCACTTTACAAATATGATCTCATTTGATACCTGCAACAACCCTGAGAGGTTAAATGTTGTTATTCTCCCATTTTACAGATAAGAAACCTGAGGCAGACAGAGGTTAAGTGGCCTACCCAGGGTCACACAGCTAGTAACTATATGAAAGCAGGTTTGAACTTAGGTCTTCCTGACTCCAGGCCCTGCACTCTATCTACTGGGTCACCTATCTACTTACCAGAATGAAAGAAAGTAATTGAATTGGTTGGGGGAATCTCCTCACCTCTATACCAATGACATCATGCAACATCATCAAAGAAAAACCAAAGTAAAAATAAAGGTATTGGCATGATTGGATTGACATCAGCCTGGAGGGAGTTCTCTGGCAGTGTTACTGGGCTCTGTCCTTGGTCCTAGTTTGTTCTACTGCCCCATCCCCCCACCCGCCAAATCACTGATTTGGATAAAGGAATAGCTAGCATAATTATTGAGTTTATGGATGTTGTGAATTGAGGAAGGATAGCAGATATATTGGGTGGAAGGATCAGGAGCTAAAAAGATCTTGATAGGTTATAATAGTAGAGTGAAGGTAGCAAAGCATGACATCACACATCCTTTGGAGTATAGGACTAATTGAACTGGTGGAGTGTTTTGGAGGCCTCTGAGTTCTTTGGGCAGCTAATGCTTTACTTTTCCCCTCGGTGGTGTTTGGTGCATATAGGCCCTCTCCTCAAAGTGAGACTGTGTAGTCCCTCTGGCTTTGTGTGTCCTTTCACTCCAACAATGATAAAACAACAATAACTACAAAAACCTTAAGAAACTTCACTCCTCAAGCAGTTATGTTATCCTTTTTGGCCATTGTCCTTAGATGAAAAGGTTAGAATAAGAGAGAGCTCTTTTTGACTTTTTGTTAGCCTTCCACTGATCCTTTTTAACAGTCTTGCTCCTATCAAATGTTGGAAACAGGTATGTGGCTTGCTTTCATGTTCTTTGCTATAGTCCATTTGCCCCAAACTCAACAAATCATAAAAAAATTGAAGTGTAGAATCTTTGAAGCTCCTTAGTCAATTTGGTACTGGTTTTGCTTCAGATGAGCAAAATAAGGGAAAACAAAACAAACCACCCAACAGTATTTTTCTCCCTTCTGCTCATTTTTTGTAGGCATCTAATCTGCTGAATGTGAGAACTGGAGATAGAGGGAGGAAGGGAGGGAGGGAGGAAAGAGAAGCTCAGGCTATCAAAAGTCTGAACAACTTATGAAGATGCCCAGGCTTTAAAGAAATGGATATCCTGCACCATTTTTTTTTTCGCCAAGAGCTTGCCTGAAGCTCTGTAATCTATCTGAGCCTAACCATAGACTCAGGGCCTCACTGATAAGAATTTCAGAAAAACAGAATGTCAATCAGCAGCAACCCACCTCTATAAAGTCTTCCTTTGAGATCTGTTCTAAGTCATCATTTTAATAAGGATTATTTTATTCTCAAACACAATCCACCCCTCTCCCCAGTCTAATTTCTTTATTAAGCCTTTATTTTCATTTATACCACCCTCTGATTTGGGCTAACTTTGACTATCTTCTTATGATTGATTTTTTAAAAAACTTCTCTTCAGAAATGTAATCAACAGGTCCTTATTGGAATATGTTGAACTAGGATGTGAGTTCTTTTATCATCTTATCAATGATTCCATCCAGGCTGCACTCAGACATTGCCACTATCCCTTATGAGGGCTGGTTTGGGCTGGCAGATAATTTTATCTTTCTCTGTTTAGAAGTTCAATGAGCATGTTGATGAATAGCTGAGCTGGAGGCAATAGCAATAAAGATCTGGGTACATGAAAGGACAAAGCAGAAGGAGTTTTGTTAGATGGGAAATTTTTCAGGATGACTTTGGAAGATATGTTAAAAAAAAGATTCTATCACTTGAAAGGAAAACACACTTTTTTTTTTATACACCTCTAGGTGCTGGTGATCAATTCCTTACTGAAATCATTAGCTGAGTAAATTCTTAGTGCCTTCCCCCCACCTCCCTTAATTCATGCCCACACAAAAACTTTTTGCTTTTTTTACATGTGCTTTTTAGAAGGGGATGCTGCCTTGCTCTGTAAAATGGCTGCAGCAGAGGCAAAATGTTTTCCTTTATTTGGGAAGGAATCATGTTATGTTAGCAAAGCCTGGGGAAAAAATACATCCATAGGATGGTGAACTTAGTGAATAAGCTGTGAAAGAAAACTCTTGGAAATGAAGGTCTCTTAAGCCTTTGTCAGTAACTATTGTAGATGGGTTAAAACATGGCATTTCAGGAGAGGATTAAAAATACATTTGGTGATCCTGTAAAATATATATTCTACTGCAATTCTTTGTACTTGTCAGGGCTAAAGGCTTCTTGGGGTTAATGTATGTAAATAAGAAAACAGCTGCAAAAATTCATTCATTAGGGTTCTGCTTGTGATTCTTTTGTGAAGGACAATCATTTGTTAACTCAAATTTGACCCAGTTACTGTTATTTCCCAGAACTGTTTTTTTTTTTCAAAGTGAGTGAGCTTTATTTAATGCATGAGTTGGGGAGAAGGAAAGCCAAGTGCTAGCTCTATTAGGAGTCAGATACAACTTAGGGCTCCACATTGATGTTTCTCCTTCTCCTCCTCCTCCTCCAAATTATGAGAAGGGGTGGAAAATGTGACAAGGCAAACCATAGAAGGAAATGGGGTATAGTGTTCCATAACTTGCCAACATGGGTTTTCAGTCCCTAAATATAAGTGGTGAGTAAGAAAAAATGTAATCAATCAATTAATAAACATTTATTAAGTGCCTATGTATCAGGCACTCACAATCCAGGATTCATCCTGGACTCTTCATTATCTCTCACTCCCTATATCCAATCTGTTGCCAAGGCCTGTTGATTTCACCTTTGTAGCAATACACCCCTTCTGACCTCTGATACTGCTACAACTCTGGTGCAGGCCCTCATCACCTCACATCTGGCTTACTGCAATAGTCTGCTGGTGGGTCTGTCTGCCTGAAATCTCTTACCTCTCCAATCTATCATCCATTCAGCCACTAAAATTGTCTTGCTAAAGAGCAGATCCTATCCTGTTGATCTTTCTATTCAATAAACTCCAATGGCTTCCTATTGTCTCCAGAATCAAATACAAAATACTCTGTTTGGCATGCAAAGTCCTCTATATTCTAGTTGTCTCCTACTTTTCCAGTCTCCTTATACCTTACATCTCACCATATACTCTTTGATTAAGTGACACTGGCCTCCTGGCCATTCTATGAACAAGACAATATCTCTCTATCCTCAGGCATTTTCTCTGGCTGTCCTCCATGCCTAGAATGCTTTTCCTCCTCTGCTCCTTGTACTGATTTCCCTGGCTTCCTTTAAATCCCAACTAAAATCCCACATTCTACAGGAAGTTTTTACTAATTCCTATTAATTCTATTTCCTTCCCTCTGTTAATTATTGCCTATTTACCCTTGAACTGATAATAGATTTATAAAATTATGAAATTATGAAATAGGAGTAGGCATGCCTCATTGTTTGGGTGCTCACTGAGAAAAACCATAATTGGCAGTGGAACATTAGGCTGCAACAATACTTTAATAACCATAGAGGGTACAGAGACAAATTGGGAAAGAGATACAGAGGAAGACAATGGCATGGGAGAATGGGACAGAATGGTGAAGTTAGGCAGGCAATATGAGGAAGAAGATGGTGAGGAAGAGAGGCACAAAGTATCACTCATGTAGAGTTGGGAGCACTGGAAAGCATGGACCCAATGGAGATGGAAGAGGGCCCCTAAGAGTGGGGCAGGAGTTTGAGGGCTCATTTTTATAGTTTTTTTTGGGAGGGATAGGTAGAAACAGACCCTATAGGTAAAAAAATTATCAGTAAAACATTAAAGTTGTCATCTCAGCATTATTAGCACCTTTTGGATATTCTGCTGGTCTGGAACTGTACAGGTCTGGAATTTGCCTGGTATTTACATATCATAGGACCAGAAACCTTGACATCAGTGCTGATGGCTTACACTTATTCAGCATTTTTTACCAGTATGTGAATTTTAGTTAATATTTGATATCATTTGTAAATTATACTCCTTTGATCTTTGGGATAGTTTGTACATGACTTTCCGGATCCCCTTTGCAATCCTATTTCCTACTATGGCCACTTTATAGTGGCTACTTATAAAGTCACTATACTGACTGGAAAAGAAAAGGTTGTCAGGGGGATCAGAACAAGATATAATTTCAACACAATCCTGTATATAGTTTGCTTTGTATATATTTGTTTGCATGTTGTCTCCCCATTAGATAATAAGATCCTTGAGAGCAGGAATTGTGTTTTGCCTCTTTTTTGTATCCCCATTACTTGGCAGAGTGCCTGGCACATAGTAGGTACCTAATAAATATTGATCGATTGATTGATTTGGTGCCAGAGAGCCCATTTCTGCCAGTTTAGGCAGTTGAAGAGTTCTTCCTGAAGCCAGCATGTGCTTCCTTCCTGGGGGGGGGGGGGACACAAGACTTCCAGAAGATGCGGGTTAAAATTACCCATTTCCACTGATTGAGATTCCCCTCCTCCCTAGAAAGGTCTAGCTCTTTTTAGATTTCTCTGTTTTTCCAGGTAGGTCCACTGAAGTGTTTGCCCTCCCCAGGGCAGCCAATCCTCTGTTCCAGGAGAATCTGAACTTTGAGTGTTTTATTTCTGCAGGCAGATCCTGTTCCAAGAGAGCCCTTCTCTAATAAATAATGATTTAGAACAAGTTGTGGTATATAATTGTGATGGACTACTACTGTGCTGTAAGAAATGATTTTAGAAAAACATGAAAAGACTTGCATGAATAATGAAGAGTGAAATGAGCAAAACCAAGAGAGCATTGTATACAGTAACAGCAATATTGTTTTAAGAATGCCTTTGAGTCATTTTGACTGTTATAAATACCCAAACTAACCATAAAGGATATATGAAGAAAGACACTATCTGCATCCAGACAAAGAAGGGATAACTACAAGTATGTATAGGATAATTTTACATATATATGTATATATATTTGTGTCTAATGGTAGACATCTCTAGAGCAGGGGTTGGAGGGAAGAAGAAGAAGAAGAAAGAAATGTACATGAAAATTTTGTTGTATATTTGAAAAGAATAGCAAATTGTCCATAGCAGATTTGCAGTTTCATGTGCCTTTTATTGTGCTATGTTATGGAAATGCTAGTTTTATTCCATAAATTAAAAAAAATTAATAATTAAAAAGGGAGCCCTTCCCTCTCCTTGGGGTAGCCTGATCACTGTCAATAGAAGTTCCTCCCCACATCATTCTCTGTGGCATGCTTCTCCCCCTGTCTTTTATGAGGGTGAGGGGGAAGTGGGGAGCACCTAACTTTTGCCTCAGTTGAAAAAAAGTTCTGGTTGCAAACTGAGGAGGGAAACTTTCTCCTTGAAGACAAGAGGAAAGGAGGAGATGATGGATAAGGATGCTGAGAAATTTGGAGGATGGAGAGGAGGAGTGCTGAGTGAGTCACAGATTTAAGGAAAGTAGAAAAGGTTGGCACAGTTGTGAGCAGTTCAATAAGGAGAGTGTCAATAGAAGTTGAAGAAAAGGACCACAGAGAGTCACTGAGGTCCAAGCTGATGTTAGACAGAATGTACTTTTAGTACAATAATCCAAGGAAACTAAAGTTTAAACAAAGATGATTTTAGTTAATAAAAATATAGCCTAATTAAAGACCGTACCTAATTTACATGGCCCCAATTAAGAAATACATTGGATTACCCATTTATAGATATTAGCTCAAGTTTTTTTTTTCTTCTGGCAACATGGACATATTTGGCTATGAAGCTGTGTTTACAATAGAACTTCATTGTTTCCTGGAGAGTGAAATTTTATTCAACAGTAGTTGTCTTTGAATTTCAAAAATTCCTATCCTGAGTTCCAGTAAATGTCAGTGGAGAAGGTAATGGGCCATACAAATACAGTTCTTTACATGGGAAAAATAAGCAAAGCCATAAAGGAAGTGGCCTTGACTTTGGTGAGTTTCAGTCTGCATTGGGCAGCTGCTTTTATTCCCAAGGTGTTAGAGCATGCCAAGATATTTGGGTTTTTAGGTGGTAGATTTTCCAGACTTGAATAGCTTGAAAGCCCTTCCTTAAAATCCCACAAATTAAAGCCAACTTGGCTCTTTCCACCGTATCCTGTTGTGAACTGGCTAACATTTTTATTGGGGATTTAAAAAAAACAACAACCCTAGGTTTGATTATTTATCCCCTACTGTATGGTATAATCCTTTCCTAGCCCATCAGCTTAACTAGTTAGACTGTCATACTTAAAAGTCCAACATCTAGATTTGATATTAGTCTAGACCCATGGTTTATGTTGTGTAGGGGCTTCTTGGTGTGGAAACTTCTTCCACTAAAACTAATAATTCTTTCTGAGGGCATTCAGGGGTTAAATGATTTGCCCATAGTCACATAGCCAGTACCAGGAGTAGGACTTGAACCCAGATATTCTTGATTCCCAGGTGAGCCCTCTTTCTATTATATTATATCATACTGTTCTTTGAGTTAGCTGACATTTATATAGTGCTGTAAGATTTACAAAGCACTTTATATATATTATCTCACTTAAACTTTGCAATAACTCTATGATATTTTTATTTATTTTTTAAAAAATCAATAATGTAATAAACTTGGGTCTACCCACAAAAACAAAACAAACAAAAGCTTATTGCCTCGAGAACACTAGGTCAAGTGACTTGTCCAGGGCCAGATAGCTGGTATGTTGTCAAGAGTTACAATTTGAACCTAAGTCTTCCTCACCCCAAATCTAATATTCTATTCACTCTTCCATGTTCCCACTTTGTTTCTATGGCCATAACTTGCATCCACAGTCCTAGCTTTAATTTAGCCAGTCGTCTCAGAAATGTCAGTGCCCTTGGTTGTTAGGGAAGCTAGACTGACTATAAGAACTGATGAAAAGCAGTCACTGATCAAATGAGTCAGAAAAAATGCAGGGAAAATGCTCTTCTGAGGGTGTAGTAAAGATCATCATCTTGAAGGGCAGCTAGGTAGTGCAGTAGATAGAGCTCCGGCCTTGGAGTCAGGAGGACATGAGTTCAAATCCAGTCTCAGATACTTGACACTTACTAGCTGTGTGACCCTGGGCAAGTCACTTAACCCTGATTGCATCACCAAAAACAACAACAACAATAAAGATCATCATCTTGGTAAATGAAGGACAGTCCACTTATATCCTATTGTGTATTTCTTATGAAAGCAAAGTTCCAGGATGACATTCTTCTATGGATGAAAAGTCACCAGGGCTTCGGAGGAGGATGAGCATCAGGAACTTGTGATTTCATCTAAAAGCTTTGGTCTTTAGGAGAGTATGAAATTGAGTTAGTGCAGAAGCAAATGCATTGTACCAGGTGTGTATTCACTCCCATCTTATTACCAAGGGCATAACATTGACTTCCTTCTATTTAGTCCATGCTGCAGATATAAAAGTCAGCTTACCAGTAAATTTTTACAGCAACATTACAAAGCGCCTTTTCTGGATGGCTTCATTTAGGGGAGACATTAGCAAATCTGGTAACCAGGCCACCTTCTGTTTAAATAAGAAACAATTTTGCTTATGCATTATCTTTCTCTAAGGAGTGTAAAATGCTTTATATTCTCTTACTGATCTTGAAACTTTTATCAAAATATGTGACAGGCCATGTAAGATCATAAAATCTTAAACCCAGAAGGGACTTTAAAGGTCATTTAGTCTAACCCTTGTCCACATCACAAATCCCATCTCCAGCATCCATGATGCGTTTTTATCCAGCTCCTTGTTCACTGCTTCCTGAGGCTGTCTACTTCACATTGGGGAAGTCGATACTGTTAGGAAGTCTTTATAGGTGAATAGAATGCTAAGAATTGAAAGCAACCTTACAGTTCATATAGTTTAATATTTTAAGATTAAGGGAACTAATGCCTGATGTCTTAATTGCCAATTTAATGGTCATTTCTTAATCCTCATCCTTCTTGACCTCTGTGCAGCTTTTGAAACTGTTAAGCATTTTCTTCTCTTGAACAATCTCTTCTCTCTAGGTTTTCGTGGTACTTTTCTCTCCTTGTTGTCTTTCTATTTGTCTGGCTACTCTTTCTCAATCTTCTTTATTGTATCCTCAACTAGATCATGCCCATAAACCATGGGTGTCTCTCAAGGCTCCATCATGTGCCACTTTGTCTTTTTCCTCTATTCTTGCTTAGTGATTTCATCAGCTCCCATAGGTTCAACTTTTATTCTATGCAGATAATTCCTAGATTTACATGTCTAGCTCTAATTTTTCTCCTTATCTCCAGTCCTGCATCATGAACTGCCTGTTGGACATCTTGAATTGAATATCCCAGACTTCTCAAACTTGACATGTCCAAAACAGAAGTCATTATCTTTTTCCTTCATTCTTGCCAAATCTGGGCATTCTCCCAGTCATATAGGCTCACAACCTTGGTGTCATTCTCAGCACCTTGTTCGCACCCACCTCACATATGTAATCTATTGTCAAGTGTTGTCACTTTTACCTTAATATCTCTTGAATTTTGTATCCCCTCATATAGCTACAACCTTTGTTCAGGCTTTCATCACCTCTACCTAGACTATTGGTAGATTGCAGTAGATTTCTTATCAGTTTTCCTTCCTCATCTCTTCTCCACTCTGATTTATCTTGTACTCACCTGTCGAATTGTCCTAAATTGCAGGTATGACCACGTCATTCCCCATTCCTCCCCACTTTCCTCGCCAATAAACTTCAGGATTAAATATAAAATCCTCGGCTTGTCATTTAAAGATCTTCACAATCTGGCTCCTTCTGACCTTTCCAGTTCTCTCACTCCTTGCTTCCATGAACACTGTGATCCAGTTACCCTGGTGTCCTTGCTGTTCTTCACACTTAGCATTCCTTCTCTCTGCCTTTTCACAGACTGTCCCCACAAGCCTGGAATACTCTCTGTCCTTACCTCCAATTCCTAGCTTCACTGGTTTCCATCAAGATTCAGCTCAAATCCTACTTTGTCCAGAAGGTCTTTCCTGTTCATCTACTTGTTCTCTGAGGATTCTTCTCTCTGAGATTATCTTCCATGTACACTGTATATATCTTGTATGTACACAAATATTTTCATGTTGTCTCCCCCATTAGAATGTGAATTCCTTGAGGGCAAGATCATGTTTTTGTTTTTCTTTATATCCCCAATATAATAAGGATTTAATAAATGTTTGTTAATTAACTGACAGAAAGGCCAAGTAGCTTGCCTAAACTCCCATGGTAAGGTAGTGGCAGAGTCAGAATTCAAACCAAGATTTCTTTACTCTTAGTCTAATACTCTTTCCTCAGTACCATACCATTTTATTTTCAATTCCCTAAAACCTCCCAAAGAGCAACATATCCTTCCTGAAGAAAACTGATTTCCTATCTCTCACCCACTGCTCACCCCACCCCATTGCCTCTCCTGTTCCACAGTTCCTTATAATTTTATTCCCCTTGACACCAGAGCTGGAGCCAGAGAGAAGGCCTATCTATCATCATATGAGGTTCTTGCTTTTGATTAGTTGTGGAGCAAAGAGAACAGAGGGCAGGCTAAGGAACTATAGTTTTGCCAGGAAGAAATCCTCTTTGACCTTGTCAGTTTCAAACTTATTTTTAAAAATTTCTTAATTCAGAGAAGTCATTTCAATAGACTTTTATATTTGCATTGAAGTGGAAATTTCCTCAACAACCCATGGGCTTGTGAGCATTCATTAAATACTCTCTGGTCCCTGCCTCATTGTCAACAGACTAGAATCATGCCTATTGAATGAGATTCAGCTTAATGCAGTGCTCTGCTGTCCACTTGCTAAAAGGTTGCAAGAAATGCTGACTGAAAAGGAATCTTTTCCCCGTGTAATGTTCATAATAAGGTGGAGAGAAATAGGATGTGGGGTTGATAACAAGAACCAAAACATTCCCATTGATGATAATAATTTTTGTTTTGCTACCATGTTAAGCAGCAGTTGCAATTTCTTAGTGTCCACTGTATTGTCTACACAACCTCCTAATTATGCCTTACAATTAACGCATTTAGCGCAGTGCCTGGCATATATTAGGCACTTAATAAATGCTTATTTCCTTCCTTCAGTTTTTAACACAACTCAATAATTTCTATGTAGTTTGTCTCTACAACTACTCATATATTCTATTGTTTATCTTACTGCCTCACTATCAATCAACCAATTAACAGGATTTTGTATTGTTGTTCAGATTGACTCTTCATGACCACATTTGGGGTTTTCTTGGCAAAGATACCGGAATGATTTGCCATTTCCTTCTCTAGCTCATTTTATAGATGAGGAAACTGAGGCAAACAAGGTTAAGTGACTTGCTCAGGGTTACACAAGTGTCTGAGTAAGTGTCTCAGGCTGAATTTGAACTCAGGAATATGAGTCTTTCTGACTCTAGGCGCAGCACTCTATCCATTGTACCACCTAACTGCCCTGTAAGGTGCATTTATTAAGTGTGAAGTGCTATGTTAGGCAATGGGAATACAAATCCAGCCTTGTCACAATGTGTGATCTTTGTAATACAGTTTCAAAAAAAATCTGGGGAGATTTGTATGAACTGATGCAAAGGGAAGTGAGCAGAAAAGGAACAATTTAAATAGTAATAGCCATATTGTAAAGATAATCAACTTTGGAAGATGTAGTAACTCTGTTCAACACAATGACCAACCATAATTCCAAAGGACCCCTGATGAAACATGCTATCCACCTTCAGGGAGAAAAGCAATGGAGTCAGAGTACAGATTAAAGCATATTTTTTGCTCTTTCTTTTTCTTTCTTTTTTTTTTTTAAACATAGTTATTGTGGAAATTTGTTTTACAGGACTACATATATATGTATATATATATTTGCAGGACTATATAATGGATTTTATTTTCTTCTCTTCTCAATGGGTTGAGGAGGGGGAGGGTACAAGAGAGAATTTGGAACTGAAAATAAAATAAATTGAACTAGAAAATAAAAGAGAATATAAGCTCCTTATGAGTAGGAAATGTTTATTTTTCCCTTTCTTCTTTTTTTATCTGTATTCCCTAGTACAGTGCCTGGCACACAGTTGGTGCTTAATAAATGCTTATTGATTGATTCCATTTCGATGCCAAATGGAATAGTGAAATTTCACTCTCTGCTCAAATTCTTACGGTGTTCTGTGATTATACTCAATGTTTTTTGCAGTTAGAAGTGTGAAAGAATCTAAGACCTTACTTAAACCTCATTCAGAGCATTTTTTTTAACATGAATCCATAGTAGTACAAGAATTAGAATTGACACATCTGACCCAGGACAGATGTTGACCTTGTAGATGTTACCAAGCTATGATCCAATGATATGTAGCCACACATAATAAAAACAATGTGAACCAGTTAGGTCCCAATGGATGTATTTCCATTCTTATACTGAACCAGCCTGTTGACCCTCTCATGGCACATGTTTCTGACATGTGTTTTCCTAATCTTAATTTTTTTTTAAGGATAGTATCAATGGCCTAATTACTCTCTGAAAAATATCCTCATATCAAGCAAAAATCTACCTCCCAGTAGCATGGTTTTTTAATAGTAACCTACATGTATGTAGTGCTTTAGGAACAGCTATATGGTACAGTGGATAAAGTGCCAGGCCTGGAGTCAGGAAGATCTGAGTTCAAATCTGGCCTCAGACACTTATTAGCTGTGTGACCCTGAGCAAGTCACTTAACCCTGTTTGCCTCACTTTCCTCATGTGTCATATGAGCTGGAGAAGGAAATGGCAAACCACTTCAGTATCTTTGCCAAGAAAACCCCAAATGGGGTCATGAAGGTTTGGACACAATTGAAATGACTGAACATCAACAATAAATATATTAACATTTACATATATGTGTATGTATATTAATTGACTAGTTCTATGTGTTTCCATCCAACTGGATATCATAATCTGGACCTAGTGTAGTGCCTAGAACATAATAGACAATAAACAAATGCTTGTTGATTGGATAATAAATATTCTATATCCATTTTGCTTTTCCAGTATAGATAGTTAGGCTGAAGGCTCTTGAGTAATTATGGATTTTAAGATTGTTTTCAGTGTTTTGGGGATTCATACAAAAAGTTATTTGCAAACAGGAACACCTGTAGGGCCTCACCCTCTCTTTTTGATTTCCTTTCTGTTTGGAGTTTTTGTTAGGTATATTCTGTGGCAGTGCAAACACTTTTGGCAAGAAAATGTCTCCCTGTTTTATACATCTTGAACCGTATTAATAATCAGAGGATTGTCAAACAAAGTTATATCCATTATTGCCCCTTTCAAGGAATCTTGTATGATTTTATCACAAGCATTGGAGATTCTGTAAGATCGTGCTTTGCTCTGCCAATTCAAATTCTTTTTATAGTCAGCACACAATAAACACACTGAGATCTTGTACTTGCTATATCTTTCAACCTATTATTTGATTGTAAAGATGTAGTCAGCTGTGGAATATCATTTGTGAAAGCCTGACAGTTCTTTTCTCACACCTTTCTCAAAAACGCCTTCAAAGAATATAGAGATTATTTGCGTACAGATTTTGTACAGATGAGAAAGTAGACATATCAACAAGTAGTTCTTGATATTTCATTGATTTTTTTTGTCTAAGATTTCCCCCCATAATAAACTGGGAAACCTTTCTGGGCAAAGAAGCCAACCTTTATCAAATAAACAAAGGTGGTGGTCTGCAGTCTGCCCAGGATGGTCTGAGATCATGAAATATAATCCATCATGAGATAGGTTACTTGTTCATGTATAGCCCAATAATCTCTTTTTAGGTTATGGTGTCCCCAAAAGTCCTATTTCAAAGGTCTTTTCTTCCAAAAAGCCCTACATTTCAGAGGGTTTTCATCATTTTAATATAAGGATGAATAAACAAATATGATTACTATGCTCACAGACTTCAGATACGCACTTTATAATGATTATAATCACACTCCTAAGGTTAACTAACAGGTATTCCCCTAGAACTACATCATAGTTTCAGTAACATAGGTTTTCACCTGGGGCTTTACTCTTACTATAAATCACACAATTACTTCTTATCCTATTAAAATGATTGTAGCTGATAAATGATTATTAAAGCAACACAAAGCAAAGCACTAAAGGCATTGATTATTGATTTTTCCTGTTATACTCCTGAGTGTTTGATATACTTTTATCTTTCTTTTTCTTTTATCTTTCAACCTGAGTCAGTAGAGAAATATTTATCACTCATATTTTTGGAAAAAAAAGTCTTAATACTTTTGATTTTTATCTTATAATTGTTTTCTGATCGGCCACCTTACACAGAATCTTCCCTCATAACAAAGGAAAAACCCACAACCAACACTAGCAGCAGCATCTGATAGTGTTTGAAATGTAGTGTTCCTCTTCCTTCCTCTTCCTCCTCCCCACTCCCTCAAACTAGAAGAAGGACTGTATTTCATTATTTGTTCTCTGGAACCCATATTGGTCATTATTTTCAACCTGAATTCCTTCTGCTTTAAAAAAGTGTAGTCAATGTAGCTGTTGTTTTTCTGCTTCTGTTTTTTTTTTTCTCTTCTCTGCATGGGTTCACATAGGTCTTCCCATTTTTCTAACACTTTAAACCAGGGGTAGGGAACCTGCAACTTCAGGGCCATATGTGACCCTCTAGGTCCTCAAGGGTGGCTCTTTGACTGAATCCAAACTTCACAAAACAAATTTCCTTAATAAAAGGATTTGTTCTGTAAAACTTGGACTGAGTCAAAAGGCATCCAAGGATCTAGAAAGCCCCGTGGCCTCGAGGAGGCGGCAGGTTTCCCACCCCTGCAATCAAATAAGGAGTTGTACAGCATGGGGCATGGCAACCCCTCAACACAGAGTAGACTTTGAACCGAGGTTCTCAGATTCCAGAGCAAGTGTTTTTGTTTTTTCTCCTGTACTGTGCATGCTGCCTTTGTTGCTTTCATTTTACAAATAAGGAAACCACGGTCGAAAGGTGCGAAATTCTTGCCTAGTGTCACACAGCAAGTGAGTGGGGGAGCTGGGGCTTCAGCCCTGTCTCTTGAGTGTCGAATCTGCTCTCCTTCCAACATGTCATGCAGCTCTCTGAATGGATCAGAATTCACAGTCAAAGAGGGCGGGGGACGATCTAGTTCTATGTGTGAGCTATTTTGTTTCCCTTTGGAAACCACTGCTTTTGGAAACAACCATTTTCATCATTCTGGCTATGACTCCAGACAGATGAAATCTGTCAGGATCTTTAGGCTGCCGTTCAGGGATAAGCTCCAGACACCGGAATTTCCAGACTGCTCAAAGGCATGTCATCTGCATAGATAAACAGGCACACCTGCTAAGCTGGGATAGCCTTTAAATAGATGTTAAACAAGATCAGTGTGATATGTTTTCAATATAATGTCACTTTTGACTACAGGAACTCACCAGTTTGCTTAGAGAATATGTTTAGGCACCAGAAAATGATGTGAATATGAAATGACAGGAAGTTGTGTTTGGATTGTGGTGAGTTGGTTCTGATACTCTCTACTGAACTTTTCTGAGGAGGCTGTTGCAGTACAGCAAGGGGAAAGTGTAGTTTATACCCCATTTTAAGCTTCTCTTTCCGTCCATGTGCCCCCCCCCTGCCCAATTGGCACACTCACTGAGGATGGAAACTTCAGAATCATTTTTGATTTTCTTCTTTTCCTCACTCTCCATATAAACCCACAGTCATTTTAATTTTTTAACTTCCCTCCATCTCTTCCACCTGCCCTTTCTTTTCCATTTCTTCTAATTACTACCCATCTAGTTCGGGCTACCATCACCTTTTGCCTGGACTCTTAACACTCTCCTAACTGATTTCTGTGCCTCAATTTTCTCCACTCTCTAAGACACCTTGCATACTGCAATGAATATGAGCAAACTCCCTACTGTATGGGTTGATCATACATCAGGTCCCCTACTCCAAAACTCTCATTGCCTAAAAGAACAAAGTATAGCCATTCTCTCCTGGAATTACCTGGCTTCAACTTACCTTTCCATCCTTATCTCATGCCATTGACTCTGAAATCAGGGGACCAAATTCCTCCTGGGTTCAAATATCTCCTCTGTCACTACCTGTGTGATCACCTTACTTTTGTCATTTGTTAAAGGAGGGGGTTGGACTAGGTGACCTCTGTGATCCTTTCCAGTTCTCCTTCTATTGTTGCAGCTTGGGGTGCTGGGAACCCTTAAATGCAAGGGTACAGGGTGAATGTGCCTTGAAAGAATTTGACTACTCGAGCCTTCTTTCAGTCAGAGTAGTGAGGTTTTATTATAACAGCATTAGGTGGGCAAGATTTCTAGTAGATCTGCATAATATTGTGACACCAATAGAAACAGGTGAGATTCTAACAATCTGGGCAATTTAATGGGGGTGAGAATGATACTTTTATACAGAAGAGGACTGCGGGAAGATCTGGATGGGATTAAAGAGTAGGGAGTAGCTTGGGGTGGGCCAGGTACAGACAATGAAAGGAGTTAAGCGGTCTGGGCCACAATGAAAGGACAGTTAAAAGGATTATTGAGTATCTAGGTAGAAATGTATGGGAAAGTTCAGGAGCAAAAACATAGTCTTTTCCTTTAGGGTTCCAGATCCCCCCATCACTATGACCCTATGACCTTCATGTATTTAGCAAACTGGACTGTCCTGCTCTTTATTGTCTCTGTACCTTCTCCCATTCCATTCCGCCATACCTGAAATGATTTCCCCATCTCTGCTGAATCATTGTCATAACAGCTCACATTTTTATTGAGAGGCAGAGTTTGAGACTTGGTAGAGAATTGACCTGAGCTTCAGGAAGACCTTGTGATAGACCCTCCATTAGGGCTCCAGGCCACCACGCCCCGGGCCCTCTGGCTCAGCTTCCCCTAACGGCTGTTGCAACATCCTGGGTGAGATCCTCTAGCATACATCCTGTAAGGTGGGGTGCAACATCCTGTTCTGTAAATAACCTGATCTGTCTTCCCGGCACACCACCGGACCCTGTTATGTAACCTGACAGTATAAATATTTCAGATCAAACCCTCGGTGGCGCGGCCCCTGGGACGCATGCCTGGGGTCCATCGCCGGCCGGCTCAAATAAACGCGCTCACAATTCATGTCAATCGGGTGCTGTGCTCTGATTTCTCTCGGTCGTCTAGTTCACTTGGAGGTTCCACCAAGATAGCCCTTTGGGCCAGCTGCTTCGGCGTTGCTGGAAGGCCGGGGTGGGACGTGTTCAGGGGATGGCCACCAGGAAGATGTGCCCCGGCCCGAACACTGACTTATCCCGCGCAAACCAGCCCGCCCGTATTCTTCCTCTAAAATTTCTTAATTGGGCACTGAGCGCTCTGGTCTCAGTCTGATCGGTGAGTACTCAACGGAAGTAAGTGGCCTGGCTGGACGCAGCTGTAACGCCCTTACTGACCTCCACGGGACGCCGTGTGAGAGTCCTGATTATCTGTAGTCTGGCGCCGCATGTTAATGTCTGGAGTGTTGTCTTAACTGTTTATGTCTGTCTTATATGTTTTATCCGTCTGTGATTGTCCTAATTGTTCGCCTCTTTCCGTTCGTGATGGGTCAGGGGCCGTCAAGCCCCACACCGGGGACCCCTCTCTCAATCGTCCTACAGAATTTCAAACAGTTTCGGCGTATTGCCGAGGGATTTCAGGTTACCAAAGAAAAAAAATTGTCCACTTTTTGTCAACAAGAATGGCCTACATTTGGGGTTGGGTGGCCCCCGGAAGGGACGTTTGACGTGACCATTACTGGGAGGGTCAGGAAGATTGTTTATGGGACCCCTGGCCATCCCGATCAGATCCCATATATAACTGCATGGATAGATTTTAAACCCCCATCAAAGCCACTCCGGGTTCAAGCTTTGTCCAAAGTCGGGGTGCACTCGGGGCCAACATCCGGCCAAAAGGTTCCCGGGACTACGCAAATAGAAGCCAAGGTCTTACCCCCTTCCGATTCAGATCCCCTGGACCCGGCTGAGTCTCGACCCCCACCTCTGACAAGTCCTCCTCATACTCGAACAGGGGCGCCTTACGGCTCCTCCGGGTCCGGGTTTTCCCCCGACTCCACTGTATCTGCCTTTCCCCTGCGGCAGGTCCCCACGGCCCCCGGGGAGTCGGGGAGACCCTTCATGGTCTATGTCCCCTTTTCAACCAGTGATTTATACAATTGGAAACAACAGAATCCGTCCTTTTCGGACAAGCCCCAAAGTCTGATTTCCCTTTTGGAGACAGTCTTCTATACACATCAGCCTACCTGGGGTGACTGTCAGCAGCTCCTGCGGGTTCTTTTCACCACTGAGGAGCGTGATAAGATCATATTGGAAGCCAGGAAAGGGGTGATGGACCCCGACGGCCGTCCCTCAACTGATCCGGGCCGCCGGAATCATGTTTTTCCCGAAAGTCGCCCTGACTGGGACCCAAATTCTGACCAGGGGCGAGAGGCTTTGGACAGGTATCGCCAGTTACTGTTAGGGGGGTTGAGGGCAGCAGCGCGGAAACCCACAAATATGTCTAAGGTTAGTGAGATTAGGCAAGGGAAAAGTGAATCTCCAGCTGCTTATTTGGAAAGATTGTATGAGGCCTACCGCACTTGTACCCCCATTGACCCAGAGGATCCTAACAACCGGAGAGCAGTGGTGATAGACTTTGTGTCTAATTCGGCTCCTGACATCTGGTGAAAACTGCAAAAATTGGATGGATTCGAGGGATTCACCCTGCAGTCCAGACAAAGGCTGCTCTCGCGGGAACGTGTGTCAGCTATCCTGGGCATGCCGGCCCCAGCAACCCACCGCGGGCTCCATGAATTTTTGGGAATGGCCGGGTACTGCCGACTGTGGATCTTAGGATTTGCGGAAATCACTAAACCACTGTATGAGGCACTGTCGGGTGAGCCTGCCAAGTTCCTGTGGGGACCAAGGCAGGAGGAGGCTTTTAACAAACTGCGCAGAGCGTTAGCTAGTACCCCCGCTCTTGCCCTGCCGGACCTGACTAAGCCGTTCAGCCTCTATGTCTCAGAATCTCAGGCAGTGGCCAAGGGAGTGCTAACCCAGCCTTTGGGGCCTTGGAATCGCCCAGTGGCCTATCTTTCCAAGCAGCTTGACTCGGTCGCTGCTGGGTGGCCTACATGTCTTCGAACCGTCGCGGCTGTCGCAACCCTGGTCAGGGAGGCAACAAAGCTGACCTTCGGCCAGCCCCTTGAGATTTCTGCATCTCACCACCTGGAGCAGTTGCTGCACACCCCTCCCACTCGGTGGATCTCTAATTCTCGTCTGACTCACTACCAGTCCCTCCTGTTAGATCCAACCCGCATAACCTTCTCTGCGCCCATGACCTTGAACCCCGCTACGCTGCTTCCCAACTCCCCGCCGGCATCACCTCTGCATGATTGCCTGAACGTTCTTGACGCCATCCACACCTCCCGCCCCGGCCTTACCAATGCACTTATGACCAGTCCTGACATGATCCTCTTCACAGATGGCAGCAGCTTCGTGGAGGATGGGATTCGGAGGGCCGGGGCCGCAGTGGTGACCCCGACCGAGACCCTCTGGGACGCAGCCCTGCCGCCTGGTTCTTCTGCCCAGCGGGCAGAGCTGGTTGCCTTGACGCAGGCACTCTGGCTCGCGAAGGGCAAGAGAGTCAATATCTACACTGACAGCAGGTATGCATTCGCGACTGTCCATGTTCACGGATTCGTGTACCAGCAGCGCGGCCTGCTAACCTCCGCAGGAAAGGAGATCAGGAATAAGAGGCAGATTCAGGATCTCCTGGATACTGTCTGGCTTCCCAAAGAGGTGGCAGTCATCCATGTCCCAGTTCACACCCGTGGGACGGACCCCCAGTCGCAGGGTAATGCAGCTGCAGATAGAGCCGCCCGTGCGGCCGCAAGGAGGGTGCCTCTCCCCGCCTTCGCTGTCCAGACGGAAGACTTATTGCCCGCACAACCTTCTTACCAGTCCGGCGATCCGGATGGCGTGCCCGGATGGCGGGGATGGAGAAGACACCCGAACGGTCTGTTAATCCTGCTCAAAGCCCTCCTGCCCCCTCCATTGATGACCCTCCATGACCTCACCCATTTAGGCGGAACCAGGCTCTACGACCTGGTGAGTAGGCATTTCTACAGCCCAGGGATGAAACAGGCAGCTGAGGAGGCAGCCAGGAGATGCATCACATGTGCAAAGATCAATCCCCGGCCGGCGACGAGAGTGCCGGCTGATAGACCGCGGGGGACCTTCCCCGGGGATCACCGGGAAGTTGATTTCACCGATATGGGACCTGGACAGGGGGGGTACCGATTCCTCCTTGTATTCATAGACACATTCTCCGGGTGGCCAGAAGCGTTCCCAGTAAAAGCCGAAACCGCCACGGTAGTTGCAAAAAAAACTGTTCTTTGAAATCATTCCCAGATTCGGCTTGCCAGCTTCAATAGGGTCCGACAATGGGCCGTCATTCGTATCTGCAACAATTCAGAATTTATCCAAGATGCTGGGACTGAAGTGGAAGCTACATTGTGCATACCAGCCTCAGAGTTCAGGGCAAGTAGAAAGGATGAATAGGACTTTGAAGGAGCACATTGCTAAGCTCAAACTGGAAACTGGCAATAACTGGGTTAGCCTCCTCCCTTTCACTCTCCTTCGGGCTAGGTGTACTCCTAACTCTTCCACTCTCTCTCTCTCCCCGTATGAGATTCTTTATGGGGCGCCCCCACCTGTCCTACCGAGGGTAACGGGGGCAACCCCAGCCCCGGATTTTACTAACCCCACTCTTCTTAAGTCCTTTCAGGCACTCCGGGAGGTCCAAGACGTGGTATGATTGGTCCTAAAGGCTGCGGGGAGAAGTTCGGATCCTGCAGCTACCTCGGGGGGGGGAGGCGTGACACCTAGAGACTGGGTCCTCACCCGCAAACTGCCTGCCGGATCGGCTCTGGAACCGCGGTGGACTGGACCCTACCAAGTGATCCTCTGCAACCCATCGGCCGTGAAAGTCGCGGGTCAAAAGGCTCGGATACATCGGTCACACGTCAAGAAGACTCCGGCGCCTGAGCCCGCGAAATGGAAAGCAGAGGCGGTGTCGGATCTAAGGCTCCGGCTCTCCAAGACTTGATTCTTTCGCTTCTCCTGTTTGCTTATAAGGAATATCCCGCAGCCTGTAACCCCTACCGCCCTAGTGCAGGGGAAGGCAGATTATGGGGCCCTCAGTACCCAGGTGGATAAGGACCTACGAGCTCTGGAGGGACTAGTCTCCCACCTGGAGACTTCCCTGGATTCCCTAGTGGAGGTGGTGCTTCAGAATCGCCGCGGCCTTAACCTGTTATTCCTGAAACAAGGGGGGGGGGTTGTGTATGGCCCTGGGAGAGACCTGTTGTTTCTATGCCAATCGTTCAGGTGTCATCCGGGAATCCCTGCAGGCATTAAGGCAGCGGTTAGATGATAGGGACCGAGCCCGAGCCCGCGGCTCCTCCTGGTACCAGAACCTGTATAACTGGTCCCCTGGCTCACCACGCTACTCTCTGCTGTAATGGTCCCCTTTGTTCTTCTCCTCCTAGGATTATTGGTAGCCCCTTGCATCATGAATTGTCTCTCCCGCTACATCCAGCAGCGTATACAGTCTCTGAAACTATTTGTCCTACGCAAATCCTATACACCCCTGGGTTCGGATGAGTCAGCGCCCCTGGACTCTGTTGAGTCCTCTGTATAACTTGCTCTTGAAAAGGGGGGAATGTGATAGACCCTCCGTTAGGGCTCCAGGCCACCACGCCCCGGGCCCTCTGGCTCAGCTTCCCCTAACGGCTGTTGCAACATCCTGGGTGAGATCCTCTAGCATACATCCTGTAAGGTGGGGTGCAACATCCTGTTCTGTAAATAACCTGATCTGTCTTCCCGGCACACCACCGGACCCTGTTATGTAACCTGACAGTATAAATATTTCAGATCAAACCCTCGGTGGCGCGGCCCCTGGGATGCACGCCTGGGGTCCGTCGCCGGCCGGCTCAAATAAACGCGCTCACAATTCATGTCAATCGGGTGCTGTGCTCTGATTTCTCTCAGTCGTCCAGTTCAACCTGAACTCAAGCCCTTCCTCTCACATATACTGGATGTGTGACTTTGGACAGGTCTTCTCACTGGCCCAGGCAATTCTCTAAGACAGTTAAAAACAACAACAACAACAACAACAACACAGTAAGTTGCTGAGAAGTTGCCAGTCTGGATTGTTAGAGGGATTTTCTTTACTGGAAGATTCTAATATTAATGAATTTTTTTAAAAAAATTCATTAAAATTAAAAAAAAATAGGACTTTAAAAAATCACTTTTCTAAGGGTAAGGATTCAATACCTGTATGGCCTTGGGGAAGTCACTTAACTTCCCTAGGTCCTAGTTTTCCAACCTGTAAAATGGGGAGATTGGACTGCATGGATTTTGAGGTCTTTTCCAATTCTAGATCTATGCTCCTATGACCTTCATTTCTATCTTTGTATCTCTAGTGCCTAACACAGCCTCTGACATATAGTAGGCACCATAGTTACACAGATAATAAATGGGAGTGGAGTGGGACAGAATTGAACCCAGCTCTCAGGATTCTTTCTCATCAGCTACAAGGCATGGAAATCCCTTCTTCCTTTCATGCCTAACTCAAAGGCAGTGTAAAAGTATGGGGTGGGTCCCTTTCTTTTTTAGGTGCAGAGAAAAAAGTCATTATTCCCCCTCCCCCATCCCCTTTAGTTGGTTAGGGAAAGGTTCATTCAGATGCTAATGGCAGTTCCCCAGCTCCAGGAAGCTTGTCTTCACATTTCTCCAGGGACACATTAACATACCCAACAATACTGTTAATGTGCAAGTACAATTGTTAGGTGAAGGGCTAGAAGAGCAAGAGAAAAACAAAACCAATGATATAAAGTAAAAAGAGAAAAGCCAACACATCCTGAAAAATAGCACCAATAGTTTAATATTCATACAGCAAAAAAGGGGACGAGTGTTTGACAGACCTTCAGTTGGCAATGAGCTTAAAAGTTAATGAATGCCTGAAGTATGCTAGGATGGGGGTCAGCTCTCTGTCACTTAGAATGTGAGATGTCTCCATACAGAAAATATCTAAAAATACTTTGTAGACTTTAGGGCTGGAATTGTTGAGGTTTGACATTTTGGTCAAATTCAATTCACCAAATTTTATTAAACACTTGCCCCATGGAAGTCTTTACATGGGGGACTGAAAATACAAAGGCAAGACAATGCCTGGCCTGAAGGAGCTTGGGGGTAGGGAGCAGCAGGGAATAAAATGTTTATACAAATATCTCCAATACAAGGTTGCTTGTTCTAAGTTCAGAGGAGAAAGAGAGATCACTTGGGGAGAAGGGAGTGTCATCTATCCAGGAAGACTTCATAAAGGAAGTTGCAATTGGGTGTCCCATCCATATCTTAAACTCAACATGTCTAAAACCAACTCATTATCTTTCCCTCCAAATCCTCCCCTCTTCCTAACTTCCTTCTTATTGTCAAAGACACCATTGCCCTTGGTCACCCAGTTACCCAGGTTCATAACCTAGGTATATCATCCTTTACTCCTTATTCTCACCCCAAATAGCCAATCTATTGCCAAACTATGTCATTTCTAATTCTACAGTATGGCTTGTATACTTCTCCTTCCTTTTACTTATATGACTGCCTCACTAATGGCCTCATAACGCAGCCCTTGGACTATTGCAGTGGCTTTCTGTTGGTTATCCTGCCTCAACTCTCTCTCCCTTCTAGTCTCTTCAGCTATCAAAGCAATCTTCCTAAAGTGAATGTCTGACCATGTCACTCCTTCCCTCCCTCAGTATATTCCAGAGGCTCTCTTTTACCTCTGGTATCAAATATAAAGATCTTTGTTAGGAAACTTTTAAAGCCCTTCACAGTCTGGCTTCTTCTTATGTTTCCAGTCTTCTTACACTTTTTTTCCCCTCCATGCATTCTCTGATCCAGTGATACCGGTCTTCTTGGCTGTTGCTGACACATACCCTTCATTCAGATCTTTGCATTTTCACTGGCTCTCTCCCCATGTGGAAAACTCTCTCAACCTCCTTCTGGGCTTCTTTCAAGTTTCAGCTAAAATTCTACTTTTTGCAAGAAGTCTTTCCTGGTCTTAATTTCCTCTTTAATGTTAGTGCCTTCCCTCTGAGATAATCTTCAATATATCCTTTATATATCTTGTCTGTACGTAGTTTGCCTATTGAGACCATATGTCCTTGAGGGTAGGGATTCTTTTTTATCTTTCTTTGTATTTCCAGTGCTTAGCACATTGCCTGGCACATAGTAGGTGATGTGATTTGGGGTTGCTGGGAATCCTGAAATGTCAGGGTGCAGGGCAGTGTCTGCCTGTAATAAATTCACGCATTCAAACCTTCTCCCAGTCAAATGACAAGGTTCATTGTAATGCCAATAGAAGTGGACAGGGTTCCTAGTGAACCTGCAACTTGATGGGGGTGAGACTGATACTTATATGCAAAAAGGGACAGTAAAAAAGAATCTAGATTAAAGAATGGTAAGTAGTCTGGGGTGGGCCAAGAGCCACAGTAAAAGGAATGTCAAGTAAGCTAATTAGGTGATCTAGGTGGGCTGGAGTGGGCCTTGGGCAGGAGGCTCCAGTGATCTGGGCTGCTGAAATGTGTGGAAAAATTCAGGGACTGGGTTGCTTTCAAAGAGATGGTCTTTTCCTTTTACAGGTACAGGTCCCATCACTCCATCAGTAGGCACTTAATAAATGCTTAATGACTTGACTTGAAAAATTTTTTTTGAATTTAAATTCAAATGATGTCATATTTCTTTTGTTTTAGTTTTACTTTATACATTGCTTCTCTAGGGATTTTTTTTAACCCCTATTACTTCTCATTTGAATTAATGGAAGAAGGATTTTATTATGTTTATTTTAAGGGAACTGGAGGTATCCAAGTATCCCAGAGGCCATGTAAGAACTAGTGATAAAAAGGGCAGAGTAGCCACCATTCCGAAGCTCTGGGGTGCCAGCCAATTAGGTAGGAAGTGCGAAAAACCTTTAAGGAATAGGGTTTGTAAGTTAGTTTTCTTCCTAGAGCACTTCTGTTTAGCTTCTATGTTCTTGATTAATGCTTATTATACATACAAAACTACAAGTCTTGTACACTTGGAATACCATTTTTATACCTTGAAGTTATCACATAGCTTAAAAGCAATTGGCAGATAAATGATTTCACATGCTAAAGACAACCTATTTTTTTAGTCAAGTCAAAAATATTTTGATATGTTGTATGTTTACATTTGCATGTTAAAATGAAGGGTGAATGGATGAGGAATGCATTTATCAACAAATTGATACCCATTCACCTTCTCTTGACTTTGTTATAAAATGTCTCCTGCTGTGTGGCCCCCACCCCTGCACGAATAACAATTTCTTTCAGTAATATGATCATGCTTTGTACACTGTTCACTTGAAGTTTAGTCTCATTTCATGTTTTATCTAGCATGTGTAAGCATTGAGTGTGTTAACTCCATCTCCCCATTTTTCTCTAGTCCATATAATATAAAATTAATTACCTCAGAATAGTAAACTGATGTTTTCTCCCCTTTTCCCTTTTTTGTGCAAGAGTGCTTCCAGACATATTTTTATGATTGTATTAAATTAACAAATGTTTATTAAGCACTTACTACGTGCAAGGCACTGTGTTAAGTGCTAGGAATACAAATATAAGCAATAAGAAAGTCAGTCCCTGCCCTCAAGGAACTTACGTTCTAGTTAGAGAAGATAACACATGAAAGGGAGCTAGAAAGTGTGTGTTTGTGTTTGTGTATGTAGGGGGGGATTGGGTGGGAGGGAAGAACTCATTGGAAGATGAGGTGGGGAAGTCTGGAGAGTCTGGAAGGGGACCAGGAAAAGAAGGAATGATGGCTAGGCTGGATTCTTCCTGAAAATGAGGTTCTGGGAGAAACTTGCCAATGGGAGGAGGGAGCTGTAGGGACAAAGGAATCTTCTAGGGTGAGAAAGCATCTAAGGCACAGTGGCAAAGTCCAGAGAGACAGGAGGAAGGCCAGAAAAGTAGTGAAAGAGAGAAAAAGGGGTGCCCAAATAAAAGATAAAAATCTAAGCACTTGTCCATGAAGATGCCAATCAGTTAATAGGCATTTATTTTATCTCCTCTGTATGCAGAGTCCACATAAGAATGAGAGGAATACAAACAATTATAGACTTCAGAGCTGGAAGAGACCTTCAGAGATTACCTGAACAAATCCTCTCCATTTACAGATAAAGACAATCTTTTTTTTTTAATCTTATTTAATATATTATTTTTTCTCAATTACATGTAAAAACAACTTTAACATTCTTTCTTTCTTCTTCAAATTTTGAGTTCTAAATTCTCCCACTTCCTTACTTCCCTCCCTCTTTGAGAAGGCAAGACATTTGGATCTAGGTTACACATGTGGAGTCACACAAAACACATTTCTGTGGAAGTCATTCTGTGAAAGATAACATAGACAACACCTCCCCCAACAAAAATAAAGAAAAAGTATCTTTGTTTTTTATTTTTTATTTTTTAAAATTAATTTATTTTGAATTATCAACAATCACTTCCATAAGCTTTGGAGTTTAAAATTTTCCTCCCCATCCCTCCCCACCTCTGTCCCCAAGATGGTGCAATCTGATATAGGCTATACATATGCATTCCTATTAAACATATTTTCACATTAGTGATGTTGTAAGTAAGAATTAGAACCAATAGGAGGAACCACCAGAAAAAGGAAACAAAACACAACAGAAGAAAAAAAAATAGCAAATAGTATGCTTCTATCTGCATTCAAGCTCCATAGTTCTTTCTTCTTTGTGGATAGCATTTTCCATCATGAGGCCTTTGGAGATGTCTTAGATCCTTGATTTGCTGAGAAGGGTTAAGTCTATCAATATTAGTCATTGCACAACGTGGCTGTTACTGCGTACAATGTTCTCCTGGTTCTGCTCACTTCACTCAGCTTGAGACCATACAAGTCTTTCCAGGTTAGAAAAAGTATCTTTGATCTGCATTTAGGCTCTATCAGTTCTTTCTCTGGAGATGGACTGCAACTTTCATCATAAATCCTATAGAATTGTCTCGGGTCATTGTAGTGCTGAGAATGGCTAAGTTATTCATGGTAGATCATCATACAGTATTGCTGTTACTGTGAACAATGTTCTCCTGGTTTTGCTCGTTTCACTCTGCATCAATTTATGTAAGTCTTTCCATGTTTTTCTGAGAGCATTTTGCTCATTATTTCTTAAAGCACAATAGTATTTCATCACAATCACATACAACAACTTGTTCAGCCATTCCCCAATTGATGCACATCCTGCCAATTTCCAATTCTTTGCCACCAGTAAAAGAGCTGCTATAAATATTTTTGTACACATAGTTCCTTTTACTTTTTGCTTTTTATCTCTTTAGGATATAGACCTAGTAGTGGTATTCCTTGGTCAAAGAGTATGCACAGTTTTTTAGCCCTTTGGGCATAGTTCCAAATTGCTTTTCAGAATGGTTGAATCAGTATAAAACATCACTGATAGTACATTAGTGTTTTAATTTTCCCACAGCCCCTCCAACATTTGTCATTTTCCTTTTCTGTCATATTAGCCAATTTACAGGTGTGAGGCAGTAGCTCAGAGTTGCTTTAATTTGTATTTTTCTCATAATTTGGAGTATTTTTAAAATATGGCTATAGATAGCTTTGATTACTTTGTCTGAAAACTGCCTGTTCATATCCTTTAACCATTTATCAATTGAAGAATGGCTCTTATTTTTATAAATTTGACCCAGTTTTCTATGTCTGAGAAATGAAGCCTTTATCAGAGAAACTCACTGTAAAAATTTTTTTTCACAGTAATGATGACCAACTCTGCATTTCTCTCCATCCAATTTCCTCCTTGTTTATCCTACTCTCTTTCTCCTTTTACCCTGTCCATTCTCAAAAGTGTTTTGCTTCTCTCTTTTACCTCCCCCAAACTGCCCTCCCTTCTATCAGGTACTTCTCACCTCATCTCTTTCCCTTCCTGCTTTCCTGTATGGTAAGATAGATTTCTATACCCAAATGAGTGTGTATATTATTCCCTCTTTGAGCCGATTCTGATGGTCCCCTCCTGTTTCCTCCATTTCCCCCTCCACTGTAAAACCTCTTTCAGGTCTCTTTTATTTCAGATAATTTATCCTGTTCTACCTCTCTTTTTCCTCTTCTCCCAGGGCATAATTTCTTGTCCCTTAATTTTTTTTTTTTAGATAATCATACCATCACATTCAACTTGCACCTCTGTTTTCTGTCTATGTATACTCCTTCTAACTGTCCTAATAATGAGAAAGTTTTCAGGAGTTATAAATATCATCTTCCCATGTAGGAATATAAATGTTTAACCTTAACAAATCCCTTATGATTTCTCTTTCCTGTTTACCTTTTGATACTTGTTTTGCATCTTGTATTTGAAAGTCAAATTTTCTATTCAGCTCTGATCTTTTCATCAGGATTGCTTGAAATTCCTCTATTTCATTGAATATCCATTTTCCCCCCCGAAGGACTTACACTTAGTTTTGCTGGTGATTCTTAGTTGTAATCCTAGCTCTTTCGCCTTCCAGAGTATCATACTTTAAGCCCTCTGATCCTTTATTGTAGTAGATGTTAAATCTTGTGTTATCCTGATTGTGACTCCACTATATTTGAATTGTTTCTTTTTGGCTGCTTGCAGTATTTTCTCCTTGATCTGGGAGGTCTGGAATTTGACTATAATATTTCTGGGAGTTTTAATTTTGGGGTCTCTTTCAAGAAGTTCTTGGTGGATTCTTTGGTGTGTATAGAGGAGAGTAATGAGCCATAAGACCGAAAAAAGGTTGGGGCCAGGTTTTGTGAATGGCTTTAAATGTGAAACAGAAGAGTTTGTACTT
This sequence comes from Vombatus ursinus, assembly GCF_900497805.2. Taxonomy (NCBI): domain Eukaryota; kingdom Metazoa; phylum Chordata; class Mammalia; order Diprotodontia; family Vombatidae; genus Vombatus; species Vombatus ursinus. The sequence goes on along the minus strand of NW_020954569.1, from coordinate 32,172,242 downwards.
GATCCTAGAAGTAATATGGGGGTATCAGAGCTTATTGAGCTGGTAATGATATATAGTCAGGTCTCTGTTTTAGGAATATCAGGTAGGCTGCTGTATAGAAACTGGATTGGAGAGGGAAGAGATTAGGGAGATCAATTAGGAAGGTATTGTGATAGTTCAGCTGAAAGATAAGAATTTGAATTAGTGTGGTGGCTGTTTGGGTATAAAGAAGGGGACTGATGCAATAGATGTGCAGGTAGACCGACTGTGTATGTGAGGTGAGGGAAAGTAAGGCATTAAGGATGACTGTGAGGATATGAACCTGGGTGACTGGCATAGTGACCGTGTTCTCATCAGAAGAGGAGGGAGTTTGGGGAAAAGATGAGTTCTGTTTGGATGTACTGAATTTCAGATGCCTACTGGACATCCAATTTGAAATGGCCAATAGACAGCGATGTGGGAATAGATATCAGGAGAGAGACTAGGCTAGTTATATAGATCTGGGAGCCAGTTATATACACATGATAAAATCCATGGGAGCTGACAAAGTCATCAAGTGAGAGATCTAAAAGAGAATCAGAGATTAACAAATTCTTTATATATCTTATCTATCTATTCTAGAGAGTACAGAAAGACAGGAGAGAATCCGTGACTGAGCCTTGGTTTATACTCACAATTAGGAGGAGAGATGTGGATTATGGTCCAGCAAAAGTAACTGAGAAGGACTGATCAGTCAGGTATGAGAACCAAGAGAGAATGGTGACAGAGAGGAAAGAATATCCAGGAGTAGAGGGTGGTGAGCTATTTCTAATATTGCAGAGAGGTCAAGGAGTGTGAAGACTGTATAAAGGTCATTCAATTTGGCACTTAAGAGAACAATCAATCAATAAGTATTTATTAAGTACCTACTTTATGCCAGGTACTGGTCTAGCTGATAGGATGTAAGTATAAAGAATGAAACAATCTCTATTCACATTATGTTAAAATACAGAAGACATAAAAATACATGCAGCACAAACACGAAGTTAATAAATGCAAATAAATACAAAGTTGCTAATTATGAGGTAGTTTGAGAGTGAGAATACTGGCAATTGGGGGATTAGGAAAGGCTTCAGGCAGAAAATGGTGCCTAAATTGCATCTTAAAAGAAGAGAGGTTCATTGGTAACTGGAGAAAATAGTTTCAATTGAGTGAAGAGATTGGAAAACAAGAAAAAAAATGTCACCTCCTACTTAATGAAATAAGTGCAAGTAATTCTCTTCCCCATTCATGTTTTCTTCATGTTCTTAATGGAAGAGAATGAACTAGGTCTCCTGCCTTTGAATATCAAATTTCCTACTGAAGCATGCCCAATCTAGTTCACCAAGGAGTGAAAACCCAACAAAAATGCTCCTAGTAAAGCTGTTGTTAGGTCATGTCAACACCTTGTTAAATGAGATTGGTCTTGCCTTGACATCTTTGGCCATCACTTGAGAATCTGGAAGAACACAGGTTTTGTTCTGTGCTCCCTCAAAACTACAAGCTTTCTGCAATGATTACTAATATTATTTTCAATAATCCAGCAGCAATTGAAGACTCCACGGCCTCTCCTAACAAAGAATATATATGTTTTTTCTATAAAGAAGGGAACTTTTAGTAGCTGAGGATTCAAGATACCTTTCTCTGAAGATAGGCAATCGTCACTTCTAGCATGCAAACCAAATAAATAATTAACACAGATGATTCTCCCCTACTAAACAGAAGCTAACACTGTATTCTGACTGCAGCCCATTCATTATGTCTTGAGTTAGAGGGATGCATACTTCATTTCTTTCGACAGCCTCTTTTTCCCTCTGTGTTCTGTTCTGAATGGAAGCAATAAACTTTGCATCTTTGAATTATCAGAGGTAATGCTTTCTATCCAGCTGGTCTTTGAATTCTCTTAACTAGAAAAGAACAGCTGAAAACAGACTGGATGGATAGTGTTTGGGTGGTTTGAAAGCTTTCTCTAACTACTCTTTTTCTGCCTCACCAACTCAATGATTGACAATGTCTTTCCCACAGCTTTTCAGCTGGTTGGCAGAGTTACCATTGAGGCAGTATCCTAAACTACTTTAAGGAAGAAAAATGTCATAGAAAAATAGATTTGCGGAGCTCGTGTGTAACATTTAAAGTATGCAAGATGGCATTGTCTCTCTGCCATACTCTATAAGTTTTTTTTTTCATATATTGTGACTGGGTTTCCAAATCTAGTTAGAAGTTACAAATAATACCTAACATTTCTAAAGTGTTTTAATGTTTACAAAGTACCTTACATACAATATCTCATTTTAGCCTTGGAAGCCTTGGAAGAACTCTGTTATTATCATCCACATTTTGCAGATGGGGAAACTGAGGCACAGAGAGTTTAAGTGACTAGGCTGGATAAGAAGACTAGGTCTTCTTATCAGAGCCAGCTTGCCCTGCCAAATATATAATAAATGGAGCACTGAAACTCTGAGTTGGCAGGGACCTTCAAGGCCATCTATTTCGAACCATACCTGAACAAAAATCCCTGCTACAGCAGGCTTAGCAAATAGTTATCCAGTCTTTGCTTAGAGATCTCTTGTATGGATGAATTAACTATTTTCTGAGGTAGCCCATTTTTTGGAAAGCTCCAATTGTTAGGAAGTTGTTCTTTACATAAACACCAAACTTTACTCTCTGTGACGAAGGAAGGAGGCTGTATGGAGCCATGGATAGAGTATTTATCCTGTAGTCAAAAACACTTGGATATAAATCCCGCCTAGTCACTTAAACTCTCTGTGCCTCAGTTTCCCCATCTGCAAAATGTGGATGATAATAACAGAGTTCTTCCAAGGCTAAAATGAGATATTGTATTTAAGGTACTTTGTAAACATTAAAACACTTTAGAAATGTTAGGTATTATTTGTAATTTATAAGCTCAGTCAGTCAGTCCAAGTCTATCAATAAGCATTTATTAAGTACTTACTACATATCAGGCACTGTGCTAAGAGCTAGGGATATAAAGATAGACGAAAGATGGTCTCTGTCCTTGAAGAACTCAGAATCTAATGAGGGAGATGATATGCAAACAAATATGGACAAACAAGCTATGTACAGGAAAAACAGGCAATAATTAACAGAGGGAAGGCCCTAGTCCTGCTCTCTGGAGCCAAGCAGAACAAGTATAATCTCTTTTCCACATGATAACCTTAAGATCCAAAAGCTTTTCGCAATATTCATCACCTTTTTCTGGAAGCTCTTCATTGTATTAATGTCTCCCCTAAAATGTGGTGTTCAGAATGGAACATAGTACTCTAGAAGAAGTGTGACCAGGTCAGAGTCTAGGAGAGAAATCAAAGGGACAATCACTTGCCATTCTTGGACGCAGGAGGTCTTTCTGTAATGACTTATTTTCATCATCAATGACAATGGAACCATTGTATTTAGACCCTAACATTTCACTCTCTGATTTGCTGTACTAGGAAGTATAAATGGCACTTAAGAAGATGAAATCAGGATGAACCAAAGAAATTTATGCTGGAATTAGCTTAATCTTGAATGCTTTGAGGGATCATTGTACAAAAAGGGACCGATGCCAAAAGAATGGGAAAAATCACAGATAATATTAATACCCCTAAAACATAATCAAGATGGCATCAACAAGTACTGGCCTATATGACTGCTTTGTCATCTTCATAAAAGTCTTTATGGTATGAAATAAAGAGTTTTGGATTTAAAATTCAGGAAAGACTTGGCTTTGAATCCTACTTCCAACATGCACTTCTTATGGGAAAGTTTCCCAACCTATCTGACCCTCAGTTTCCTCACCAGTAAAATGGGATTAGAAATATGCATAATATCAAGTATTCTATTTTGATATTTAAAACTTGTCAGAATCTGGCTCCTTTCTATCTTTTCAGTCTCATTTATGCATTATTCCCTTATACCATCCTTAAAGGCTAGACATACTGACCTGCTTTCTGTCTCTCAAACAGGATGTCATTTCTCCCATCTCCATGGCTTTGCACTGTCTGCCCTCATGCCTGATATACTCTCCCTCCTTACCTGAACTCCTGGAGTCCATGGTTTCCTTCAAGGCCCAGCTTAAGTGCCACTTTCTGAGGGAAGCCTTTCTTAGTCACTCCCCCCCACCACTCCTTCCCCCTCAGTAGTAGTGTTTTCTACTCCAAGGTTACCTTATATTTTTGTATTTAATTTATATATCTCATATAACCTATATATGGTAAGGGGTTGGTGGTATTGGGTCCTGTTGTTCTGTATAGGTTATGTGTGTCCATGCAGATCTATCAGAGTGGGGAGGTTTCTATGTGCACCCACGAAAGGAACAGCATCACCAATAAAATCATAGATCTTTGGAAGTATTCAGTATTAAATAAGAACATCTGTTTTCCCTAATTATCTAATTCATTCAACTAACAAATTTAACCACTGGATGTCAATGACAGTCATCCAATAGTGGTAAGTTCTGAAGAGTTTGAGCCTGGGGAGTTAAAGGCAGAATTGCTGAATTAGTATTTTTTCTACTCCCTAGGGTTCTCAAAGCATCACTAACCTGTTCTTCAGCTCCCTCTCTTTTTATAAATAGTAATGATTTGTTTTCAAGAAGGTATGTGGATTTATGAATTTACCCAATCAGAAATCATATCTGGTTGCTACTCTCTTTTGAACCCTGCCTCCTTGCTGAACATGCAGAGTCCTACAGGCTCAGGATAATGGAACTGGCTCTCCACAAATGCAGAGGAACATACTTAGACACTGTCTACTATTGTTTTACTCAGCATAGAACTGATTAGCAAATAAACCATTCATAATAACAAGAAAACAGTTCATATTAAATATGTACCATGTAGTTGTGAAAGTTGTGACTCTCCTACATCCTGGAAGACCCTCAGCACAAAAGTTGCTTTGAGGGGCAGCTAGGTGGCACAGTGGATAGTGCTCCGGCCATGGAGTCAAGAGGACCTGAGTTCAAATCCATCTTCAGACATTTGCCTCTTTTTTTTTTTAATGGTAATTTTTTAAATTTGTTTTTTGTTTTCAACATTTACTTCCACAAGATTCTGAGTTCCAAATTTTCACCTCATCTTGCCCCTCCCCCCACCCCAAGATGGCATGCATTCTAAATACCCCTTCCCCTAGTCTGCCTTTGCTTCTATCTCTCACCCCCCTTCTCTTATCCCCTTCCCCTTCAATTTTCCTGTAGGGCAGGATGGATTTCTGTACTCCATTTCCTGTATTTCTTATTTCCCAGTTGCATGTGAAAACATTTTTTTTTAAACTTGTGTTTTTAAAACTTTGGGTTCCAAATTTTCTCCCTTCCTCCCTCCCCACCCACCCTCATTGATAAAGCAAGCAACTAAATATAGGTTATATATGTGCAGTTATGCGAAACACTTCCATAGTAGACATGCTGTGAAAAACTAACTCTATTTCCCTTAATCCTATCCCACCCACCCATTTGTTCTATTCTTTCTTTTGAACCTGTCCCTCCTCAGAAGTATTTGCTTCTGATTACTCCCTTTCCCAATCTGCCCTCCTCTCTATCATTCCCCTACTCTCTTGTCCCCTTCGCCCCCTATTTTCCTGTAGAGTAAGACAGATTTCCACACCCAATTGAGTGTATATGTTATTCCCTCCTTAAGTCAAATCCTATGTGAATAAGATTCACTCATTCCCTCTCACCTTCCCCCATTTCCCCTCCACTGTAAGAGCCTTTTCTTTTCTGTTTTTTTTTTTCCTGTGGGATAATTTATCCTGTTCTACCTCTCCCTTTCTCCTTCTCCTACTATATTCTCTGTCACCCCTTAATTTTATTTTCCAGGTATGACCCCTTCATTTTCAACTCACCCTGTGCCCTCTATCTATCTATCTATATCTATATATACCTACATATAAGTTTTTCCCCTCCAACTACCCAAATACTGACAAAGGTCTCATGAATTACAAATACCATCTTTCCATGCAGGAATGTAAACAATTCAACCTTGATAAGTCTCTTATGATTTTCTCTTTCCTGTTTACCTCTTCATGTTCCACTCAAGTCTTGCATTTGAAAATTAAATTTTCTATTCAACTCTGGTCTTTTCATCAGGAATGCTTGAAAGTCCTCTATTTCACTGAATTACCATTTTTTCCCCTGCAGGATTATACTCAGTTTTGCTGAGTAGGTGATTCTTGGTTGTAATCCTATCTCCTTTGCTCTCTGGAATATTATATTCCATGCCCTGCGGTCCCTTAATGTAGAAGCAGCTAAATCTTGTGTTATCCTGATTGTATTTCCAAAATGCTTGAATTGTTTCTTTCTGGCTGCTTGTAATATTTTCTCCTTGACCTGGGAGCTCTGGAATTTGGCTACAATGTTCCTAGGAGTTTTCCTTTGGGGATCTCTTTCAGGAGGTGATCGGTGGATTTTTCAATTTCTATTTTGCCCTCTGGTTCTAAAATATCAGGACAGTTTTCCTTGTTAATTTCTTGAAAGATGATGTCTAGGCTCTTTTTTTGATCATGGCTTTCAGATAGTCCAATAATTTTTAAATTCTCTCTTCTGGATCTATTTTCCAGGTCAGTTGTTTTTCCAATGAGATATTTCACATTGTTTTCTAATTTTTCATCCTTTTGGATTTGTTTTACAATGTCTTGATTTCTCATAAAATCACTAGCTTCCAATTGCTCTATTCTAATTTTTAAGGAAATATTTTCTTCAGTGATCTTTTGGACTTCCTTTTCCATTTGGCCAATTTTGCTTTTTAGGACATTCTTCTCCTCATTGGCTTTTTGGACCTCTTTTGCCATTTGGGTTAGGCTATTTTTTAAGGTGTTATTTTCTTCAGTATTTTTTTGGGTCTCCTTCAGCAAGCTCTTGACTTGTTTTTCATGATTTTCTTGCATCACTCTCAGTTTTTCCTCTACTTCTCTTACTTGCTTCTCAAAATCTCTTTTGAGCTCTTCCAAGGCCTGGGACTGATTCATATTTTTCTTGGAGGGTTTGGATGTAGGAGCTTTGGCTTTGTTGTCTTCTTCTGGTTGTATGTTTTGATCTTCTTTGTCACCGAAGTAAGATAATATAGTCTGACTCTTTTGGCGCTGCTTACTCATGATCGCGGCCAATTACCTGAGTTTTAAACTCTTTGTTAAGGTAAAAGTCTGCTTCCAATGTGAAGAGTGTACTGTCCCAAGCTTTGGGGGTTTGTACAGCTGTTTTCAGAGGTACTTCTAGGGACCTGTAAATTTTTAGTTCTTCCAAGGTGCTATGATAAGGGGCGGGGTGTTTCCTCTCCACCGCCACAACAAGCTCTACCACGCCAGCGCTCCTCCTCACCCCAGGACTGCCCCTCAGAACTGTGACCCAGATCCAAGCACCAGTAAAGCAAGAGATTCCTGCCTCAGCACTGGCAAAGAGATTCCTGCAATCCCCCTCTGATCAGTCACTAGATTCCCCCTCAGTCTGTGGGCTGGAAGCTCAGGAAACAGCCGTGGCCCTGGGGGCAGCTGACACCTAGCTCCTCTCTCACCGCAGTCACAGACTTTTCCCACTGACCTTCCACGTTGTCTTTGGCGTTCCTGGGTTGAGAAGTCTGGAAACCGCCACAGTACCCGAGATTCAGTCCTCTGAGGCCTGCTCCAGGGTCGCTGCGGCCTACGCACCCATGCCACACTGTGCTCCTCTCCCTGCCCGACGTGATGCACCTTTCTGATCAACCAACCAGGCTGTCTTGGGCTGGAAATTTGTTTCACTCTGTCTTTTTGTGGGTTCTGCTGCTTTAGAATTTGTTTAGAGCCATTTTTTTAGGTATTTGGAGGGCTTTGGGAGAGAACTTAAGACAGCCACTGCTTTCCTTCTGCCATCTTGGCTTTGCCCCCTCCAGACATTTGACTCTTACAAGCTGTGTGACCCTGGGCAAGTCACTTAACCCTGACTGACTCACCCCCCCCAAAAAAAAGTTGCTTTGAACTCGGGATTTCTAGGAAGTGCACAATTCAGTCTTCCGTTGAGCAGATAAAAGAGTACAAGCACATAACACAGTTCAAAACTTCATGTAAAACTCATATATCCAGCAGGGGTGGACATCAGATCCTAACCCAGAAACTCTGTCCCTTGAACTCACAGCAAGGAAAATGGATTTGGGATCAGGGTGGGCTTGGGAGAAGACAGAAGCTTTTGTCGATCTGTAATGTTTTCCTTTTCTTCTTGTGGGGACCTTCACCTTTGCTTTCTGTAGCTAGCTCATCACTCGAGGAATAGACTGTGTGGGCTCAACAACCAGAGAGAGAAGTCAGATCTCCTTTTCTAGCCTAACTCTCAGTATCCCTCTGCTTTCCTCCCACCCCCAAATCCTCACAGCTGGGTGTCAAATTGGAGGGGGAGGATTATAGAGAGTTTGTGTGTGTATTTAGGGGTGTGTGTGTGTGTGTTTACAAGTACTTTCTGTGTACTTACTGTAAGACACATAAAAGAAATGCCAGACAGTCCTTGCCCTTGGAGTTAAGAAATTCTTTCTCTCTGTCTCTCTTTCTCTCTCTCCTGGACTATAATCTTGTAGGATAGAATATGTCTTAATCTTATACCTTGCCTTATCTCTCCCTCAGCTACCTATCAGAGTGCATCACACAGAAGTAGGAATTAATAAACATTTGTTGAATGACTAAATGAAAGAATACGTGAAAAGATAACTAACAATAGAAGGCAATAAGTGCTGAATGCCAAATAAATAGTACTGAAATCAGGGGTATTGGAGTTCAGAGGGAAGGAATATCACTTTGTTAAGGCTTTATGTACGATGTAGAATACTATTTCAATAGGCAGAGAGATTAGAGGAGGACATTCTGTGAAGAAATGTAGGGATTAGTGAATAGATTAATTGGCTGAAGTTGAGGTTTGGAGTTGAAAATTGAGGGTAATATAGCTGAAAAGGCTATAGCAAGGTTGTGTAGGCAAATAAATAGAAAGTAAAAGAACAGTCTCTTTATTTTATTCTCCAGGCAGCAGGGTGTTATTGAAGGTCTTTTAGAAAAATCAATATGGTGGCATCTCATATGTTGATTTAATTCTTTATGGAAGGTTTACAAACAGACATGGATAAGAATTGCATATGATTAGAAGACTTGGATAGGTAGCAATATGCACTGATATTCATATTGAGACATGTGCAGATTCCTGTAAGTATTCAGAGAAAGTAATCTGGTGACAGTGCCAAGAAAAGATTAGGGTCAAGAGAAACTGTAAGTGAGGGGGAAAGAGGACTTCTGGTAATCCACTGCAGTACCCTAGGTGTAAAGTGATAAAGGCTTCAAGCAGGATGAGGACCTTATGGCTAGAGAAAAAGAGATGAATGTGAAAGATATTGCAAAGAAGGAATCTATTTACTCTGGTAACATTGAACAGGGGAAGGGGAGAGGTAAGAAGCAAAAGTGATTGTTGAATGACTGAAGTTCCAAGCCTGGGGGGTTGGGAAGATAATGGCACCATGAAAAGAAATAGGAAAATTAAGGAAAGGAAATGTTGGGTGTAGAAGGAAGCTTATTAGTTAGGCTTCAGCCTAGTTGATGTTAATAGTGGAGCATACAAATGGCTATGTTAAGCAGGACATTGGAAATATGAGGAAATGTGCAAGATAGGTACTGGGAAAGACACAAGAAAAAATAAACATGGTCTTTGTCTTCAACAGGCTTACAATCTAGGAGAGTTCAGTAATGCACCTGATCTCTCTAACTAGGTGTTGGCACCTTGCCACACAGGGCCTGTGTTTTCTATTTCTTTGAATGCTCCACAATGATTAACACACAAAAAGCACTTGCACACCCCTCCCCTCCCCCTTTGTTCTTCCACCATGGGAGCGCCATAAGGAATATAGGTTGACTTTCAATTAAGTTAGGATATTATATAGCAGCAGGGCCAATAATTAAAAGCAGAGGAGTTAAAGAATGTGCAAAATGAAAAAGAAAAAAAAATACAAAGCATGATTTTTACATAAGAGATGCCTGGGGAAGGAAAAAAAATCTGAAAATACAGTAACAGGCAAAAGCTCAAGTGAACTGTATTTGTTAAATGCTTGGTTAGTGGCATCGAGTTCATCTCTGGTTGGCTTATATTCCTCATTAAAGGCTACTGCATTATGTCTCCTATCTCTGATTCATTGGTTAATTCTCTCCTGGTGCTGTGTCTTTGACATGTTTTGTTCAAAATACATCTTTTCCCCTTTCAACAAAATAGAGCAGAATTGTCAACAAGTTGTGATAATTGTTCCCTGGACAATAATCATTAGGCAGTTCAACTGTGGGAGATGTGTGGCTTGTAAACTTTCCAAAAAACTCAGAGTAAGTCCTTTCCTGATAAGTGGCACCAGGCCCTGTGATTGCTGTTTAAGCAGACAAGCAAATAGACCTTTTTTAGATCTGCTGTTGACTGGCAGAGGGACAAGCACATTCAAGTGAGACGATGAGGTAGCAGCTCCACGGAAAGGGAGGAAATCCCAGGCCCAGAGGCTGTTCTTTGCTCTGTTGGGGAATCTTTGTGTAATTTTTGTCAAGTCACTTACCTTCTCTGCACTCCAGTTTATTCTGCCATGAAATGGAGCCAATAAGGCAAGAAAGAAAAAGTTTTACCTTTTTTCTTCATAATATTGGCTCAGCTCAGCACTTTTTATTTTGAGTGGCAAATGCTGCTGTTGTCATCACCTCAGCAGGTGGGAAAAAGCAAAGAATGGTCGTGTTGTTCTGATAAGGCTCCTCTTACTGCCTTCTTTACTGTTCAGATGTGTTATCATGTTATAGACAGGTAGGATGAGGGTAGAATGTATTGAGATAGAGTATTTTTATTCAAAAATGATGTAATAGAAAGAACACTGGAAGAGACTTGGGTTTGAATCCTATACCCACACTTATTAGCTGCATGACCCTGGGTAAGTCATAGCATTACAGTACATACAGTATATGCTATAGTGTCATGGTATTAAATAGATTTAGAGCTGGAAGGGACCTCAGAAATCATCTCATTCAATCCCATCATTTTATAAGCATCCCCTTAGAGGCTAGTTCCCCCAACTAGTACTTATAAGTTAGGTCCCCCAGAGGGACAACTGTTCAGTTGAGTTTAAAGGCACTGTTGGTTAGCATTCTTAAACCTATGCCATGCCCCACTGATGAGCTTACCTTTAGTAGACAACCAGCAGGCAGGACTATCTCAAAGCAAAGGTTGTATGGTAAAAACAACATCTACAAAACATTCCCACCAGAAACCTGGGACAAAGGCAGTATCCCACAAATACACCCTGTGGGCACAGACTTAGCATACTGGTAGTGAGACACACATGTGGCCAAGGAAACCATGCTTTTGTCCTTTCTTTCCTCACGGAGTCCGTACACTGATTCCGCTAGGCACGCTCTCTTTACTGGGAGGCTCACTCTGCTGGCCTCACTGGATCTGCAGTTGATCTCCGTAGCTGAGTTCTTGGTTGTGAGGAAGGGCTAGTTCTCTCTTCAGTTCTCCAGTCAGCTTTCTTTGTTGCTGACAGAAATCGTACTCTTCGAAGATGCTTCCAGCCTAGAACGTAATTCCATTCTGTGTCTCCACAGAGCACGTGTGTCTCTACTCTCTGCTGGCCGCCTCTCGATTATGCCTAGTGCTCTCTCAACTATCCAGCTGTCTCTAAGGCATGATAGACTTAGGCTACCTGGGCTAAGATAAGCATGCTTGATAGATTTAGCTTTGATAGATATACCCTCCGGGGCATCTGGTTAGATGCATTTCCAATTCAACCAAAATGTCTTTACACTTTGTAAAGGGATGACAGGGATGTAGACACATCTCTGTATTTTGTTATCATACTATAATAAATTATAAAATCTTTTATTTGCTCATTACTTTCCATGATTATATCAATTGCCTGGCAGAGGCTGAGATAGGGAGAACCAAGCCTGTGAAGGAGGAAACTGAAGGCCTCAGAGGTTAAGTGACTTGCCCAAGGCCACTTAATCTCTCTGTGTTTAAATCTGTCTTACTGGGTTTTTGTGAATGTTAAATAAGATAATACATGTAGGGAACTTTGTAACCTCTTAAGTATTATATAAATGTTAGCTATTATAATAATTCATTTGGGGGCCTCCCAAGCAAATTAATCTAAAAGAAATGGAGACTATCCCAGAACCCTTCACTCTTGTTCAATAGCTATTAAGCTATTTGTGACCTGCTAAAAATAGGTTTGATGGGTACCCCAGCCCCTCTCCCTCCCCATGATGTGCATATCTACCAAGGTGAATAAACCCAGAGACTCTGTGTTAACCCACTTCAGCCTCTTGATGAACTGGTAGAGTTAGGGTTAAGTTCCCTACATCTCTGTCCCTCATTCCTCACTCCTTATTAGACAATTTAGAAAGTACCCTCACTTTCCTGGTCTTTAGATAGCAGAGCAATTTCTTATTAGCACCATGCTGACTCTTGGTCTACAACACTATACAAACTTGAACTCTGAGGGGCTCTGGGCGATTTTGACTAGAGGGTGGATATTCCTCTTGCCCCCACTATGTGCTGCCATGGAGGCTGAACAGCCAGATTGTCCCGGCTATCAGCTGTCCTTTTGTCTATAGCAATTGTTGCTGTGGTTCAGTCATTTTTAGTCATGTCTGACTCTTTGTGATCCCATTTAGGGTTTTCTTGGAAAAAATACTGGAATGACTTGCCATTTCCTTCTCCAGTTCATTTTACAGATGAGGAAAGTGAGGCAAACAGGGTTAAATGACTTGTTCAGGGTCACACAGCCAGTAAGTGTCTGAGGCCAGATATGAACTCAGGAAGATGTCTTCCTTACTCCAGGCCTGGTGCTTTATCTCCTGAGGCACCTAGCTGCAAGGAAGTTCATTAAAAGCTGCCTTTGTGCCATTGTTGCTCTCACTTGGACTCCCTTGCATGACACTATTGAAGGACAGAGATTGGGGGTGGGGCTTAGTCACAACAAAAGCTAAATTTCCACTAATAGAATCAGAGATTGGGGACAAGAGGTATCAAGAAGGGAATGAGAGTGGAGATGTATTTACATACATAGGGAGAGGGTGAGCTTTGAAAATTGCCAACGATTTGTAAAGATCATACCATGTCTGTAAAATATGCTATATGTTGATGGATGATTTTGCAGATAATGCTTGTGATTGTCCCTAGCATTAAAATGAGTCTTGAAATATGTAGGGAAAAAAAGGGTTTTAAATGTACAAATAATGATTTTCCCCTGATGAAAACTGGAGGAATATTATTTCCTTACTTCTTGAACTTTACATCATCTATTTGTTTCTGAGTTAGGGAAACTTCACTGTTCAACTCATTTCTGTGGCTTCCTCTCCATGAAGGTTTTTGTTTTCTTTCCCCAGAGGTCAGGGATTATTTTGTTTATCATGTTCCTTCCTAGCTAAGATAGAATATTAAAAGATGTGGCACACAACAGTTCCTTTTGGCACTGGCTAACACCCAGTAATGTTCCTGGAGAAAGGAAAAAAATGTGTTAATGAGGCTTTTTTCTTGTTGTTGTTTAACAAGATAAAAGGTGTTTTTACTGAAAAGGAGAGGAAGTTGGGTTTATCCTTGAATAAAAAGCAATGAGAGACGGCAGATGGTGATCAGTCCAGGATTTAACTGAAGTCAAGGATTCCTCACATGAGAATGTTATTGGTGTTTCCTTTTAGTTCAAGAGAACACGTTAATCTTAAACAAAAGAAAAAGGGAGAAAATCACTTTTACCTGAGAACCAGGAAAGAAAAAGGAAAGCAATCCAATAGAAAGTTACCCTCTTCTGAATAACCTGCTCATTGGTAATTTTAGGCTGGATCTATGTCATGCTAAAATAACTAGTTGTTTCAGTAAACTAAGGTGAAAAAATTGGTGAATTCCATGTTAGATAAAATCAGTCAGATAGGTTATTTCATGCTGAAAAATAAGTGGTTGGTTGATTGAAATTTTCACTTTCTGGATATCTACTTTGACATCACATAGTCATAATGGGGATTGATCAGCTGAGATGTTTCTCTAAGTGGAATTCACTGGCTCCTTACTTTATATGCAGCATTGCACTAGATCAGAGGTGGGGAACCTGTGACCTTGAGGCCACATATGGCCCATTGCATTAGACCAGGGGTAGGGAATCTGTGACCTTGAGGCCACATATTGTCCTCTAGGTCCTTTTGTTTTGTGAAGTTTGGATTTAGTCAAAGGGCCACACTTGAGGACCTAGAGAGTACTCATGTGGCCTCGAGGCTGCAGGTTCCCCACCCCTGTACTAGACAATCATGGGCAACCAGGTGGTGCAGAGGACACAGCACTGGGTTTGGAACCAGAAAGACTCATCTTTGTGAGTTCAAATCTGGCCTCAGACCCTGTTTGCCTTAGTTCCTCATCTATAAAATGAGCTGGAGAAGGAAATGGTAAACCACTCTAATTTCTCTGCCAAGAAAAGCCCAAATGGAGTCACAGAGAGTCAGACACAACTTAACAGCTAGATAATCACAGGAAAGAAATGTTTTTAGTAATATCCTTTCTTTCAGTCTAATTGGGAAGATGATCTCCTTGCCACCCTTCCCTAACCAATGACATGAAGAATATTATTGAAAATGTTTAGTGAAAATGGTAAAGTTGAAATTTTGTGTGTAAACACTTGGGTTATACAGAGCAGAGAAGAAATAAACATGGAATTCCCTTTTGCTATATTTCACATCCAGGGGAGGGGAATGGGTGATTTCTTTTTTTTTTTCATATTAATCATATTTCTACATTAGTTATATTTTGAAAGAAGATTCAGAACAAAAGGGAAAAATCACAAGAAAGACAAATAAACAACAAAAAAAAAGAGACAATAGTATGCTTTGTCTGTATTCAGACTCCATAGTTCTTTCTCTGTATGTGGACAGCATTTTCCATCATGAGTCTTTTGGAATTGTCTTAGATCATTATATTGCTGAGAAGAGCTAAGTCTATCAAAGTTGGTCATCACATAATGTTGCTGTTACTGTATCCTGGTTCTGCTTTCTTCACTCAGTATCAGTTCATGTAAGTCTTTCCAGGTTTCTCTGAAATCTGCTTGCTCATCATTTCTTATAGCACAATACTATTCCATTACATTTATATACCACAACTTGTTCAGCCATTCAAAATTGATGGGCATTCCCTTGGTTTCCAGTTCTTTTCCACTACAAAAAAGACCTACTATAAATATTTTTGTACATGTGGGTCCTTTTCCCTTTTTTTTATGATCTCTTTGAAATACTGACATAGTAGTATATTGCTAGATCAAAGGGTATGCACAGTTTTATAACCTTTTGGGCATAGTTCCAAATTGCTCTCCAGAATGGTTGGAGTCAGTTCACACTCTACCAACAATGCATTTGTTTTCCAATTTTCCCATATCTTCTTCAACATTTATCATTTTCCTTTTTTGTCATATTAGCCAATCTGGTAGGTTGTTTTAATTTGCATTTCTCTAATTAATAGTGATTTGGAGTGTTTTTTATATGACTATAGATAGCTTTAATTTCTTCCTCTGAAAACTGCCTGTTCATATCCTTTGACCATTTATCAATTGGGGAATGACCTGTATTCTTATACATTTGACTCAGTTCTTTATATATTTTAGAAGTCAGGCCTTTATCAGAGATACTGGCTGTAAAAATTGTTTCCCAGATTTCTGCTTTCCTTCTAATCTTGGTTGCATTGGCTTTGTTTGTGCAAAATCTTTTTAATTTAATATAATCAAAATTATCCATTTTGCATTTCATAATGTTCTCTATCTTTTCTTTGGTCATAAATTCTTCCTTTTCCATAGGACTGTCAAGTAAACTGGAATGGGTGATTTCAAGGTTTATAGTTTGCACGTTGAGACAAGGGTATACAAGGCTACCAAGGTATGTTAAGTAGTGTCATCCAAATTGGCTAAATACACAAAATATTCTTTTGTTAATGAATGTTTAATTAAAAAGAACTGGGAGCAGGTGGTTTCAGTGGGAATGGGAAATAGAAGATGGATGTAGGTTATATGGAGGCAGAGTGAAGAGGACTTGGCAACTGATTGAATATGGAAGGCCAGCATGAGAGAAGAATTAAAATGAAACGAGTTTAGGCAACTGGATGATGGGGAGGATGGTGGTGCCATCAAAGGAAATTGGGAATTTGGGAAAAGAAACACATTTAAGGGTTTTTTTTTTAAGAAAATAGGTTTAAAAACATTTTTTTAAGTTTGAGGAAGTTTTAGAGAGGGAGCTCACATAGGCTTTTAGAGATGGAAGGGATGTCTGAGATTATCTAGCCCAGAGGTGTCAAAAATGCAGGAGTGCAGTCTGAACCAGATTAAATACGATTTGAAATACTTAACAAAATAAGTAAAAATAAAATAGCACACAGATAACATTATATTTTAAAACTAAGTTAATATGTAGTCATACAGATTAATGGTCCTATTCCCGTTGGAATTTGATACCACTGATTGGTCAGAGTCCCTCATTTCACAGATGAGGAAATTCAGGCTCCAAGAGGAGGCTGACTTGCTAAAGGTCAGGCAATTAAATGGCAGAATTGAAACCTAGTCTTCTGATTTCAAATCTGGTCTTTTCCTACTTTAGCACACCAGTGAAAGAGGGGGAGAGTAATAGGACTACAAAAGGCTAAAAGCACTGTAATTTTCTAAGTAAAACTTCCATATAAAAAGTTGGGGACTAGACAACAGGGAGCCATTGGACTTTTTTTTTTTTTTTTTTTGAACCAGGCATGTCTGGGAGTAAGGAAACATTCTGTGCTGCCTGGCCAGCAGTTCTAAGAAAGGACTTGCCAAGGGCTAACTAAGAATTGAAGAGGCTCTTTGTTCCAGTCTCTTCAAATAACAGCTGCAGCCGTTAACCAAAAGATTTGTTGTAAACAGTTATATTTTTGAGCCACACCTGAGCAGCAAATTGCTATGACCATTATGAGGGACTTCAACTTTATAAATGGACCACAATAGTACTCAGTCTTTGATATGTAAGCTATTTGATGACCAGGACCCTCTTTTGCTTTTTTATCCCCAGTGTCTGGTCCAAAGTCTGTGGTTAGGAAACGCTTGTTAAATTGAATTAAATATATAAATAGAAGCCCTAGATTTTATTTTAAATGTTCCTTTAGAGAAGCAAAAGAGAAAATTGATTGGCTCAGTGTAATTATAATCTCATGAGGGATTTTTTTGGTCTTTTTTTTTTTTTTTCAAAATGACAAGAATCATGCCTAGGGTTTTGAATATTTCTACAAGTGCTAATGAAACACTGATTAAATGGTGCTTTTGGTCTCATTTTCACTTTATGGAATAGCTAAAATCCCTTGATAAGAATTTTTAGGGAATATTGAAGACAGTTTACAAAATAATCATCTTTACAATTACTATTAATAAAGGCTCTGTTTAATCAATTATAAAATCATACAATGCTGACTAATGTTATTGACTGTGTAATGACTCAAATCAGTTTTCTTTGCATGTGGGTTAAGAAATGTTTTTTGGAAATTTTCTGACATATGGAATTAATGCTTTTGCACAGAAAGGGCTGGTCATTTGTCAGCTAGGATTTTTCTACAGGACAAATTTGGCTCTGATAAAGAGACTGAAATTTTGAATTTTTGTACTCCTCTATCTAAAAATTTCAAAAACAAAATCTTTATTGGTCGACACTATCTAATAGGAAACATGAACCTGAAGAGAATGGATCCAAAGTTTCTTCCAGTTGCTGTACTGTCTTAGGTTTCTGGGATTAATTCCAAGGGTTAAAGAGATGATCAGGTTCTCCTGTTCATTCACCAACATTTAGTAGCTAATGCTCTCTAAATGCATAGGTTTATGGTAAACATTATCCCTGTACCACTAAAAGGGGGAAAGCAACACCCAATGCACCACTGACATATAATCTACTGAGATTTACTGAAGGTTGAAGTCCAGATGCTGAAGGCTGGCTGGCCTAAGCCATTCCTCAAGTGAAAATTCTAGGAGGGACTCACATTTGAGGATGGTAGTCATTTCAGATAGGCAATCTGGTCAGTTTGGATATTAATAGATGTCTTGAGAATGACTGACAGAAAGCTCTATTCCTTTAAAGCAGGGGTTCTAAACTTTTTTTGTGTATGTGACAGGGTCCCCTTTGGCAGTATGGTATGACCCATAGACCCCTTCTCAGAATAATAATCTTAAAAAAAATCATAATGTATGGGGCAGCTAGGTGGAGCAGTGGATAGAGCCTTGGAATGAAGAGAACCTGAGTTCAAATCTGACCTCAGACATTTGACACTAGCTGTGTGACCCTGGGCAAATCACTTACCTGGATCACCTCACCAAAAAGGAAAAAAAAAATCATAGTGGAAAGAAATGTTACATTTCTATTAGAGGTTAGAGTAAATGAAGATGTAATTCTCCCCTCCCGCCTACCCCTTTTCCCCCCCTCAAGTTCACAGACTCCTTGAAATCTTGGGAAGGGAGGGCCATGGACCTTAGGTTAAGAATCACTGCTTTATTATTATAATCTTATTATTATTATTATTATTATCATTATATGATATATGATTTGTAATATATTATATTATATTACATTATTATCATGATGGAAAATGCTATCCACATCCAAAGAAAGAACTATGGAGTTTGAATGCAGATCAAAGCATACTATTTGCAATTTTTTTTCTTCTGTTTTGATTTGTTTTCTCTTTTCCTCCTATTGGTTCTAATTTTTCCTTACAACATGACTAATGTGAAAAATGTTTAACAGGAATGTATATGTAGAGCCTATATCAGATTGCACGCAGTCTTGGGGAGGGAGGCAGGGATGGAAGGGGGAGAAAAATTTAAAACTCAAAAGCTTATGGAAGTGATTGTTGATAAATAAAAAAATTAATAAAAAAAAGAATCACTGCCTTAGAGTATGCATGTATGGGGGAAAAGGGAGCTGGGTAATCTTCTGTAGAAGTTATGAGAAAGCACAAAATCCATTGAACTTTTAGCTAGCAAATTTATGATGCTACAAACAGCTGTACTTCAGAGGAACTTATTAACTCAATATACAAGCAAAAGGGATCATAGTAAAGTATTTCTAATATAGAAGTTTCTTATGTTCAAGAAAGGTGTCCCAGGGGCAGCTAGGTAGTGTAATGGATAGGGTACCAGTTCTGGAGTCAGGAGAACCTGAGTTTAAGTCTGGCCTCACACACAGAACACTCACTAGCTGTGTGACTCTGGGCAAGTCACTTAACCCCAGTTGCATGATATTAAAAAAAAAAACCCATAGAGATTTCGGGGCAGCTAGGTGGCACAGTGGATAGATCACCAGCCCTGGATTCAGGAGGACCTGAGTTCAAATCTTACCTCAGACACATAACATTTACTAGCTGTGTGACCCTGGGCAAGTCACTTAACCCCATTGCCTAACCAAATTAAAAAAAAAAAAGAAAAAAGAAAGAAATACTTGTTAATTTATTGGGCAGCTAGGTGGCACAGTGGAGAGAGCTCCAGCTTTGGAGTCAGGAGGACCTGAGTTCAAATCTGGCTTCAGATACTTGACACTAGCTATGTGACCCTGGCCATGTTGCTTAACCCCAATTGCCTCACCAAAAAGCGAAAAAAAAGAAAGGTGTCCCCCAAAATGGCAGTTGCACATACAGTCATAGTAGACAATAAATAAAAATAATAGCAATAACTGTAATAATAGACGTTTGATCCAACACTTAGCCTCTCTTCTATAGGTAGATATTCATATGTTAGTAGCACTTTGAACAATAAGGCCTACCTCACAGAAGTCATGATAAGGCACTGACTGGCTAAGGGGAAAAAGGTCTGGACTCTGGACAAGCATCTGTAAGCAAAATTAAATTTCCTTTTTTCTTTATCTTTTGTTATTCTAAAATTCTTTGTTAGCATGGAAACCGCTTAGTCATTTTGAGGCTGCAGTGACCAGCCTGGTTATAAATATACACAGCACAAAAATAACTGGGACTCAAAAAGAAAAGAAAAAGGAAGGGGAGAAAGAGAGAAAGAAACAGATACAGATAGACAGATAGTAGTCTCTTCTTATTCTCTAACCTTAACTCGGAGAAGGTGCAGAAGTCAAAATGCTGAAGAAAAGCCTAAGAGAGAATGTTTCTAAACATTAACAGTTATTACATAGGTCACAGTACGAGCATCTGCTTTTTATTTCTGTGTGTGGGAATGGGGTTTACATCAATTTAGTGTAGATATTGGAAGAATTTCCCTATTGTGAAAAACTAATAGCTTCAAGCTTCCCTGTATTGCAAACATTAAAAGACAAATGTAGACTACCATTTTTATGGAGGCAGTTATTTACCTAGAGGCAGCGGGATTCACTATATGGCCTCTCGAAATCTTTCTAGTTGCATATTTCCATGAAACAGTAACAGTTCATATGGAAAAGAACTAGTTAACACCTATCTTAGGGTTGTGAGGATCAGGTGAGATAACATATGTAAAGTACTATATAAGTGCTAGTTATTATAAAGCTCTTGTGAGTAATAGCTACCTTGTCCAGAAGACACACAGAGACAGGCAAAAATCACAGTTATGATTTTATTAGTTCTGTTTGAAGGAAGTTAAAGATTTTTTCCCCTCTCCCTTCCCTTTTTAACTAAAGAGACTCTACTTAAGGTAATATGACTTTAAGTAATACCTTTTCCAAAAATAGACAGCTCTGAGTAATCTAGAATTGCTGATTTTAGTCAGCGTAGAATTTTAGTCTTAGTGTAGAATTCTCCTGGGCTCAGTCTCCTAACCTGCTCTCACATTAGTGGGTTAGGTCTAGGTTCCTGTTAGGCAACTACTATCTTGAGGTTCAAAGTGGATACCCGAATTTATGGCTCCTGAACCCGCACTCATGAGCTTACCTTTAAAAGTCAATCAATAGACATGATTAGCTCAAAGCAAAGACATTTGCTAAGATGGCATAGTTAGATCAGCAGTTGGAGAAGATTCTCCCTGGATTGTACTCTCCCACAAGTACATGTTGTATCTGTGGCAAGAGTGGGTACACAGTACAATGGTGATAAGACACAGATGTAGGGAAGATGTGTGGCCAAGGCAGCTTACAACTCTGATCCTGAAGGTCCCTGATGTCCTTTCTCTCTTTGTGGAGTCCTCACCCCTGGGTACAAAGCGTTCGCTGTAATAATAATCACTATATGAGTGTTTAATAATAATAATAATAATAATAATAATGAATAATACACATTTATATAGCTAGTGCTATATACTAATATATACTAATATAATAACACTGTGCTAAGTGCTTTACAAATATTATCTCACTTGATCCTCATAACAACTCTGGGAGGTAGGTGCTATTATTACCACCATTTTACAGTTGCGGAAACTGAGGCAGACAGAAGTTAAGTAATTTGTCCATCTTCCTGACTCCAGGCCCAGCACATTGTGTCAGCTAGCTGATTTGTGAATAATTTGCGCTTAGCTGTATTACCAGTGTCTGTTCCTTTTTGCAGCTCCATTCTTGATTGATAGGGTTAGCTCTCTCTTGGGTCCATAGGAAGCTTTCTTATTTGCTGCTGGAGGTCCCACTCCCTGAAGATGCTTGAATGCTACCTCCTTATGTCTATATCTGACTAGAGAGTATGTCTCTGCTCCTACTTCTGAGCCAATGCATTTCAACTGTGCACACTCACCCTACCCCCACCTCAGCATTATCACTGAAGAAGCCAATACCGTTGGGTTTTCCTGTGGGTTCTTTCGAGGCACCCACAGAGAAGACTTTCATCTGGAAAAAAGGATTCATGCTACACCTCTATCTCTTTCTCTTCTCCCCTTCCCCAAGAAATGGGACAGAGAATAGCCCATCATAAGCGCAATAGCTATACTGCAGACCTTGTATCTCAGTTTACTCAACAAAACACATCCAACTTCTCTCTGGATTATTGGCTCTAGGGATCTCATTGAGTTATTGAACAAATCAAATGAAAACACTGTATTGAAATCCAGAGAAAGACTTGATGTGAAAACAAAATACAGACATCTCAAGGCATCTCTAGGATTGATTCAGTCCTGCCTTCTCTCCATAGTCCCTGTAAACTTGGAAACGCACTGACTTCTGAGATGGTTAATAAGGTAAGGTTTAAAACTCTGGGAAATTAGGTCTACAGTAGCACTACACATTTGCAAACAAAGTAGACACAGTGTCACTAGCAGATGACAAATAACTTTCAAAATACACAGCTAAAATAAAATACAATTTTAAAAAGAAAATTATGGTGATATAGAACAAAAACCCCATGATTTTTTTCAGTTTTTCTTTCTTGTCTTCTTTGCCAAGGTCAGTACATTGGACATTGTGATGTATTGGCTTTAAGAGCCCTCCATCTAATGGTACACTGAAAAATATTTAACCACCACTTCTCCAAAAGTCCAAGTTGGCTCCAGCATTACACTGCCTCTATCCATTACACTTGGTGTCCCTGCTTAAGATCAACCAGTCTTGTATGCTCCCCATGTATATTTTCATATACACACACACACACACGCGTACACACACACATACCTACCTATTTATTTCTTTGTCTATGGCATCATTTGTGAGCTCTCTGAGGGTAGGGATAGGGTAGGTATGTTTCTCCTTTGTCTCCCCAGACTTTCTACATATATTCAGCTTGCAGCGTGATTCTTTTTAACCATCTGTTTCTTCAGGGCCTTTTTCCTTTCCAGTTGAGAGACTTTCATGATAGATTTGCCTCACTGCCAAGTGCTGATTGGGACATAATCTTTCATTTATAGTGGAATGTCCCCAATTGGTAATACATTGTCTAGAATACCAATGTCACATACACAGTGTCTTTGCATTCTAGGAAATTCTGTTTTTACAAAGGCCAGACATAATACTCACATCATTTAAACATTATTCAATACATTGAATCAAATAACTTTGGTTTATTTGATGTGGTCTTAACTTTTCTTTTTCTTTTTCACTTTGATATTCCATTTTTTAAAATAATTGGAGCTAGACTGAAACCTATTAAGAGAGTCCTTGAGAGAAGAGGTGGGAGATCAGCTGATGCTTTACCAAATTCTCATCTGAACTGGTTAAAAGAGGAAAGAATATACATATACACACAAAAAAATTGAATACAGAAATATATTTCATCCCAAAGAGAAGTAGGAGGGGAAAAGGAGAAGGGAGAATTAGAGGAAGGGTAGATTAAAGGAGGGATTAGTTCTAAGCAAAACATATTCTAAGGATGCACACACACAAAAAATATTTATAGCTCTTTTTGTAGTGGCAAAGAATTGGAAACTTAGGGAATGCCCATCAATGGGAGAATGGCTGAATAAGCTGTAGTACATAAATGTGATGGAATACTAATATGTTGTAAGAAAAGGATAGGAAACCTGGAGAAAAACTTGTCTGAACTGATGCAGACGTGGTGAGCAAAATCAGGAGAATGATTTATACAATGACAACAATATTGTAAAGATAAATAACTTTGAAAGACTTAGGAACTCTGATTAGTATAATGACCAATCCTGTTTCCAGAGGACTCATAATGAAACATGCTATTTCCCTCCTGATAGAGAAATAAAGGACACAGAGTGCAGAATGAAACATACACACACACATACACATCTATACAGAGGCACATGTACATATGTGTGTATGTATGTATATATGAAAAACAAAACCCCAGCTAGAGACATGCAGGTCGAGCAAAACAAAACAAACACACACACACACACACACACACACACACATATTTGTTACAGGTTGTTTCTTTTTTCTTCTCTTAATTAAGGGTGGGATTAGGAAGAGAGAGAAGATTTTTGCTGACTAAAAAAAAATTATTGAAACAAGAGAGAAACTTTGGGAGAACTAGCCTCACCTGCTCCAGCAAACTAGTCAGTCAATAGGTGTTTATAGAGTGCCTACTATCTTCCCCAATGGTGCTATGGGTTGTGGGAGATATAGAAGAGGTATAGACAATGTCCTTGACCTCAAGGAGAGAAGCCTAATCCACAAAATAAATAGAAAAGAATTAAATGTTGAACTCTGTGGCATTGGGTATAAAAGCCAACAGGAATTCAGAAAAGGGAGAAATTCATTGTAAATTGTAGTACTCACAAGAGGCTTCAATGGAGTAGGTAGCCTCTGAAGGACAGCACTAATAATAATATTAGCTTTTATATGACACTTAAAAGTTTGCAAAGTGTTTTACATGTATGATCTCATTTGACCTCATATCATCCCTGTGAGGTAGGTGTTATTCCCATTTTATAGAGGAAACTGAGGCCAAAAGAGCTAAACCTCCTTGCATAAGGTCACATAGTTAATAAATATCTGAGGCAAGATTCAAACTCAGGTCTTACTGATTCCCTGCCCATTGCTTTGTCTACTGCATCATTTAGCTGCTTTTAAATGAGTGAAATCAGATAAATTGGTGGGAAGAGGATGGGCAATCTAAGTAGAGAGAAGAATACTGCTAAGTCATAGGGGCATAAAGGAGTACACCATTTACAAGAGTCAGGGATTAGCTATGCCTGCCTAGAGCAAAAGGCATATTTCAGAAAAGAGTAGGGAATAAGTTTGAGTAATGAGGTTAGAGTTATGACAGCTAGAGAGATAAATATGAATTTGATGTGGAAAGCAAGAGAGAGCCACTGTAGGTTTTTAAGAAGAGGAGTGACATAATGAAAATGGGGATCAGGAAAATTATTCTCATAGTGGTAATAGGATGAATTAGAAGAAAGAGACCGTGAATAGGATGCAGATTAGGATGACAGCACTAGCAATGGAGAGGAAAGAGCACATCATGGAGACACTATGAAGAAAAAAAGGCGAGACTTGGTTACTGGATAAATTTAAATTCCCGGAACGGTGTATTGCAAGAGGAAGAGTTGGTTGGTTGGTTGGTTGTTGTACTTTGTTCTCAAAGAGGACCAAAATGACATTGCTATGTTGGGGTCCAGGTACTGTGGCTGATCAGACCAACATGAGCTTGGAAGGCTCTATCACAGGTCAGGCACAAGTAGTCCATATAAACATTCCACATAAGGTGGAAGTGTAGCCTAAGTAGAGACACAAAGGGAAGAATGATCATGGGATAAAGGAGAGGAAAGGGTCAAAACTGACCCCAAATTTTCTGACCTGGGAGATTAGAGGTAATACTACCAACAGGATTGGGACAACTAGGAAGAGAACCTGGTTTGGACTGGAGGGAGTCACCCATGTTGCATTTGAGATGATAGCTGAATGTTCTGGTGTCCTTGGCAGAAGCTCCTTGAGGGCAAAGACCATGTCATTTTTCATCTTTGTATCCCCCATCCTAGCACACAGCTTTGCACAGATTAGCTGCTTAATAATTTGAATTGAATTGAACTGTAAATGACCTATAAAGAATTGGAAATTTGTGACAGATTAATGCGAGGTAGTAAAAAAGTATTTTCCTCTCAGTTAATAGACATTGAATTAATCCCTCAGGAAATGCCTAATAGAGCTTATTGTAGCACTTGGAATTCTGTTATAGGTATCATTTATTCCAGCGCTCTAGTTTTAGACATGAGGAAATTGAGGCCTAAAAGAGTAAAATGACATTCCCCAGATCATGAAGCTAATAAACCAAAGCAGGTTTGGAACTTTGGTCCTTTGACCCCAAATCCTAAACTCTTTACCTCAATATTTTTTATAGTTTGAAATGGACTTTTGGAGTTTTGTGTTTTTTTTTGTTTTTTTTTTTTTTTTAATTTTTGTACTATGATCTGGCTGCTGAGTCCTTTCACCCTGTTGCATCATGGGCTGGTTGAGGCCAGGAGCAGTCAGAAATCCTTTACCAGTGCCTGGACAGCTGAGCACAGAGAAAGTATCAAACTTTATTGGTTCTAGTCTGCATATAATTGCAAGTTCATTCATGAGGTTGAGACAAGAACCAGAGCCCAGAGTTGTCTAGAGCAGAGAGAGGTTAAGTCACTTATCTGGGGTCAAACAGCCAGTATACATCAGAGGCAATACTTGAATCCAGGTCTTTCTGACTTCAGTGATAGCTCTCTATCCAGTACACACCACAATGACTCTTCATTTATTATTATACTTTCACAATTTTGTGTTCGAGACCCTCCTTTCTTTGCTTTGAGCTGTCTTTGCTTTTAAAATCTCTGTTTATGAGATTATGCCTAGTTTTCTCTAATTAAAAAAAATTAAAATCATAGGCATATGTGTGGCTATGTCCTTCTTTGATTATTATGATGTCCAAGATGTCCTGGGAGGTTTTTTTAAAAAATTTTTTTTTTTAGGCAGTTGGGGTTAAGTGACTTGCTCAGGGTCACACAGCTAGTAAGTGTCAAGTGTTTGGTCTGAGGCTGGATTTGAACTCAGGTCCAGTGCTCTGTCCACTGTGCCACCTAGCTGCCTGGAACTTTCTCTCAAGGTTCTAACGCATGGTGCTAAAGGTATTGCTCATTTAGCCTCTCTCTCCTTTTTGGACAGTATGGTGTGGGCCATCCGATCATATTGCGGCACTTTTGACCCAGTCCAACTCTAAGAAAACTCTTCTCCTTCATTTTGATCCCTGCTATTTCCTAATTACTGAAGCCTCCATGCATAGTCATGACACTCAGGGTGAGGAACAGCATAAAAGAATCAGTGAAGGTAAGCAACACTTATTTCATTCATTCATAAAAACACAAACTTTGAATGGAGGAGTTGAATGTAGTTGAAATGTTGGGAGACCCACTTGCTCTTAATCACAGAAGACAGCACCATCAGTAGAGGCAGGGATCACTTTGCTTTGTCACAAGTGCTCTACCACTTCTGGCCGTCCCCAATCCCACTCTGATTGTTGCTGTGGCTCTTGATGCCTGCTGGCTCCTTGGTTCACCCCATTGCCTCCGTGGTCCACACCTGAGTCTAACTCATGCCCAGTATGTCCTCGCTGTAAAAGTCTTAGCACAGGGAAGGCACCAGAGAGCTCAGGTGTTGTCTAGTTCTATCCTGATGGCCATCACCTCCTCTTTGCTTACCTTCAAAAGTTCTCTTGCTCCTCTGATGCCTTGTGGTCTTTTCTTTGGATTGTATCCACCTTTGGCTGCAAAACAGGTAAGATTGCCTTTGGTACTTCAGGGTGTTGGGCTGGTATATGTGTTGCCTTATAAGTATTCAATAATTTAGTCTTTTCATAAATTCAGACTACTGTTCCCTCTAATTAGGATGACTCAGGTTGACTATTTTCTCACTTTTCTTTGACTATGGAGCTGTTAATTTAATTTGACTGTCTGAGAGGAAGTCTCAAGAGGTAGAATTGGAAAAACGGGCCACAGTTATTGATTTAGTGTTGGAAGGGACTTAAGAGGTTATCTAGTACAACTTTCCCTTTTTATAGATGAGGGAAATGACAGTCAGAGAGGTCATGTGACTTATTCAGAGTCACACAGATAGTAAAATGGCAAACCTGGGATTTGAACCCAACCCTCTCCCTTCAAATCCAACTCTGTTTACACACATTGCTTCCCACCAAATTCTGGCCTACATGTGGAATCCTCATAGTAGAAAGCATGCTGGGTTTGGAGTAAGGAGAAAGGAGAGTTGTAATCCCCACTCTCACACTCGCTAGCTATGTGTCCCTGAACAAATTGCTTGGTCTCCCTAAACTTCATTTTCCTTATCTACGCAATGAGAACAATATATTTTATTTTTGCAAATTCCCTCACAAGAGTGTTGTAAGGATAGTGCTTTGTAAACCTTTAAGTACTATATAAATAGAAATCAGGGCCTATTTCAATTGAACAGTGAACATAGTAAGAAATTAAATATCCTCTTCCTTTTATGATCCTCTCTTCTTTGGCTTCCTTCCTCCATCCTCTTTTCATATTTATTGTGTTTTTAGATGAATTTTGAACATATTTGTTATGGAATTTCAGCAAATAGGCAGATACTTTTTGTTAGGCTATTGAGAGAAGGCTGGAGGGGCACCCTTGGTAAATATGGGTGGGACCAAAGAAAATTTTTGGGACCTGATGACTTGGAAGCAGAATTGACAAGGCTGACGTAATATATTATTTCCCAGGTGACTGGATGTAATCATACTCTGCTTTAAAAAAGAAATTAAATGCAAGTTTAAATTTATTTCTTGAGTAGAACAAATTCAAGTCCATTTCTAAAGAGAAAAGTTTTGCTATATTCAGGGAAAGTAAACAAAAATCTCTGATTGAAGTGATTAAGTACTCTAGTTTCTCTCTGTCCCTGCTTCTCTGCCTATTTCATAAACAGACTATTTCATAAACAACCCCAGACAAATTGCCAGGACAATCCTACTTAATTCAGTAACTCAAGGCTTGCCTGTACTACTCCATGAAGCAGAGGTACAGTTCCCTCACAAATTATTGATGTCAAAATTCATGAGAGTGACTTGGAACTGGATGGAATGCTCAGTTCAGGTGTTTTAAAGAAAAAAGCCTGACCAAACAACAAACTAAAGATAATTATGTAGAAAACTAAAATTGGTGTAGGAACAAAGGAATAATCAGTAGAAAGTCTGTGAAGAATTCATTTTATTGCATCAGGATTATGTGAAAGTTTTTGGTAGTTATGCTTGATTATATTTCATGGAAAGGGAAAGAAGAGAATGGGCAGTGCTGATTTTTCCTATTCACAGACTGTTGGTCCTGGAAGGAAATTTAGAGATTAATCTAATCCAACTACTTTATTTTATATGAATTGAATTCTTGAGACATTGAAGAACTTCTCTAAGCTCTCTCAACCAGTAAGTGGACAAGCCAGGAAATGAACCTAAGGCATCTGATTCTAATACCAGTAAGTACCCTTTCCTCTACTTACTTCTCAAAACAGACTGACTTTCCCTCTGATTCAATTCACCAAGCTTTTATAAAGGACCTTCTTTATATACACACTGTTAGATTCTGGGCAGAGATTCACAGATAGCTCAGACACAGTCCTTACAAACAAGCAGAGAGATAGACATTGTAATCTAGGATAGAATTAATACCTGTACAAATTATTATAATTTGATATAGATCATGTGAATTATAAGCACATTGAAATCTAAGAAAAGAAAGTTCATTTCTAACTTGGAAGTGGGTGGTGAACAGGAAAGCCTTCCAGGGAAGCTTTAAAAGCCAGAGGGCATTTAAGCTGACTCTTAAAAGATAGATAGAATTGAAATAGGCAGAGAATGGTGAGGGCAAAGGAAGAGAAATGAGAGAGTTGGGGTAGTTCAGTTTGACTGGAATGTTTGTGGATGAGAGTTGTATGCCAAACTGCAAGGACCTTGAATGGTGAGCTAAGTAAGGAATTTTAATTTTACTCTGAAGGCATTAGGGAGCACTTGTATAATGGCTGTAAGGTAAGGATTACCCCGCTTAAACTTGTGTATAAGGAAGATTTATTTGACATTGCTGTCAAAAGTACATTGGTAACAAGACAAAATAGAACATTATTGTATTAGGCCATGTAGATGCTAGGGAAGGCTTTTACTTGCCATTGGGAGTAGGAATCAGAAACAAAAATAGGGAACAGATATGAGAGAAGTTAAGGAAATGATTGGATGTGTAAGAGGAATGGTAATCTAAAAGTTTTTTTGTATGGAAATATTTAACATGGTTGATCAGGTGAATGGTAGTGAAGAGGGGTAGGGGTTTTGGGGTGCTCCTAGATGCACAGAGGCACCCCAAGGTCATGGGAGGTTTTGGGGTGCTGGGAAAAGCCCCAAATCACAGCATGGATCTGTCTGAAAGAATTCAACCCAATTCTTCTTCCAGCCAGAGAAAAAGTTTATTAAAGATAAAGCATATAGGCCAGACTCCAGAGCAACCCAAACACCAGTGATCTAAATGGGGGCTGGGGGCTAAGGAGGCCAGGTGATGCTTAAGGAAGAGGGGACGTGAGGCAGTCTCAGCCTTTTGGGTGTGAGGAAGCTCAGCTTCTAAATGGGGGCTCAGGTGGTCAGGTGAATCCCAAGCAGGCAACGCCCATAAAGACAGGTGGGCGTGAGAGTCTCGGCCTTTAGGGGCATGAGAAATTCCCAGCATCAGAATGGGGCAAAGGTGAATCTTAAGTACAGAAAGACTGTGGGAGGGGTCTAGGAGTGACCAAGCAATTTGGAGTGACAGGAGGAGGGGTCTAAGGAGATCTGAATGGGAGTGGCTAGTAAGCTGGGGTGAACAGAACTCCTGGGTCCTGGACCTCCTGGCAGCTAGGATTAAGGGTGAGAAATGGCCAAAGGCCATAGGAAAGTAAAACAATGGGAAAGGCCAGTTGAAGTGGGAGGTGGTTGAGAAAAGAAAAGGTCCAGGTGTTTGGAGGGTCTGAGAGATTTGAACAGACAATGAGAATAGATAATGAAGGGAACTGGAAGGGGGAAGTTTGCTTTCAAAGGGAGATAAAGAGAGACTCACAGGAGCCAGGTTCTTTTCAGGGCCAGGGAGGAAAGGTGCATTTGAATAAGCTTTCAAAGAGAGATAAAGTGAGTCTGCAAGGAATCTAAAAGTTTTAAGGCTTTTCTGGGAATTGTGAACAAAGGAGCCAAATTCCTTTTGAAAAGGGGCAAAGGTAAACCCCTTCAGTAGTGCTGAGAAACTGGTCACTCATTCCTGCCTGCAAAGAATAGATTTACTCCTAAATACCGAGACAATTCAATCTTTGTCCCAACCATGATTATAAAAATGATAATTGATATTTATATAACTTTTTCAATTGTCAAAGTACTTTATATATGTGATCTCATTTGACCTTCACAGTATTTTCATTTTATAGATAAGGAAACTAGGGCTTAAAGAGATTAAGTGACTTATTGCCAGTTGCCCTACAAGTAAGTCAGAGAGCAGGATCTGAATTGAGGCGTTTTGACCCCAAGGGGCTACTAGGTGGTACTATAGTGCATAGAGTGCTGGGCTTGGAATCAGGAAGACTCATCTTCCTGAGTTCAAATCTGACCTCAGATACTTACTGGCTGTGTGACCTTGGGCAAGTCACTTAACTCTGTTTGCCTCAGTTCCTCATATATTGCTCTCTTTTCTCTCTTTGAGCCCTCCCCCCCCTCCCCTAGATGGGGTAAGGCCCGAGCCAAGACTTTTGCCCCTCACTTCAAAAAGAATTTGGGTCCCATTTGTCTAAGGACTCTCCTTGAATTCTTCCACTTGGTCAAGGAAGTCTCAGGTGTTCAGCTGAGGCTATAGTCTTATTAACTGACCTTTCATTGTCACCTAAACCCAATCTCCCAGTTCTCTGTAACCTAGCCCTCCTCCATTGTCTTACCTCCCTATGGCCCCAAGCCACTTCCCACCCTTAATCCAGCTAGACTCCATTCTCCCTTGGCCACATGGTCTAAGTCTCTAGTGTTCTGTTCACCTCAGCCTACTGGCCATTCCTATCAAGATCCTCCCTAGATCCTTCCCACAGTTTTTCTGTATATAAATGGTCCATTTTGCCTCCATTACGGTCCTCAAATTCTTTAAGAGTCTAGGCAAGGGCTCACAAATCTTCAAATTCCTTAAGGGTCTGGCCAATATGGCAGATCTTTAATAAACCTTGTCTCTGGCTGAAAGAAGGCTTGGATTGAATTCTTTTGGGCAGAACCCACGTGTTGTGATTTTTGGGGTCCCAACACCCCTAATCTCTGCCCCTTCCCCCACTTCCTTCTCATAGGGTATCACACCCTGCTGATGCTCTGCCCAAAGGGAATGTAAATTTTAATCTCTAAAACATTTTTTTGTTTGTTTTTAGTCTTTTCTCTTAAAGACCAGCCTTAACCCCAAATCACTCTGGTCCCAGACCAAGGCCTACTTGGTCACTGTTTGGGCTCTGATTGGCTCAGAATGAACATAAATAACAATTGTTTCCTCATTTATAAAATAAGCTGGAGAAGGAAATGGTAAAGCACTCCAGTATCTTTGCTAAGAAAAACCCAAATGGGCTCACAGAGTCTGACATGACTGAAATGTCTGAACAACAACATTCTAACTTCAAGTCTTATCTTCTATTCTAGACTTCAAAAGTCTAAGATCTCTTAGAGGAGTAGGGAAGTGGGAAAGGATGGAATTGAAGATGGGGAATGGGATTTGGAGAAAATGGAAAAATTGAAATAGAAGCTAATTTTCAGAAAACAATCAGTGTGGTCACTTTCTGCCTAGTCTTGGGTCTTTTATAATGTTAGACCATCAGTCTTCTAGTCTGCTTTCTCAAATTATGTGGTGCCAAGGGACTGAAAGGCAGTGATTTCTTCCATGGACACCTTAATTAGAGGGACTCTGGGAGAATTGGTAGAGTAGCTATTTCCAGATAGCTTGCACTCTTTCCCCTCCTTCTTCTTTAACATCAAAGATTTAGGGAGGACCAAAGAGAAATGGGGCTGAGACTGAACAATAAATAGACTGTTGAAGCAAACACCAATGTCTCAAAGCACATTTCATGTTTTGACAAGTTTTGTGGGTCCTGAACTACTAGTTGTTTTAAGGGCCTCGTTTTTCACTCTGTTGACTTTAATTAGGCTCCCAAGTTTGACAATTTATTGCTATTATCAATATTGTTTTTTAAAGCTAGCATTCTTACCAGTCAGATTCCCCCCAAACTCACTCAGCTCAACTTCACAAATTTTAAGGGAAGATGCAAACATATTTTCTGGTGACAGTTCTCGGTACCAAGTCAACAGACTGGCCATAATGAGATATAGTGGCACAACAACATATAAAAGACTGTTTATAAAACAGCTATTTCAAAAAGTCATAAAACTGCTAAAAATGAGCCAATAGGTCCTCAACTAGAGAGAAAGTGGTATCAAGGCTCTGTGACTTAAGAAGGCACTTTTTAAACTCCAGATGGTTGGGGGATATGAAAGTGCAATTTGACCTCACATCATTTGTCCTAATTTTTCATAGGTTTTTTTTTTTGTTTGTTTTTTTGAGGGGGGAGAGAGGATTTAGGAGGTAGAAATAGTGGGCCAAGGTTAGCATCTCATTTCCACTAATCCCTACCTGTGGGACTTTGGTTAAGTCAATTAACTTCTTAGGGGATATTTCCTTATTAATAAAATGAGCTAAGTTCCCTTCTCACTCTAAATGCTATGATCCTATTGTTCTAGCTGACTTAGTTATGTAAGACTTTTCAAGGAATACAGTATTTTGCTTAAAGTTTATGTCCTGTATTACTTTTAGGCATATGCCAAATCACAGAATGTCAAAATTGGAAGGGACCTCACCAGCCATCTAATGTGACCTCTACCTGACCAAGAATCTCCTTCAATAACATACCCCCAAAAGTTTAATTGTTGCTTTTTATTCTTAAAGCAATGTTATTTCTGAATATACTGTCCTCTTCTCCAAGTTGAACCCTCTTTTGCGTGGAAGAAAAACTATAACTTGTTTATCCAGTCTGTTAGAAACATTTGTCAATATGGAAGCAGTTCTTCTTGGAGAGAGGTTTGAACTGGGAGAATTCCCTGTGCTAATCAGAATGTTTTCATTCAAGCAGTTTCCAGCTAAGTTTCATAATAACAAAATACAAAATTCCAAAGCAAAGTAAAATAAAAATACATGGCTTGAGTTTTAGGTATCTGATTTCCTTAAACAGAATAACAAGTAATGCAGGCAGAGGTACCCTTGGAAAAATATCTCCCAGAAACCAGTCTGGTCAAAGGTGAACAAAGGTTAAATAAAGTCATTTCTATCTAGTTTGGTCATCTTGAACAAGGTAAATTCTAATAATCCTAATTTCAGGGATCCTTCCATCAAAATATCATTCACTGAGTGAAGACTGATTAGGTCTTTGATTCAAGTTAGATTGACAGTTCTAGATCAAGAAACTGTCATAATTTTATTTCTTAATTTCTGTTATACAATCAAGATCTGTGTGCTGAATGTTTTCACATGTGTAACTCCCCCAAAATAGTTAATAGAAAAAAAACAGATGCAGTGACCATCTCACAATGTTTCTGATATTCTATTCTCATATTTATAGGAAGGAGCTATGGTTCATTATGTGTATTCATTGGGACATTATTGATTTCTCAGTTATTCAGAGTTCATTTTCAGAATTTTAATCTTTTCATTGATCTCATTGCAGTCATTGTGTGTATTCTTTTGGTTCTAATTTCACTTTGCATCAAGTCATACAAATCTTCCCATGTTTCTTTGAATTTCTCACAATCATCATTTCTTGTTGCACAATCTTATTCTATTACATTAATACATCACTGTTCAACCATTGCACACTCATTTGTTTTCTTGCTCTTTTTGTTTGCTTGTTTTATTGAGTAGACCCGTGACTGGCATGGGAATCTCTCTCTCTCTCTCTCTCTCTCTCTCTCTCTCTCACACACACACACACTCTCTCTCTCTCACACACACACACACACACACATTGTCTCTCTCTCTCTCACACATACTTTCTCTCTCTCTCACACACACTTTCTCTCTCTCTCACACATAATTTTTCTCTCTCTCTTTCACACACACACTTTCTCACACACTTTCTTTCTCTCACACACTTCCTCTCTCTCACACACTTTCTTTTTCTCTCTCACACACACTTTCTCTCTCACACTCTTTCACTCACTTTCTCTCTCTCTCACACACTTTCTCTCACACACTTTCTCTCTCACACACTTTCTCTCTCACACACTTTCTCTCTCTCTCACACACACTTTCTCTCTCACACACTTTCTGTCTCTCTCTCACACACTTTCTGTCTCTCTCACATACACTTTCTCTCCCTCACACACACTCTCTCTCTCACACACTTTCTCTCTCTCACACACTTTCTCTCTCACACATACTTTCTCTCTCACACACACTTTCTCTCTCACACACACACT
>NW_020954569.1:32129946-32137362 GCF_900497805.2 Vombatus ursinus | reverse complement strand
TCTCTCTCTCTCTCTCTCTCTCTCTCTCTCTCTCTCTCTCTCTCTCTCACACTTTCTCTGAAACTTATGGTCTTTTATTACAGAGTTGCCAAGGGGCACCGAGAGGTAAAGTGACTTGGTGGTAACATTGCTATTATGTGCCAGGGGCAGGACTTGTGTCCAGGCATTCCTGACACTAAGGCCAGCTCTCTACCATGCAGCCTCTTTCTCAGTGATATACTGTACTCCCCAAAGTGCTATTATGATATACCCTGGAACTTTGTTTCTGTCTTTGACCTGATTGACATAAACCAAGTCATGAAATTGCTGGGCTGAAGGGTATGAACATTTTAGTCCTTTTTCTTGCAGAAGGCTTTCAGGGATGGTGAATCCATTATTTCTCCAGACAGTCCTTCATACTTGTATGTAGATCTAATATTAGGAAGCATTTCCTCACATCAAGCCTAGAGTTGTCTCTCAGCAACACCCTCTACCCCCCTACCCCCACCTTGATTGCTGCTAGTTTTGTCCACTGGACATGACCTCAATCATTAAGAATTTATTAAATGCCTATTCCATGCCAGGTGTTGTACTTGGCAATGGAGATACAAAAATGAAAGGGTTCCTACCCTCAAGGAACTTATATTCACATATCAAATCCTCCAAGCCATCTTGCCTTCTCCAGGGTAAACCTCCCTGACTTTAGGAAGATTATAATCTAATATCATGGAAATATAATAGAATTTGATAGATCTTTACAATGAGAATTCTGGATTCTATCCAGTAGATTGTCTGTCTGAGTTGCTGTTATATGGACCCTCCTAGCCAATGGACAGAGAAAGGGCACTGGGCTCTTAGGAGTAGTGTTCAGGAGAAGAAAGATGGTGAGAGAAGAAGCCTAGAAGAACAATTGGATATAAAGCTAACCAACTCCATGATTTTTACGTGGGTGCCCCTGATTCAGGGAGGGGAATGGCAGGAGGAAAAGGACAGAGCTTCTTTGTACTGGCTCTATTGAGTGGCTAGATAAAGCCTTTCATTATCCAGGCTGAAAACTCCATGGGCAAATAATTACCCTCAAAATTAGCTTAGCTGCGGGCATGCCAGACCCTTTTCAGGGAACAATGAGGGGGTTGTTCATTTTTTCAGGGGAATGGTGGTCATCATTAATCCACTGATTCCTTTCTTTCTCAGAACAAGGGCTGGAGGAAAGGCCTTCTTGGAGCATGGTGTTTGGATTGAGCTGTTCTGTGCAGCTAAATCAGACCGCCTCCAGGTCATTTTTGGCAGGTTGGCAGGTTTGTGATTCACAAAATAACAATGGTGCTCCAGTGTTGTGCCAGTTTGAAATGAACAAATACAGGAATCTGAATGGTACTAATAAGTCCAAAATCACGTGGAGGAGGTATGAGCACAAAGCGGAAAACTTAAAAAAAAAAAGATTGTCACCTTGACTTTTTATACGGGGTATCCCAAAATTCATAGTGCACTTTTAAGTTATGGGAGGATTTTCCTGCTTCTCCCTCTTTTGGTAGTATTGCTCCCCTAAAATTTACCACGTGCTGATTTTGCATGTGTTTTCTATTCTAAATAAAGGTTATATGGTATAGTTGGTAGAGAGCTGGCCTTGAAGCTAGGAAAACCTGGATTCAAGTTCAGCTTTTGATGCAGTGGTTATGTGACCCTGGTTAAGTCTGTGCTCTAGGCAGCTCTCATGCTATAATTGGCAAAGAAGGGGCTGACCTACTTGAGTAGGAATTTCTTCACCTTATACTGATTAAATCCCAGATCCAACCCCTACCCCTATATTTTCTATTTAATTTTAAGAGCACTTGTCTTCACTAATAGAATATAAGCTTTTAAAAAAAAAAAAACTTTTTTCTTTTCCAATTACTTGTAAAAATTTTTTTTAAATTGATTTTTTAAAAAATTGAGCTCCAAATTCTCTCTACTCCCCCCTTCCTGAGACAGCAGGCAATTTGATATTGATTATACACGTGCAGTCATGCAAAACATATCTCTATATAAGTAATGTGAAGAAAACAGTGATCAAAAACCCCCCAAAACAAAAAAAAAACAAACCTAAGACAAATAAAGCAAAAAAAAAAAGTATGCTTCAGTGGCTATTCAGACAACATCAGTTCTTTCTCTGGAGTTGAATAGCACTTATTATCAGGAATCCTTCAGAATTGTCTTAGATCATTGTATTGCTAAGAATGGCTAAGTCATTCACAGTTGATCATCACACAATATTGCTGTTACTGTGTACAGTGTTGTCCTGGTTCTGTTCACTTCACTTTGCACAAGTTCATGTAAGTCATTCTAGGTTTTTCTGAAATCTGCCTGCTCATTATTTCTTGTAGCACAATAGTATTCTATCACAATCATATACCACAACTTGTTCGGCCATTCTCCAATTGATGGGCATTCCTTCAATTTCCAATTCTTTGCCACCACAAAAAGAGCTGCTATAAATATTTTTGTACATATGTCCTTTTAAGTCTTTGAGGTATAGAACTAGTAGTGGTATTGCTGGGTCAAGGATGTAAACAGTTTTATAGCCTTTTGGGCATAGTTCAAAATTTCTCTCAGAATGGTTGATTGGTTCACAATTCCACCTACGATGCGTTAGAATCCCAGTTTTCCATATCCCATTTAGCATTTGTCATTTTCCTTTTCTGTCATATTAGCCAATCTGATAGGTATGAGGTGATACCTCAGAGTTGTTTTAATGTGCATTTCTTTAGTCGATAGTGATTTAGAGCATTTTTATACGGCCATAGGTAGCTTTGTTTACTTCATCTGAAAACTGCCTATTCTTATCCTTTGACCATTTATTAATTAGGGAATGACTTGTATTCTTATAAGTTTGACTATATATTTGAGAAATGAGGCCTTTATCAGAGAAACTTGCTGTAAAAAATTTTCCCCCAGTTTCATGATTTCCTTCTAATCTTGGCTGTATTGGTTTTGTTTGTACAATAACTTTTTAATTTAATGTAGTCAAAATTATTCATTTTCCTTCCCACAATGCTTTCTATCTCTTGTTTAGTCACAAATTCTTCTCTTATCCATAGATTTGACAGATAATTTCTTCTATGCTCCCACAATTTGCTTATGATATTACCCTTTATGTCCAAGTCATGTCCCATTTTGACCTTATCTTGGCATTCGATACACTATGTTGGTCTATATCTAGTTTCTGCCAAACTGCTTTCCAGTTTTCCCAGCAGGAATATAAGCTTCTTGAGGGTAGAGACTATTTGGGTTTTGTAATCATTTCTAGCACATGTTAGGTACATTAGTGCATTAGCATATTTCATAAATAATTCCTGATTGGTGCATAGATGTGTATCCCCCTGTCAGTACTGTCTTAATCTATAAATCCACAGAGAGGAAGGATTTGTCATAATTGAGGCTCAGACAGATAGAGATCAAATTATAGTATACCAGAAAGGAAAGTTTAGGAACATCCCTGAATCTTTTTTGGGATGAATGGAAGATGAGGGCCTAAATAACCATAGGCTCAATAGGGAAGGGTATGGCAAGAAATGAATTTGAAAAACAGATTCAAGACCAATTTGGAAAGAAATAGCAGAAGTGCAAATACTATAGGCTGAAGTCAAAACAGAGTTCTAGATCCATATGAGTAGGGTTAAGTAGAATGGCAAGAGGGATTGGAGGACCTGAAATCTAGAACTGAAAAAACCTTGGAAGCCATCTTGTTCAACTCCTTCATTTTACAGGTCAGGAGACAGAAGCCCAGTGAAATCATTTGCTCAAGGCCGCACAGGTAGTATTTATCATAGATGAGATCTGAACTTGGTCCTCTGACATTTAGAGACAATCTTTGTACTGGATCAATGTAGGTCCCTATATGGTATGCAATTATTATGACAGAAATCCAGCAACAAGTATCAGGGATAAATGGGTCACAGTGAAAACCCGGGGGAACAGATACTGGGAAGCAGAGGGTTCCCAAGGTCAAAGTGGGATGCAAAATAAGGCTGATTTGCTATTGAGACAGGCAACTCCTGAAGTCATTCCTTGAAGTCCCCTGTAGCTAGGCAATTATAGGACTAGCTATACAAATCTTTGTGTACTCCATCTTTATAGCAACCAACACAGCATTAAATGATATTGGCCAACAGGGACTTTTTGATGAAATTATTATAATTTATTTGTACAGTATTCTTCCATCTTTCCCTTGGCACTTTCCTCTCCTATAGTTGCTAAGTTCTTTGCTTCCATCTCAGTCCTAAGTCTTCTTGACCTTTCTAATGAGCTTCATATGCACATATAAGTTTATATAAAAGATGGACCCAAGTGAATAGCCAGGAGTCAGGAGTTCAGGTACTGGAGGGCAAACCAAGGCAACAGTCAGCAAACCATGCAAGCAGCCCTGAAACTAGGAACATACAAAATCTGGAAGCCTATTCAAGGTCAATAACCAGGTGAGAAGTGAGCATTCTGGGAAAACACAGGTACCAGAGGTCTGCGCAAGGCAGGATATTGGAAACCAAGCAAGTTTCTAGGTTGGCAGGCATAAGTAACCACAAATAAGGAAACTTTTTTGTCTTAACTTGGAAGCTTCTTGTATGCTTTAGGTTTCAACAGGAGCCAGTCCCCGGGTTTGGGGAATACAAAGAAAAGTTAGTCAATTAAACTGCATGGGGGGCCTGATTAAGGGCCCCTTCTAACATTTGGAAAGTTGAAACTACTCAATAAGTGGAATAAACAAAACAGAAAACGAAAAGAACACACATTTAAAGCCACAATGGGAGGTTCAGAGACTCCTGGAAAGACTCATATGAATTGATACAAAATAAATACTTTATATGTGAATGAATAGAGAATACTCAGAGTATTTCTTTTTAAAATTCTGGTTGGAGGAGAGAGAGAAATTCTTGCTAATTGGGAGGAAAAAACCAAAACCAAGCTTATAGTCTCCAAAGCTCTAATATTTATCATTACAAATGTTAGGTTTCTGTGTGACTGGACCTATGATTTTATTAGTGTAGGAAGATGCTAATGACAGATATTTGAGATGTAAAGTGAGAGATCTGAAAAGATCAGCACTTTCTCTAAAACTTAAAGCCCTAGAGAATTGCCTGGGGCACTAAGAGGTTAAGTCAATTGCCTAAGATTGTATAACATATGTATGTCATAGGTAGGACTTGACTTTGAAGGTAGCTCCCTATCCATTATGTCGTGCTGGTTTTCAAAAGAGATATTCAGATTTTTGTGACAATAATAATAACTTATATGTATATAGCACTTCATTTAGTATATTTAGAGGCAGGAAGCAGCATGTGACAGGCAAATCAAACCATTGCTATCATCTTGACTACCATCAATCAGCAGAATGTAATGGAGATGGCTCAGGATGCTGAACTCTAGAGTCTTGGCAATAACAATGCCCCACACATCATTGACTCTGCTCCCAGCCAGAAGTGAAGCCCCCATGAAGAGGAACAATCCCTGCAAAGAAGGGACCTACTTTCCTTACTACACCGGCTAATAACTAACTAACACCAATGGGACGGTAAGCCAAAGAGGCCCAGGGGAGACAGTAACCCCTGCCTCCCCGCTGCCAATTCTCTGTTACCCATAACCTGGCCTAGCCCACCATTGTCTATTACTGCCAGATAGCCCACTTCCCACCCTTGATTCTATCTAGACCCATTCTACCTCCCAGTCACTCCCATCGAGATCTTCCCTAGACCCCTCCTCCAGTTACCCTAGTTTACTGGTTATTCCCATCAAGATACCCCTTCTACCAGACCCCTCTTCCAGTCACCCCAAACGACTTGACCACTCCTAGGTCCCTCCCACAGTCTTTCTGTGTATAGGGTTCATCTTGTCTCCATTAAGATGCTGAGATTCTTAAAGTCTAGCCAATGCTCAGATTCTTATCTAGCCAATAGCTCACAAATGTTCAGATTCTTTAAGAGTTTGGCCAATATGGCAGATGTTCTAATAAACCTTGTCTTTGGCTAAAAGAAGGCTTGGGTCGAATTCATTCAGGCAGGACCTGCGTGTTGTGATTTTGGGGTCCCAGCACCCCTAAACCTCAACAGTGGGGTGGGAATCATCCTTTTGGTTTTTGTGGATAATAAATAGAACAGAGATATTATGGGTATCCAAGGCTAGACAATATGCTAGTCAGTATTATAGTCTATACTGTTTAGTAGCAGCTTCTAATGCCTTCATTAGAATTGTTTCAAAAATGCCATTTATTTATAAAATAGTCATTATAGCTAATTTCATAATGCAAGTCAAATATGAATTATGTTTGTGATTATCTAAGATTATATATCTTTATAGTAACTATTCACCTCTCTTGTCTGGAAAATTGAGGGAATAGAGAAAAAAATCCAATCTGTGGTGAAACATTTATGAAATAAAAGATAGTTGTATTGTCCTTGACTGGAGGAGCATGGTTTGTGTTTGAAAAAAGGAAAAGATACTAGAAGGTTTGCATCTGAATTGTATATTTTGATACAAATCTCTAGAAATATGGACATGTAGTGAGAGAAACAACTGTTTTCTTTTCAGCTCCTGGCTTAGTTCTTGGTATTATGCACATCACTAGTGACAGCATAGCAGGGACCAACTAAATTGTATTCTGCCACCTGTGTCACCTGAAAATATGCTAGCTAAGTGTTAAAAGGCAGAATGATTCCAAAATCACAGCAATGATGATAGAGGAAGGAAGTCATTGGCCTGGCTCCTGCTGTCTTCTGAAGCACTGGCTGCTGGCAAAGTCATCTTCTGATTAGGAATGAAGTGAGGGACACTTGTACAAAGTTCAGGTCATTGATTAAAATTTTACATAACACCATAGGGCTATCTAATGCTATCAATGGTGAGCTTAGCAGTGGAAGACAAAGTCATTGGAATCATCAAAGGTCTCATGTACTATTTATTGGAAACCAGAAGTCCATGTGATTCTCTGTGTGATGAGGAGGTGGTTATGCAAGGTTTCCCAGAAAAAGTTCCAATGTGGTCATGTCAGTCCTACCAATCCAAAACTTGAAAATGAAAAGAATACTAGATCTACTAAGGAGTTTATGTATGAAGTCAGACACATTTTATCATCTATGCTTTCTGTGTTATTTAGTCATTTTTCAGTCGTGTCTGATTCTTTGTGACCCCTTTCGTGGAATTTTCTTAGCAAAGATACTGGAGTGGTTTGCCATTTCCTTCTCCAGATCATTTTACAGATGAGGAAAATGGGGCAAGCAGGATTAAGTAACTTGCCCAGGGTGATACAGCCAGTAAGTGTCTAAGGCCTGATATGAACTAGAGTCTTCTTGACTCCAGGCTGGCACTCTATCTGCTGTACCACCTAGCTGCTAATCTATATTTTTAAGTTGATATTATTCTCTGTGTGTGTGTGTGTGTGTGTGTGTGTGTGTGTGTGTGTGTGTGTGT